>NC_135786.1:193285000-193997500 GCF_051106095.1 Pogona vitticeps
TTCAAACACAGGAACGTCTACATGGCCTTTTCCAAACATAACAAGTGGCAATTATTAAACAGGCTGCTGCTTGACCTTTCTTGTCTCCTTCACTTTTACCCTCCATCTTCTGAGGTTTTTGAGGACTCTTCATAATTTCTTCTTCAGCTTTGCAGCACACATCTACCCACAAATTGTTTTTAAAAGCACTGAATATTAACTATTGCTATTCCTTGATGTTACACCTGCAGCAGGAAAATTACACTGCTTGTATTACACAGGGATTCACACAATTGCCACTGAATGACTGCTAGCACAAGGGCAGGACAGAAAACAGATTGTAGATAAATCTATTTGAATCTAGAAAGATGGTTGTCCCCTGGGCATGGCTTATGCAAAATGAATGTTAGGCCCTCCTTTACAGAATTCACAAAAGGCTTATCATTACACAATTAATACCTAAAACCATGTTAGAAATTGAGGAACAGCTGACTGTTCTTCCATGTGCACACCCTGCAAAGCAGCTGCTGGTGACCTTGCCACTGCAGCACTCAACTAGTACATTAGCTTCAGTTGTAAAATACTTAATGGCTGTGCACTGCCAAGTCAACAGGGACTAAACTGGGATTCAGCATCCACCACCTTCCACTAGTGGAAGGGTTTGCCTAAAGACCCTCCCCCCATTATAGTTCACAATGTTCAGCAGGACCCCTGGCCCTAATTACAACATTTTCAAGGGCTGGAAGCAGCTGCTCATTGGTGGGGAAAGGGCTATCAATGTTATTGATCACTAATAAATAAATAAATATTATTTTTCTTTTGTCGCAGGGAATTTGTGGAAGAGAGTACTGGTTGAACCACTTCTTCCTACTGAGAAGCTTAGAAGGTTTTTTGTGTGTTTGTTTTGTTTTTTGTCCTGATCTCCACAAGCTCTACATGGGTTCTGCACTTCACCATTCAGGAGCTTTCTTGAACTCTGTCTAGTCTGGTGTTCATTTCTCTTCCCTCCAGGGAAAATATTTTGACTTGTCTGTTGTGTGACCTTTACAACACTTGATTATATCTTTTGATTACGGAAAAGCAGCCTTGGCATTTTTCTTAGGAATTTTAAAAACAGTAACACAAATGTTGGTCCAGGAGGGGAGAAAAGAAATAATCCTTTTTAAAAGTGCCATGTTTGTGGCAATTAGTAGACTATAATCCATAGTCAGTGGTGTCGAACTGTGGCCCTCCAGATGTTCTTGGCCTTCAGCTCCCAGAAATCCTGGCCAGCAGAGGTGGTGGTGAAGGCTTCTGGGAGTTGAAGTCCAAGAACATCTGGAGGGCCACAGTTCGACACCACTGCGTAGCTGATACCTTATTTCTCCTCGTCCCTTTCTAAGTCTCCACTCCCTGTCAACCAGGTTTCCACTGTTTAGATCACTAAAATAAAAGATGGACAAATTTGCAAAAAAAACCAAAAAAAAAACACAAAAAATAAAAAAAAACATAAACACCAAAACAAAAACAAAAACCCCACATTTTTGTTTTTGAAGAAAATATATGTTACTTGGAGTAACGGAGAAGGAAAGCAGGCCCAGGATCAAGCCCAATTCATCCTTCCTTCATAGGGCCACCCACATTACAGGTAATAAGTTTTGTGTCAGGTTAGACATGACTGATAACATCTTGTGCGGGAAGCAAGGGTGTGTGTGCCAGTGAACACAGCAGGGAGTCTCTAGCCTTCCACTGCAACACGGAGAAGGTTTCATTTCAAAGTTGCAGGCTTTCAAATGAGGTAATAGCATTAGCTTATATGAGTAGACAATTGAAGAAGAAAGCTAACGCACACATTCCCAAGGGAACCATTTTCTAGCCAGTAGCGGAGCTGCTACAAATAACGACTTTTCTGTGAGTTCAAAGAGAGTACTGAAATGGGCTTTGTGGCAAGAGAAGTATTCAAAAAATGAAATGCATTAACCATTCAGAACCATATGGCTTTTTGTTTCAGTAGTTCAAGAGAAGAACCAAGCATAAACAACACAAGTATGTGAGATCAGTAGCAAAATTTGAATGGAGAAACCCAGGTTCCACTTTTCTTAACTAGCTTCTCATTATCTCTCTCTAAAAACAAATGGTGAAACAGAGTGCAGTTTTACATTGCTAATCCCCAAATTGCTTCTATAGAGTAACAAATTAGGACTTCGCTTGATTTTATGTGGCTTAGATGAAATTGTTTTTGGAGAACTATGATACATAAAATGATCAAAGTAATCCTTGGAGATTTTGCAGTCCTTCACAATCTTTTTCCCCTTTATCCCCACCTTTTTTTACCTGGAGGACTAGAGTCAAACCTGATGATATGCTTAGCTCATATTCAGAAGCAGTGTTCTCGTTAGTGGTGAAAAATATCTGTTCGACCTAACAAGAGCTTTTCTCACCATTATATCCTGCATTGCCCACCCTCCCTGGAAATAAAGAGACAAAGTGATGGGCCACACTTTATTAACTCATTAAACTTTTAACTCCTCCTAGTTCTGCAAAGGTAGGGAACATGGTGGCGCTGTGGGCTAAACCACAGAAGCCTGTGCTGGAGGGTCAGAAGACCAGCAGTCGTAAGATCGAATCCACGCGACAGAGGGAGCTCCAGTCACTTGTCCCAGCTCCTGCCAACCTAACAGTTTGAAAGCATGTAAAAATGCGAGTAGATAAATAGGTACCACCTCGGTGGGAAGGTAATGGCGTTCCATGTCTAGTCATGCTGGTCACATGACCACATATCTACGGAGAAGCGCTGGCTCTATGGCTTGAAAACGGGATGAGCACCGCCCCCTAGAGTCGGACATGACTGGACTGAAAATGTCAAGGGGAACCTTTACCTTTATCTTTTTTAGTTCTGCAGAGGAGCCAACTGTATTGTGGATCCCTGAGGCAGGTGCCAGGTGTACCTGTTTACTTCAACCCTGCCCCATCTGGTGAGGCCCAAGCCCCTGGTTCATGCTGTCATATAGTCAGTTCCTGAACGGTTAACACTCAGATGACCCTCACTGCCACCAGCCACAATTTTAGGCTGCTAGTGGCTATAGATGGCCACCAGTGCATCACACCATCCCAACAACAGAATCTTGGGATCTTTGATGATGAGATGTTGGTAGCAATATACTACAGAAGATGTAACCTTTGGAACTCACTGGTACTCCATTCACCATCTGCACTACTCGGCAGTGTGACATATTTAACTGCAACACCACCCCTGATCAACCTATCCTTGCCCCTTAGGGCACTCAGTACAGGACAGGCAAAAAATTACCCCCACACATTTTTTAAATATGTCAGTTAGATGATACGGGGCCAAAATTGCTATCCAGCCCGAAAGAGACAAGCTAATCTCACACTGAACCCTGAGGGCAGGTGGGTGGGTTGCCACTCCTTCAGCAGAGGTGGAGTAACCTTATGTAGATCCTTTTCCTGCACTGCTCAGGTGAGCCCAGGAAGCCAATGGGCAAATCTGCCCCACCTGCTCAATTGTTAGATGCGGGCCAGGAGCCAGACATTCTAGTTTGCTTTGACTGAGCACTGCAAGGCAAACACAGTCCTCATTTGCAAGTCTGATTGCTGAGGCATGCTGATCTAAGTAAATTCCATCACTGGAGGGAAAATGTGCTCAAAGTAGGAAATATGCTATATGCTTAACATTTAGCTTAATCCACAAAAGGTACTTCCATAACAGTTTAATCTCTTCTCTTCCAACAACAGCAAGAGTAGGTATGTTAAGTTGTTATTATATGCTTTCAATTTGTTTCTGACTTATCAAAACCCTGGTAATGTTTTCAATGTATGTTCAAGAAGTGGTTCGCTACACTGTTTCTCTAATGTTGAGGTAACATTTTTATAACCTGTAGGAGTGTTCAAATGCTTTGTATACATTGCACTAGATCTAGGCTTAATCATGGTTAGTGTAGAGCTATTGAAATAAATGGGACATGACTAAATGAGGTCTTTTTTATTTCAATGGAACTACAACGCTTAAAACAATTTTGTAAGTATTGGCTTTGACTTTTATAAGATCAGAAACCTTCTTGGTTTCTGATCTCAGTACCTGAAGAACCCATTTTTTCACTTGTGCATTATATGCTTCTTAGTACATTATGATCAGAAACAGCACCCCTTCTTTGGATATCTCATCATTTGCTGTACAGATGGATTTTCAGAAAGCATTTGACGTGGTCCCTCACCAAAGGCTGCTGAGAAAACTCCACAGTCAGGGGATAAGAGGACAGGTCCTCTTATAGATTGAGAATTGGTTAAGAACCAGGAAACAGAGAGTAGGTGTCAATGGGCAATTTTCACAATGGAGCGAGGTGAAAAGCGGTGTGTCCCAGGGATCTGTCCTGGGACCGGTGCTTTTCAACCTGTTCATAAATGACCTGGAGACAAGGATAAGCAGTGAGGTGGCCAGGTTTGCAGATGTCACTAAACTTTTTTGGGTGGTGAAGACCAGAAGGAATTGTAAAGAGCTCCAGGATGATCTCTCCAAACTGGGAGAATGGCAAAATGGCAAGTGCATTTCAATATACAAAAATGTACAGTAATGCACATTGGCGTGAACAATCAAAACTTTAATTATCAGCTAATGGGTTCTGAACTGTCCATGATGGATCAGGAAAGAAATCCTGGTGTGCTGGTGGACAGCTTGATGAAAGTGTCAACCCAATGTGTGGCGGCAGTGAAGAAGGCCAATTCCATGCTAGGCATCATTTAAAAGGGAATTGGGGGGAAAAGCCAACATTATAATGTGATTGTACAAAATGCTGGTAAGGCCATACCTGGAATATTGCATACAGTTCTGGTCGCTGCACATAAAAATACATAGTGAAACTGGAAAAGGTGCAGAAGAGAGCAACTATAATGATGACGGGGCTGGGGCACCTCATTTATGAGGAAAGGCTACAGTGTTTGGGGCTCTTTAGTCTAGAGAAAAGGTACTTGTGGGGGAACATGATTGAGCCATATCAAATTATACAGGGGATGGATAAAGTGGATAGAGGGAAGCTCTTTTCCCTCTCACACAATATCAGAACCAGGGGACATCCATTCAAATTGAGTGCAGGGAAAGTAAGGACAGACAAAAGAAAATATCTCTTGACCCAGCATGTTGTTAGTCTGTGGAACTCCTTGCTACAGGATGTGGTGATGGCATCTGGCCTAGAAGCCTTTAAAAGGGGATTGGACAGATTCCTGGAGGAAAAGTCCATCACAGGTTGCAAGCCATTATGGGGATGCATAATCTCCAGGCTTAAAAGGAAGTTACCTCAAAATGCCAGATGTAGGAGAGTGGTACAGGAGACAGGTATCTAGTTGTCTCATGTGCTCCCAGAGGCATCTGGTGGGGCTGCTGTGAGATACAAGAAGCTGGACTAGATGGTCTCCTGGCGTGATCCAGCAGGACCCTTCTTATGTTCTTATTTTCTTATGATCACATCCATGATAGTGCATTAATTCTGCTTCTGTTTGGAACTTCAGAGATCTAAAAAGGTCCTGAAAATTGACCCTTCTTTAATTCTTTAATTCTTCATCCTTTTTCCCTTGCCATATCCTGCATTGCCTAACATTGGGGAAACATTGCCGCAACAAAATAATTAGTGTTGAAAAATATAATCTGTTCTATACCACTGAGTGAGGCTCATTAAATATAGAGTGAAGCAAAGTTTTGACACTTTGCTTTCTAGCAAAACTAAATAATAAGTCTTGCCTATACAACAGTGTGCTCCCTCCATGAAATAATGAGGTGGACAAGCAACAAAAGCCTATTTCCAACATTATATCAACAGAATGAAAATGTCCACTAATGCAGTTGCAATGCATTACATCACATTGGCTGAAATCCTGTCGCACAGCTATGTAGATATAACATGATGCTGCACCCATGGTAGCTACAATAGCATCAAGGTGGATGTGCTGTCCAGTGTTATATATTGTGCAATCAGTCACAATGGGAACTGAATGCCCAATTGTGCAATTAAAGTGCACAGTCTGCACTGCCTACACCTTGTTGGAAGTGACTGGGTGCAATTCAGCTTACACTTGAGAAAAGTCATATCTTTAAATAGAGAAGAGTAGACAGGGGCTCCTCGGGTTTCCTGGACTGTCCTGTACTGCTGCATGTGTGTTCTCCAACAGGTGTTACACCTGTATACCTTTACATCATTACAGTAATGAACTGCATTCTGGCCAATGTTGCACAAATGATTGTGCAGGCAGTTTTGTGAGAAGTTGCACAACTAGATGCATATCTGAGTTTGCATCTGATTGTATAACTACTTGTAGAGGTTTATGGGTTATCACTCTTGCTCTAAATGAGAATGTGCAGCTGCTAATATAACTTTACACTAGCACTGGTATATGCAGGTCTAAGATGTTCATTTAAGCAATGGCTGATGCTTGTTGTAGTTAGTAAGGAAGAAAGCACAGCAGCCAATGGAGGTGGGGACATAGCCAGTGATGACAGGCAGAGGTGGGGGTATTCAGACACTCATATACATGGACATTTAAGTGAACATTCTCCAGCATATAGTTGGGCAGGCATTTAGTCATGCTCACATAAAGAGGCAGGCAGGCATTCACCATAGCCAGAGGCTGAGGTAGAACAGTGAATTTAAGTAACCATCGATAAAGACTAACTGCTTTTTGTGCACCAGTTTGAAATTTATATTGAAAATACTTACAAGGCTATATGTACAGCAGGAGTGGGAGACTCTGGTCCATGGAGGTCTGCTTCCAATACCCCACCCCAACTCCAAATTTTCTTTTTTTAAAAAAATGGTGGCTTGTTTTTATTTTTTTTTAAATACCTCCTGCACCCTCTAGCAGTAAACATGTTTTCATTAAAGATATCAATTTGGTGTGTGAGGGAGGGGGAAGGAGGGATCCTGGAGACTCTAAAAATATAAGGGAATTCTTATGGAGATCTTCTTAGTCTTTTCTTTACGCGCTCACTATTCCCTATTGTTTAGTTTCTAAAACAAGAAGAAATTGAATGTCTTAACATGGCATGAAAGTGATGCTATTTTATCATTGGCTTCATCATAGTTATTCTTATTATAAGTAGCTCTCTGGGTACTCTCCAGTTATGGTTAGTAATGGACGAGGAAGGACAAGGAATACAGTACTGCTCTTGAAAAGGGACGAGAGAAAATATATTTTCATGAGAGTGGCTTCTTGTTTCTGAACCATGATCTGTACCAGGCCTAAGGTGTGGGTGTGCTTGTTGGGTGTTGCAGGGAGCTGTAGTTCCACAAAGTAACTTTTCTAGGCTGAGGATGCTGACAACTGCATTCAAAAACAAGAATAAGAGAAAACCTTCAAAGAAAACACGGGGTGTAGGTTGCACATCATTTGAGACAGAAAAATATTATTATGCTGACTATGGAAAAAGGAAAAAAAGATAGTATGGTCTGGTGTTTCTCAAATATTTTGGAAGCTTCTCAGGAGGGGAACAACTGCACACTTTGGTGATAAGAGGAAAATCAATAAGTTGCCCCCCCCCCAAAGTAAACATTAGTATTCGTTCTCCGTAATGGTTTCCTTACTGCTGAAAAGTGAACTTCAACACTTGTCACTTCATGGATAATGAAGTGTTTTTATTAACCTTCCTACACCTGGAAGGAGATGAGAATTCTGGTCCCTATTAAGTGCCATAGCCTCTTTTTAGATTGTACAGTATTTTAATGATGCAGCCACATCTACATGCTGTCAAATCAGACATAATCAGAAGTCATACTCTTCACAGCCAATATTTTGGATTGCTATCTAAACTAAATGCCCTGCATCCAGAGAAGAAAAACCTCTGCTGAAGGTCTTTTTCAGGGGGAGAAATACTGAACAATTGCTTTCCAGAGCAACAATATTGAAAAAAATAGGTGTTGAAGTTTGAGACCAAGAGAGAATCTTGCCATGTTTTTTTAATCAAATACTGTAATGCTTAGTTGAACTAACATGCAAAAAATGTCCAGAGGGAAGCCAGATACCTTTTATGCAACCACTGCTAATCAAGCTGTGTACTAAGCATAATCCTACTGTGTTAATAGTTAGTCTAGTATGGACTAGGATAAATCCTGCTATTCCCCAGTAAAGATGAGTGCAAAGTCTGAGAAGCAATATTTACTGTGAATGAAGCCCTAAATGGTTTAGGACCTCGATATCTAGCAGAATGCCTCCTCCCACCTAGATCTACCCAAATCACGTATTCTAGCCAGGAAGGGTGGCTGAGGGCCTAATGCTGAGGGAGGCCTGGAGAGAAAGAACAAGAAACCGGGCCTTCTCAACAGTGGCCCCTCAGCTTTGGAACAGTCTGCCCCCAGAGATCAGTCTGGCTCCCTCGCTGGGTGTTTTTAAGAGCAAAGTTAAGACCTGGCTCTTTAGGCATGTTTTCCCTCCCGTCATCACTTGAATATTTTTTCCCATCTTGAACCACATTACTACTGTTTTTCATTCTATTATATGTTTTTATTATATCTATTATTGTTAGCCTCCCAGAGTAGACTTCAGTCTAGATGGGCGGGATATAAATTTAATAAAAAAATAAATGTTTACAAGGTGGGAGAGGAGAAAAATACTAAGGTTTCTCTCTCTGTACCAGAGTAAGTGCTATGTGCATGGACAATGCCACAACAGCCCCACAATAAAATAGGAGAAGCGGTTAGAAACAAATAACTAACCTTTTAAAAAGGTAGTTACATTACAGATGTGTGTGTTCTGAGTCACCAAGTCAGAACTAACTTATGTGTGTGTGTTTAGTCGTTTAGTCGTGTCCGACTCTTCGTGACCCCATGGACCAGAGCACGCCAGGCCCTCCTGTCTTCTACTGCCTCCCGGAGTTGTGTCAGGTTCATGTTGGTTGCTTCGCAGACACTGTCCAGCCATCTCATCCTCGGTCGTCCCCTTCTCCTCTTGCCATCACACCGTCCTAACATCAAGGTTTTTTCCAAGGACTCTTTTCTTCTCATGAGATGGCCAAAGTACTGGAGCCTCAGCTTCAGGATCTGTCCTTCAAGTGAGCATTCAGGGTTGATTTCCTTTAGAACTGATAGGTTTGTTCTCCTTGCAGTCCAGGGGATTCTCAAGAGCCTCCTCCAGCACCACAATTCAAAAGCATCAATTCTTCGGCGGTCTGCTTTCTTTATGGTCCAGCTCTCACTTCCATACATCACGACAGGAAAAACCATAGCTTTGACTATTCGGACTTTTGTTGGCAAGGTGATGTCTCTGCTTTTCAAGATGCTGTCAAGATTTGTCATCGCTTTCCTCCCAAGAAGAAGGCGTCTTTTAATTTCAGGGCTGCTGTCTCCATCTGCAGTGATCATGGAGCCCAGGAAGATAAAATTTGACACTGCCTCCATATCTTCCCCTTCTATTTCCCAGGAGGTGATGGGACCAGTGGCCATGATCTTAGTTTTTTTTGATGTTGAGTTTCAGACTGTTTTTTGCACTTTCCTCTTTCACTCTCATTACAAGGTTCTTTAATTCCTCCTCACTTTCTGCCATCAGAGTGGTGTCATCTGCATATCGGAGGTT
The DNA here is from genome assembly GCF_051106095.1 of Pogona vitticeps. Lineage (NCBI taxonomy): Eukaryota > Metazoa > Chordata > Lepidosauria > Squamata > Agamidae > Pogona > Pogona vitticeps. Next base: position 193,294,532 of record NC_135786.1, read on the forward strand.
GTTGATATTTCTTCCGGCAATCTTAATTCCGGTTTGGGTTTCTTCCAGTCCAGCCTTCCGCATGATGTATTCTGCATATAAGTTAAATAAGCTGGGGGACAATATACAGCCTTGCCGTACTCCTTTCCCAATTTTGAACCACTCAGTTGTTCCATGACCAGTTCTAACTGTTGCTTCCTGTCCCACATATAGGTTTCTCAGGAGATGGATAAGGTGGTCAGGCACTCCCATTTCTTTAAGAACTAGCCATAGTTTGCTGTGGTCCACACAGTCAAAGGCTTTCGCATAGTCAATGAAGCAGAAGTAGATATTCTTCTGGAACTCTCTGGCTTTCTCCATAATCCAGCGCATGTTGGCAATTTGGTCTCGGGTTCCTCTGCCTCTTCGGAATCCAGCTTGTACTTCTGGGAGTTCTCGGTCCACATACTGCTGAAGCCTACCTTGTAGGATTTTGAGCATAACCTTGCTAGCGTGCAAAATGAGTGCAATTGTACGGTAGTTGGAGCATTCTTTGGCACTGCCTTTCTTTGGGATTGGGATGTAGACTGATCTTTTCCAATCCTCTGGCCACTGTTGAGTTTTCCAAACTTGCTGGCATATTGAATGTAGCACCTTAACAGCATCATCTTTCAAGGTTTTAAGTAGTTCAACTGGAATGCCATCACCTCCACTGGCCTTGTTGTTAGCCAGGCTTTCTAAGGCCCACTTGACTTCGCTCTCCAGGATGTCTGGCTCAAGGTCAGCAACTACATTGTCTGAGTTGTCCGGGATATCCAAATCTTTCTGATATAATTCCTCTGTGTATTCTTGCCACCTCTTCTTGACGTCTTCTGCTTCTGTTAGGTCCCTCCCATTTTTGTCTTTTATCATGTTCATCTTTGCGCAAAATGTTCCTCTAATATGTCCAATTTTCCTGAACAGATCTCTGGTCTTTCCTTTTCTGTTATCTTCCTCTATTTCTTTGCATTGTTCATTTAAGAAGGCCCTCTTGTCTCTCCTTGCTATTCTTTGGAAGTCTGCATTCAAGTTTCTGTAACTTTCCCTATCTCCCTTGCATTTTGCTTCCCTTCTCCTCTCTGCTATTTCTAAGGCCTCGTTGGACAGCGACTTTGCTTTCTTGCATTTCCTTTTCTTTGGGATGGTTTTCGTTGCTGCCTCCTGGACAATGTTACGAGCCTCTATCCAAAGTTCTTCAGGCACTCTGTCCACCAAATCGAGTTCCTTAAATCTGTTCTTTACTTCCACTGTGTATTCATAAGGGATTTGGTTTAGATTATACCTGAGTGGCCCAGTGGTTTTTCCTAATCTCTTCAGTCTAAGCTTGAATTTTGCTATGAGAAGCTGATGATCAGAACCGCAGTCAGCTCCAGGTCTTGTTTTTGCTGACTGTATAGAGCTTCTCCATCTTTGGCTGCAGAGAATATAATCAATCTGATTTCGATATTGCCCATCTGGTGATTTCCATGTATAGAGTCGCCTCTTGTGTTGTTGGAAAAGAGTGTTTGTGATGACCAGCTTATTCTCTTGACAAAACTCTATTAGCCTTTGTCCTGCTTCATTCTGAACTCCAAGGCCAAACTTCCCTGTTGTTCCTTTTATCTCTTGGCTCCCTACTTTAGCATTCCAGTCCCCTAGAATGAGAAGAACATCTTTCTTTGGTGTCAGTTCTAGAAGGTGTTGTAAATCTTCATAGAATTGTTCAATTTCAGTCTCCTCAGCAATGCTGGTTGGTGCATAAACTTGGATTATTGTGATGTTGAATGGTCTGCCTTGGATTCGTATTGACATCATTCTATCATTTTTGAGATTGTATCCCATTACAGCTTTTCCCACTCTTTTGTTGACTATGAGGGCTACTCCATTCCTTCTACGGGATTCTTGCCCACAATAGTAGATATGATAATCATCTGAGCTGAATTCGCCCATTCCTGTCCATTTTAGTTCACTGATGCCCAGGATGTCGATGTTTATTCTTGCCATCTCCTGTTTGGCCACCTCCAGCTTCCCAACAGTCATAGATCTTACATTCCAGGTTCCTATGCAGTATTTTTCTTTGCAGCATTGGATTTTCCTTTCACTTCCAGGCACGTCCACAGCTGAGCGTCCTTTCGGCTTTGGCCCAGCCACTTCATTAGCTCTGGAGCTACTTGTACTTGTCCTCCACTCTTCCTCAGTAGCATGTTGGACGCCTTCCGACCTGAGGGGCCCATCTTCCAGCGTCATATCTTTTAGCCTTTTGTTTCTGATCATGGGGTGTTCTTGGCAAAGATACTGGAGTGGCTTGCCATTTCCTACTCCAGGTGGATTGCGTTTAGTCGGAACTCTCCACTATGTCCTGCACGGCATAGCCCATAGCTTCTCTGAGTTACTCAAGCCCCTTCGCCACGACAAGGCAGCAATCCATGAAAGAACTAACCAAGAACTAACTTATAGTTACTCTAATATGGTTTTCAAGGTGAGTGAGATATTTGAAGGACTGGTTTTACCAGTTCCACTCCCACAGTAAGTTTCCATGGCCAAGTGGAGATTCAACACCTGTTCTCCTATAATCCATCACTCTACCCACCACATCAGACTGGGAATCACACATTATAGATAGAAAAGCTGAGATCTGAATCTCAAATAGATGGACTGATCACTAGATGGCTAAAATATCAATCTGACAACAAGCAAAGGAGGGTAGAGGCCAGACTTTCAGTGAGGATAGACAAGCTACCCTGGTGTCTAGTTTCAAAATCCCATTTTGATTATTTGGACTGGATAGCTGCTAAAAGGCAGTAACTGCAGGGCATCCAGTCCATCATGAAAAAGACTAGAAAATTCAAATCTCTGGGATGTTTCTGAGGAATTTCTGGCTATTGTTAGTTACATATTCTAGAGGTGGTCCTAATTTTGAGAATGAGGTAGGTCCTTTTAAGGAGAAAGGTGGGATATAAATAAATAAATAAATAAATAAATAAATAAATAAATAAATAAATAAATAAATAAATACCAGAATGTTCCTGAAAATTTTCCCATCCAAAATTCACTCCAGATTGTGCATTATCTGGTCTTCTTCATGATACCTGGGCTTTGTTCCTCTGCGTTTATATTCATCTATGCTGGGGAATGGCAGGATAGACTCACTGGAATTGTAGAATAACTGAGTTGGAACGGGCCTATAAAGTCATCAAGTCCAACCCTCTGCTAAATGCAGAAATCCAAGTCAAAGCAGATCTGACAAAATGGTGCACAAGAAAATGGCTCAGTTGAAGGTCAATAGGGAGGTGCGTGGGTGATCCAGTGTTAAGTGCATATACTTTCTCTTTGCTTCAGTGCCATCCACCTGTCCATCTGTTTGCAGGGATTAGCTCCTCTCCCAGATTACTGATATACAAAGGCTTTTGCAGCAGAAATATATCCATTAACATCTTATGCAGATCACACTTCTATTTAAAGCCCAGCTGCCACTGCTTTTTGAACACTTGGCTATCTTAAACTTCATAGCTGTGGAAGGTACGAGGAGAGGTATCCAATCTAAAGTTTCAAAACGATGTGAAGTTGTCTTATTGAACATGCCTGCATATGAACTCAGAGGAATAGAAGTGTTTGTGGAAATGCATATGACCTTCAAAGAATAGCAAGTAACAGAAACAGATGCCAAATCAGAAGAATGTTGAGGGTAGCCATTTTTAAAAATCTGAATTAATTTCCCTTTGTTCTCCCCACCCCAACGTATAGATATGAATTCTGGTTATTGCAGAAGAGACTTATTGAAAATGTCAGGGAAATGATTTAAAATCAGAATGACAAGCTGACAATTTTCTACTGCATCTACTTCCAAGTTTCATTTAGTATGGATGTGAACAGATTTCCTCCCTGTTCTTTCCTATAAGGTTTATGCTTGTTTTTCTGCTTTCCCATAGGAAACATATAATGCCTGTTCCTTCAAAACCATCTGGATTCTAAGAAAATCATTTTATTTTCATATTGAATTGGATTATGGTGCAAGTTTTTTATCCCATATATCCTTTTAAAATATATTTTAATCTAATTATGCAAGGAAGAGAGAGGTGGGAAAAAATCTCATATATTGTTATGCTTTCTCCATGTCTCCAAATGATTAGATGTTTAGAGCAGTGGTCCCCAACCTTTTTAATGCCAGGGACCGGTTTTGTTGAAGACCATTCTTCCAAGGACCGGGGGGGCCGCCGCCGCCGGTGTCCGTGAATGGGAGGGCTTGGGGGGCATCTGTGCATGGGGATACTTGCTATGCAGTATGTTATGCCATCATTTAAAGTGCCTCTGAGGAATCCCAAATAAAGATCAGCTGTGCTAGTAGGTCTTTCCTGACATTTTCTTAGTCACATCCTACAGCAGAAGTCATGGTCCACAGAGAGCTTTCAAAGCATCAGAGGGACCTCATTGTTAGAAAGATATCAGTCAGGAGAAGGGTATAAAAGAATTTCCAAGGCATTAGATATACCATGGAACACAGTGAAGACAGTCATCATCAAGTGGAGAAAAGATGGTGCAACAGTGACATTACCAAGAACTGGATGTTCCTGCAAAAGCGATGAAAAGACTAGAAGAAAACTGGTCAGGTCAGGGAGGCTGTCAAGAGGCCTACAGCAACATTAAAGGAGCTGCATGAATATCTGGCAAGTATTGGCTGTGTGGTACATGTGACAACAATCTCCTGTATTCTACATATGTCTGGGCTATGGGGTAGGCTGGCAAGATGGAAGCCCTTTCTTACGAAGAAAAACACCCAAGCCCAGCTAAATTTTGCAATAACACATCTGAAGTCTTCCAAAAGCATGTGGTGAAAAGTGTTATGGTCTGATGAAACCAAGGTTGAGCTTTTCGGCCATAATTCCAAAAGATCTGTTTGGCGCAAAAACAATACTGCGCATCACCAAAAGAACACCATACCCACAGTGAAGCGTGGTGGTGGCTGCATCATGCTTTGGGGCTATTTTTCTTCAGCTGGGACAGGGACCTTAGTCAAGCTAGAGGGAATTATGAACAGTTTCAAATACCAGTCAATATTGGCACAAAACTTTCAGGCTTCTAGAAAGCTGAACATGAGGAGGAACTTCATCTTTCAGCATGACAACCACCCAAAGCATACATCCAAATCAACAAAGGAATGGCTTCACCAGAAGAAGATTAATGTTTTGGAATGGCCCAGCCAGAGCCCAGACCTGAATCCAATTGAATATCTGTGGGGTGATCTGAAGAGGGCTGTGCACAGGAGATGCTCTTGCAATCAGACAGATTTGGAGCATTTTTGCAAAGAAGAGTGGGCAAATATTGCCAAATCAAGATGTGCCATACTGATAGAATCATACCCAAAAAGGCTGAGTGCTGTAAGAAAATCAAAAGGTGCTTCAACAACATATTAGTTTAAGGGTGTGCACACAGATGCAAACATTATTTCAGTTTTTTATTTTTACTTCCCTCCACCAAAAAAAATTTCAGTTTGTTGTTCAATTGAGTTGTAGAGATCATACATCTTATTAAAGGTGGAAAAAGTTTTGAAATGATTTATCTTTGTCTCATTTTTTTACATCACAGACACTTGCCATTTTAACAGGGGTGTACAAACTTTTTATATCCACTGTATTTGTTTGACCTTTTTAAAGTATTTATATGCTCACTTGGGTTAGCCTTAATTTTGTCTTTTAATATTGTAAGCTGCCTTAGTTCCTTTCAAGGAAAAAGATGTGGTAAAATATTTTGAGTAAATAAATAAGTCCACATTAAGACTCATTAAGAACAGAAACAGGAAAGCACATGGGGGAAATGTGAGCCCAGATACGTACAACAACTGTAAGGACCAAACTTGTCACATGCCTCGCATTTAATAAAATACCATTAGTATTAAATAAATATAAAGCAATTTTAATTTCAATTCTTAATTGTATTTGTTGAATTATATGTTAATTTGTTTGTGTTCATATTGTTTACTGCTCTATGCCACCAAGAGTGACCACTGATCAGATGGACAGTTTACATACATACATACATACATACATACATACATACATACATACATACATACATACATACATACATACATACATACATACATACATACATAGGAAATGGATGGCCAGTTACTAAAATGCAAGCCATTACTGGCATTAGGTAAAACAAAAACTCTTGCTATTTACTAAATAAACAACTCATGTAAGAACCATGCAAGAGAGAAAAGGACTACTAAATATGGTTACAGACACCCCTTCATGCTTGCCAGTGTGTCTCTTTTAATGAAGAGAGGAGCAAGAAAATTCAGTAAGTGATCTCAGAGAGGGAAGGCTGGTGCCAATCTGCATGCAGATCTGGAAGAAGAGAGAAGTGGGGCCAGGGATACACACTTGGACTATCTGCCTACCATCCATATAATTCAAATTGCTTGTATCAACATGTGTTCTATCCCAACAAAATGCACACTCATACACTGCCTTCAAAGTACACATTAGCTTATGCTACATTGTTCTGGTAAAAGGCAGAAAGGGGACCAGCAGCAGAGGATTTTCCAGCCTAAGGCAAGCTAAAAAAAAAAACCCTCTTTTTTGTAATGGTTGCTCCTGGGGCCATTGAGCTGGCCTCCCTCCTCCCTCTGCCCAAGCCCCACCCGCTCCCTCCATAGAAGTTCAGTGACTTTGAGGCTTTCTTACCTCTGAAGGCAGCAGCAACAGCAACCAATTTTTCAGCCCAGGCAAGCCAAAAAACCCCTTTCTTGTGCAGTAATGGTTGCTCCTGGGGCCATTGAGCTGGCCTCCCTCCTCCCTCTGCCCAAGCCCCGCCCACTCCCTCCAGTAGATCTTCCGTGGCTTTGAGGCTTTAGCAGCAGCAGCAACAGATTTTCCAGCCCAAGGCAAGCCAAAAAAACCCCCTCTTTTTTGTAATGGTTCCTCCTGGGGCCATTGAGCTGGCCTCCCTCCTCCCTCCTCCCTCTGCCCAAGCCCCGCCCGCTCCCTCCAATAGATATTCCCTGGCTTTGAGGCTTTCTCAGAGGTGATTTGCAAGCCCAGGCAAGCCCACTCCGCCCCTCCCTTTTTGTAAAGCTGTGTCCCCGCGGCCCAGCTGATGTCTGCTCAGGGACCGGCACAGGGCCGCGGACCGGGGGTTGGGGAACCCTGGTTTAGAGCAGTGGTTACCCAGGTGTTTTTGGACTGCAACTCCAAAAAGCCTTCACCACCAGCTGTGCTGGCTGGGGTTTCTGGGAGTTGCAGTTCAAAAGCATCCGAGAAACAAAGGTTAAGAACCACTGTTCTAGGGGTACAGTGGGTTACCTGGATTCAATACTGAATTTATTTTGCCATCTTCAATTGTATTGTTGTTGTTTTGTTTTATTTTATTATTCTTAGAATGTTGTTAGTTGCCCAGAGTAGATTTTAGTCTAGATGGGTGGGGTATAAATTAAATAAATAAATAAATAAATAAAATTTGCTATCAAAGGAGTTCATTGGATGCTTAAGGTGTTTTTTTATATGGGAGCTTATTCATACGTACGTTGATCATAGGTAGAGGCTTCAGCAGACAGATCCATTGCCCTGTGTCAAGTCCAAGAAGCAAGTACCACAAGAACACTATCGTGTACAGCTGCAAAAACACAACCTTCTGATTGTGTCCCTCTTTGCATCTTTCACATTCTCTTGCAGTCTTTCTGAGGAAACAGCAGTTCTTATTATAGCGTGTCACAGACATAGATAACATGATCCTTAGCTAAAACAGTGAAGAAGGCACATCCTACCCATTTCTGTGATCATCATTTTTCTTTATAGAATATCTCAGGGCAGTCTGTATCAAGAAGCAATAATCTAGAGACACATCAGCTAAATATTCCAGTCAGTTAACACTCTTTGTCAAATTCAAGACTCCAGGCCTTCAGGCAAATCACAAATATAGCCTTTAAAAAAAGGAAAAGAAAGGAATCTGTCAGGAAAAACATATTACATTATTTTGACAAAAACTTAGTCAAATTTAGTAATGGCAGAATAAAGAAGCATATATTATTACAATTCATCAGATTTTACTGATGTACCTATCCTCAGTTCTGAAGCTTGTGATATGATACAAATGAAGACAGCAAGAAGCACAAATTCAGAGATGGGTTAAAATCAACCTTCTGGCCCTCCAGAAGCTTCTGGATTGCAGCTTCCATGAATCTCAGCCACCACACAAAGATGATGGGTGTGACAATTCCACAATATCTGGAGCACCACAAATTACCAAGCTCTTCTCCAGTCGAGACCGGTAACGCCAGTTTCAAAGGTGGTCTGGATCCATCTTGGGTTTTGATCTGCACTTTGAAGGAGTGCTGAACTGTATCGTTGAAATTAGAGCCAACTGCCTGCACTGTTCAGTCTAAATGTGGCATACGTTATGGCAGTGGTGTGGACCTAGCCACCTTGGGTCCTTTTAAGGAGAAAGGTGGAGTAAAAATATTTAAACGAATAAATAGCCTGGAGAGTGAGAAAAGGGGGATGGAAGGCATCATGTGTTACTTTCAACATATGTATGCAATGACAAAGCACAATCACCCAATTTTCAGGATGTTGGATAATATCAGTAAAAATGGCAGCAGCCATTCTCAAATTCTCTTCCTCCTCTTACACTGTATATGACAGAACATACAATTCTGGATGTTCTCATGTTATGTTTCCCTGCTCCTGCTCCACATAGTTGGCTGCTAGAATCACGGGCAGAGAAACACTCATATTGTGATGCCAGAACATTGGGTAAACTGAACTACATATTCAATAAGAAAGGGGGGAACTTGACATGCAGTCCTATGTTTATTTTACTCTGTCCCCCAACCTCCCCCTTCATTAATATATCTGAGTGGAGGATAATTATCAGGCATAAAATGACTTCAGATAGGCAATTGTCTTTGACCTTGTATTGTTCTGATGCATTTCATGAACCTGAAAAGTGGGAAAATAATATATTTTGTTTTTTTTTTCTCCTTTAAATGGCTAAAGGTAATTCAAATCAGAGTTGATTGCTAAGCTGATCCATGGGCACTTGGCATTTGTTCCTTTTATTTTCTAGCAGACACACTGATAAAAATAATAGACCAAGACCTCTTATGAAAGGCACAGCTAAAGAACCTGCAGGATGTTCCATTAGAAAGCAGAAACTACTGTACCTTGATATACAGCACCAATGTTTGTCTTGTTTCACACAGAGCAATTTCAGAATGAATGGCACAGGTTTGACCTAAAAGAAATTCATAATAGAGAAGAGTGAATGGTTAGCAAACACAAAGACCTCATGGGCTCTGGTTCTCCCTGCCCCAGCAATGGAAGAAAGCAAAGGAGCACTACAGTAAGTAGATTCTATAGTATACATTTCAAAGCCAATTTTAGTACTGCCTTATATGTTCAACCTTGTGCTTTCCTGAGATTTTTCTGTAACTTTCTTTATCACTTGGAATGAACCACTCTGCCCTTACAATTAACAGTTTATATGAAACCAAGGGCATTGGCAGTATCTTTTCTACCCTCAGTTTATCTGCTCCCTAACTGTCCGCACAACCAGTACTTAACAGTCATAACAAAAGTCAAACTCTATTGGTCTATTCTTGGCTCACCAAGAATAATCATAACACTCGGCAGCAAACATACTTCTCTACTGTGTAATATATGAGAGGCACAGTTTGGTGTACAGTTTGACAAATTTCCATGTGCACAGCTTCACTGTTGAGACAACCAGTAAGGTTAGAGCTTGGAAATAACCTGTTAGAAATAATAACATGGCTCACTGCCCATTACTTTTTTGAGTAAGAAGTGTCACATTTAATGACCTATAGAAGAAGGAGTCATTTTTGTCAAATCTGATCAATTGTGTATTGAGTACTGTATTAATCTAGGTAAAGGTAAATGTTCCCCTTGACATTTAGTTCAGTCGTGTCTGACTCTATTTATTTATTTATTTATTTATTTATTTATTTATTTATTTATTTATTTATTTATTTATTTATTTATTTATTTATTTATTTATTTATTTATTTATTTATTCTTTCTTTCTTTCTTTCTTTCTCCAAACCTTTATTGGCATAAATACAGCTGGGATTACTAACAATAAACACAACGGGTTATAATTTGGAAGTTAATTTAAGAATCTCAAGCAGAAAAATAGCGACAGCTTCAGTGATACGGGAGGAAGAATCATTCAGAAAAATCTCAGGGGTGTTCGGTAGGGAAGATAACCAGGGTTCTAGTAGTGCCTTACGAATGGAAAAATGAACTGAGCAGAAAAACAATATATGGTCAAGTGTATCCGGAACCAAATGGCAGAACAGACATAATCGATCCTCTTTAGGAATATTTGCAAATCGACCGGTATGGTTCGCTGAGGGAAAAATGTTAAATCGGGCTAACATAAATGCTCTTCTTAACCTGGGGTTGATAAGTGAGGAAAAATAATTTGGATGATAACCAAGTGAAGGGAAAAGACCAAAAGAAAGCGGGGAACAGGTAGGATTCAGTTTGGCTGCAAGAACCTCAAACTCATGCTGCCAGAGTTTAGATTTAATAAGAGCATGGGCCTGTTGAATTCCTAAATCATTTAGGGATTCTAGATTCAAATCAAGGGATTGAAGTTTAATCTCAATCAACTTCAGCCACTTGGAAAGGAAATTGTCTCTGAGTAGATCGTATAGTAAGGAATTGGGCTTAGAGTTTAAATGTAAACGAAGCCAATATTTAAATGTGGTGGACCAAGCACGGGTAGAAGGGAGATGGGTACCCAATTCCAAAACTAAAGTTGAAAGACGAATCATGTTGGGGACTCCTAAGATTTTCCTGAAGAAGGCGGCTGCCAAAGTGTCAACATCGTGATCTATGGCCTCAATCCAAATAGGAGCTCCATATAGTAAGTGGGAAAGCAATTTAGTCCGAAAAATAAGCAACGCTGCAGGCACAAATTGATTGCCAGATGAGTAGTGAAATTTTGAGATGGCATTAAGATGGAGGCTAGAGGAAGATGGAACCAATTTTTTGTGGGGACGCCAACTGAGTTTATGATGCAGAGTGATACCTAGATATTTAAAGGATAAAACCTGCTGAAAGGTTTGTGCTCCGATTGTCCAGGGAGATAGTGATACAGAGTTGGAAAAGTTAATTATTTTAGTCTTGTCAGCATTTATAACCAGGTCGTTAGCTGAACAAAAAGTTTGAAATTTGGATAGGGTACGACGGAGACCAGCTTTTGTTAGAGATAATAGGACTGCGTCGTCCGCGTACAAAAGCACAGAAATTGGGGAACCATTAAGAGAGGGTGCAGCATTAGTAGAAGCAGAAGGAGAGGAAGGCAGGTCCGCTAAAAATAAATTAAAAAGTAGTGGGGCTAAGACACATCCCTGCCGAACACCTTTGTCAACTAATAATTTGTCAGAGAGCTCATAGGAATTTGGCAGCCGAATCTGACATATATTGGAGGAGTGGAGACGCCTAAGCAAAAAAAGCAGTCGGGGTTCAATACCCCAGTTGTTAAGTTTATCCCACAGTAAATTCCTATTAACTGAATCAAAGGCTCCTCGTAGATCGACGAAGGCGGCAAAAAGTCTAGCTTTGTGATAAATTGAGTATTTTTTGGCAAGGTGATACAAAAGCAGAACATGATCCAGAGTCGAGGCTTCAGAGCGGAAGCCTATCTGTTCCTTCCCAGGGAGGTTTTTAGAAGAGGCCCAAGCTGATAGTTTTGATAAGAGAAATTTAGAATAAAGTTTGCCTATATGAGACAATAGGCTGATTGGGCGATAGTTACTAGGAAGAGAAGGGTCGCCCTTTTTGAAGATTGGTATCAGAATAGAAGATAGCCAAGAGTCCGGAAATACACCGGAGTGATTTACTATGGTAAATAATTTGGCAAGCAGATGGGACCACCAAAGAGGATTGTTAGACAGAATCTCTGAGATAACATGATCAGGCCCTGGGGATTTGCCAGGTTTAAGGGTGGAAATTAACTCTAGTACCTCATCAGAGGTAACCAGGGGCCAATCTGGGAAGTTTTGAGAGGGATTGATAGAATAATGGGGAGAGCACGAGGAGGAGAAGATTTTTGAAAAATGGGTAACCCAAGAATCAGAGGGTATTGGAGAGTACGGAGAGAGAGCATAAGATAAGTTTGTACGGGAAACAAGGGACCAAAAAACCTTAAAATTCCGAGAAAGAATGGCTTGCAGCAGATTGGTCCATTTGCGTTGGGCGTGTAGATGTTGTTTCATATCCAGAAGGGTGGTACAAGACCTTCTGGCTTCGAAGTAAATTTTAAGAGCATTAGGGGAAGGGTAGGCTCGAATAGAATGAAAAAGGGATCTGACCTGTTTCTTTGCCAGCCAACAATCGGAGTCGAACCAAGAATTAGCTCGATTGTGGGAAGAAGACCGATAAGGCCTACTAAGAGCTTGAACCAAGGAGGCCAAGAGACAGTCGTAAGTGTCTATAGCCTGGGGGGTAGAGTTGGTTGAACCTATAGTATTAATAAGGTCAATAGTCTCTGGCAATTGTGACCATGATAAAAAGTCAGTGTCAGTTTGAGGGGACCATTTAAGGCGTGGTGTGGGGCTGAGAGGGGGGGGAGTAATAGGAGGGGGACGGACTGGGAAATTTAAGGATAGTCGAAGAGGCAGGTGGTCACTGTCAGTTCGTGTTTCAACAAAGAAATCAGATATAAATGGAAGGAGAATAGGGGAGGCAAGGGCATAATCGATTACACTGGGGCCCTTGACAGAAAAATGAGTATAACCCCCAGGAATGTCTCTCCCCACAGTTCCATTATTTATTTATTTATTTGAGTTATACCCCGCCTATCTGGTCCACTCGACCACTCTAGGCGGCTTGTGCTCATCCTCGTTTCCAAACCACAGAACCAGAGTTTCTCTGTACAGTAGATAGTTTCCATGGTCACATGGCCAGTGCGATTAATTAGATTAATTAGCTATACTGTACTAAACACATATCCCTAGATGTTAGTGGTGTAGTTTATGAAGCAGTAAAGGGTCCCCTATAGTCATATGAATTGACCAGCAGACAATCTTAGTTATATTATAATAAACATGGTTAATGCTATCTGACAAAATGTGAATTGGAATAACTCTTCAGTCTACAATAGAAATTCTTAGCTGACAGAAGCAGCGAATGGTAACATTACACAATCGCCCTGGAAAACTAAATAAATGTCTTTATAGCCACAACAACTGCAAATTAAGAATGAGACCCATTTAGGACTTCAAGGCAATATTAGGCTGTGGCTGCAAAGATTTTCTGAAAATGGGATGTTTCAGAAGCAGGTTTAGTTTGAGCTCTTTGCTGAAGAGTGCTGACTGTACAAAATCTGCTCTAAATATCCAAATATGGTCTGGTTCACCAACACTTCCTATTCACCTTACTGAAAATTTATTGATGAAAAAATCTTATTCAAAATGTTTTCCTCTCATTTGATCCTTTGTTATTTGTATCTCTCTCTCTCTCTCTCTCTCTCTCTCGTGTGTGTGCATGTGTGTGTGTGCGTGTGCGCAAAAGAAAGAGCTTATATGAATTCTTATTATTCCAGCCTTGCTGCACTTCAAAGACAGCAGCAAATCTTGATCAGCTGGGTTCATTTAGGGGAAAAGACATGTCTGTTAACACTCACATTTTAAATCACAATGCAGGTTTTAGGTGTTTTTTAAAAACCAGTTTTGGATTTTTACACTTTTTGTATGGCTCAGGGCAAAATAGGACCACTCTTCAATAACATCACATTTTCTTATTTTACAGACAATGCAAGATCTAGGTATTGAGAGCATATTATCAATGCAATGTCTAAAGCCACATATTTCTTAGTCTTTTGAAGTGACAAAGGGATAGTGATATGAAAGAAAAAAAATAAAGATTTAGGTGTCTCTCACACAGAGAAGACAAAATTACTTTTTTATAAGCAATATATCAAAAAAAAGCAATAGCATATGGATTGCGGATTTGAAATATGTGGGGGCAAAGTCACTAACATGTGGTTATTTTTGCCCTCTCATTTTTCACATGTACAATATCCATGTTCTTCTGCGAATCACAATCTTGAATAAGTGATCAAAGACCTCTGTCATCATGATTCAGATCAGCGGTTCTTAACTTTTCTTTACCATTAAATACCTTTTGTTGCTGCAAGTCACCAAGACTTAACTCAAGATTTAAAACCCTAAAGTGTATCAATTATTTATTTAACATTTCTCATGAAGGGTCTCATCGACAGATATTCCTTGCTATAACAGCAATACTTTTTAAAATGACTGGAAGAAGCTTCATTTTGCTTTGAACACAATGCACCCTCATCAACAGCATCAGTTCTTTTACGTTTCAGATTCAGACAGTGATCCATTCTGAGGCTCAGCCAAAATATATTGTTATGAAATTCACTTTGATAATCTTGAAAAGTCACTTTACCCAACAATAAGCAAATTGTTTTATTAGCAGAAATTGAAGAAGAAACACAATCACAAAGTCTGTCCAAGCACTCACTCACACTGACACTGACTGACTCTGACTCTCTCTTCCTGTGGCTTCTGTCTGTGCAATAGCAAGAAATGTCATCTCCTGTCTCTCAGCCACACAATATAATTCACTTGCATGTTCTCACCATGAACCGAACTATCAAACAGTTATTTGCTATCGAACAGTTATTTTCATAACCTTTTTTTTAAACTTTTGTTTGTTTTTAATGGAGGAGGTAGGTTAGAAAAGCCATGTTTTACACAAACAAGTAAGGGAAATTAAAGCTTTGCTATACATTTCCTTACCTTTCCTTCCTTCCTCTTAACTGCAAAAGATCATAACATTTCTTCAAGCCTTCACAGACCTCCTATGAGGATATTGCAGTACGAAAAGAGACATGAAATTTACTTTGATCCAAATTGCAGGTATGTAGTTGAAACCGGCAACCTACTCATTGACTTCTTATGTGATGAAAATAGTGACATTTTCCCATAACTGAATTTTCCTTTTTGCCTGCATCTTTTCTATAGAAATAAGAACAAATCCACCCAAATTGTTACCAAAGTTCAAGAAACCATTCTGTTTGCCTTCAGATGAATTACACCCAGACCTCTTTTTGGCTTCTAGAGTAAAACAAGATTCTACGGATGCATTTTATTTATTTATTCCATTTTTACCCCACCCATCTAGATTTGAGAATCTACTCTGGGCGGCTTGCAGAGTATAAAGATACAACATTAACTTTGATCAAAGAGCAAAAATCATTTGAAAAAACAGGATCCAAGATGGAAAAAAAGCTATGTAATGGGAGAGAGGGAAGGCCTGCTGGAAGAACCAAATCTTCAACTTGTTTTTAAAAATTAGCAGCGAGGGTGCCAGTCTAATCTCTGGTGGTAAGGTATTCCAAAGATGAGGGGCCACCACTGAGAAGGCCTGGTTTCTTGTTCTCTCCTTCTGGGCCTCTCTCCGGGTTAAGCCCCTCAGCTGTCCGGTCTGGCTTGATTGGTGACCCAAGTAAAGCTAGATGGAGATAGGCGGTCTGCCAGGCATCGAGGCGTTAAACTGTTTAGGGCTATATATGTAAGCATTACTACCTTGAAATTAATGCAGAAATGAATGGGTAACCAGTGTAAGGCTGCCTGAGTGGGGGGAAATACGTTGGTGTCTTTTCACCCCGGTGAATAATCTGGCAGACATGTTCTGGACCATTTGTAGCTTCTGCATCAGTTTCAAAGGCAGCCCCATGTAGAGCGCATTGCAGTAGCCTAATCTCTAGACTATGAGTGCATGGACCAACATCAAAATAGGAGTGCGGCTGGGCAATCCGCCATAGATGTAAGTGGGCGGAGCAGACCACAGATACAACCTGGGACTCCATGGTAAGTGCTGGGTCAAGATGGACCCCCAAGCTGCAGACCACACTCAAAAAGATCAAGCTTCCGAAACCACTGATAGAAGGGGCACCCACCCTCAAGACCTCTGTCTTGTCCATGTTCAACCTCAGTCAATTCTTCTGCATCCATTGTTGTACAGCCCCCAGGCAACACTCAAGAGACACAACGGCATCCACTGCTGTTGGAAAATAGGAGATGTAGAGCCATACCCCCAATGACCCCACCCAGCGGCCTCATATAGATATTAAACAGCATTGGAGAAATTATCGATCCCTGTGCACCCCACAATTGAGGAGCCACAGAGCTGATACATTCTCTCCAAGCTGGACTCTCTGGGAACAGTCCTCCAAGAAGGATTGGAGCCTAGCAAGAGCTAGGCCACCAATCTCCAATTTGGAGAGTCTCCCTAGGAGGATACCATGGTTGATGGTATCAAAGGTAGCTGAGATATCAAGGAGAACCAAGAAGGATATTTTGCTCCTGTCGGCCTCCCTCAAAATGTCATCAAGCAGGGTGACTAATGCTGTTTCCATGCCATGGCATGGCCTGAAGCCTGACTGGTACAGATCCAGGGCATTGGTCTCATCCAAGAGAGCCTGCAGGTGTTCGGCGACCACCCTCTCTACTACCTTGCTAAGGAAGGAAACATTGGCAATGGGCCTTCATTATAGGCCTAATGAGTGTCTCCTTGAGGACAAGGGGAACTCTGCCCTCCAGGAGATACCTATTTATTATAGCAATGGCCAATTTAGTTGTTATGGGCCTGGCCACTTTGATTAGCCAGGTCGGACAAGGGTCAAGGGAGGAGGCAGTGGCATGACAGTGGTCAAGCACCTTGTCAACCTCAAGTGATGTCACCGGCTGAAAGTGAGTGATCTTCATTGAACACGACAGAGTGCTGGATGTCTCTACTCAATCTACTGACTCCAAATAGGGGGATATGTCCCAGTGGATGGCCTCCACTTTAGATTTTTAAAAGGCTGCAAATTGGTCATGTGAAATACTAGGGGAGGTCAATCACTGTGACCAATTCTGGATAGGTTGCATACTGTACGGAATAACTCCACCTGCTGGTTGGAAACTTCATTTATCTGGACAGTGAAGTAAGCTCTCTTTGCAGCCTTTATCTTAGAAAGATAAAGGTTGGACACGAGCTTGACAGCTTTTAGGTTATTTTCCATTGGGTCCCATCTCCAATTGATCTCTAGTCTTCTCCTATTTTGCTTCATAGCTCTCAGCCGCTAATCGAAGCAGGTCGATGAACGAGCTCCACAGCGGAGAGGACGTTTAGGAATGATCATGTCTATAGCCCTGGTGGTGGCAGTGAACCATCCGTCAATCAGAGCTTTGACAGGAGCACCAGCCAGATCAATTGGCATCCCTCTCATGGAATTATGGAGTCCAAAAGGATCCAGTAGCCTGCAAGGGCGGACCATTAAATTAGGTCCCAGCTCCCTGTGATGGGGAAGGCCATTGTCAGGTTGCATTTAATTAGGTGGTGATCCGACCATGACAAGGGGACAGATACAAGGTTAGTCACCATCGGACCACACTCTCTCTGCTCAGAGAACACCAAGTCAACCATATGACCACCCACATGGGTGGGGCCATTAGCATGTTGGGACATGTCCAAGGAAGCCATGGTTTCCAAGAATTCAAGAGCCAGAAACCTCTGCCTCAGCATGGATGTTCAAATCACCCAAGGTCAGTAGCCTTGGGGAGCAATGCATAAACAATGTTTCTCAAAGTTCATCATTTTTCATCTAATCCTTTGTCAATGATGCTAGCTCAAGATATACTTTCATTGTATTAGGATAAAAACCACAAAAGTGAAGTTCTAGTGCTTCAAGCTCTGCTGCAATTCTTTCTTGCATTGTCAGGCCAGCCTTTATTAGTTCATGGTAGTACAATTCATAAAGCTTGCCAACCAAGCTCCAAGAATTTCCCTTACTGATGCTGGAACTTAGGTAGGCTTCCTTCATACACTTCCCACCCTCTGTGATTGTAGCTGGAACTGTGACAAATTCTCAGCAGTCAAATAGAATGAGGGAAGGGTTTACTGAGATTATATAAAGGCAGCTTGTATCAGATTCCCTTACCTAGGTTGGAGTAAATAAACATTAGGTCCTGAAGCTTATTCAGACTGATACAGCTTAGGTACCCCAAATCACAGTTAATAAATTATGTACTATCAAGATGATTTTGATTTTTTTGGGTGACCTTTGACACTGTTTCCTAGTTATAAATTGCCCAGAGGCTGTTTTCTATTCCATTCTTCTGGAGGTCTTCCAGGACTGTGCAGTTTGCCAAAGGGTACATAGGCTGGCTTTTCTCCCTGGAGGGACAGCAGGAATAAAAATAAGAAAAGGAAAAGGAAAGCCAAAAGAATTGTGCCAAGAATTATGAAATGTAAGGGGCTTCATAGGAACTAGGAGAGCTTTCCCTCAAGTTCATCTGAGAAAATGTATAACTACCAACCTCATTTCAAAATCAAACTGGCAGCCGTTTATACATTGTGATGCTACATGCAGACACCTGGTTAAATCAAAAGTGGTGGAATCATCTGGTAAAATCAAATTTTGGCCATAGAAAAACTTAGGAAGGGTCAGACTTCAGAAAGATTGTGGTGGAAAAGAAGCATCCAAACCTTATAGAGGATTGTACTGGTTCCTTGGCTGAGTTGCAGAGATGGGCAATACTTGAATGGTTTTCTCACTATTTTCTGAGTTTGAGGAGGATTACAGAAAGATATGAGCAATTGTGTTAATCTTTAGTCAAAATGCCATGTATATCAAGTCCAGGTCAAGTTCAAGGGAAAGGGGTAATTTATTTATGAATTAAACGTTTGTAAAATCATTCAGTACATCTCTGATAAGGCAACTCAGGGTGCAACAAGACAGAATGATTGTTCCATGTTGATCCATACTCCCTTACCATATAGTCAAAGATCATACTGATCACATGATACACACATACATGTTTCTTTTAGTTCAGGATGCTGCATTTCAACTGCCCACACAGTCTGTGATATTATCAATATTTTTCTTCAACCCCCCTTTTTACCTGCCATTTTTCTTTGCTCTTTATACTCCTTTTTATATCTTTTTTTCGTATGTTCCTGCTATCTCTTCTACTGCCTGATGGATATTAATTACAGATTAGGAGACCTAAATATTTTGTGTATCCATGGCATATAGCTGTTGGTTCAATGTCCTTTTAAAAACAATATATCAACACATATATAATGCTGAAATGGTTTATCAGTATAGCACAAAACATGTTTACATATTTTTAAGTGATCTAATCCTCGAATTGTTCTAGATTCTAAGGGAAAAAAGGAACAAGGATAAATTATTGTTATTTTAGTTTCAGTATGTGAGGGATGAGGCAAAATTGTTCATTTCATGCCATTCTTCACTATATACACCTTGATCTATGTTCTAAAGGCATGTCCAGAAGGACCAAAAAATCATTCACAGAGAACAATTTTGAGTCAAAGATTGTGAGAAAAAAACACAAGAACAGTCTGACAGCTGAACACAATGTACCATACGCTGAAGCAAAAGGATCAGATCTACTCAGGACTAGCAATAACATCATCTAATCGAAATGACCACTGAGGAACACAAGAAAAACAAGACAAATGCCTATCTGATATGCCCAGGCATGAACATATTTATTTGGGAATAAGCCTAACTGATCACAATGGGATTTAGTTCTCTGTAAACAAGCATTTACAGAGGGACATGGTGACACTGCAAGTTAAATTGCAGAAGCCTTTGTGCTGCAAGGTCGAAAGACCAGCAGTTTGAATCCACTCGACAGAGTGAGTTCCCATCGCTCGTCCCAACTCCTGCCAATGTAGCAGTTTGAAAGCATGTAAATCCAAGCAGATAAATAAGTACCACCATGGTAGGAAGGTAATGGGGTTCTGTGTCTAGTTTCATTGGCCACGTGACCATGGAAATGATCTACGGACAAACGCTGGCTCTATGCCTTGGAAACGGGAATGAACACTGCCCCCTAGAGTCAGACAATTGTCAAGGGGAACCTTTAGCTTTACCTAAACAAGCATAGAGTTTACTGTAATAGTAATATAGGATTGCCTGCTGTGAATGCTGCTGCTACCTTAAGCATACTTCTGGATAATCATCTTGGGTTACAGGAGATTTATCATTTCTTTCAGTGAAGCTAATATTTAATTACTTCTCAAAGATTACTCTTATACAATTTCCACAAATTCTCAACATGTTTGTATCAGCCAGATACTTTGTGCTTCACTAGCGTCTATAACAATGGTTCTATAACATTTTGGAGATAAATGTTCTCCCAAGAAACCTGTAAGAAAGGAAAACAACATTTCTATTTCATATTAGACATCTTTGTTACCAAGAGAGAAAAACAACACACTGAAGATGTTCCACCTTAGATAAGACTCAAAGAACTATGCTGTTTCCAAGCTTAGATATTTATAAAGCCTTCTATAAAAACAGGAAGAAGAGCGCAACACATCAGTATCTTGATTACAATTCTGAAGCAGAACCTTTCCTAAAAATGTTCTTAATATGGTTTTCTGTTTAGTTATTTTGGTCTATCTTTGTCTTTCTTTCTATGTGTGCTAATGTGCAGCAAATAGAGTGAAACATAAATACAATCAGAGAGGAGCAAAACTATCTAAAATATTCCTCTGCAGCAGAGGAAACCGTTTTCATCTATTTTTAGCCCACTGCACCAATCGTATTTAAAGCAGCATCTAATAAAATAATTAAAACATAAGAAACCCCTTTTCAACACAGCCTAAAAACCAGCAGCAAAAAGGAAATTACCAAAGCAGCACGACGAAATTACTCCTTGGACACTTTAAAAGCTGACCAAAAGCTAGGCAAAACAAAAAGTTGCTAACATCTCACCTCAGCCTAGCAGGTCTCTTCAGGGGAAGCATTCTAATCACAGGACCTCTGAGCAGAAAGGAAGCTATCCCAGCAATGTACGTAACTATATCTGTGTTTGGTGGCAGCAGCAGTGCTCAATATCTCCATGGTTTGAAAACCGATGGCTCAAAAATCACACCAAATGCCTCAATGAGGTATATAGAGTTCCTCTGAGTCCTCACAGCAGGTCATCAAGCTCCCATAGCATTTTATCCTTGACTGTCCAATAGACATGGAATTCCATTCCCCTGAAGGTGGTATGTATTGGCAGCATGTACTCCATCATGTTGATGGGCATGGGCTCCATCACACAGCGAGGGGCAGTCAGAAGAGGAACTAATATTGCCATCTCCGCTACCTGTGTCTTCTTCCCTACCCCCGAAATAAAGCCATGGTGATGACCTTCTGCCTCTAATTTCTGCTGCTGTTCTGAGGGCTTTAGAAGTGGGAGAGTTAAATATCATGTGTGTGTAACAGGGTCACACACCACAGACAGTAGACTGCACACATGCTTATTTATTTCAGTATAAAAAGTGACATCCTGAGCTAGGATCAAGTAGTATACAGCTATTGATAGAATAAGTTCCATCTGTAGATCCAGGAGGAGGCAATTTCTTTTTCCATGTGCCCAAAACAAGATGATTTCCCCTCCCTTTATTCTCACTAGCCCGCCACACTACCTGCAACTCTGCTGTGAAATGTTTCCCAGCCTTCTAGATTGGACACAGAGAGCATGCAAAGGATGTAGGGAGCAATGAGGAATGGCCTCCTTCTATATCTGCTAATGAGGCTTCTTTCATCAGTGGACATATAAATTTGGATCCTGTCACACTAAGAGGGCTTTTAAAAATTCCTTATTTAATCATGGATTTCTTCTGCCTTTTTTAAAAAAACAAACTACTATGGAAATTGTTTTCCATTCCAAAAGAAGTTGGTTACAAAACGTAAGGGGCAGTACGCACATAACATCTGCAAATGGAGACACCGAATGAGCCTCCTTGAAGAATGTGAGGACTATGAGCACATTTGGGTGACCCTTGGTCAATGACAGCAGCTTGTCAGCTGATTTCTCCACTCCAGAAATGCCCCTGGATTGCTTCTGACATGAATGAAGAATTAAAAGAACATGTGCACATAACCTGTTTGTTTGTTTGTTTGTTTGTTTGTTTGTTTGTTTGTTTGTTTGTTTTATTTATATCCCGCCTATCTAGTCTCATTGAGTCCACTCTAGGCAGCTTACAGCAAGCACAATACAATATATTAAATCAGTTTTAAATAGGGGAAAAACTTTAGACAAGATGGGACAAACACTAAGAAAGGGGAAAAAGAGGGAAGATTAGAAGTTGGCTGAGGGGAAGGCCCATCGAAACATCAGTGTTTTTAATTGATTTTTAAAAATACCCATCACATACCCAGTTGTGATGTTGTTAAAGCCTTTAATTCATAGTTAATGTCTGGCTTGTTGTGAAAAAAATGAAATAAAATCCAAGATTATGAACTGCTTTATATGTCAGCCTGCTTCCAATTAATTACTTTTGAGAATGAGCAGAAGTTTCAATCACATTCAGTCTTCTTCTTTTTAGCTGCTACCATGACTTGCTTCATGGATAACTGTGAATTTAAACATCAGCTGCCCATAAGATGAATTTCATAGCTGTCGATACCATCATACGAATGTGCAAAGGTGTCTGGAGAAGGAAGTTTGAACAGGTGTAGCAGTGTGCTGTGCTTATTGTAAGCCTGATTGTTGGTTTCTGAGCACAACAGACAACATATTTAGAGTCAGAGAAATATGCAGGGAACATCTCACTGGAGATTTATGTGACAAACTGTACAAAATCCTGTTTCACAGGCTATTAAGCACATCCAGACTTACGGCTGCTGTCTTTTCTTTCTCCAACATCATCACTGAACTACATTCATAGCTGTTTTACACATTGCAGTAGACTATTTACACTGGTATAAACACTCTCCTTTCAATTTTCATAAAACATTTCAACAGCTTGCACATACCACAATGGCTTTTGCCATGTACAAATCAAGAAAAAATACTCTGCATATTTATGAAGGGTTGTAAAGAAGAAAACGAAGGTATTTCCACAATAGCTACTGTAGCTCCTGCTGGTGAAATTCCCATCCTTCCACTTCCAGCTGAGTTGTCAGGACCCTTGAAGAGTGGTGGAACCAGATGATGGTTTTTACCGCATTCTGAGTTGGTGTATAGAAATGGAACATATGGCTATTGTTTCATTGTCTTAACAATGCACAACTTAAAGCAGCATAATATCTGTGAGATTCCAGGAGGAAAAGCAGATTTCTCTCTTGGGGAAAATACTAATGAGATCCACAGTTAAAGACCAATGTGGATTGCTTCTCAGCCTTTCTTAAACATTTGATTGTCTGTCTTACTGGGTCACAGAACAGCAGGGAATATCTGACCAATCAAGGCAATGATCAAATGTTTCCCTTCGACTTGTATTTCCAGTTGCAGTAGAGAATGCCAACCTGTTTGGAACTCAATTGTGAGAAAAGCAGGAAACTAGAAATTCAAGCTAGTTTAAGAAAGGATCTACAAAGTACTACAGCACAGTAAGAATTGCCCTCACCATATGAAGTTCAACCAAAGGACTGATGCAACTTTGGCTGAACTGCTATTCCACCTAATAGCAGGATGATATATAAAAAATCATTAAAATTCTTCAGCAGCTTTATTTTCTTCCATGTGTCTCTTGATTTTACCATATCACCAAACAGAGAAGAAAGGCCACAAAAACCTAGCAACCATTAAATGAATTGCTCACTGTCCGGACTGACAATTTAAAATCATGCTGTGTTCCACAATTGTACCGTGAGCTGGCACCACTTAGCTTATGGAACCCAGCTGGAAGAATGAGTTTTCCTTGTTTATTGAAACAGATTCCCCCGTGGCTATGGTCTACCTTGTGGATAAATGCCGAAGCACTACATCTAATTACAAAGAGCTTTCCCTTAGTATGTAATTTGTACTCTCACATTCCTCTGAGAACCATATTTTAAAACAATCAATTTAAACTATGGCCAAGCCAATTCTCAACCATGACACTGGAGAGGCTTTAATCAATCATCTTAATTTTGTTCAGTTTGCAAATGTTAAAAGGCCAATTTAGAAAGAAAGAGTTCTTAAGGAAAATTTCTGGGACAGACACCAAAGACATAAGTGATGCAATGGAATCCTAGTATTATCTGAGGAAAACTATATTTCCTGTCCTTTGCTCTTATTTATTTTTCTTTGTGGATGGAGTAAGGTAGCAACTACACTAGCCAAAGGCCTGTCTTCACTAACATTTTCACAGTCTGATGAAACTAGAGCTGTCTGGAATTTATTCTAGGGGTGTGTGCAAAATCTGACTCCAAAAACTGGAAAGGTCAGCCAAATTTGAAATTCATATTCTGGTTTATTTCCATTTCATCTCTAGAAACAAAGAAACACTATATATGGACCATTTATCTATTATTCAGCTTTTATTTACAGTGTTAAATTACTGTACAGATTTTTTTTTACATTTGGTATATGTTAACACCAAACTAACCCTGACTAGCTTAGACATCAATAGCATTATAAACACTGTAAAAATGGAATATAAACTCTTAAGCTATTCATTGCTTAAATCCAAGGGTAACATGGAGAAACAAACCAAAAATACATCATTTAATTTAATTAATTGTTATAAATTTTTCTTGAACTTGTTATCCTTTATGTTGTAAGCCGCCTAGAGTGGTCAAAATGACTAGATAGGCAGGGTATAAATACAATCAATCAATCAATCAATCAATCAATCAATCAATCAATCAATCAATCAATCAATCAATCAATCAATCAATCAATCAATCATCCTCTTTTCACAAGAAATGATTATTAACTTTTTTCTCAGTAACCAGTAAATATTTGTGTTAATAGCTTTTTTTTATTCTTTGCAATTGATATCCTTAACAGTCATTAGTACCATACGAATATAACGCATTAGCCTTGAGTAAGGTGCAAGGCATCAAAGCCTGCAGCAATATGATAACAAAGGCCAGTGCAGTTTTAGAGCAGAAGCGGGCATCCTAATGGTTTGAATTATGGATCCCATAAACCCAGCCAGCAGCATGCCCTCTGGTCAGGTCATGGGAGTTGTAGTCCAGAGGATCTGGAGGGTTCTAGGTCACTGCCAGCTTTTTACAGTACAGCAGGACAGCGAAATGGGAGTGATCCAGTGATAGTTAATTGAACACCGTTACGCTCAGTGTTTCTTTTTCTCCCAAACCAAGGGCTCACGCTGGTGACGTTCCCTCTTACTTTCGTTGCCACCAGTGGATTCCTTTATCCATGCTGTAAAGGATTTTAGTATGACACTGGCTGCCAACAACAGAACTTGTTTATTACAGGGTATTAGGGTAATTCAGAATCACAGATGTTCTTTATTCATTTCATGAATCACAATCATAAATATCATATAGTCTGCCACACACATGATCACCTTCTGTTCTATTTATTCACTTAAACCAGTTTATCTTTATTAGTTACAGTTCTCAGTCTCTCTCTCTCTCTCTCTCTCTCTCACTGCCTTAACTGACTCTCTTCCTCCACCCCCCCGTCCTCTCATAGGCTATGCAAATGAGCTCCAGCTATGAGTGACAGGCGTGAAGGGGGGCATCCTTCACAAACACAATGAGACTGAGTTTACACATCTGTTAGCTGATAAATAGGATAGCCAAATAGTATTTCATACACCTGGGGGCAGGAATGTTTCAGGAGTAGGATCATACTTCCGCATTATTAGGGAGCAGGCTGGGTAGGTGGGACTCGTCAGCCATGTAAGGCAGCCCATCTAGGAGAAGGAAAACTCTGATTTCAAACCTCCACTGCCTTGTGGCTATATCCACTGATGGAAAAGGCTTCAGGAGATAACCTTGAGGCAAAATCCAGAGCCAGAGTCCCGTAGACAGTTCGTGTTGTTCTGCCAACTCCTGCGACGTCGCTGGAACCAGTTGTATTGGCTCTTGCCTCTCCATTGGACTATTTCAGTGATGTGGAGAGGGGGGATTTGCTGCTTGGGTAACAGCCTATCCTCCATATTATTCTACCCAGGCTTCGTGCTCTGGAGAGGACACTCCAGCTTTGCATACAGTGTCAAAATAACACAGGAACTAGCAGTTACTGGTTATACGTTTTGCTCGATTGGCATAGAGCATGATGCCAGGGGCTAATTCTGATGGTGGGAGAGCTGAAAAACAGATCAATAACCCTGCACCATGCAACAATCAGAAGAAAACATCTGCCCTAAAGTTGGGAACCTGGAATGTTCGGACAATGACCCCTGGCTTTTCTGACAACCTGCAGGAAATAGACAACATGCGCAAGACAGCTGTTATCGACATTGAACTGAGTAGACTGCGAATGGACATTGTTGCCCTGCAAGAGACGAGATTGCCAGACATGGGATCTGTCAAAGAAAAAAAAATTCTCATTCTTCTGGCAGGGAAAACCATTGAACGAGACCAAGGAATATGGTGTTGGCTTTGTGGTCAGAAATACTCTGCTGAGATCCATTGTTCCACCTACTGTGGGGAGTGAAAGAATCCGGTCTCTGCAGCTCCACTCATCAGCGGGACTAGTCACCCTCATCAGTGCATATGCACCAACACTGTCATCCACAACAGAAGTCAAAGACAAATTCTATGACGATTTGGCAGCTACTATCAAAAAAGTCCCTGAGAGAGAGCCGCTGTTCATTCTCAGAGACTTTAACGCTAGAGTTGGGGCTGATCACAACTCTTGGCCCACCTATCTAGGCCATTTTGGCATTGGGAAGATGAATGAAAATGGCCAACGCTTGCTGGAGTTTTGCTGTTATTATGGTCGTTGTGTCACCAACACGTTCTTTAATACAAAGCCTCAACACAAAGTTTCCTGGAGACATCCAAGATCGAAGCATTGGCATCAGCTTGATTTGATCCTCACTAGACGTTCTAGCCTATCTAGTATTACGATCACACGCAGTTACCAGAGTGCTGATTGTGATACTGATCATTGCCTGGTGTGTAGCAAAATAAAACTGCGAACAAAGAGATTGTATCACACTAAAAAGGAAGGAAGACCACGTATAGATAACAAGAAGATTCGCAATCAAAGAAAAGTGGAGGAATTTGCCCAAGCGCTTCAGGAAACCCTTCCAGGCCCGGCTGATGCGAATGCATCTGAACGATGGGAACACTTCAAGAACGCTCTTTATAACACTGCCTTGTCCACATTTGGCAAGAAGACCAAAAAGACGGCTGACTGGTTCGAAGCCCATTCGGAGGAGCTGATTCCAGCCATCAAGGATAAGAGGAGAGCTCTAGCAGCATACAAAGCCTGTCCTAGTGAGTACAACTTGCAGGCTCTTCGAGCTGCTCGTAGCCAAGTCCAACAAACTGCCAGGAGATGTTCCAATGATTATTGGCTTCAGCTCTGCTCTCAGATACAGATAGCAGCGGACACAGGTAACATCAAGGGAATGTATGACGGTATCAAGCAGGCTTTAGGTCCAATACAGAAGAAATCTGCTCCCTTGAAGTCTACTACAGGCATGATCATCCAGGACCGAGCACAGCAGATGGAACGCTGGGTGCAGCACTACTCTGAGCTATATTCTAAAGAGAATGTAGTAATGGAAGAGGCACTAAATAACATTGAGTGCCTTCCTCTCTTGGAAGAGCTGGACAGTGAACCAACTTTAGCAGAAATAAAAGCGGCCTTGGATTCCCTTGCCTCTGGCAAGGCACCTGGAAAGGACAATATCCCCGTTGAAGTTTTGAAGTGCTGTAAAGAGATCATCACCACTGAGCTGTATGAACTCTTTTGTCTTTGCTGGAGAGAAGGTGGAGTACCACAGGACATGAAGGACGCAAACATCGTCACATTGTATAAGAACAAAGGCGACAGGGGCGACTGCAATAACTACCGTGGTATCTCTCTTCTCAGCGTTGTAGGGAAGCTCCTGGCCCGTGTTGTGCTGAAGAGACTTCAGGTGCTTGCAGACAGAGTGTATCCAGAATCACAGTGTGGTTTTCGAGCTAATAGATCCACCACCGACATGATATTTTCCCTCAGACAGTTGCAGGAGAAATGCAGGGAACAACAACAGCCACTCTTTGTGGCCTTCGTAGATCTCACAAAGGCCTTTGACTTGGTTTGCATGGACGGACTTTTTAAAATACTTCCCAAGATTGGATGTCCACCTCAACTCCTTAATATCATCAGTTCCTTTCATGAGGAAATGAAGGGCACTGTAGTTTTTGATGGCTCAACATCAGATCCCTTTGACATCCGAAGTGGAGTAAAACAAGGCTGTGTCCTTGCGCCGACCCTGTTTGGGATCTTCTTTGCTGTCATGCTGAAGCAGGCCTTTGGAACTGCAACAGAAGGT
This sequence comes from Pogona vitticeps, assembly GCF_051106095.1. NCBI lineage: Eukaryota > Metazoa > Chordata > Lepidosauria > Squamata > Agamidae > Pogona > Pogona vitticeps. The sequence goes on from NC_135786.1 coordinate 193,322,755, forward strand.
GTCTATCTCCGGACTAGATTAGATGGAAAGCTCTTTAATCTCACTAGATTGAGAGCGAAGACCAAAGTCCAACTGAAATGCATGCGGGACTTCCTCTTTGCTGATGATGCAGCCATTGTTGCCCACTCTGCTGAAGACCTCCAACAACTCATAAATCATTTTAGCAAGGCCTGCCAAGACTTTGGACTAACTATCAGCCTGAAGAAAACACAAGTCATGTGCCAGGGCGTGGACTCACCTCCCTCTATTACTATCTCCATGCAAGAACTGGAGGTTGTTCATGAATTTGTGTACCTTGGCTCAACAATCTCTGACACTCTCTCCCTAGATGTCGAGCTGGATAAACGCATTGGCAAAGCAGCTACCATGTTCTCTAGACTCACAAAGAGAGTATGGCTTAATAAGAAGTTGACGGCATACACCAAAATCCAGGTCTATACAGCCTGTGTCCTGAGCACACTCCTATACTGCAGCGAGTCCTGGACCCTTTGTGCACGGCAGGAGAGGAAGCTGAACAGCTTCCATATGCGTTGTCTCCGACGCATTTTTGGTATCACCTGGCAGGACAAAGTTCCAAATAGAGTAGTCCTAGAACGAGCTGGAATTTTCAGCATGTATACAATATTGAAACAGCGCCGTCTACGTTGGCTTGGGCACGTCGTGAGAATGGCTGATGGTCGGATTCCAAAAGATCTCCTATATGGAGAATTAGTGCAGGGAAGCCGCCCTCGAGGGAGACCACAGCTTCGTTACAAGGACATCTGCAAGCGGGATCTGAAGGCCTTAGGAATGGACCTCAACAGATGGGAAACCTTGACGTCTGAGCGTTCAGCCTGGAGGCAGGCGGTGCATCATGGCCTCTCCCAATTTGAAGAGACACTTGTACAGCAGACCGAGGCAAAGAGGCAGTCCCGAAACAAGCAAAACCAGGGAGCTGGACAGGGGACAGATTGGATTTGTCTCCAGTGTGGAAGGGATTGTCACTCTCGAATTGGCCTTCTCAGCCACACAAGACACTGTTCCAAGACCTCCATACAGAGCACGATACCATAGTCTCTTGAGACTGAAGGATGCCTACATTATAGCTGGATCTTGATATGTGCTGGAGCTCAAATAGTAATGGTGGCACAGTTCTGCAAACCGTTGTGCAACAAAAGCACAAAAATATATCTTGTCAGTTCATCTTTTTGTGTGCAGTGAAACACTTTCCCCTCTTGGACCATGAAAACAACACTGTAAAGAGAAGAAATTCTGAACACCACAATTTCTTGCTAATACTTCAGTGTAAATTGAGTGTTCAAAAACAAACAAACAATAAATAGCAGAAAGTGCTTTGTTAATGGCAGATGCCATTATCTTCCTTTTATGTCATCACCAGGTGATATGACTCCATGGCAGCCATTTGTCATCCTTTACAGCCTCTCTGTTTGATGCCCATCATTAGTGCAACTATGTGGTCTACATGAGCACAGAGTACTATAAAGATTATTAAATCATTTCTTGGGATGCTACAAATGGAAGCTATGGCTTTATCACCACTTTGTTGCTGGTACTTTCCAATATGATTAAGACACCCTATAAAGCACTTCCCTAGGCAAACAGTGAAACTGAAGCCAGTGCGTTACTTCCAGGTGGCCTAGAGGAATTCACTACTCTTGTGGTGTGTAAACTTGCCCCATGTAACATAACCAAAAGAATATAAATTGCTCTACTCGGTGTAGCTCCATCGGCAGAATCATGGATTGCCTTTATTCCACACAGAAGCAGAAGAGCTAAACCTCATTAGAACAGGCAGTGAGAATGGATGAAAACTTTGTTTCACTTCTGTGAAGATTTTCTGTCATCCAGGTGTGGATATCTAGATGTCGAGTCATGGCAACTGGAATAGCAATCTGGAGTTTCAACCTAACACAAAAGAAGTCCAGCTTGTTTCAATTCATTCTTCATAACTAAGTAATATTTGCAAATTTATTACTCGATCACCTCAGTAATGGCTTGCTTGCTTGCTTGCTTGCTTGCTTGCTTGCTCGCTCTATCTATCTATCTATCTATCTGTCTATCTATCTATCTATCTATCTATCTATCTATCTATCTATCTATCTATCTATCTATCTATCTATCTATCTGTCTGTCTGTCTGTCTGTCTGTCTGTCTGTCTGTCTGTCTGTCTGTCTGTCTGTCTGTCTGTCTATCTATCTATCTATCTATCTATCTATCTATCTATCTATCTATCTATCTATCTATCTATCTATCTATCTATCTATCTATCTATCTATCTATCTATCTATCTATCTATCTATCTATCTATTTTATACCTTTTATACCTTTCCTAAAAGGGGGCATTCATCATTGCTGATAATTGTGGCAAAGTTGTCCATGGAGGACTTTTTCAGGAGTGGTCAAATATCTTTTTTAAAAACTGGCATTAAAAAGGTAAAGGTTCCCCTTGACATTTAGTCCAGTCATGTCCGACTCTAGGGGGTGGTGCTCATCCCCATTTCCAAGTTGTAGGGGTTTGTCTCTAGACAGTTTCCATGGTCATGTGACCAGTGTGACTAGACATGGAACGCTGTAACCTTCTCACCATGGGGGTACCTATTTATCTACTTGCATTTGCATGCTTTTAAACTGCTACATTGGCAGGAGTTGGGACAAGCGACAGGAGCTCACTCTGTCATGTGGATTCAATCTTAAGACTGCTGGTCTCCCGACCTTGCAGTACAGAGGCTTCTGTGGTTTAACCCACGGCGCCACCATGTCCACAAAATAAAATAAAATAAAATAAAATTTAAAAAACTGGCATTAGTATCCAGTAATAACTAAAAAGACTACTCCAGCCAGTTCTAATGAGATGAAATGAAGAAAGGTTGCAAAGGTATTTGGTTTAGCAGATTGCTACAAGCATCTTGTCCACACTATCAGGCTGTCCTGTTCACTCCCCAAACTTGCTCTCTGTCTCAGTGCACGGGGCTGGCAGTTATGTTTTTTCTGAGAGTCTTTGTTTCCTTCTGATGCTTATGACATTAAGAGATTTGTGTCCAAGTCAACTGTCCTCTCCCTCATTTCCATTTCCTCATTTCCAGAGAGAAACTACACTTCGCTGTTTGGAGGACTTCAAAGGAATTGATGCTGTCCTTATATTGTCTGTTCATTTCAGACTCTGAAAACTAAATTGATACTGAAGATGGGGGTATTGGTATTAGATCTCGCCAGCTGCTCAGGACATCAGTGCCAATTAAATCATACACTAAGTTGATTCTGCAGTTCACCCATAGTGTTAGTGTTTGTCTATGGCTTCTCATGTTGCCAGCTGCTCATTTGTAATTGTATCCTGCAGGTACGGCATTTGCTCCACAACCTGAACTTCCACATCCTTCCTCAATAAAATTTTAGGATTCCTTTTCCCATACGCACACACCAAAAATTTGTCTGATTATGCGTCCACAGATAACAGACAAACCCCAGACAGTGCGCAATTCTCTGAAGAATCTTCAGCTCCATGGGCATCTACTTTGGTTTTGATGCCACTGAATAACAGTGGCCTAAGTGGAGGAAAAAGTGGTGGCTCTACCCTACAATAAAGCACAAAGTACACAACATGACTGATAGTAATGACCTGGAGAAAATGTTCTTCACACTGGGTTTGACTACCATGGCCACATCAACCACCTAGGCTTGGCCACTGCAGCAACATTTATGTGGTGGTTGCTGTCTTCAATGAGCACCTATGTTTTCTTCCATGAAAACAATTAAAACCAAGTTAAATGGCATGTTGCAAAATCTTGTATTTTTTGGGCACTGAAATAGGGCACGATTCATCTCAGGATAGCCTGCCTAACACCAGTTAAGAAAGGGGCTCAGTCAAGTCCCAGAACAACACCTTAATATACTGGCAGATTCATATGGGAAAAAGCAGTCCTGTAGACACTGACTGAGTCATTTAGAGCTTTACACAGAAGCACTTTGAACTGTGCCTGAAAATGGTCAAAAAACTGAGCTCTCCTACTTGTCCCATCCATTTTGCCTTCTTAGTGCTTATTTATGAATTTTAAAATCTCATGCAAGGAGACACTTCACATTTAAGGTATCATGTCGTTTAACTCTCAGTCTCCTGTTTATTCAAAACTGGGTCCCACTGAGTGAAATGTGGCTTATTTCCTGAAATGTGGGTATAGGACTACAGATGAAATTTTCTACAAATCAAAAAGGAAGGCTCCATATGTTTACAATATTGGGAAACTATCAGTTGGGTCACACTGAGACTTCTCACCTTGTTTCTAGTTTTTTAAAAACGTTTGACTTCATTAGCATTTTAAAATATTCTCTGGTTGAGCTCTGGAATTGTTCTTAAGCATCCCCTCTCACAAAGTGGAGTTAAACTGATCCTCTGGTTTGCTGGGGAGCAGGTGGTGATGAAACAAGGATGAGACTAGAGTGACAATGGCAGAAAACTCTGAGTGAACCTAACCAACATGGGCCCACTCTGCAGAAGCGGTGGCAGCAGTCACTCTTCTTTGCTATCATTGCATCTGCATAGGGCCATCCAGCAGAGCTCTTCTGAGTGGTCAAGGGCCTATGCTGACCCACAGGAAGAGAATGCAGATGACACTGTAGCCCACTATGAAGAATCTGAAAAACATATTGCAGGCAAAATCACCTGGATTTGTTCTGACTTGGATGCTGTAGTTGGTACAAGTCCTGTGAATGTAACTTTGGCCCCTGATTGTCCTGTGTTAATGGAGGAGTTTCAGTTTTTGCATCCTGAGGAAGAGGACAGGACCCTTGAAGAGGTGAAGGCTAGTGCATGTCCGGTGGACCCTTGCCTTTCCTAGCTTATTAAGAGGGACTAGTGGAGTGGTGAATGCCTCCCTGCAGCGGGGCAGAATCCCAGCATGGTTAAAGGAGGCAGTAGTAAGACCTTTGCTGAAAAAGCCATGCTTGGATCCCAATGTCTTTGATAAATACCAGCCACTTTCTACTGTTCCATTCCATTCTTGTGCAAGGGGTTCCTGAATGAGATGGATTATCTAGATCAATTTCAAGCTAGCTTCAGGCCTGTCTAAGAAATGGAGACTGCTTTAGTTGCCATGGTGGAGGAGTATGTCCTTGTTATTGATCTCCTTGTTGGAGATCATATAACTCACCTGTTACAGCACAAATCAAGGTTAGGGTTTTGATCTACAAAATCCTAAATGACTTGGGTCCAAGCTAAGACTGCACCTCCCTTTATGAGTCTGCCCAGGTTTTAAGATAATCAGGGAAGGCCTTTCTCTTGGCCCCATCACCTTCACAGGTTGTTTGGTGGAGACATGGGGGAGAGCCTTCTTTATTGACACTTTCAGACTCTGGAATTCCCTCCCATGGATGGCCTGGCCTTATCATTGCTGTCCTTCCACCAGCAGGCAAATACCTTTCTCTTTGGGCAGGATTTTTTTTAGTGACTGGCTGTCTAAGGGAGGAATCTTAAAATGGGACAATTGTATTCCAGTCCCATTTTAAGATGCTGGGTAGGTGGTGCTCCTTAGCTTTGGGAGGCAGCCCATCTAGGAGAAGGAAAACTCTGACTTCAAACCCCCACTGAGGCGCCACCATCATCGTTCATGCCGTGGGGGAGCAGGCTGAGTAGGTGGGACTCGTCAGCCTTGGGAGGCAGCCCATCTAGGAGAAGCAAAACTCCGATTCCAAACCTCCACTGCCTTGTGGCTATATCCACTGATGGAAAAGGCTTCAGGAGTCAACCTCGAGGCAAAATCCAGAGCTGGAGTCCTGGAGGCAGTTCATGTCCTTCATGTCCTTCTGTCAACGTCGCTGGAACCAGTTTGTCGCTGTCAACTCCTGCAATGTTGCTGGCTATTGCCTCTCCATTGCCTATTTCAGCAATGTGGAGAGGGGGGATTTGCTGCGTGGGTAACAGCCTATCCTCCATATTATTTTACCCAGGCTTTGTGCTCTGGAGAGGACACTCCAGCTTCGCATACAACATCAAAACACTAGACACTGTTCCAAGTCCTCCATACAGAGCACGTTATCATAGTCTCTCAAGTCTGAAGGATGCCTATGTATGTATTCCTGTTGTTTTTAATATGTTTTTAGTACTGCTTTTATATATAAATATTTAGTGTTATATCTGTTTAATTCTTTCAAATACTACAATAATTTATTAATTTTAGCTTTTAATGCTGTTTATTTTAACTGTTTATTTTTTAGTACTGTAAGATGGCTTGAGTCCTTTTTGAGAGAAAAGAGACAAACTATTTTAAATAAATAAATGTATACAAGTGGGGGAAAATCTCTACTAGAAAAGACCAACAAATTTCATACATTAGTAATACAATCTTTTGATTTTTCTCAAATATCCAGCATTCCCATTTCCACCTTGGTCCTTCCTTCTTTTCCTACAGCAAAAGGTACCAAGTATTTTAATTCAAAACTCAGCAATTTTAATCCTCCAAAAATTGTGCCCTTTAAGTCATAGGGTGAATAGGCAATAATTATATCCCCATGTCACACAGTGCACTAAATAAACCCAGCAGGTAGGAAGAGACATGTATGCTTTCACAAAGAGACGGGGAATGTCACAAAACATTTTGTATTTATCCCCAATAATGCAATTATTCAATTCATATAACATCTTTGAACTTTACATTTCTAATATTCCCAAAAGGTCATCTCCTTTTCTTCTTTAGAGAAAAGTGATTGATAATTAAATTAATTATAGAGATATTTTATGTCAATGATTGTTTAAGAAAAATATGTCTGATAACGCTTTTATTGTAGTATTTATGGGGCATAAATGAGTCATGCTTTCTCATTATTATTTTTGTGCTTTTATTAGCAGGATCTATTTAATTAAAAGGGGGAGACTGAACAGATAACATTTTCTCAAACTAGTTAGAAGCCTTAGTTGGCTTTATAAAAATTCTCTTAAGGATTAAAGTTTGTGTTTTGTTCCATTGTATCATAATGATCCAATGGAGAGGGCTGCATGGAGACCCTTCATCCTGTTCTAAATAACAGAGAGGGAACAGTGCTCAACCTAGAAGCAGTCTGAGATCCCATTCACTGGTCAAAATCGTGTTGCTTAGTCTAGTAAATTGCACTAGAGTAGTCCCATTAAATCAATAGGTATTTGTTGAGTCAAGTCCTCCATAAATTCCTTTGATTCAAATGGTCCTACTCTAAGTCTGACTTACCTTAGCATAGTAAATTGCAGTTACAGTAGGCTCATTTGAATTAGTGGAATTTATGGAGGACTTGACTCACTAAATCCTCATGCATTCAGTGACCCTACTCTAGTGCAATTTGTTACACTAAGCAACAAGACTTTGACCAATAAGATTTTTTTCTGATGTAGTTCTGCACAGAATTTCTGCACATAGCCTCAGGTGAGTGATGGGTTTCTGTATCTTATTTCTGTGTGTCAAGAGTGTAGAACAAAAAGCAATTACCAGCTAATCTGTGTTAATCTTTCATCAATTAACAACAAACCTTAAATATTTCCGATCAATGGTTCCTTGGAATTTAATCTACTAGAAGAATCCATACATTTTATTCTCTTGAGAGCTAAAAATACGATACTATATTAACATCTGTTCCAGACCTTGGGCTGAATTGCAAACCAAATATATATCATATGATTATGTGGCATGTGGACAACATGGATAGAATGCAACTGCACACTGTTTTCAGAACTAGAGGAAACATTTCCACACAGTGGCATATCTCTAGATGCAGTAGACAAGTAACCTTACCTCCAGTAATTAATTAACTAGGGTAAAAAAAAATAAGGGAAGTTATAAATGTAGTTTCTGGATCTAGTGAAATAAATATAACTTGCTGTATTTATGTGTGACAGTGCAACTTGTTTCTCATATATTTTGAAGCCCTTACCTAGCCCTGAGTGAGATGAACCCCCTAATAGAAGAGACACACAGAGAGAAAAGAGATTAATTTTGCCATGCAGCTCCAATCTCCAGTTCCAATCTTTGATTTTCAAGCGTTACAACAATGCTGTCTTGCAAAATGTATGGAAACTGGAAAAAGAGCAAGGAATGTATCACAATGGTTAAGAACTTGCACTATATTATGGAATCAATCACAAACTTGAAAAGCAGTTTTAGGGAAAGGCACAGATTCTTCAGTCTTGCTCCCATCAGCATGGGGATAAAAGCTCTGTCCAACCATACAGGATAGTTTTATATTTATGCCATATATGGCATTATTTATTTGTATTATTCATATTATACATTTCCAGTGCCAAGCCCTCACAAAGTGACAAACACAAAAAAAATAAAGAGGCATCACACAGGGTACCTAAAGAGAATGAAGTGAACACAGCTATATAGATGTAGAAGTAAAGCAGATTCAAATAATGCATTACCCTATGCAAATGTTGTATCCTAACTGGAGATGGGGGTATTTGTACACAAATACTAATACCCCCGCACAGGTGGACATAACAAGGGTCCAGCCACCTGGAGCAGGACCGTCCACTCATTGTCCACTGTTGCCACGGGCTCTGTGCTCCCTTCTCATTGCTCCAGAGCTCATGGTCTGCAAGCCACTCCTGGCAGGAGGCGGGAGAACGAGCCTCGCTGCAAGGTCAAAGAGTGGCTCGCAGACCGCAAGCTCCGAAGCAATAAGAAGGCAGCACGGAGCCTGCCACAATAGCGGAAGGTGATTGAACAGTCTGGCCCCAGGGGGCTGGACCCTTGTTATGTACACCCGTGTGGGGGTATTCGTATACAAATACCCCCATCTCTAACCCTAACCCTAGCCCTAACCACAGAACAAGCTTCACAGGGCAAATCAGATTCTTAACTTATTACCACATATTGTTTCTGCTGTTTCCTACTAATCATTGTTACTATTTACAAAACAAAGCTTCAGATGAAAAGAAATGAATACCAAACATGAGTCCTAAATTATTATCAGGTGTGAAGCGCAGCCAAACGCCACTGTCCCTTTATCTGAAAACCCTGCATGAATGATTTGTCTCTGCATTCTGACTTTTATGTCTGAGGAAGTGGACGTGTCCACAAAAGTTCACATTAAATCATAGCAGTTAGTCTTTTTTTTCTTTTGCCTTTTGTTTTGTTTTGTGTTTCTTGCACAGACTAACATGGCTACCACTTTGAAAATGACAACTATGAAGTACCCCAGGGTTTTTGTCTACAAAAAAGCGAAGTGCAGAAGTGCTGTTTTGACTGCATAATTTCAGTTTTGGAAAACTGCACAATTACAATATTTGCTTTAGCTTATGAAGACGCATCCTTTGGTGTCCGAACAGCATCAGATAAACAACTGTTCTATGTATGAGGAAACAAAATATAAGGCAACCAGACTTGACAACTGAAATGATTAAACACCTTTCATTGAACACACCATGAAGGGAGATTTATCTGAAGGTTTTCACGTACAGATCACTGTTAACATCAATCACAAATATGAAAGAGAGAAAATGGAATAATCCCTGTTTTGAATCTAAAAAACTAACTCTTTCAAGCAGACATAATGCCTATCATCCAAAAGTGTTTATGTATTTATCCACTTAACACTGTCTTGAAATTCTTGAGATTACTCCATTTTTGCACTATGTCTGAATGAACTTCTCTGTGCAGCCTGATTCTATTCAAGTTTAATCAGAAAGAAATTCCAATGCATTTGACAGTGCTTTCAGTGCTGAAATTCTAAATAATTGTGCTTAGAATTTCAGATTTAATTCTTTCAGGTTGCTTCCTACACCATAGTAATTGCATTCACCACAGAGAATGACAGTAATTCTCTGTATAGAATTTAATAATCTGGACCTATACAGTCCTTGCCTCTGGAATAACCTTCCTCCGGAGATTTGTGAGGCCCCTTCACTGGGCACATTTAAAACCCAACTAAAAACATGGATGTTTATCCAGGCCTTCCCTCCTGTCAGCACTTGACTTTTTTTTTCTTTTGCTATTCATTATTTATTATATTTGTGCACCGTTTCTGTTATTGATTAGGTCAATGGTCTTGTGTTATTTTAATGTATATATGTTTGTTGGTAGCCACCCAGAGTGGTAGAATATACCAGATGGGCAGGATATAAATCAAATAAATAAATACATAAAATAAATTAATGTATATCTGTACATTTAGAAGTAAAGAAAATTAGCACTGTGAAGCACAAGTCATAACTTGGAAGAAAGCTTGCCTTCCAACATGAAATGCAAATATTTACAAATAATTATCACATAACATGATCACAGATAATTCACATATCCTCAGATGAATTTGGACAAATGTTTTAACTACATGACTCAAAATATGAGATGTAACAGAGCTTTTGATCCTGGCAATACTACATGATCTTATGACCTTTTTTTGATATCAGTTTCTCTTACCTTCCTTTTTTCTCTTCCTAACTGCTTTATCTTAGCTAAAACCTATAAAGTTGGGCTTCATTCCAATGTGAGGATGCCACATAACAGACTATTACCATGTTTTTAAAAGTATTCTATTGTGCAACAAAAATTAAGTCTAGATAGAATGCCAAATCTATAAAAATGCCAACATTTAGAAAAGCTTTAGAATGCAAAGTTTTAAATTTTGCTACAAAACCCAGGGGTTTGTCAGAGAGCTTCAGTAATCCTTGAGCATCCAATTTCTGTCTGAGTCTCCAATTTCAACATAAGCCTAAAGCGCTGACTTTCCCAAAGCTTCCTTTATGTCACTAGCTGCAGGAATTTTCCTGCATCTCAATATTATCTTCAGGATGGTTCATCAGGATCTCCTGAAAGGAACATTTGAGCCCTTGTGTATTTTCTGGAGGGCTTCTTCCTACAAACTGACATATTCTATAACAGTGTTTACCAACCTTTTTTGAGTCACAGCCCCCTTTCATAACAGCCAAGTAACCTGTGATCCCCCATATTTGCATAAAAAGGTATTTTAATGGTGTACAGAAAATACTGTACATTGAAATGGATGTTTTTCAGAATAAAATTCTTACCTAATATTTTAATACTAACATAGTAATATATAATTATTGAGGCAGGGCTGTAAATCTGCCTCTACCAGATAACATTTGAGAAGGAGAAAAATGTCAATACACTCATTTAATTTATTTTGGGGTATGTGGACAGGACCCTACCTTCATGTCTCCTAAACAGCCACAGTCCAGTTCCAATAGTCCCTTTGTTATACATGACTGCAGCTGAGTTCTGTATAATAATTCTCAGTTAATGGGAATTGGGCACACTCCAAAAGTCCGCTTCTCTGGGGCATGGATTCATATTTTATTCATTTGGTATTCTGCATTATATGTCTAATGTGCATAGGATTGTCTGCTGCCTTTGAGCAAATTAATTCTACATTAGAGTTCATATAATTTGGTAACTGAATTTCTCTTGCAAATAAGCCATATCCCCAAAAGTGATTGTTTCTGTGACTTTCATTTATGTGACAAATCTATTAATTTTGTAGAGAGATAGCCATGTTAGTCTGTTTCAGAAACAAAAACAAACAATAAATAACACAACACAAAACAAATAGCATTGTGGCACTCTTACAACCAATACATTTATTTCAGTGTTAATTTTTGAAGATTACAATTCACTTCTTTGGGGTATTGGTTGAAATCCTGTTGTTTACTGCAAGCCATACTTGCTGTCCAGTCTTCCTTGGTAAGCAAAACATCCTTGTTATGATTCTCTGAGACATGTCAGCATCTGCGCACACCCCAGAGCAGTTATGGGGAACCTTTTTGAGCCCGAGTGTCCAAATGGCAACAAAAAACCAAATTATTTCTTTCGAAGTGCCAACACTGCAATTAAATCAGAATACTGAGGTTTTAGATTAGAAAAAACAACATACAATTGTCTGAACACTTTTTAATTGAAAAATAACCATTAACTCTAGTAAATGGAAAAAATATTAAAGTAATACAGTGGACCCTCGACTTACAGACGGCTCGACTTACAGACTTTTCGAGTTACAGACTTCTCTGGCTGCAAAATTTAGATTTGACTTGCAGCCAGAGAATCGACTTACAGACCAGAAAAAAACCAAAATGGAATAAAAATAGTTATGGGATCAATTGGTTTTCAGTGCATTGTAGGTCAATGGAGATTCGACTTACAGACTTTTCGACTTGCAGCCACCATTCCAATACAGATTAATTTCTTAAGTAGAGGGTCCACTGTACATTGTACACATAGCCTGAACCCAAGTAATTTATACAAACTTTTAAAATACTTATATGCATGTATTTTTTTGATAAGGGATACTCAACTTGGCACGCTTTTCCACAATTAATGTGAGTTTTGATGTTGTATGCATGCTCATAATTTGTCAAACCTTGGCTCTTACGCTGTTAGTTTGAGAGCAACATATGCAGCACTCATGTCATCTGTCACTCTGTTTCTGGTATCAGATTTGCTATAATTCAAAGCTGAAAAGAGCTGCTCACAAGCATTAGATGACCCAAACAAGTAAGAAGAGCAATCCCAGGTGCTTTCATTGACTTAAAATTATTTGGCAAAGAATTCCACACTTCATTTTCAGAACTACCAACTGTTCTGTCCTTTGTCATCCCTTTACACTCTGTCTTCTCCAGTGTTGCACGCAGGTCATAGAATTTATTTTTCCAGATAGAATTTTCAGTATGCTATTCAATTCCAATAGCTCCATTTCCAAAATCTAAAAATCTGTTCCAAAAATTCTCCTTTGCAGCTGCTACAATGCTATTCGTTGCAAAATTCCTTGCAAATTTCCTGATGGCTCGTAGGATTGTCCGTAAATGTTGTAGAAATTTCCAAATGCATTTTTAGATTTGGAAAATATTTCAACTGCCCACTTTCAAGGTCTCTGTCAAAAACCTGCATTTTTCTCTCAAATGTTCTGATGTCACAAAACATCCTTTCTGTTGTTTTCCCTAAACCTTGCAGTTTTTTGTTCAGTACATTGAAGTGTGATGTAAAATCTGTAAAAAACACGAGGCTGTTAAGCCAGGCCATATCAGTGAGCTGTGGATATTCTTGCTCCTTTTCAGTCACAAACAGCCTAATTTCATCCAAGCAGGCTACAAATCTCTCCAGGACTAATCCTCTGTTCAAACATTATTGTACTTATTATTGTACATAAGTAAAGTATTATACTGTGCCTAAACCTCATCGAGAAGTGCTTGAAACTGTTGAAAATCTGCCTATTTCCATCTGTGGCGGATTGCCCAGCTGTGACCCTATCTTGATGGTGGGGCCCTCACCACTCTCGTCCATGCGCTTGTAATCTCAAGATTAGACCACTGTAATGCGCTCTACTTGGGGCTACCTTTGAGATTGATGTGGAAGCTTCAAATGGTGCAGAATGCAGCGGCCAGACTCCTTAGTGGGGTGAGAAAATACCAGCATATCTCTCCCACTCTGGCTGCCTTGCATTGGCTGCCCATGGGCTTCCGCATTGACTTCAAAGTGTTGATGATGACGTATAAAGCCCTAAACAATTTAGGACGTTGATACCTGGCAGATTGCCTTCTCCCACCTAGATCTACCCGAATCACTTGCCATAGCCAGAAGGGATGGTTGAGGGGCCTAACGCCGAGAGAAGGATCAGAGCCAGGCAAGCACTAGGCCACCGATTCCCAGCTTGGAGAGCCTCCCCAGGAGGATACAGTGGTCAATGGTATTGAAGGCAGCTGAGATATCGGGGAACACCAACAAGGACATTTTGCCCCAGTCGCCTCCCTCAACAGATCATCCAACAGTGCACCCAGTGCTGTTTCTGTGCCATGGCGCAGCCTGAAGCCCAACTGGAACGGATCCAGGGCATTGGATTTTTTCATGGTTTTATGAAAGAGTCAAGTCACTCTCTGTGTGTGTCTCTTTATTTTATTTATTTATTTATTTGATTTATACCCCGCCTATCTGGACTACCAGACCACTCTAGGACTCTCTGTCTCTCTCTCTCTTTCACACACACACACACACACACACACACACACACACTAAATTTTCAACAATCAGTTACTTCAGTTCAGTATGTCTGTTTCCTCTTATTACAGTGGTGCCTCGCTAGACGATGATAATCCGTTCCACTGAAATCACTGTTTAGCTAAATCATTGTCTAGCGAAAAGCATTTCCCCATTGGAATGCATTGAAACCTGTTTAATGCATTCCAATGGGGAAGAATCATCATTGTCTAGCGAAGATCGGCCATAGGAAAGCCGCTTTGCGAACTGCCGATCAGCTGTTTAAATCACTGTCTTGCAAAGCTTAGCTCCCGAAAACACCTGTTTTGCGAGCGCAGAGGAAGCTGTCAAAATAGTTGTCTAGCAAAGCAGGAACCAAACATTGTCCAGCGAAATGCCCCCATAGGAATCAGTTTTGTGAATCGCTGTAGCGATCGCAAAAAGTCAATGTCTAGCGAAAAAAAGGTCATGCGGGGTAACTGTCTAGTGAGGCACCACTGTACATTTAAACAAGCTTGATGAAACCACCCGGTCCCTCTCTCACACCTTCCTTCTGGCCTTAATTGGAGCCTTCTCTCCTTGCAGTCACATCCTTTTTTCATGGTTTTATGAAAGTCAGTCTCTCTCACATACACACACCCTCTTACATTAAAACCAGCTTGATGTATCCACCTCTTTGGCACCTTCCATCCCACCTTAATTGGAGCTTTCCCTCCTGCTTGGAGTCACATCTGGTGGAAGTAGTAAGTCACAAGCCGGATTGACTGCCCTGGGCTGCTCAGAAAACAATAAAGCAGCATTATCTCCAATCTGTAAAAGAAGTGATTTACAAGTGCCACAACCAAGGAAAGTAGCAGGGATAGGTGGCTTACAATTGTGCAGTTTGAGGTTTGGCTGTAGGGGGTGGGGTGGGGGTAGCGCTCTGCTTGCATGCCCAGGGAAAGGTCTCTGTGTGCCAGCTATGGCATGCATGCTGTAGGTTTGCCATCACTGCCCCAGAGAATGGTGGCAGGGTGGCTTGCTATGGAAGGAAAAAAGTTACAATTTGGCTTACACGAACAGGATTTCAGCTTCTGTGTGAAGAAATAGCTTGTGATTCATGAACTCGTACACGGAAATAAATTTGTTAGTCTCAAAGGTGCAACAGTATTTTTGGTAGTATGTGTGGCTTCGGACATACCTTTGAAATAAATCTAACAATGCTCTGATCTGGGCTTACTTGTCATTTAAAGATTTCAAAGTGCTCCAGAGCGATATTTTGTCAGAGACATTATGAGAAATCAAAATGGCAGCTCAACCCAACTGCCTGTCAGTATTTGAAGGGCCATTGTCTGTCACTGCTGCTTGGTGGAAAAGAAGGCTGAAAGGAAGACACTTTTTCCATGCATTCACTTGACTGAAAATCTGAGAAGGGGTCTGTAAACACCTTTGCCCCTCTGCAATAACCATTTGTTATTTTGCTACACCTTAAATTTATTTATGTATTTATTTATTTATTTATTTGTTTATTTAACTTATATCCTACCCACTCTACCCAAAGGTATCTGGGTGGCTTACAACAATTAAAATAAAATAAAAATACAATTAAAAGATAAAAAAATAAAATGCAATTAAAAATATAAAACAATTTAAAACAATTAAAATACAATTAAAATATGATGTAAGCCAATCACTTCGTGAACCTTCAGTGAATAGGTTAGAAGTAAATATGAAAACAGCTTGTTAAGAATTGCTAAAAATGGTGCCGCTTCATATTTTTATTAATGAAAATAATTCATATTGCTAGTACAGCTCAGTGGGCTGGAGCACCTAACTGTAGGGCCTAGGAGTGCAAGCTTGAATCCTTATTATGCCTCCCAGGAGCGGAGCCCTGTGAGATCATTCAAAGCATCTGTGGATATTGGGTTTGCATGTCCTGCTACTGTACCTATACAGATAAGAATCTTTTACTTTCACTTAAGCCCAGTTTAGTATCATATCTGAAACCAGGGCTGACTGGCTGATCTTAACAAGTATTTCTGAAAACAAGCTAATATTATTCATTCATCATGGTTTGACATGAGCTAGTTTCTGGAAATCTGTTAAGAATAACCTCAGTTTGCCCATGTTCAGAGATAGCTAAAACTTGAAGTGAAAGCTTTTGATGTCCTCCAAAAGTGACTGCGGAGAGGAACCACATGAGTCCAAAGATAACCCAGATTCATTGCCAGAATAAGCTGTATTTGTTGTTTGCACCATGAATCCAAATGATATTACTTCTTCAGTAATTCTGTAGCAATATCGGCATCACATGATTTGAATTTAGACTCTGAGACATTTGTAGCAGCGTGAAAGGCTACAAAATATTATAAAACTAGTGTTGATCAGGTATTTCATTCATCTTTATTTTTTTCCTATTTTCTTTTCACCTACTGCAAAACAGTTGTCAGAAGACTGAACGTACCTCACGGAGTGGGAGCACCTTGCTGCACTTCCAGAGGCCAGGTATTCAAATCCCACTTTGCCTCCCAAAAGAGGGTTCAAACAAGATTACACAGTGTGCAGTGGATGGGTTCATGTGCCCTGGCACCTGTGCAGTCTTAGCTAAACTTCATCATCTTCGAGCACTCTGATGGACTCATGTCCCACCTGTCCGTCATGTGGAGCTCTAGAGCTGGAGCCTATGAGAGGACAGGAGGGCGGAGTCAGGGGAACAGCTGGAGACGGAGAGAGAAGGAGAGAGGAGGTTTTGAAAGTTTATGAGAGAGATTGGAAAGTTGGTGTAGTTGGTTAATGTGTTAAAGAATGTGTTAGAAAGAGAAAAGAAAAGAATGTGTTAAAGAATAGTTAAAGGATAGAAGTATAATAAAACAGACAATCATCAAATCTTATTCCAGTGATTTATGTGAAGTAATACAAATGTGAAGTAATACAAATAAAGAAACGTGTTTAATGTCCAAGTTTAATGAGTGCAACATAATAAAACATCTATGAACCTATGAACCTACAACCTATGAACCTTCAACAACCAAATGTTTGTGATGTTTTATTGTATTTAGTAATATTTTATATTTGTAAGCCTCCCCGAGTAGCCGCTGCCTAGGGGGGCAGGGTAGAAATCAAATATATATATATATATATATATATATATATATATATATATATATATATATATATATATATATATATATATATATATATATATATATATATATATATATATATATATATATATATATATATATATATATATATATATAAATAAATAAATAAATAAATAAATAAATAAATAAATAAATAAATAAATAAATAATCAGGTATATTTGACAACAGTGTCTATGCAATATTATTGGTAAAGAGTGGATAAAGATCCACTGGTGGCAGTTGGTGAAAAGGAGAAATAAGGAAGTCGTGTCAAAAGAGAACAAACTAGGGACACTGGGTGTGCCTGACAAGCACCATTCAAAGGAGGAACGATAAACCAATTCTGAGAACTTTATGCTGAAAAAGCCACAGGGGTGGGGTAGTCAGCGCAAGACAGAATCAAAGGCACATAATATATATGTGGACACTGATGAAGCAATTTGGGGCATGCTTACTTGGAAGTATTATTGAACTCAGAAAAATTTACTTCTCTGTATAAATATGCACAGGATCAGACATTAAAATAGACACTTCTCCTGGTAAAATCATAGCAGAAACTCCAATTTTAATCATACATCTTATTCTGAGGCCAGAGTCAGATGTAAGGTATATACAGTAGACTTCCAGGGGGAGATATATTTTTGGTGGGATGGCACATTCTGTTGGGTCAAGATAACTTTCTTGAATACACTCTGATGCTTTTCAAACCTTGTGGGATGAAGTGACAGTAAGTAAAGGAGACATGTTGATGAGGGCCAGGTATTCTTACTACTGAGGGAGATACGGACTAGTCTTTGGGGAGGTGAAGGACCCAACTGGCAACAATGTAAGAGCATGTGAACCATAACAAATCTACATACAAAGTTAGCCGAAATACAATTGCACTTGTCACCAGATGCAGGAGAATTACAGGTGCAGGAAAAAAATATCTGAGAGACTTCTACCAAATAGCCCAATAAAGCATGCTTGGTGACCAAAGGACACTGACTGGTGGGGTCGGGGTAGGAGGTATGGAATAGAATGTGGCCTTCTGGAAACAGGCAGAGGAACACACCATCCTGCAATATTATGTCCTATTTCCGGTAACTTTCTCAAAGGCATTTGACTAATGAAGAAGTGTTCTAGTTTCTCAGTAATCTTCGCTGCTTCTTTTAGTTGCTAGGTAACTGCAAATGTTAATATTTTTGATCCACCATTTATATCTGTAAACAGTACCAACAGCATTGCCATCTGGGTGGTATAATAACATTTTACATAAATAAATAAAGCGCCTCCTTAGCTTTATCAAAATGGCTGGCCACGAGGATTAAAGCAGATGGATCCGGGTGGCAGAAATCCTAGGCAGAGGTTCCTTTCGTTCAAAAGAAATGTTAATGTGTGGCCCTCCACGATGTTGTTGGGTGGCCACCCCCGCCATCCTCTTCCCACCATTACACGTGCCCTGGCGATGAGGGATTGTGTGAACTGCAGCTCAAGGCTATGAGGACAAGTTGCCGATTGTCCACCCCCCCCCCGCGCCTTCGACAGAAGCTTCAAATCCTTTATAAGGGAGACAAGCGAAGGCGGTTTGTTCCCTTCAAGTCTTCTTGAGGCGAGAGGGTTCCCGCAAGTCCCAAACCAACCCGGATCCCCGTTGTTGCTCCCTTCTGCCTGCTCTCGAATCCGTCACTCGGCGGATGAGCAGCCGTCTCGTCCTCCTGAAAACAAGGAAAGAAAAACTGGAGGGAAACTGAAAAGAAAAACTGAAGTGTGTGTGTGTGGGAAATCCTGGCACTAATAGGAGAAAACGCACCGCAAAAACAATGCCCGAGGCATCCCAATCTGCCTCTTCTTCACCTACTTAGCGGCTGCAAGCTGTTAGCCTGCTAATTTTCCTCGCCGGGGTAATTAATAGCTCCCCGCTCCGCACAAGCAGGGCGGCATCATCCGCTGACCACCTTTGCGCGCACTTTAGGAAGCCCTCCCCTCCCCCTCCCCCCACGTGGCGGTTCTCTCTTAGCCACGCAGTCCCCGCAAAGCGCGTACGACCTCTCTCAGGATAACCAGTCCCTTTATCATCACCATCCTGTGCCATCAAGTCGGTTCTGGCTTATGGCAAGCCTTTCCGGGGTTTTCTAGGGCGAAAGTACTCAGAAGATACCGCAGTGGTTCAGGTCTCTGAGGCTGGGAGTGCGATCCCCCACTGTGCCTCCTTGAGAGGGCTTGGGCTCCGTGATCCGTAGGGTCCCTTCCAGCTCCGCAGTTTTAAATTCAAGTGGTTTACCATTGTATTCGCGAAGGTTTACCATTCCTTATTTTATTTAATTTTTGAGGGCATCCTGGGATTGTGCATCTTGCCCACCACTAGACAAGCTAGCTCTTCTGGGATGCACAGTGGGGATTCGATCTCCCAACCTCTGTCTCCACAGCCAAACACACTCTTTTTTTTAAATTACCCCCAAAACAAACGCAAGTATGTTTGGGAAGGAAGCGGGAACTAAGGAGACGAGGCTGGAGAGAGTTCTGACTACTGTATTGGCTCCGCGCCCGCCGCTTAGGGGGCGGCTCCTAATGGGCTGCCTTTTAATTAGAAACGCGCGACGCAAGGGAGACAGAAGGGACATCGCCCATCTTCACTTGCCGTAATGACAAGCCTTCGGGAGAGAAAGAGAGACGCGGCTCGAATCAGCAAGCTGGGCGGGCCTTGCCTTGTGACGTTGCCTGGAAACAGCCAATGAGAAAAGAAGAAATGTTGTCCTTTTGCTCCGCCCCCAGCTCAATATATGTATATATGTAAATCTAGGGTTGGAGCTAGTCCGGGGAGGAGATCGAAGGGCTTTTTATTTGCTTGGTAAGGGGTTTTAAAAATCTTCCTGTCACTTAAATTTTGAAAAAAGTTTTGAAATCCCTCGCAGTATTGCTCACTCGTGTCATGTAAAAGACCCTCATTCTTAAAACAAAATAATACTGATTTACCTTTTTAATAGTTTTTTTTCAGGTGCAGGGCATATCAAACAATGTAATCTATTGGGACCGGGGAGAAGAACCGATGGGTGCTTTTATGCTCTTACATTCTCTGTCAGAACATGTATTTTCGGATTAACAATATTTTCTGTTTACTGAACTCGTGATTTTTAAAAAAAGCTCCAGAAGGCAAGCGATTGGGGGGCTTTAATATTTTGCATTTGTTTTCAATCGTTGTTTAGTCGTTAAGTCGTGTCCAACTCTTCGTGACCCCATGGACCAGAGCACGCCAGGCTCTCCTATCTTCCACTGCCTCACGGAGTTGGGTCAAATTCATCTTGGTTGCTTGGATGACACTGTCCATCCATCTCATCCTCTGTCGTCCCCTTCTCCTCTTGCCTTCACACTTTCCCATCATCAGAATCTTTTCCAGGGAGTCTTCTCATGAGATGGCCAAAGTATTGGAGCCTCAACTTCAGGATCTGTCCTTCCAGTGAGCATGCACAATGTTTTCAATTATGTCACTTCAAATCATTAAAAATGCCACCGTGCAAAATGTGAAAGGTTCAACAACTACAAGGGACGGGGTTTAGAAACCGATGCCTGTAAGGAGAAAGCAGTAACATCCACATCTCTTCCCCTGGGCAATCCAGGTTTGCGTGCCCTTCGCAGTGACGGCCCGGGCTCTGCTGCGGCCCCAGGCGCAAGAACGAGAGTGGTTCCCTCCGGCCTCTCCGTGGCAAGCCCAGGGGGCTCCGGAGGCCTCGCGTCCTTCCCTCTCCTTCCCTTCGTCTTGCTGTCCCGGCCTCACCTGCCTCTTCCTCTCCTTCCTTCTTTCTTTCATCGTCTGCCTGCCCTTCTCGAAGCAGAGCCATTTGCACGCAAAGCCAGGCCAGCTGCTCCCGCTGTCAGGCCAGGCAGATGGTGGCGGCGGCCCAGGAAGGGCATGTAGTCGTAGGGGGGAGCCCGGGCCACCGCCCCCACACCTTTCCTCCCCTTTGCCGGGTGTCTGGTGGAAACGGCAAACCCGGACCAGAGGGCGGCGGGCAGGCAAGCGCCGGCAGTGGGCTTGGGGGCGGAAGGGAGAGCAAGCGGGACCCATGGTGGTAGCGCAAGGAGAGGCCCGGGCGGGAGAGCAAAGGGTGCCGGGTGGTGGTGGCAGGGATCAGGGCGCCGCTCCCGCCTTTTGCTTCTTCGAGGGGCCTTTTCTGCACTTGCTTTGGCAACTCCCAGGAGAGCGCGGTACTACTGGGTCTCGATGCAATGAACGTCAGCTTGGCCGCTTTTAAAAAGAATTCTGGTGCCCAATTTGAAGAGACCCTTGTCCAGCAGGCCGAGGCAAAGAGGAAGTCACAAAAGCAGCAAAATCAGGGAGCTGGACAGGGGACAGATTGGTTTTGTCTTCCCTGTGGATGGGATTCTCACTCTCCAATCGGCCTTCTCAGCCACCCTAGACGCTGTTCCAAGTCCTCCATACAGAGCACGTTACCATAGCCTTTGGAGACTGAAGGATGCCTAATCTGAGGTTCCCAGTTGGAACTGGACAAGGAACTTTGTGCATGCTCAAGAGACTTTTCTTACGCAATCAAATCTATGCTGCGAGACTGAAAGTAGTTATTTCAAGCAGTGATCTTTGTTCTACAATTCACTTTCCCCACCACTACTCTTCATGGTCATTTGAAAAGTCAGTTCCTAGAAAAGGGGGGGGGGGTTCGCTTGAAGTCCAAATACGTTGCACGGAGGCCCGATTTAATGCCGAGAAAACGAGGGTGAGAGTCGGTTCTTCACGGGTGCTTTTGAATCCCACGCGATGAGTCCCAGTTCTGTGTCCATTCGCACCTCTTCCCTCCGGCAGCAAAGACACAGGAAAAAGTAAGCCGGAGTCCCCCTCGCCGCAAATAATAATAAAAAAGGGAAGCCCCTGAATAAGGAGGGAGGCTCATCTTTTAACTCTGTGCAACACGTGTTCAGCGGGACCACAGAACTTCTGAACTTGCTTTCCTTTCACCGTAGGATCCCCGATTCATGACATGAATAGGGCTCTGCTGATGACGATTCGCTCTTCTCCTGGTTTGGCTTTAGGGCGAGCGATGTTCTAACTAACTGCGGGTCGGCTGGATCTGTCTTAACCAGGATCTGTCTGAGAGGAAAGGATGAAGGCGTAGCGCCGGGATCGAGGAGACTCTGAAAGCCGGGGCAATAATTGAAGAGCGGATGATGAAGAAGGAACGGCTCGTAGTCCTCAGCCCGGCAAAGATCTTGCTTCCGCCGAGCAGGATCGGTCCCCCGATGAGCGGCGCCCCATTTCTTAACGGGCAGCACCGAGTGAGAAACTTCCTTCGATCTCTTCCCCCGGCCTTCCTTTCCTCGTAGGGGCCTCCGTTGGGAAACCCAGAAGGGCTTCGTCTGAGCGGAGCGCCCGGCTCCCACCTACAGAGACCCAGGCATATCGAAGCCATGCGGCGCTGCTGCTGCTGCTGAGCGCTGAGCTCCGCTTCTGCGGGGAACCCGGAGGGGGGGGGAGAGAGAAAGAGAGAGAGAGACGGAAAGACGGAGGGAGGGGGAGGGAGAAGGCGAGCAAGAGGAGGCGAGGCGAAAGATCCCGAATAGCGGTAGTTGCCGCGCGGCGCCCTCCAGGCATGGGCTCCGTCTCCCGCCCGGGCAGCCCCGGGGATGAAGAAGCCTCGCTGCAGCCGGAGTTTCCAGATCGGCGGGATCCTCTTCGCCGCCGCCGCAGCTGACGGGCTGCTCCTCGTCCCCAATCCCTCCCCGGCTCCTCTTGCTGCTGCTGCTGCTGCTGCTTCCCCTTCGCCGCCGCCTTCTCCTCCCCCGTTTGCTGGATGGACGCCGTGATGTAACCTCCCCCTCTGCCCTCCCCCACCCCACCCCTCCCGGCCGCGCCAGCACCTACCCACCGGGGGCCGCCGAGACCCTCTCCCTCCCTCTCCCTCTCCCCCTCCCCTCCCCTCCATCGCGATCGGCGCGGCCGCTTTCCAGGCGAGCGCCTGGGGCCACCGTTCCGGGCTGAAACTTGGCGGCGCGTCCGAGCCATGGGCGCCGCGCTCGGAGGCGAGAGGGCAGCGCCTTTTCCCGAGGCTTCCCTGAACTAAGCACTCGGTTGGAAATATTTGGGAAATAAACTTTCCGGAAGGGATTCGGGGAGTTCCAAGGCGGTCGGACGATTCATCGAGCGAACGAGCGAGCGAGCACGCCGGCAAGTAAGTGTCTTCCTACCGACCAAAGCTTGCCTCTTAGGCGGATTGCTCATATTCGAGCTCTGATGGCTGTCTTGCTTGTTTTGCTCCCGTGGGAACGGGCAGCGGCGGGAGGGCACGGTGCCTTGGCGACTTGGCGATCTGGGTACGGATTTCCATGGGAAGCGGCCGCTTGGCGGTGGACCCTCTGCCCGGTTCCGAAGGGAAGCGGGGCTGCTCCTGTCTCAGGGCTTCGGCGTCCTCCCCTCGGCTTGAGAAAGATCGCGAGGGGGCTGTCACCGCTCCGAGCCAGGGGTGTGGGGGGATGCCCTCGCCCTCGCTGTGGCTTTGCCCCTAGTTATACGGAAAATAGAAAGACTTCGACAAAATGGATCGCTCTCCCCCCCCCCCATCCCCGGTCCGTCTCCAATTCATTCAGCGGTTCCCGAATTTCTGCTATGCTTCTGCTGCTTTGCTTCAGCGTGTGCTGTTAAAACGCGGAGTTGTGGTTCCTAGGATATGGATCTTTTGCTTCCTTTACCCCCACCCCCCACCCATGCTGTTTTGGAATATCTTTTTTATATGCAAGCGGCGTGCTTGTGCTACGTGGCTTTGTCTCTTAGGATCTAGAGCCACCGCCGTGCCTTGGCAGGATTACTGTGGGGGCTGGAATTATTGGAGTCGTGGGAAGTGTCAGGTTCTAACTTTACGTCTGTAATATTTTCTTTTAAACACACACACACACACACCCCTTGCCTTGTAAAGGAGAGAAGGCTAGGACTGAGGGCTTGCGATTTTTATCTTGAAATTTAGCAGCGTGACAAATCTGTCACACTAAAAATACTGTATTGAGATTACACTTCCCCCTGCCAGTATATGAGCCAGCTAGCCTGCTCTCTTTCTCCTTATGTCTGAAGACGACACATTAAGATTGTGTGTGTGTGTGTGTGTGTCTGTGTGTGTGTCTGTGTGTGTGCATGCGCATGTGTGTGTAAACCTGTGTCTGCATGCATTCTGGCAACCTGGACATTTCAGGTGCCTTTTCACAGATTTATAGGCAATCACAGGCATTTGTGTACCAGTCCAATCTGTTCTCCTGAGCATGTTAAAACTGACAGTGTCAATGAGTGTAGTAATGCGATAGAGGGGTTTTTTCCTTATTATTTTTTGATAAGCAGATACTAACTTTTTTGTGTCAAGTATGTTGTGAGGACTGGGACTCCATGAATATAACCTTGTTTTTTGGTCTCTCTGTGTGTTGCAGTAAAATGAAAAAAAAAAAGTCAAGTTTCTCACCTTTTTCTGGCTACGGCAGTTGCTCAATTGATTGAAAACATCACAAAACTTCCATGTTATTGTATTTATGCCCTAACCAGTTTGAATTTTGGTTATGGAGGGGATCACCATTTTCAGTGGATAGAGTTAAATAATTTGAAAGGATATGGCATGTTACTTCAGATAATGTGTAAGAAAGCCATAGGAGGCTTGGCTTATTGTAAGCTCCTTGGGGCTGAGATCTCTCTCTATGTGTGTTTTCTTATTTTATTCAATAAAATGCAGTGGCATGTTGAAAACATTGTACAAGTATGATTTTTATAATAGAAATAATTTAAATCTAGTTGTAATATGTACTGGAGAATAAGATATAACTAGGTAATATTCTGTCCAGAAGGTTTCCTTCAGTAAGATGTGCACTAGGTGGGTGAACATATTTCCAGAAGAGCACCAGCGACGTTTGTAGTTCATATTTCTGACATTCCTGAGGAATGGAAATGGCTTAAGGTTGGTGCGGAAAGTAAAATCTCTCTATTCTGTGACTGTTTACTTAGCTCTGTACCTTTCTTGTCAATTCAAGTTGGAAACACTATGATCTTTGTGCAGTGACTTGGTTTGCTATATAGTCTGCCCTTAAACTCTGCATGTGAATGTTGTAGCAATTCGCCATACAGTGGCAGAGGGGCACTCTTCTACCAGAGTGTGTGCAAAGGACTGTGCAGTTGAACACTGAAACATGCCCAGAACTTGGGATTTCTTTATAGTGAATTAGAGTGATCCTCTCCTGATGGCATCAGTGACTTGAAACAGCTGATTAGATAAACAGATGATTTGAGAAATCAAGTGCCCTCCAAAAAAATCCAGCTGGCCATTTTACCTTCTGTCCTCATTTGTTTGCACAAGTGAGCCATTGTCATGGGAAATTACTGAATTAATATCTATTTGGTTGAGGTGTGGAGTAGGAGATGTGCACACATACAGTGCAAAACTGGTTGTTTTCTCAGTGTTGTTAAAAAAAGAAAGAAAGGGAGCTGTGTCAGTTTGTAAGAAATATGGCAAAATCCACAGGTGGGGAATATCATTATGAAAAGCAACCAAAATGAAATACTGTAAAATATTAAGCAAGCTTTCAGACTCTTCAAAACTCATTATGAGGGTGGCTAATTAAGACACTGGCATGGGGATAGTAACATCCCATTTCTCTTAATATTTGTGAAAAGTTCCAGTGAGTCAAGTACTACAGTTTGTATCCTCGCTTTTCTAGCTCATCCCCACCCTGACCTCTTTGATGATCTCTGTGGCTTCTCATATCCGCTGTCTGTTTTAGGAAGCAATGAAGACTTATTTGGGGCTAGAGACGTGTGACATAGCACCTTGCATGTTGTGCTTCACCATTGTGGAAAGGTTACCTGAACTAATTTTAAGGTATTTTATCAGCATTAGTTTTATGGCCAGGTATATACAGTGTTCAGGAAAACTGGAGATATTAGAGGAATATTTTGTGCAAAGATGAACATGATAAAGGACAAAAATGGGAGGGACCTAACAGAAGCAGAAGACATCAAGAAGAGGTGGCAAGAATACACAAAAGAATTATATCAGAAAGATTTGGATATCCCCGACAACCTAGACAATGTAGTTGCTGACCTTGAGCCAGACATCCTGGAGAGTGAAGTCAAGTGGGCCTTAGAAAGCCTGGCTAACAACAAGGCCAGTGGAGGTGATGACATTCCAGTTGAACTATTTAAAATCTTAAAAGATGATGCTGTTAAGGTGCTACATTCAATATGCCAGCAAGTTTGGAAAACTCAACAGTGGCCAGAGGATTGGAAAAGATCAGTCTACATCCCAATCCCAAAGAAAGGCAGTACCAAAGAATGCTCCAACTACTGTACAATTGCACTCATTTCACACGCTAGCAAGGTTATGCTCAAAATCCTACAAGGCAGGCTTCAGCAGTATGTGCAGCGAGAACTCCCAGAACTACAAGCCGGATTCCGAAGGGGCAGAGGAACTCGAGACCAAATTGCTAACATGCGCTGGATTATGGAGAAAGCCAGAGAGTTCCAGAAAAATATCTACTTCTGCTTCATTGACTATGCAAAAGCCTTTGACTGTGTGGACCACAGCAAACTATGGCAAGTCCTTAAAGAAATGGGAGTGCCTGACCACCTTATCTATCTCCTGAGAAACCTATATGTGGGATAGGAAGCAACAGTTAGAACTGGATATGGAACAACTGACTGGTTCAAAATTGGGAAAGGAGTACGACAAGGCTGTATATTGTCCCCTGGCTTATTTAACTTATATGCAGAATACATCATGCGGAAGGCTGGACTGGAGGAATCACAAGCTGGAATTAAGATTGCCGGAAGAAATATTAACAACCTCCGATATGCAGATGATACCACTCTGATGGCAGAAAGTGAGGAGGAATTAAAGAACCTTGTAATGAGGGTGAAAGAGGAGAGTGCAAAAAACGGCCTGAAACTCAACATCAAAAAAACTAAGATCATGGCCACTGGTCCCATCACCTCCTGGGAAATAGAAGGGGAAGATATGGAGGCAGTGACAGATATTTCTTTCTTGGGCTCGATGATCACTGCAGATGGAGACAGCAGCCATGAAATTAAAAGACACCTGCTTCTTGGGAGGAAAGCAATGACAAACCTTGACAGCATCTTCAAATGCAGAGACATCACCTTGCCGACAAAAGTCCGAATAGTCAAAACTATGGTTTTTCCTGTCGTGATGTATGGAAATGGGAGCTAGACCATAAAGAAAGCAGACAGCTGAAGAATTGATGCCTTTGAATTGTGGTGCTGGAGGAGGCTCTTGAGAGTTCCCTGGACTGTAAGGAGAACAAACCTATCCACTCTAAAGGAAATCAACCCTGAGTGCTCACTGGAAGGACAGATCCTGAAGCTGAGGCTCCAGTACTTTGGCCATCTCATGAGAAGAAAAGACTCCCTGGAAAAGACCTTGATGTTAGGAAAGTGTGACGGCAAGAGGAGAAGGGGACGACAGAGGATGAAATGGCTGGACAGTGTCTGCAAAGCAACCAATGTGAAATTGACACAACTATGGGAGGCAGTGGAAGACAGGAGGGCCTGGCGTGCTCTGGTCCGTGGGGTCACGAAGAATCGAACACGAGTAAACGACTAAACGACAACGATATACAGTATACAGAAGTGAAGGAAGAGGCAGGGGTAGCTTTATCCTCAGAAGAACAACACACTGACTCCTGCAAGGATGTTGCTTGTGTGAATCCATTCAAAATCTTTCATTGTAGTATATGGCTGGTGTGCATAATTTGCTAGTACAGTATTAATGCCATTGTACTAATCATTCTTGTGTAACTTTGCTGAGAAACTCTGGAAGTGTCCACTAAGTTAGGAGTTAAGGTGTTTACAGATTTACTGATGTGTCCGAAAGCCAAAGAAACTGGAACACAAAGTACACAGACTTCATTTCTGTACAGTATAAGCAAGAAACCCATATATTTGTAACTTTGCTCCAAACATCCATTATGTTCAATGGACTTCCAGGCCCACTCCTTTTCCCCTGCAGATGACTCAGCCTTGAAGCTCTGCACACTGTGAGAGCAATGATGACCTAGATGCATGCTGAACTTTTGCTTTGTGTTTTAATTGGATGTAGGCAGAATGACTTCTGTTACAGGTGGCAAGCTGAGTAGCAGATTGGTAGTTAAAGGATGCAAAGAGAGACATAAGAGAGCTAGTGTGGTTCAGTTTGACTGAGACTTAGGAGATCCATGTTGAAGTCCCTACTAAGCTATGAAACTCACTGGTGAACTTGGGCCAGTCTTTGAAAAGCCACCCCCACAGTGTTTTCGTGAAGATGAAGTGTACTGCCAGAGGAGAATGTATCACCTTGAGCTCACAGGAGGAAATAAATATAACTAATAAATAAGGGATTCACAGTGTGGTGTAGTGGATAGAGTGATGGACTAGGACTCTGGAGATTAGGGTTAGAATCCCCACCTGGCTATGGAAATTCACAGGGGAAATGCAATGGGTAAAACCACTCCTTAAATATCTCACCTTGAAAGCCCTATTAAGGGTCTCTACAAGTCGGTTCCGACTCAACAATACAGAACACACACAATAAATAAGTGGGGAAGTGTTACAGCTTACAGCATATTATAAAGTGACACAAGTCAGTAAGAAGGATGTGCTGCATGTTCTTGTGTGTATATACAATATGCTACTGTTTACTATAAGATGTTGAGCCTATGTATTCTTTTTTGTAATTTTATTGTTTTTTGATATATCATAAAATCTTTATACATCAGTTCAAAGTTTTTTTTTTTTTTTTGGTCCCTGAATGATGTCCTTTTTCCTCTTGGAGAGGGGGCAAGGAAAACATTTCATACAATGTTATGTATTATTTTGGAATTGAGGGTGGAGATCAGAGTTTAACTTTGCTGGAGCTCTGTAATGTTGACAGTTTCCTTGACACGGTTCTTTATTGTTTTACAGAACTTTCCCTTTCATTTTGCCTCTATCTATGTCTTCACAAAGGTCTTTCATGTTCCCATCCCACTCCCTAGAAAGTTGCCCTTTCCAAGTCTATTTGTATCTGCTGCAATAGCTGCAAGCTTCATTCTCACTCCTGTGGCAGCCATTTTGGTTGTAGGAAGAGATTTCCCCTGGCAAGGGACAAAGGAAGCACTATTTATCCTTTTTATCTTTACCCTTCTTTGACATGAACTTAAGAAATGATAATGCCATGAAAACAGCAATACTTTTCTGAAATAAAGAAAGGGGAAGTACAAGACCTTTCCAATTTGTGTTTAAAAGGAGAATAAAAATAAAGGAGGATATGCCACGAGGGGCAGAAATATTCACAAAGAGCAGGAATTTGTACTAGAAGGGGCAGTCTTTAGGATATTGTATCTTAGCTGTTCAACAGGTCTACATGAAAATAGGTCAGTCTACCATATCACGTACTAATTGCCAAATTTATGAAAGCTTTGACAGACCTTCATTTTGTTAAACATTCAGGTTTTTAGCTGTGGGGAATGAAGTTTGACCTACTTGATGCTGCCATCATCAAATCATGACTCTGTCTCTTGAGGGCACTGAGATCTTAAATAGTTGCCACACTGTCCCAGATCCATTGTAAAAACACTTCCTGTTGCCTACTAAGTTCACTACTGACATTTATGAGTTCTTCTTGTTTATGTTCTATTGTCTGTCTCTCTAGACTGATAGAAGTGCCATATTTCCTGTACTAAAAAGTAAGACAATGCAACCTATGCTGGATGGGAAATTTGCTGTACGGAACACATTTGTGCGCTGTTGTATGGGTGTAATGTCACCCGTTTAGTGGGAACTACGAATATAGACAGAAAGGACATGTAACATCCAGAAGTTACAAACACACTACATGAATGCCTGTTTGTAACATAAGCCCAAGTTTAATTTTTTGTCTATTCCTTCCTTGTAAACAAACTGCTGCTTTGATTCTCAGGGATGTGCTGTGATTCTAGGGGGATTGTCTTCCATTCCTTCCTGACACTTTCAGTGTGGGGAAGACAAGGCTATAAAGACCCTTTGGTTGTCCTCATCTCAAGACTAGTTCTTCTACTGTGGGAGGGAAGGAGCACTTGCCATGCAGCAGAAGGCCTTGTGGAGTAAACCCGGCTGGACTCAGGGGAGCTTTCTGACATTTTGAAGTGTCTGTGTATTTCCTGTGCATCTCTGTCAACTATGTATATAATAAACTTATTGTTGAATCAGAGGCATTGTGTCTGCACCAGAACTCAATTCATGCGGTTTTGGCTCGTCCATAATCTTAAATTAGCACACAGTCCAGGACAATTGTGCTTTGACCCTTGTGCAGTGTTGAGAGGAAGCAGCTTTTTAGGAGGTGGACTTGGGGATCACTTCACTTGCATGTTGGATTTATTTTCCAGTAGGTAAATGAATTACATATATTTAACTAAAATGCTCTATTCTGTCTGTAAGAGATTACTAATTTCAGAGTTTTTCTGGAAAGTCAATTTTGAAACAAAGTGATAAGTGCTTCACTGTATCTGGTAATTTTACAACTGCTAATTAAGTCGGCACTAATAATAATTACAAGCTGTCAGCCCACTTCCTACTTCTGCTGACCATTCTGGGAGTTTCCATGTATGAAGTAGTGCTAGTGCTCTTGGCTTGTGCAGTGTACCTAAGATTATGCAGATGTTAGGACGTATAAACCCATCAGCCTCACTTACTCTGACTCCTCCTGTCTTATCTCACTCCTGGTAGGCAAAGTGGGATTCAAACTCCTGGCTTTGTGGCAATGTGCTTCGACTCATTCAGCTATACCAGCTTGCAATAAATTCAGGAAAAAAAATCTCTATCCCAAATAAGTCAATTTTCACTACACTGCCTTTCTGAATCACGTTTACAATCTCTGCACAGTTCTGCTTTGTGTACATTGCACAAGGGACTATTATATAATTAGGCAACTGTGTGTATGACAACAGAAAGAATATTTGTTAATTTTTAGTTAAAAATGTGGAGTGTGGAAAAAGCAGGTCTTTCTTGCATTCTTTCGGTTCTGTTTCTAACACCTTTTTTTGCAGTAGCTAAAAAGGAAATCTAATAAAACACAGAAAGATGAATGAAATACCTGTTAAACCACAGTGTTGCGATAATATTTTTCCAGCCAATTAAGCTGCTGCAAATGTTCCAGATCCCAAATTCAAATCATATGATGACAGCATTGCTACTGTATTTGCCTGTATTACTAAATGAGCAACATTGTTTGGATTTAATGGCCTTGTTCTGAAAAGAACAATAAATATATCTTATTCTGACAATGATGCTAAGTGATCCTTGGACTTATGTGGTCCCTTCCTTGGCATTCACTTTGGAGGACTTCAGAAGGCTCCTCTTCCAATCATAACTAACCACGATTAAGTATTAGTCTGAATCTAGGCAAATGGTGGTTATTATTAACTGATTTCTAAAAATAAGCTCACAGACTGAATGATACTAGCTTCTTTTCAGAAACACTCATTAAGATTAGCTACAATTTAGGATTAAAATATAACGCAAAACTATAGTCAACTGAAATTGGAAATGAAAGATCTTGCACCCATGCCTGAGGAGGTTAGCTGGAGTGGAACACATAAGCATGTATGCCTAAGTGGTAAACCACTTTTTGTTGTGACTAAATCAGAAGAGTGCTACATTAAAAAAAAATAATTACAAAGTAATGGTTGTTGTGGGTTTTTGGGGCTCTTTGAATGGGTTCTGAAGGTTGTTCTTCCTAACGTTTTGCCAGTCTCTGTGGCCGGCATCTTCAGAGGACAGGAGCAGTGTCACCAGAGCACAGAGTGCTACCCCGTCCTCTGAAGATGCCGGCCACAGAACTGGCGAAGCATTAGGAAGAACAGCCTTCAGAACACGGCCAAAGAGCCCGACAAACCCACAACAACCATTAGATCCTGGCCTTGAAAACCTCTGCAAATACAAACTACAAAGCAGTTTTAGGTATTTGATCTGGTTTAGAATTTTGCCACGTTTAAAAGTTTCAGCAGCAATCAGCCTGAAGAAAACAAGTCATGGGCCAGGGCGTGAACTCACCACTCTCTATTACCTGTGCAAGAACTGGAGCTTGTTCATGACTTTGTGTACCTTGGCTCAATGATCTCTGACACTCTCTCCATAGATGTTCAGCTGGATAAACGCATTGGCAAAGCAGCTACCATGTTCTCTAGACTCATAAAGAGAGTACGGCTCAATAAGAAGCTGATGGCATAAACCAAGATCCAGGTCTATAGAGCCTTTGTCCTGAGCACACTCCTGTACTGCAGTGAGTCCTGGACCCTTTGTGCACGTCAGGAGAGGAAGTTGAACACCTTCCATAGGCGTTGCCTCCAATGCATTTTTGGTATGACCTGGCAGGACAAAGTTCCAAACAGAGTAGTCCTAGAACAAGCTGGAATGTTTAGCATGTATACATTACTGAAACAGTGACGTCTACGTTGGCTTGGACATGTTGTGAGAATGGCTGATAGTCGGATTCCAAAAGATCTCCTGTATGGAGAATTAGTGCAGGGAAATCGCCCCAGAGGGAGACCACAGCTGCGATACAAGGACATCTGCAAGCGGGATCTGAAGGCTTTAGGAATGGACCTCAACAGATGGGAAACCTTGACATCTCAGTGTTCCGCCTGGAGGCAGGTGTTGCATCACGGCCTCTCCCAATTTGAAGAGACACTCGTCCAGCAGGCCGAGGCAAAGAGGCAGTCCCGAAAGCAGCAAAATCAGGTAGCTGGATGGGACAGATTGTATTTGTCCTCGGTGTGTAAGGGATTGTCACTCTCGAATTGGCCTTCTCAGCCACACTAGATGCTGTTCCAAGTCCTCCATGCAGAGCATGTTACCATAGTCTCTCGAGACCGAAGGATGCCTAATCTAAAAATCCTGTAGGGCAGTGGCAGTTAACCTTTTTGGGTCTGAGTGCCCAAACTGGGAAACAACAACAACAACCAGTGGGTGGTGTGCTGTGGTGGCAGTGGAACTGGAAGTGGTGGTGGCAGAACTGGAAGTGGCGGCGAAAGGGGGAATCCTGGACACAGTGGTGCCTGTGGATCCGCCACCAGCTCCAGCTACTCCTGGCATGCTGCCTGTCAAAGTACTAGCACCATGGCTTCAGTGGCCTCCTGAGGTTTGGCTGTGGGGCGGGGGGGGGGAGTAGCAATCCAGCGTTTTATGGCTCATGTGCCTGCAGAAAGGGGCTCTGTGTGCCAGCTGTGGCACACGTGCCAGAGGTTTGCCATCACTGCTGTAGGGTCTTTGTATAGCACAGCCTCAGATTACATCTGCATCTCACTCACCTCCACTGAAAAATAATGTATGCCCAATTTAGGAACAAAACTAGGGCTGCAAATCTGCGAATCTTGTTCCTATATGTGGAAATTATAAACCACATTTCCTCCCCTCTTTGCATATTGAGTAGGGTGATATTTTCTGCTGGTATTGACTACAGCTTTTGTATATGAGAATGCAAATAATGCAGATTTATGATAATTGCAGCCTTGTATGTATGGTTGTTTAAACTTAGAAACTCAGATTGGTTGTTTGCTTTGTTTTGGTCAATCAGCCAGTCTTTCAGTGCTTGCTGTGCGTGTATGCTTAGCTTTAAAAAAGGAAAAAAAGCTAGTATTTCACAGATGAATTCTGCACAAATTACAGTGTTATTTAATATTGTTGTTTTTGACTTATGTACCACTCCATAGTGATGAGCACTCTCTGGGCAGTTTACATCATAAGTATGTAAGGAACACTTTGCCCCCAGCAAGCTGGGTACTCATTAATCTTTAGGGGAATAAGTACTCATTGCCTGTTGCACAGCTCTGAATGCGCAACCGTGATGGTGTCATCAGCAGTGGCAGATTACCACTGATTCATGGTTTCCTTTGGTGATTTTGGGATGTACATGGTATTGTGTACTGGTGATATGCACACTGAAATCTTCTTTATTGAGGGGTTGATAATGATGCTGTCCTCACTGCACACACGAAACTACACAGCAGGATTACACCTACTGACTCATTCCCTTTCTGGAAGTGATTAATCTGCCAGAGTTTAACAATTTCTTTTCGGAGTGTCTTGTCTTCTTGAGAAATCTTGAAATCAATGAAAATGAAGCATTTAACGGGCATTTTTCATATTGTTAAATACATCTAACATTGAAGAGTAAACAAATTTGTTTCCATTTATGCAAGCCTTCAGTTTTCTGAAATTCATGAAGCTCAATATAAATATTGAGTTTTTAAATGTTTTGAAATCAAAGTGTGTAGGTTTTTTGAGACACTTACTAGAATGATAGGTTTCTTATCACTATATTAAGACAGCTAGAATTTGGTGACATTTACCAGTTGTCTTCTAGGCTAAACAAGTTTTGAATGAAGAAACAGTTTGGAAATGTGTTCTTTGTGCTTAGGAAATAATTAGCAGATGCCGCACTAGCTTTCCGCAACATGCTTTATAATAAGTCATCATTTTATGCTTCAGTAGCAAACATTTGTTGGCTGATAGTGAAACAAGTTGCTAGGCAGTATGTATTTTATTTGTGCTTTTTATTGAACAAATGCATTTCATAACGAAAATCCGCAAACAACTTCGCAAGGGTGCAATTAAAGGAAATGATGTAAGCATAGTACCACTGGGAGGATTGTCATTCCAGTTGTGCAAGGCCTCCCCAACTCATTTCAGCAATTTAAATCCTACTCTCATTTCATCTAGACTGGGAAACAATCTATAGAGAGACAAACTGAAGTGCCACTAGACTCAGCTACAGTTTGCCCAGACATTCTGCTGCTAACAGATAGAACGAACAGCACAAGGAAGTATGAGTGGAGAGACATGTATATATAAAATTCACCATCCCCTCTCCAGCACTGTGACTAGACACTGTTGGTAAGAGTCTTGCTCTGGATTTGAAACTAGAGCTGTCATTGAGCAAGGTTCAGCTGTCCCTGTCAGAACCTGGCATTTTCTTTCTGTGATACTGCTGGAGATGCTATATGACTTTTAGAAGTCCAGATCTCCAAGTTGCTTTGGACAGAACCAGTTAGGAATAGGATTGCATTGGATTGTGCCAGAAAAGGTTGCTTTAAGGGTGCAATCTTTGCAGGGACCCTTTAAAGCCACTCTTCCATCCAAATGTGACCTGGCCCTCATCACTCCAGCCCACTCCACAAAAGAAAAAAAAAGAAAAAAAGGAGCAACCTGCTGCTAGAACAAAAAGGTCCATAATCTTCAGTACACTGTCTGATCACTGGCAAATAGAGTGATGCCAGCACTTCAAAAATCAATCTTAATAACCACCAGATTGCAGCTGTGGTTTAAGATTTGGCTTCATTGTTTGGACAACACTAGTTGGTATACTATCAGATGAAGAATGAATACAGCTTTATCCATATAGAAGGTCAATACAATTCAAATGCCTTGGTGTAAGTGTTACACAAAGGTCCATTTCTATATACTGATCAGATCATCGGAAATATATCTCTTAATTTGGTCATTGGCATCCTGAGACACCAAATGTGTGGTCCTGTCTTCTGGCCAAATGTAAATAGAAGCTGGGCATTGGTTTTTCTAGTGTTGTAACCTTTTTAAACATCAGTGACACCCAAAGAAGGCTGCTTGACAAAAGATTATTAGATTGGATTGGATTTTTTGTCAAAACCTGCAGTGTAGGAATAAGGTCCAATAACAAATATCCTTTGTTAAACTTCAGCAGTGTTTCTAAAATGAGATTCTGATGCACACACCTCTTGGATCCAAATGATGCTATATGAGGACAGTATCAATTTATTTTGCAAGGGAAACCTCATCCTCCAGGTATCAACGTACAGTAAGTGAGTTATCAGCAAGGTTTCATCTTGCAGTGCTAGTAAGAGGATGTCTTTCCCTAGAGATGAGAGTGGGAAGAATCCCTGTGAAGGAGCACCTTGGCCCTGTTGGGAGAACCTGGTGGGCTGGATAAGGAATGCTTGGGCCACAAATTTCCACATCCTCTGTGAGCTGGACAGATAACATCTATGGGCAGGAAGGGACTCATTTCATAGGTAGAAGAAGCTTGACAGTCTTAGGCTTTTGGCTTGAAATTCTGCACATGAGACATATGAGATGCTAGTATACATCTGAGGTTATTGGATCCTTCTTTTACTAGCCATTAACAGAAGATAGAAGTCTACGGCTCCAAGAAGAAGAGGTTTAGGTGTGTCATGTCACACCATTCCTCTAAGGACAGCTTGAGTCCTTATTTGAGAACAGGCATTTTGGGAGATGCCCAGTCATGTATTCTTCCACTTTGAAGTGACACATCAGAATACTTTTTAGGTATACAGTACATTATGTTAGGTTGTGAGAGAACTTAATTCCCATGTTATGAGTTATTATTCTTGCGAATTGACTTGTACTGCTACTTTCAGTATAGAAGATAATTGTTTTTATGTTGGTTGCTAGTTACCTTGAGGGGCCCACTAATGGAGAGAAGAGAACATAGAATATATTTTCTGTACTTAAGGCGTCTGCTTCAATGGTTCTTCATCACAAGCCCCACTTAGGTATTTTCTAAGTAATCAGGAAGTCATTTACAAGGAGTTGGTGGGACTCTAGTAGAGACTTTCAGCTTCAATGACATTAAATGTGAAATCAACTTTGTTGTGCATCAATCTGTCGTTGTATTTTATTAGAAATATTGTTTAATTATGCATTTTTGCAAAACATTTGTTGAATTGTGTTTATATTATGGGTAATGATTCTTTGATGTATTTATATTTTTTGATAGCTGTGTTGTGATGTTTTCATTTGAAAACCTTTTTGAGAATAATATATTTAGTGATTGGTTAGAGTGATTAGTTCTAACCTCGAGGTGCAGTTCTGAACTAGGAAATAAACTGAACCCCATTCACTAGGATTTAAGTCTGAGTCAATTGGCCAAAGATTGCTCTGTGTGCTTGAACATGTTAATATCGATCCATATTTATCTTATGTTAACCTTAACCAACCCCCCAAAAATGAAATTAAGTTAAAACTGACTTATGTCCAATTGATTTCATTATATAATCAAGACTAGGTCCATTTCAATGTATCACTTTAGAATGATGTTTTAGCATGGACATACAGTATAGTGAACACTAGGCAATTTTGATTGTACCTTTAGATGTGCATATTGTTTTAAATGTACCTCATATGTACCCTGAGAGTAATATTTGATCATTTTTGCGTAACAAAGAAAAGCAGTACAGTGAGGATCCTGAACTAGAAAGATGACTTATGTAAACAAGTTCCAATGAAAAACCTGGAGTGTTTTATATGCATTCTAATTTTGAGCATGTTGTTTTGTGAAGCTGTGTTTAGCATTGTAAGGCAAGAGTTTAGTTTGTAGGCCTGTTGAGCTCTAAGTGAAATTGGGCCTAAGTACTTTCTCCTGTTTTTCTATTCACACCATCTCATTTTATGGGCACCTGCATTTATAAACACTACATGAATTATCTTGTATAAGCTCACTGTGCATTTCCATTCAGAACACAGCTGTGCTCCCTGCTCATGTAATTTCAATGCAGGTTTCCACATAAATGTTACACAGATAAATGCAACTTGTATTCTGTAAACAGCCTTGACTTCTTCAGGCTAACATTAAGTTCAGTCAGATAAGCACTCATCCAAAAGTGACAGGTGATGAACATTTGAATGTAGGGGAGCGAATAGGAATTCCATGCTGATTAATGAGCAGACTAAGGCATTGAGGGCTCCAACATTTGTGTATGTCCAGCACAATGGAACAAAGTGGTGTGCCAGAGAAAGGAAGCTCCTTCTGCCTTAAGGAATGGAGGAAATCATGACTTGGTTTGTCTTCACTGGAGATAAAATACACAGTTTACCTTGCTGTGGTTTGGCAAGTGGGTTTTGTCAGAGAGATTTTGTGTATTTTTAAGATAGCTTTTTGCACTTTTTTTTTTACAAAATGGGAAAATGTCATAATTGTTGCTTTGTTGCATGGACTAGAAAGAACAGTAGCATTGCCATTATTGTCATTGTCACTGTTCCTCTATACTGCTCTGCTTAGTTTTACAAAAGGAAAAAGGCACTAGTTTTGAATGAAATGCAAATTATGCACAAAATATATTTTGTACAAATTGCAGAAACCTTTGGTGTCCCATTATTTATTTATTTGGGACTCCAACTCACAGAAATTGTCCAACAGTTTCCCAGACTGAATCATGAGCTGAATACATGCAGACGTCTTCATTTCATTTGCCAAGTCAAGGCCAAAACGTTACCTTCTAGGTCTTCATTTCCTGCTATAATGCTTCTTGGGAGGAAGGTGCTATAATACTTCCTAAGAGTAGTAGTTTCTTTGCCCTCTATCCAGGTGTTCTTGGACTACAACTCCCAGAAACCATGGACAGCTCAGCTGGTGAAGGCTGGGAATTGCAGTCTAACAACACTTTGATTGCCCAAAGTTTGCAACAACTGCCTTATAGTAAGCATTTCCTGAACTAACCCCCCCCCCCCATTTCAACATGAAGGAGGTCTTGGCGTTGTCTAGGTGAGGGTACTGAAGGTGGCTGCAGATAGTATTTTTGTAGGTTAGAATTCCCAGAATTGTGCCTGAGGAATTCTTGAACAATTTCTGAGATTTACAGCCCCCCTCCCCAACCCCCCCCACCAATCAAGCAGCCAATCAAAAACAAACCCTTATGAGAAAAGCTGCATTCCTTGAGGGAACAACAGTCAAAGAGGCTGGAAAATTCTTTAGATGTTGTCTTTCCTAGAATCTCATCAGTGGTGAGACTTCTTCCTCTCCCAAGCACCGCCAGGCTTGTCAACTATTTTGGAAAGGGAGCTAATATCTTCATTGTGCTTGAAATAGAGAATTATCGCTGGTGTTTTGAAAATGTTCTATTTTCATTTCACCTTGAGGTGTTAAAGCACATATGGACTGAGCTTCAGGCTACTGTGTGCCTGGTCAGTATAGGTGCACATGGTTTGATGTGTCCTCTGTAAGTGCAATGATCGCTCCCAAGTGTGTTTTTGTATTTCTACTTCTAGTGCAGGCCAGAAACCAATATATGAATGCAGGCAACTGGCATTATTAAACTTTTATTAACATTTCAGATGTAATAAGTTTAAACTGCAAACCATCAGAATATGTCATGGATGTAATGATGTACTGGTTTCAGTAGCCAGCCAATTGAGAAACAAATTTAAACATTTCTGTAAATCTGTTACTTGTCTTTTAAAGAGACAGCATTCTTTAATTCTTGGGCCTCCAGCCAAAAATTGAGTGTTAAGCCTTTAAAAACCTCAAGACATCATATTGGGAAGCATGACTTTATTTATTCCTCAGCTGCTCTTGAAAAACATTCACCAGCTCATTTACTGTATATACTTAGTTTAACACATTTGGAATCTTAATTTTTCATGCACTTATGCTTTAGGATAAAAAGGAAAGGTGACCTATAGTATATATTTAGAAAATACTGTCAGATCAGTCCTTAGGTACCTGGTGGGGGTATGGAAGGTGACTGCTTTTGCAAGTGGTATTGATGTCTTGCTACAATAACATGCAGGATCTATTAATCAAATGAGCTGGCCTCTTTACAATTTTGGAATAAACTGCCAGAATGCCACAGATGTCATGTAGTGTATTCCAAAAAAGCAATTCTTTTTGGTTCTAACACCATATGCTCTACACCAGAGGTCGTCAACACCTGGTCCGTGGCCCATTGCCAGTCCGTGGCTTGAGCCTGACCGGGCCGCGAAGGCAGACCTCCCCCGCCCCCTCGCATGCACTCCCCTCCACATAGCTGCTTTGGATGCACGCGTGCTGACGCCATCTTGAGTCCTCCCTCACCCCTTCCTGCAAACCCCTGCAGGTGCAAATCAGCTATGGGGAGGGGAGTGTGTGTGGGGGGGTGGGGAGAGGTCTGTCTTTGTGACCCTAAGGCGGCAACCGGGGTGGGGAAGCCAGGAGGCAGGACAAGAACTGGGTGCTCCGGCTGCTCTCCTCCCAGCGGCAGCAGTGGTGACGGGGGTGGGGGTGGGGTTGGCAAGAGCCAGGAGGCAGGACAAGAGCTGGCTGCTCCGACTACTCTCCTCCTGGCAGCAGCAGCGGCGACGGGGTTTGGGGGGGTTGGCAAGAGCCAGGAAAAATAAAATAAAAATTAAAAAAGACTTGCAGGCTTCTCCCACTGCCGCTGCTGGCACGCACTCCCTCACCCCTTCAAGCATGTGCAGGAGCGCCTGCCCACCCGGGTGCCCACCCCACCCCTGCGTGCAGGTGCATGTTTGAAGGGGTGAGGGAGTTGGTAAGACCCAGGAGGCAGGACAAGAGCCGGCTGCTCCGGCTGCTCTCCTCCTGGCAGCAGCGGCGGCAACAGGGGTGGTGGTTTGGCAAGAGCCGGATAAAATAAAATTAAAATTAAAAAAAGACTCGCAGGCTTCTGCCGCCACCATCACTGGCATGCACTCCCTCACCCCTTCAAGCATGCACCTTGGGGTGGGATGGGCGCAGAGGTGTGCAGGCATTCCTGCACATGCGTGAAGTGATGAGGGAACATGCGCACTGCTATGGTGCATGCGCTCCCCAACCACTTTGCACGTGCATCGGAGATGACAAGCGCGAAGGGCTGCCTCACCTCCCTCAGAGACTCCGCCGGTCCACACTAGTAAAAATGTTGGGGAACACTGCTCTACGCTTTGGATCACTTCTTATTAACTCCTTCAGGCCTTAATCTTCACCCTGCCAGCTGCTACAATCGGTTCCTCTAGTGACATGAGCCCTTATGCCCAATGAAATGAAGGAACTGGCCAAAGACTTCTTAGAAATATAGTCTGTTATTTTCTTGAAATCATGGAGGATGGGTGAAGTGCCAGATAATTGGAAGACGGCTAACATTGTTCCCATCTTTAAAAAGGGCAAAAAGGAGCAAACTGGAAACTAGAGTTCAATAAACCTATTAATCCCAAGGAAAATCCTGGAACAAATTATAAAGCAGCCACTCTGCAAGCATCCTGAAAACAATGCAATAAGAACTAAAAGCCAACAGTCAAAATCTGGGAACTGCTGAACACCTTGTAATGTGAAGGATGAACTGGCATGAACTGCCAAAGTGGCAGTTTGTGCCCATCTCTAGATTGTCAAGATTTCTGTAGTTTGTACACAGTGACTATTATGAAAATTAAAGTCATGTTTTTGGGTAGTAGACACCATGGTCCTGCCATGTGACCAGGTGTCAAGAAATAAGTTTTACTCCAGGGTTGTGGGATAGATCGCTTATGGATATCTCTCTAACTTTGCTTTGGTCTTCTTATAATATAAACCTTTCTTGTGAGTGATTTCAGGAGAGACAATTTGTAGGAATTGAAGACTGCCTCCTGTACATATCAGGTCCTTGAATTACAGAAGTATTCATTATAGATGGGCATGAATTGAAAAAAAATGTGATTCATCTTGATTTGTAATTTGTCAAGGTTAATGAATCACAAACTTACAAATTTTTCTGACAAATTGACAAACTGATTTGTTGACTCATCTTGACTTTAAAACCCTATCAAGTGGTTCCCATGGCATCTAGAGACACCAAAATGGCAGAGTAGCTTTCTCTGACTCTCCTCTACAAGCCTTGCAAGTTTAGTGAAGTTGGGTTTTGGACATTCAAGTTATACACACACAAAGTGGCACCTCCCTAGGAAAGTACCCTTTAGCAGCTGGCTTGTGGCAGTGCTGGAATTTTCCTCAAAAATTCCAGCCCACTTTGTGGGTGTATAACTTGGATTTCTGAAACCCAAGTATCACCAAACGTGCAGGGATTGTAGAGGGAGAGTCAGGCGAAATTTCTCTGTGATTTTGGTGTCTGGGGGAACTTTCTTGAAGGGGCCCCTATTTGTGGGTGTATAACTCCGATGTCTGATACCCACAATTCAACAATCTTGTAGGAGTTGTAGAGAAGATTCATGGAGAGCTTCTCTCCAATTTGGGTGTCTCTAGATGCCTGTGGGCCCATTTTATAGCCTGACAAATAGAAAATAGCTAAAAATTTATCAATTTGTATTTGTCGGGAGCGTTGCTTTTGACAAATACTAACTGATGAATTTGCGATTTTTAATTACATTTTGCAATTCATGTTTTAATTTGTGCCCATCTCTAATATTCATCCATCCTTTTTCCTTCCTACTGATGTTAACTGGTTATTGTTAAGGGGTTGATAATAGCAACATGTACAGTCTCTCTTCAACAAGCTTCAGATTCTGAGAGAAGGAGGGATAGAGGCAGGCAGAAAGATTTAAAAGAGAAAATGGATTAAATCTAGTTTTGGTGATCTTAAATCTGGACTTTATTTGTGCTCTAGAACAGTGGTCTTAACCTTTGTTACTCAGATGTTTTTGAACTGCAACTCCCAGAAGCCCCAGCCAGCACAGTTGGTGGTGAAGGCTTCTGGGAGTTGCAGTCCAAAACTCCTGAGTAACCCAAGGTTAAGAACCAGTGCTCTAGAACAGTGGTCCCCAACCTAGGGCCTCCAGATGTTCTTGGACTACAACTCCCAGAAGCCTTCACCACTACCTCTGCTGGCCAGGATTTCTGGGAGTTGAAGTCCAAGAACATCTGCAGGCCCAAGGTTGGGGACCACTGCTCTAGAAGACGGGGTGGTGGTGATAGTAGGTACTGCTGAAACTCTTTTTGTGTTTGGATACATACATGCACAGATGGGGACTGTAAATTGTACAGATTGGTGGAATATCTTTCTACAGATCATTTAGCATTAAGTCTATCCCATAGTTGTGGCCTGGAGTCTTAATTTTCTCAGATAACCAGGCATGTCCATCTATCAGTCATTCTCCAGTGATCTCCCATCAAAGGCTGACCACACCAAATCAGTGCAACTTTATCAAAGCTATTGCTACATAAAACTATAGGAGTACCATTCTAGATCAGGCTTATCTAGTTCAACATTCCATTCATTGAATGAAAAATTATGTGTCTTCCAACCATGCATTGTACTGTAGCCCAGTTCTTGATTTTCTGTAAGCACATTTCCTGCATGAATATAGTTTCCTGGATAAAGGGTACATGCTTCAAGAAGGCATAGGTCTCCTATCTCTCTTTTCAAGGTATTGATGTCTTTGTTTCAAACCAATGGTATTTGTCTTCTAAGGCAACCTCAGAGATTAAGGGCTTTGTTCAAATTTGGTGAGGGTTATGCATATCCCTCTTTGCATTCCTTTTCGCTATCTTGTGGAGGGAGAAATAGCACAGAACTTTGTCGATTTTGGTCACAGTGGTTCCCAACCTTGTGTACCCAGATGTTCTTGTACTAAAACATCCAGAAGCCCTCACCCCTTGCTGTGCCAGCCAGGATTTCTGGGAATTGTAGTCCAATAACATCTGGGGACCCAAGATTGGGAACTACTGATTTCAGAAATACTGTGAGCTATATCTCTTTCATTCCTATGAGCCTGATGTGGGAAAAACAATATAAAAGGTTTGCAAGGTGTGTGTTCTCTGCCTGTTATGTGTGATTTGTGTCTCTCTCTTGTCCAGCTCCTTTTTTTAAAAATGTCTAATGTTCAAAGAATTGCTATATAACCTTGGTATAGTCTAGTAAAAAAGTACAAACTTTTCAACCTACAATATAAATTAGTTTCACTTCAATGTGATAATATTTTCTCACTATAATTCTTCATCAGAGAATCTGGAATGTCTGCAGTTTCATTGTAAACAGATGTTAGGATCTGAGTCTGATGTTTAGGGCTGTCTCAGCTGTTGTATCTTAAACATTTCCTTTGCTATAATAAAGTCAAATTTTCAGGTCAGTTTTTCAGCTTCAAGATTTAGTTCTTTGATATCTCCTTATCGGTTTCACATTTTTATCTGATTCCACACTTATTTTCATGATAAACTTTTTAATTAAACAAATTTGCCAGTTATGTGAATTATTGGGGAAAGTTGAAAAAGTTGGTCCTTCATGGAGTCTAGGGACTGTTGTATTGTCCTTAATAAGCATGAGAAGCATGAGAAAAAGAGTGATTTTTTTAAAATGGATACATACAAGGTAATTTGAGTGGTGGAAGTGCATCTTCAATTTATGTATGATCTCTTTCTGTAAACTGAACAAAAGGGAGACCTGTTCCTTTTTGTTTCAACAGAAGCCGGATCTACACAAGATTGGTTGTGAATCCATTCCCTCCTTCCGTCTTTGTTTAGAGCTTGACCTGTGTGTGCAGGGCTGATGGGCCAGTCTGTTTTTCTCAAAGTTACCTTTTCTACCTTCTTAGAGCAGGTGGGGGGGAGCTAAAGAAAAAGGAGTAATTATCCTAAAGTACCAAACAAACAACTGAGCAGATAAATACGAGAGTAGGTAAATGGAAAGTTTAATGTGTGTGATAAAAATAAAAAGATAAAAATCCAGAGTGAATTTTCTCTGCAATCTTTTGTTTGTGGGTCTTATCAATCTCCAGCTTTCAGATATTTGACATCTCTAATTTAAATACATCCAGACTATTCAGAAATAATTAGTAGACAACAATTTAGTTTTCCAGTTATAAATTGACAGGTAGTCTGAAGAGAGCATAAAGTGCATTGAAGCACATGAAACCTTTTTTTAAAGGTTAATATTTTTTTCTTCAAATTCACACACCTATAAACACATAAATGTCACAGACCAGTACATGATGTTTGACCTCTGCTTGATGTAGCCAGATGAAGGTTAAACCCCATTGGTATAGAAGAGATTTCAGCATCTGCTACTTTAATCACAACACATATAGTTAAGCTTAGTATTATTTAAGCACATTGATGCAAATTGATTGGTCATCACGTGAAGTCAGA
Organism: Pogona vitticeps; assembly: GCF_051106095.1. Classification (NCBI taxonomy): domain Eukaryota; kingdom Metazoa; phylum Chordata; class Lepidosauria; order Squamata; family Agamidae; genus Pogona; species Pogona vitticeps. The sequence goes on from NC_135786.1 coordinate 193,367,606, forward strand.
TTCACCTTTACAAAGACCTGATATTGACTGGTAGTTAAATGTGCTGCTCTTCAAGGATAATTCAAACAATAGGGAAGGGGAAATAAGAATTGGTGAAATGTAACAAATAATGAGTATTTTTTTCCTTACTTGATTTATTTGCTGTGGCTGTATTAAGAGGACATTACCTTTTATCTCAGTATAGATGAATGTCTAAGTAGTGGTTAGAAGTAATTAATAGGAGTGCCAAGAAATCATTTCAGTTTACTTCTTTTATAAAATATCCCATCCAGCAGCAAAGAGTTATACTTAGACGTGCATCACAACATAGGCAGCTAGCTTCAGGTGGAAGGAGGATGTCCCCCTGGGCAAAACGGATTCATTCTGCAAAACGTCTTGTTTTCCATTTTATAAATTTCACTCTTCTTCATAGATGCTGTCCCTTGGAGAAGGAGGCATTTGTTATCTAAGGAAATCTTTTGTGTAAAAACTACCAACCTCCTCACTCCTTTTTTGTAATTCATGTTCTAGAATTTTAGTTACGTTGTTAAATGCTATGTAATAATTATATTGGCACAGCTTAAAAGAAACATGTTCTATCAGGTATTGCTAACAAGGTCCAACCAAAAAGTTCTAATCTAAAAACTGAACCTTGGATCAAATTTGGCACAGAGATAGCAGAAGGTTTGCTGTTGATCTGTGCCAAATTTGGGTACATTTGGGCGAAGAGTTTCACCCTGTACAAATGTAAGTGACTTTCAGCTGCAGCCCTTTAAAAAGAAAATAAAAAACATACAAGACAAAATCTGTGTAACTGAAAAATAATCAATGTCTCTTTTTGCCACTTTTTTCACTTACAATGATTGAGACACTTATGGCTCTAAATTAAACTTCTTAATTAGGCCTTATAAAGCTTGAAAGTGTCTGAAATCACTGCTTTTTCTATAACTTGGTAAGATTCTAAAGGAGGGAGGTATTTGCATAGCATAGCACTCTGACTGGAGATGGGGGCTTTGTAATTGTATAGTGGTGCCTCGCTTGATGAGGATAATCCGTTCCAGCGAAATCGCTGTAGAGCGAAATTCTCGTCAAGCGAAATAAAAAAGCCAATTGAAATGCATTGAAAACCGGTTCAGTGCGTTCCAATGGGCTAAATACCTCAGCATCCAGTGAAGATCCTCCATAGGGCAGCCATTTTTGGGTGCCTGTAAAGTGAAAAATCCGTCCTAAAGCACAGTGGGGAGCCATTTTACACAGTGGGTGGCCATTTGAAACCTGATGATCAGCTGTTTTGATCATCGTAATGCGAAGAATCGGTTCCCGAAGCAGGGAACCGATCGTCGGGAAGTGAAAAAAGCCCTTTGAAACATTGTTTTACGATCGCAAAAGCAATCGCAAAAACCACATCGTCAAGTGGATTCATCGTTTAACAAGGTAATTGTTAAATGAGGCACCACTGTATATTAATACAAGCCCTTCGACGCAGGTGGCGAGCCTGAATACCTCCCACCCCCAGATCCCACTGGGCTACTTACCACATGGTGCGAGTGGCCAGTTGCGATTTGCCCCAGTTGTGGCAGTAGCTTGGCTGCTGCAACCCTGCTTCCCTGCTCACCCAGCTGCTCTGGCAAGGGGATGGGAGGATGAGTCTCCCTGCTCATCCGTGGAGTGGCTGGGCAAGAAGGGAGGCAGGGCTGTGGCAGCTGGGCTACTGTCGCAATTGGGGCAAAGGGAATGACGAAGGCTCCTTTCACCATGTGGCATGTGGTAAGTGGTCCAGTGGGGTTTGGAGGTGGGAGGTAATCAGGCCAACTCTCTGTGCTGGGGGAGGGCTTTGTATTTGTATATGAATACAAAGTCCCCTTTTCTAATTCTGACCAATCAGAATGTGTCAAGAGTCTAGCAGCAGTCACTTTGAACCTTGCTAGGGCCTTCAGTGTGAAAGAAAACATTTAATTCCTTCTTGACCACACATTCTTAGCTCCTGCCTGTGGAAATATTTTTAAAAAATATTTTCAAAAATAGATAATAAGTGGCTCACTCATTTAAGCTCTGGAATTAGCGTTTTCCTCCTTTGTGATTAGTGATCTCAAAGCAAGCTTTATCTGGTTTACTTGTAAGTTAACACAGTTCACTCTTGAGTTTACAGATCCACATGATTTCATATGAGTTTTAGATGTTATCCTATCTAAACCACTGTCAGATCATAGATCTCATTTGCAGCCACAGACAACACCATAGAAATCATTGGTCCTTCAGTGCATGGTATTGCAGTGGTGCAGAAATATGGAGGTGATGCATGGATCCTCATGATTTATCTGCAGGATCATCCCAAAACCACGGTCCAATCATATGGACCATCAGTGCCCGCAGATGATGCCACGTGAGAGAGAGGTGGAGCCCCACCTAGCGGGGCTGAAAATTAGAGGGTACGTTGGTTTGGAGTGGTGCAAAAACATGGATCCAGCATATGGATCCTCATGTATTCACATCATTTTTATGCAGGATCATCCCCAAACCACTGAACAATCATCAGCCTCATTTATTCCCACAGACTGCACCATGGATATCATGGACCCCCTGCCGAATGGTTTTTGCAATGATGTGGAAACATTGATCTCATGCATTATCTTCATGGATCCACTTGATTTGGATGTAGGATCATTCTCAAACCACTGTTCAGTCATAGACCCATCCCTGCCCACACACTAAAACACAGAAATCTACAGTATTATCTTAGACACACTAAAACACAGAAATTGTGGGTCCCCATGGCACACCTTGACCATTGGCCTGTGGAGTGTCTCAGGGTTCTATGATTCCCATACTATTCCACATATAAATGAAAAACCTAAAAGAGGCTGTCCAGAATTTTGTAGTCTGGTACCATCAGTGTGCTGATGACACTCAACTCCATCTGCTTTTCAAGATCTTCCAGGAAGCTCTTTTCTCAGTCTCTTAGACCCCGGTGTGGTCAACCAGCATCCCCTCGCTCTCATTTCACCCTAGAATCTACAGTATTATCTTAGACAGTTGTAGATGTTGTACATTACCATTCACAAAGGGACACTACTGAAGGGAAAATTCCAGAAGCTGACTCCTTTTTTTCATCAATTAACCACTTATCATACAAACACAAAGCAATTGCTAGGACTGTTTTTCAAGAAATGTGAATGGTAGTGAGCAGAAGCGGGTATCCTGTAGACCATCTTGACTGCTGCCTTGGTGCTGTCGACATTCTGTCTGCCCTCCGCCTAGAGTGGTCTTAATTGACTAGATAGGCGGGATATAAATAAAATAAATAATAATAATAATGTGAAGCTTGATGTCCTTTTTCCTGCTAGCAGTGCAGGCACAATATTGTGCAGCTATATTGGGCCCTTTCCTGACTTTTTGAATTATGGGTACTGAAGCACAATATCCCACATTCATACACCGGAGGGTTTTTTAAAAAAAGAATTGAATAATATAGAACTGCAGAGCTGGAAGGGATCATCAAATCCATTCCCTGTCAAGGAGTCAGGGTCCCCCCCCGATTTGTTTTGTTTGTTTTCATTTTTAATATATACTTGAAGTTATGTTTTTTTTGTCATAACTGGGTTTTATTTTTATTTCTTTTGGTTCCAGTCTTTCTAGCTGTTTAACAATAAGCTATTTTAATCAGCATGTAAACATAGATATATACTTTCTACATGCGTAGTTCTCTCTGGTCATTATTTACTTGTGAGTAAATAAAGGAAGTAATCTTCCAAAATATTTGCGAGAGAGTCAGGTCTCTCGGATCATGATAGGTCCTATTCCCCTCCCCCCCAAATGTACTATATGGGAATCTTGATACCCACAAGGACTTGGTGACCAACCTCTAACACTTAGGAAAGAGCAGAGAATACATTTCATTTTTATTTTAACCAGTTAAGTTTCTGAAACCACAGTGGGGACCATAGGTGAACTTTTATTATTGGAATCTGCTTTTCAAAAATGCTTTGGAGGAAGTGTCCTTGTGTTTTCTCCCCATCTCCCAAGCTTTCTTTATTGGTTTAATTTATCTGTGAAAGTCATCGTTGTTCGGTTTTTGCTATGAAGTACCATAAAAATCCCAGTATGTACATCTGGATTATTAAACCCAAGATTAATTTTGGCCAGATACATTTTCAGCAAAGCAATATTATAAGATAAAAAATATTTTTGTAGTAATACAGCATGCCTCATTTCCAAGTGCATAGGATAGCACAGAAAACCTTTTCCATCAGCCTTTCTTTTAGTCATGGATAGTCACAAAACTTTGCATATCCATATGCTGGATGATTTATCATTAGTTTCTTGTTCATTAAGTTTTTAAAGCAAACTTTTTTTTAAAATATTTAGAGTAGATAGTAAGGTTGTGAAGCTGTACCTTGCATGGCAAGCATTTTAAGAGATTCTGAAGAAATATGATGCTGTGCATTTAGTGAGGGATTTCACAGTCCTGAAGCCGTGTGGGGCTGGCCTTCGATCGCTTAACTTCTGAATGATACCCCTTTGCCCCTGCCCATACTAATAAGATTAAAATAGCACAAGTTAAATATAGGAGGCAACTATGATTGGATCTGTAGCCTCAAGTGGTTGCTCTGTGATAAGGAAAGTTCTTTTATAAAAAGAAAAGCCTATATGTTTACTTTTGATCCCAACATTTTAAGGCTTGGGTTTGTGACCTGGGCTCAACCATCTCTGACACCCTGTCTCTGGATGTCAAGCTGGATAAACGCATTGGCAAAGCAGCTACCATGTTCTCTAGACTCACAAAGAGAGTATGGCTCAATAAGAAGCTGACGACACATACGAAGATCCAGGTCTATAGAGCCTGTGTCCGAAGCACACTCCTGTACTGTAGTGAGTCCTGGACCATTTGTGTACGGCAGGAGAGGAAGCTGAACACCTTCCATATGCGTTGCCTCCGACGGATTTTTGGTATCACCTGGCAGGACAAAGTTCCAAACAGAGTAGTCCTAGAACGAGCTGGAATTTTCAGCATGAACACATTACTGAAACAGCGACGTCTACGTTGGCTTGGGCACGTCGTGAGAATGGCTGATGGTCGGATTCCAAAGGATCTCCTGTATGGAGAATTAGTGCAGGGAAATCGCCCTAGAGGGAGACCACGGCTGCGATACAAGGATATCTGCAAGCAAGATCTGAAGGCCTTAGGAATGGACCTCAACAGATGGGAAACCCTGACATCTGAGCGTTCAGCCTGGAGGCAGGCATTGCATCACGGCCTCTCCCAATTTGAAGAGACCCTTGCCCAGCAGGCTGAGGCAAAGAGGAAGTCACAAAAGCAGCAAAACCAGGGAGCTGGACAGGGGACAGATTGGATTTGTCTTCAGTGTGGAAGAGACTGTCACTCTCGAATTGTCCTCCTCAGCCACACTAGACGCTGTTCCAAGTCCTCCATACAGAGCACGGTACCATAGTCTTTCGAGACTGAAGGATGCCTAACTAAGGGTTTGTGACATTAATCTTCACAAATGAATTTCCACTTCATGTCTGTGTCTTCATTTTTGTCCCTGGGATAAGATTTTCCTTAATCCCTCAGTGCCATGATTTGCAAAGTTTATCTGCAGACTACATCCATTTTTGTAGGATGACATAAAATATTTTAATGAAGGGGGGGGGGAGAATGCCTCCAACGTTTAAAGCACATTTCATTCAAAATCTTAAATGAGCAACCAACCTGACAAAGACTGCTAGTGAAAAAGTTGCCTTTAAATAAAACAAGTGGGTTTAGTTTCAGTCCATGGTCAACACAGAATGAGTTTTAGGTTTTTAAAGTCATCTTATAGTCTACAGTTTCAGGACAGATTTCAGCTTTACAAGTGTAACAGAAACCTGGTGTAATGGAAAGATCTAGGGATACAGTTAGAGATAGAAGTATTCCAGGCAGGATTGTATTCTTCTAAAAGGGCAAAAAGTCACTAGCTACAAAATCCTTCAGAGTTGCCACTAGTAAAAGTAAGTTATGTGGTTGGTGTATGATCTATTTGTTCCTTTTGTATCTGTATAGTCATCATTGTTAGAATTAAATACTGCATTTTAATTATGGGAACTGACTTGGGTCCTTTTTATGGAGAAAGGTGGGGTAAAATATCTTAAATAAATAAATAAATAAATAAATAAATAAATAAATAAATAAATAAATAAATAAATAAATAAGGAATATACTGTAAGTATTGACAACAGCCAGTGTGGTTTATATTGTGTGGGCTTTCCTAAAGCACATAAATAATAGGATTCTGGACAATGTTCCTAAATATTCTAAACTACCACGATACTGGTGCCATGGAATCAATCACTGGGGAAGCAAATTAAGTTGTTAAGTGGAAGTGGAAGTGAATCACACTGGAGAAATAAATAAATAAAACCCCTAATTTCACATATACAGTAATGGGTTCTGAGCAGGACAGACAGAAGGGCAGAGCAGAGACCTTGGAGTTGTGTCAACCCAGTATGCAGGTGCTAGAGATGATCAATTTCATGCTGATATTTGTTAGGAAAATGATTAAAAACTGGCGATATTAAAATGCCCTTATTCAGATCTTATGATATAACTATTTGTAGAGTTCTGGTCACCTTTCTTAGAATATTCTGCAGTGGGAAAAGTTGGAGAAAGGGAAAGCCAGGGTGGTAAAGGGATTAGAGCAATTCCGAGGAATATATATATAAAACTTACTTGGTTCTTGCAAGTGAGAAGGAAACATTTTAAATTTTCCCTCCCTCCTTGTTGAGATTATGAAGGCTTTTGTGTATTTTCACGTTTTGGATCTTTTTAATGAAAAATTTGCGTAAGTAGTTTTTTTGTGCAAAAACTTTGTATTTTAGAAAATCCTGGCCTTTTGACTCTTGGACAAGCGAGAACTGGAGTCTTGATACTGTGCCTGTAGGGCTTGAGAAAAATTGTGTACATTTGTTATATTGACAAAGTAAATAGAATTGTTTTCTTCCTTTCTTATAAAATGCCACTCACCTTTCTTTTGGATCCCCAGCTCCCAGAATTCTCCACACAGAATTCCTGGGGTTCCTGCCCAGAGGAATTGGGTATTAAAAGGTGTGCAGATTTGTTTTTTTGGACTATAGAATTTCCTAGGTAGCATAATTTGCAAATCTCTAATGGATACATGTTATTTTTGGTATTGGACGCAGCATGTGTCTGAATACCAGGCCCCCACCCCATAAAGAGCAATGGGGGAGACCTGCTTGGGGGCTTTGTTTGAGTATCTCATTTGCCACTGGATAGAACGTTGGACTGGATAGACCTTTGTGTCCAACAGGACTCATGCTGTGTTTTGGTCCTAATGTACAATTTAATTCAACATTTTTTCTGGGCATTAATTAAAGTGATTAGTTTTATTTATGTTAAATCTCTTCTGACTTTTAATAAAAAATAAATCCGCATTAACAACAACAGAAAAGAATATCAGCACGATGCTATCATGTTTACTCAGGAGGAAGTGTCACTTTTTTCAATGACTCCCAGCTAAGTGCAAATAGGATTACAGACCAACTGCATCCCATGCCCACTTGTGATTCAACAGCAACCGTAGAATAAATCATTCACTAGCTGTGGTGTCCTCCTTTAATTCCTTCTTAAACAGATGGACAGTTTTGCTAATCTGTTTTTAGTTTTTGTGGATTATAATATTTTCCAATGAAGGAGAATGTGAAAGCTGCAGCTTTTAAATATATTTAGAAATTATCTGATAGTTGACATTGAAACCATAGACTGGAATTGTGATGGAAGAAGGGTATCCATGGTAACTAAATTTGAAACTGCATGCCCTCAAATATGAATTTTATTGTTGGAATCCTGTCAGTGTTGTTGATCTATATACTTTTTGGCTGAAAGTCTGTTCAGCAGTTACGCATGGCCATTTCAAGGCAATAAAAAGCTTCCGAGAATCCCTTCTGCATATTTTGGGAATCCTGAAGAATCCTCTTCACCCTGGGGCAGCCTTCAAATGCTGTGGATTGGGAGGGAGAATGATTTAAGAAAATCACCATCAAGTTGTGCAGTAGAATTTCAGCCATTTTCTTCTTCCATATGACCCACAGCTTCAGTGTGATGAAAAGAAGTGGATGGGAGTTGAAAAAAAACCTGTGATATGAACTTTTTACTTACTAAAAAAAATCACATCCTGTTGGTGATATCATCATCCCTCTAGAGGTCCAAGTTACGCAACAAGATTTCAGCCAATATCTGGCATTTTCAGTTTTTTTAAAAAATCCAGCAAATCAGCAATAAAGCCAAAATAGAATGGAAAAACAAGCATAGGTTGCCCTGATTATATATATATATATGGTACCATAAGCTTTCTTAACTTTTAATTTGTAGGAGGATAGCTGTTATCAGTGTATCTCAGTTAAAGATTGCAGAAAATCTTTGAGGCAGTTTAAAAATTACCAAGTCCTTGTATTCGCGAAGGCTTTCACGGCTGGGATCTAATGGTTGTTGAGGGTTTTTCGGGCTCTTTGGCCGTGTTCTGAAGGTTGTTCTTCAAAGGATAGCACTCTGTGCTTTGGTGTAGTTTGCTTGGGAGTGGAGTATTTATGGCTGTGAGATAGGCTTTTGTCCAATTCAGGAGATGGGTGATTAATGTGTCTTGTTGTGGGTGTATTGTTGTGACAAGGAGAAGAGATTATCTGTCACTGTGATTGATGGGTGTCATTAGCTGGTCTCATTTCGCACGCTAGCAAGGTTATGCTCAAAATACTACAAGGTAGGCTTCAGCAGTATGTGGACCGAGAACTCCCAGAAGTACAAGCTGGATTCCGAAGAGGCAGAGGAACTCGAGACCAAATTGCTAACTTGCGCTGGATTATGGAGAAAGCCAGAGAGTTCCAGAAAAATATCTACTTCTGCTTCATTGACTATGCGAAAGCCTTTGACTGTGTGGACCACAGCAAACTATGGCAAGTTCTTAAAGAAATGGGAGTGCCTGACCACTTTATCTGTCTCCTGAGAAACCTATATGTGGGACAGGAAGCAACAGTTAGAACTGGTCATGGAACAACTGAGTGGTTCAAAATTGGGAAAGGAGTACGGCAAGGCTGTATATTGTCCCCCAGCTTATTTAACTTATATGCAGAATACATCATGCGGAAGGCTGGACTGGAAGAAACCCAAGCCGGAATTAAGATTGCCGGAAGAAATATCAACAACCTCCGATATGCAGATGATACCACTCTGATGGCAGAAAGTGAGGAGGAATTAAAGAACCTTGTAATGAGAGTGAAAGAGGAGAGTGCAAAAAACGGTCTGAAACTCAACATCAAAAAAACTAAGATCATGGCCACTGGTCCCATCACCACCTGGGAAATAGAAGGGGAAGATATGGAGGCAGTGTCAAATTTTATCTTCCTGGGCTCCATGATCACTGCAGATGGAGACAGCAGCCCTGAAATTAAAAGGCGCCTTCTTCTTGGGAGGAAAGCGATGACAAATCTGGACAGCATCTTGAAAAGCAGAGACATCACCTTGCCAACAAAAGTCCGAATAGTCAAAGCTATGGTTTTTCCTGTCGTGATGTATGGAAGTGAGAGCTGGACCATAAAGAAAGCAGACCGCCGAAGAATTTATGCCTTTGAATTGTGGTGCTGGAGGAGGCTCTTGAGAATCCCCTGGACTGCAAGGAGAACAAACCTATCAGTTCTAAAGGAAATCAACCCTGAGTGCTCACTGGAAGGACAGATCCTGAAGCTGAGGCTCCAGTACTTTGGCCATCTAATGAGAAGAAAAGACTCCCTGGAAAAGACCCTGATGTTGGGAAAGTGTGATGGCAAGAGGAGAAGGGGACGACCGAGGATGAGATGGCTGGACAGTGTCTGTGAAGCAACCAACATGAACCTGACACAACTCCGGGAGGCAGTAGAAGACAGGAGGGCCTGGCGTGCTCTGGTCCATGGGGTCACGAAGAGTCAGACACAACTAAACGACTAAACACACACACACATTAGCTGGTCTTTCTGTGTGTAGTGATCCCCAGTCCTTGTGGCTGGATAGAGGTCTTTGACCTTTTGCACACTGTATTTGCACCATGTCGGCCACAGAGACTGGTGAAACATTAGGAAGAACAACCTTCAGAACACAGCCAAAGAGCCCAAAAAACCCACAACTGCCAAGTCCTTGTTAGCATGAGCTTTTCTGAACTGTAGCCTACTTCATCAAATACATATTCTGATATAAAGGTCTCATTTTCTTACATGACATAGAAATTATTCCTTTAAAAATACAAATCTTAATATGATTTCTCATAACAGTAAACTGATATGGAAGGTTTTAGATTTAATCTGAGTTTTGCAGTTTAACATTGAAATTAGAGTCAGATGCTTACCCATTTTTGAAATAATCTTAGTTTAATTGAAATAACCTTAGTTTAATAAACATGATAGAGACAAGTGGCCACATTTTGCAGCAATGGCTATGTGTGTTCAGATGTTTGGGTAGGTGATTTTAGATGGATAATATAATGCTTTTAATATAACACTGGTTGAGGTCTTATATTATGGGTTTATGATGTGATTAACTGGAAAGTAGAGTTTTTAAAATCACGTTTTAATGGAAATTCTACAATTCTGCCTGATTTTACGAAACTACAATTATATGTATGTATTTTAGATTGATTTGGTTTTACTGATCTTTGACTATAATAAAGTATTCATTCATTCAAGCATGATAGAACAAACTTCTGTTCTAATCTTCATTACTATTGGGTGTTGAGCATATTACAGTAATCTGAATTCAGCATCATTAACTCAAACATGTAAGGAATCATATAAGCCTCATAAGGTTGTGCCTCTTAAAAGCAGGTGTGGCTTATCTTGTTTTTATTTATTTATTTATTTATTTATTTATTTATTTATTTATTTATTTATTTATTTATTTATTTATTTATTTATTTATTTATTTATATTTGGACTTATATACCGCCCCATAGCGCTACAAGCCCTCTCCGGGCGGTTTACAATTTAATTATACAGGCTACACATTGCCCCCCAGCAAGCTGGGTACTCATTTTACCAACGTCGGAAGGATAGAAGGCTGAGTCAACCTTGAGCCGGCTACCTGGGATTTGAACCCCAGGTCGTGAGCACAGTTTTAGCTGCAATACAGCGTTTTAACCACTGTGCCACGAGGCAGATTTGCTGGAAGCTCCCTCTAAAGGGTGAGGAGCTCAAAGTAAAGGATATGGCCAGACTGCTAATTTGTATATTTAATTGATTATTAATATTACTATTATTAATTTCTAAAGATTCTGTAAAATTTTTTTGTTCACTAAAGCAGGGTTAATTTTAAAATAGTTTTCACTGATAAAAGGCTTCTTGTGCAATTTTTAAATATAAGACACACTTCCTAGAAGGCACAAGGAGACTTTTTAAACATTCTCTCCCTCCCCAATTTAAAATATTGATGTGTATGAAGGTGGAAGGAGTGTTGTGGAGCTGCAAAAATGGTTCTGTGAGTGTTTCATACAACTAAACTATTTAAATTCTTCCTTCTGTGCGTGTTTTGGAATACCAGCATATATGGTATCTCTGTATTGGCCAAAAATAACATTATTAATTGAAGTGTGAATGTTCAGATATTAATCATAAACCAAGTAAAACATACGGTATGTGTGACCTGATCGACCTTATGGAAGAGCAAACTGCATGGAGGTTTACAGGTCAGTAATAAATTGTAGGGACGTGGTGGTGCTGCCGATTAAACCACAAGCCTCTGGGCTGCAAGGTTGGAAGATCAGCAGTTTGAATCCACATGATGGAGTAAGCTCCTATTGCTTGTCCCAGCTCCTGCCAACCTAGCAGATCGAAAGCATGTAAAAATGTGAGTAGATAAATAGGTAACACCACAGTGGGAATGTAACAGCGTTCTGTGTCTAAGTTGTGGTGGCCACGTGACTGCAGAAAACTGTTTACAGACAAATGCTGGCGCTACGGCTTGGAAATGGGGATGAGCACCACCCTCTAGAGTAGGACACAACTGGTACAATTTGTCAAGGGGAACCTTTACCTTAATGAATTGTAAAATCAAATTAAGGTTAATCCATTAAATTCTATCAAATCCATGTATAACAGATTTCTCTCTGACTACGAATTGATTTTTTTAAATCAGCATTTATACTGTGTATAGAAAGAACCATTCTTATTACAACTTGATTCGACCATATGTTATGTGATTTATTTTTCTTTCTATGACTGAAATCCTGTTGCTTAGCTTAGTAAATTGCACCAGAGTTAGGTCTATTGAATCAGTGGGATTTGGTGAGTCAACTCCTCAATAAGTACCATTGATTCAAATAGGCCTACTCTAGTTGTAACTTACTTTAGCATAGTAAGTCATAACAAGAATGAGCCCATTTGAATCAATGGAATTTATAGAGGAGTTCACTCACCAAACCCCCACTGATTCAGTGGGCTTTTTCTATGCTAAACAAAAGGATTTCAACCAATAATTTATGCTCAAAGTTCATTTATTTAATTGTCGCTGTATTTCCAGATAGTTTAAAAGTCTGTCATGCCTTGGTCAAAAGGTATGTTTTGAAGCAGTTTAAAATTAGACTGAGAGCAGGATGGGGAGAATATGCAGAAGCGTTGCCTATCTGTAGCAGCTGGAGAAAGTTCTGGTGTTACTATGATGGGGCTGGAAGTTGAAGGAGAAAAGAAGCTCACTGCTTGCCTAGGCACTAAAAGTCTCCAATTGGTTTGTTGTTGGCTGTTTACAGAAAAGTTCTTTTTTTTTTTAAAGAAGAATGAGATCTCAAATGAACTGTGAGCCAAAGAAGTAAAACTGTCAGTCAGCTGGAGAATATGCCCTCACCTTTTAATTCTGGAGGCAACTGGTCACATTTCGTCAGTATTATTAAGCCAAGATATACACAGTTTTTTTTATATCCATGCACAGAGTCTCCCCTCTCATTCCTTTAAGGTAAAGGTAAAGGTTCCCCTTGACATTTTTTTAGTCCAGTCGTGTACGACTCTAGGGGCCGGTGCTCATCCCGTTTTTCAAGCCGTAGAGCCAGAGCTTGTCCGAAGACAGTTTCCGTTGTCACGTGGCCAGCGTGACTAGGGAATGCCATTTTACCTTTCCACCGAGATGGTACCTATTTATCTACTTGCATTTGCATGCTTTCGAACTTCTAGGTTGGCGAGAAGCTGGGACAAAGTGACAGGAGCTCACTCCCTCACGTGGATTTGATCTTACAACTGCTGGTCTTCTGACCCTGCAGCACAAGCTTCTGTGGTTTAGCCTGCAGTGCCACCACGCCACCACTCATTCCTCTGCAGTGTGCAAAAACATCTGGAGGGCTACATACTGTGTGGTCACTTCTGGCCTATATGAAATGTGAAAGTTTCAGTTAGCTGGTTTTTTAATCAGTTGTTAGTCTGTTGTACCAAGATCAGCAGATGCAAGGTGTTGTGGTACCTTAATTCAGAAGAAACACATTGAAGGCCTCAAAGGATTATGACTGTAAAACCTGTTAGTCTTAAGGTGCCACAAGCTAATTTTGGAACAAACCTCCTGGTTTGAACTTAATTACTGAACTAAGTTGAAGTCACTGAACTTAGTTATTGAACTAAGTTGAACTAAGTTGTATTCACGAAAGCTTTCATGGCCGGGACCTAATGGTTGTTGTGGGTTTTCCAGGCTCTTTGGCCTTGTTCTGAAGATTGAACTAAGTTATTGAACTTAGCTGATTAATTACCGTATTTTTCGCACCATAAGACGCACTTTCCCCCCACAAAACAGGGGGGTGGAAAGTCTGTGCGTCTTATGGAGCGAAGAAAACAGATTATATTTTCCTGTTTTCTTCTCCTAAAAAATTGGTGCGTCTTATGGAAAGGTGCGTCTTATGGAGCGAAAAAATGGCATCCTGTACTAGCAGGTATATTTGTGGTGATGTAGAATAAAACACTAAAACTTAATATAATACCAAAGGGGCAAAACAGTATAAAGATATCCCAAGCAATATTCAGCATTAAAAGTCTGATGGAACAGGGCAATCTGTACTGCATATCTAAGAAAGAGTAAAGAAAGAGTAACTGTTGTTTCAGCCAAGGTCAGGATGCCTCTACTGAAAGTTCCTGACTCAAGTAGCTGCCAGCCTAATCTCTCTAAGTGGCCAGGCACAATACAGGACCTCTGATGTCGGCTATGATTTATGATCAAGTTTGTATGGTCTGAAGTTTATTTCAGGTCTGGCATTTATTACAGTACAATACTGGGAATGAAGAAGGAGGGAGATGGTTTGTGTGTATATTTTAATTCGTTCATTCACACATGGTTATTTGCATGGTGGGATAATTCATCTTCTTTAGCAATTGCAAATTGCTTAATCGATCCTGATTTTAATGTGAGAGATGTGGAACTGTATGTGAGTATATGAACAAAGTTGCCTTATCAATTTTATGGTATTGTGAAGCTTCTAGAGGCTTAATGAAGTTTCCTGCAATTGTAGTCAATTCTGATAACTTGAATTACCCAAATTTACTAGATCAGTTTTCAAATGGTATTTATAAAGACAAAACATAAAACACCAGTGCTTGTACAGATATCTTAAGGGAGAGCATTTAGGCAAGAATAAGGTCCTGTAGTAAATTGCACCAGAGTAGGCCCATTGAATCAATAGGTATCTGGGGAGTCTATTCCTCTGTAACTTCCATTGATTCAAATAGGCCACCTCTAACAGCTTCATTAGTATTTTAGTAAGTTGCAGTTAGAGTAGTCTCATTTGAATCAATAGAGCTTGCAAAGGACTTGGCTCACTAACTCCCCATTGATTTGATGGGACTACTCTGATATGATTTACTACACTAAGCAACAGGATTTTGGCCAATGTGATGAAGCCACATGCATGCTGAAACTGAAAAAAGAAGGCTTTAGTAAGCAGCAATATGCCATTGATGATGGCATAATTCCTTTCGTAGCTGGAAGTCACCCAGAAGGATTTTGGCCATTGAGTGTCGAGATTTTCAGTTATTGGATGTCTGTTTCTAATAAAATTACTTGTCAATTATTCGACTTCCTTTTCTATTAAAATTACTTGGTTTTAGAGGTTAGTAGTTTCATCAGTTGTTTGCTACTTTTCTATTTGTCCCAGTAACAGAAATTATTTGTTATAAGTTTCATTCAAAGTATAAATAAACCTACAACTTATATAAACTAAAAATGCTGCCTTAAATAACTACTGGTAAGGGCATAACTTTATGATACTGAGATTTTGAATGTGTTGTGTGTTATCCTGCAAGCCTATGTCATATGGCAGGTCCCTGGGGTGGTATGTGGGGTGAACAACTGAGCAGAAACAGCATCTGTTAGAGGAACAGGTGATAGTGAGGTGCTTGCATTATTCAGCATGTCGCTACAATGCTACAACATTTAGATGTGAAATGATAAAATGCGCAGGAGGCTTT
Organism: Pogona vitticeps; assembly: GCF_051106095.1. NCBI lineage: Eukaryota > Metazoa > Chordata > Lepidosauria > Squamata > Agamidae > Pogona > Pogona vitticeps. Next base: position 193,383,029 of record NC_135786.1, read on the forward strand.
TGAAGAGATTATTTATGCTGCCAGAGAGGAATTCTGGAGCACCATCAGTTTATAACCAGATTATCTTCTGAGATGTGAACAAGGGCATCTTGTAAGAGCTGTAAAGTTCTTATCATCCTCTGCTTCATGATGATAAGCCATTGCTGGAGGACAGGAAAGCTCAGTTCTGTCCAGGCTGAGCAATTAATTACTTTTAAACAGCCCTCTGATGTATGGAAAGGGACGACGTCCTTACATAAAGAACCAGGATAAGGTCATGTGCTCCCCAAGATGACAAAAATGTTAGGGAGGGGATTTCTTTTATAATACCACTGAGAAATACAAATTGTATGGTTTCATGAATAAAATTTGACTTCTTCTGGCATAGCACAACCCCTTTATGGACTGCAGAAAACAAATGCAGATTCCATCATTGCTGACATGAAGATGAGTTTCCTAATTTTATTACTTTAAGTTACATATTTATAGTGACTAATATAGTACCATTCTTCTTCCATTGATAGGCTGTTTTGGATTTAAAAAGAATCAGAAAAATGTAACAATTTCTTACTGTCCCAATTGTGTAAGTCTTGTTAACACACTGCATGCCCAGTAATGCAACCAGCATCTTGTTAATGAACAGCAAATCGCCTCCAAAATGTAGAGGATTTCTCTTCCACAAAGTCAAATTGGCAATAGAATTCTTGTCATTGTTGATTGTTTCACATAGGCCCAGAATATGTTGACAAGGTAGCAAACATTTAGCATGTAGATGAATCTTCAGAGGCATACACCTAATAATGAACTTGTATTGCTGAGCATAGCTAAAATCAGCTGGGTAATAGCTATAATGCACTAGCGCTAACCCACCATGCCCTGCATGCAAAGTAATACTCAATTAGTAATTGTTCTGTTATTTTAATTAGGTGGTTAAGTCTAACCTGTGTGCATAGTTTACCCTGAATTGCTGGCCAGCATGAGGTTCTGCTATTATACCTGTTCCTTGCTAATGGGGACTTCCATTGTAAAATTGTACATGTTGTCCCTTTGGTTTAACTGCAGGATAGTTTGTGCAACAAATTGTTTTGTTTTGTTTTTCAGATCCACTGTACATTGCTCAGAAGTCTGTTACTATGTGTGGGCACTTGACTATTTGTGTCCAAAGAGTCAATCTATGGCTTGAGCCACTTCTTTAAACAAGGACCACAAACTACACTTTGTCTCTGGCTTGCAGTCCTGATTTGAATCACTCTAACAATAGTTTATTGAATTGGATGTATAGCATATTGTGCTTTGTTATACAGGAAGTGAGGCTGATATGTAATTTTACATGAACATGATACAAATTATTTTTCTAAATTATCTTATCTCAAAGAGGTTCCATTATTTACTGGCAAAAAAAAGAGAGAGAAAATACAGAAGCTAGAATTCTAAGCAGTTGTAACAGCCATTTTCCACCTGATTCGCGATGCCTTAGGTGCCTCACCAAGGATATTCTATATATCAAATGTAGTGTTGATCACATAAATTAAGTGGCAGAAATTACTTTTTAAAAATTATGGTGGATTGCTGGAAAAAAGTACTCATACTTCAGCTGTGCTACTGATGACATGGTAATAAAGCGCTGAGAGACTTCCAAGTGATCCACATTCTTACTTAGGCTTGTTTAATGAAACTAAAACACAATGCACAGGGCATACAAATGGTTAATAGACAAGAGGGTGGAAAGTGGAAATTAAGATTATTTATAGCTTAATAAAATAGGAAACCCTAAGATGGAAAGAGGGAACTATGGAGAGGATATTTGCGTTGGGAATTCTATGACTAAGTATTCAAAATGGCTTGGCGGAAGGGCTCATGAAGGTTGATGTGATAATGCATCAGTCATAGTTACTACTCAGTATCTGATCCATGGCACAATTCAAATATGAACCATTATAATGTTAGCTATGTGAACAGATTGTTACTGACATTTATTGTATGATATACTGGCTGGGTGGTTTTTAATTTTCTTAGCCAAAGTGGTTTCCCACTTTGGCTAAGAAAATACCCCCTTGTGCCCTCTAATGGTCACAAATATTTAAAGTAATTAAAATATCAATATGTTGGTTGCAGGGGGGGAGGACTCACAACACGGCAAGATTGCCCCCATACTTGCTGGAGGGTACACATTGGTTTTTCGGTTCAGTTTAAAAAGGATTCGAGGGTGAGTGGGTGCTACATAGGCAAATATAGCCTCTCCCTTAACTACACCATTAGTCCTTCAACATCAATGGATCATTCTTTTTGTTAATATTTGAATGTTGTAATCCAGTGTGCTTTAGCTTTAATGTTAGCCCGGGTAAGGTAATATGGAGGATAGACTGTTACCCAAGCAGCAGATCCCCCCTCTCCACATTGCTGAAATGGTCCAATGGAAAGGCAAGAGCCAATACAACTGGTTCCAGCAATGTCGCAGGAGTTGGCAGAACGCTGCCTTCGGGACTCCAGCTCTGGAGTCATCAGCAGGAGCAATTTGCAACTGATTAAAGACTTCCTTTGTTAGGATGCAATCTTCTTTGGATTTTTCGGGTGCATGCTTCTTCTTTGGATTGTGTATGAGTTCTGTGCACCTGGAAGTTACCCTCAATCAGTGTGTCCTTCCTCAGCAAAGTGGTTGAGAGGGTGGTGGCAGACCAGCTTCAGGCGCTCTTAGACGAAACCAATGCTCTAGACCCATTTCAGTCGGGCTTCAGGCCACGCTATGGTACAGAGACGGCACTGGTCGCACTGCTGGATGACCTGTTGAGGGAGGCCGATGGGGGCAATGTGTCCTTGTTGGTCCTCCTCGACATCTCAGCTGCCTTTGATACCGTCGACCACGGTATCCTCCTGGGGAGGCTCTCCGAGCTGGGAGTCGGCGGCCTGGCACTTGCCTGGCTCCGCTCCTTCCTGGAGGACCGCCCCCAGAGAGTGCAGATTGGGGAGAATGTCTCGGCCCCGTGGAATCTCAATTGTGGGGTTCCACAGGGGTCGATCATCTCCCCAATGCTGTTTAACATCTTCATGAGGCCGCTGGGCGGGGTCATCAGAGGGTGTGGGGCATCGTGTCACCAGTACGCTGATGACACACAGCTCTACATCTCTTTTACTCCAACTTCAGTGGATGCCGTCCAGTCCCTTCAGCGCTGCCTGGACACCGTACTGGAATGGATGCAGTCAAATGGATTGAGGCTGAACCCGGACAAGACGGAGGTCTTGAGGGTGGGTGGCCCTCCCGTCAGCGGCATAGGTGACTCCCTTTCTTTTGGAGGGACGACCCTTGCCACATAGAGTGAGGTCCGCAGCTTGGGGATACATCTGGACCCGGCACTAACCATGGAAACCCAGGTGGCGTCCGTGGTCCGTTCTGCCTATTTTCATCTATGGCGGATTGCCCAGCTGCGGCCATATCTTGATCGGGGGGCCCTCACTACTCTAGTCCACGCGCTCGTAATCTCGAGACTAGACCATTGTAACGCACTCTACGTGGGGCTGCCTTTGAGGCTCTTGCGGAAACTCCAGATGGTCCAGAATGCAGCAGCCAGGCTTATTAGTGGGGTGAGAAAATATCAGCACATCTCCCCCACTCTGGCTGCGCTGCACTGGTTACCTATTCGTTTCCGCATTGACTTCAAAGTATTAATGATTACATATAAAGCCCTAAACGGTTTGGGACCTCAATATTTGGCAGATCGCCTCCTCCCACCCAGATCTACCCGAGTTACCCAACATAGCCAGCAGGGACGGCTGAGGGGACTGACGCCGAGGGAGGCCCGGAAGGAGAAAACAAGAAACCGGGCCTTCTCGGCAGTTGCCCCTTGGCTGTGGAACACACTTCCCACTGAAATTCTGCTGGCACCCTCGCTGGGTGTGTTCAAAAACCAACTAAAAACATGGTTATTCAGACAGGCCTTCCCCCCAGTCACCTAAGTTCCTTCCCCCTTTTTTCTGGTTCTTAATGTTGCCATCTTGGATAATATTAATTATAATAATTGCATTATGTTAGTTATTCTTCTATATTGTTTTAATGTGTTTTAATTTTTGTAAGCCGCCCCGAGTAGACCTTGTCTAGAGGGGCGGGGTAGAAATTGAATAAATAAATAAATAAATAAATCAGCATCAGTTTGCCTTTAGTCAACAGCAGTTTGCCGCCGGTGACGACATCATCCCTATTGCACACATGGAGCTCTTCCACAGGATTTCAGCCAGCTATATTTTTTTGTCTAAGTTATTAAGTATTTATTATTGCATTTAATTGTGAACCATACAAGCCGTATTTTAATGAGAACTGCTTTGTAGCTCAGCGGTTTAGGTCTCTGGCAGTAGAGCCAAAGGTTGGAAATTGGATTCCCCACTGTGCCTACTTCACAGGGGCTGGACTGGATGACCCAAAGGGTCCCTTCCAGCTCTGCAGTTCTATGAGTAGTAGAAAATGACTAAAATATTTTTATGTTTTTGAAATATGACCGTGCTAGCATTTTTCCACCCAGGAAAAAAGGGTGGTTTTTTTCCCCTTTAAAAAAGACCCTTAATCCTTTCTGTTAAAGATGGACATGATGGACACACTGGAACTGTTTAAATAGCACAGGTTCCTGGATTCAAAAATGTTTCAAGGCACTGACAAAATGTGTCAATGTACTTCTGTGCTCTTAGATATGGGAGGCAATCTTCTTACTAAGGATAACCTTCATTTGCCATGTAAGCAGTAGTTGTCCTTGCAAAATGACATGGTTTCCATCACAGAACTATTAAACTTATTGAAGCTAAAGAGTATACTTGAGAAATGTAACTTTGTAACATAGTTTTGGAGCAAATGGCAGTATTAGTCACACAGAAAAGCAAGTGAAGAAAATAAATCTGGGAGAACTGGAGGAACGTAAAAATAAAGGTTCCATATATCATGGTGACTGTAAATCATTATTATTCTGCATACTGTTCTGTAGAGATATCAACATGGATTAAGCTCAACAGAAGAAACAGTCTAAAACAGAGTGTTTGATATTTGTTGATCTTCGTGAAAACTTCAGCTACTCTGAAAATAGCAACGTTAGGAAAAAGATTTCAGTCTTAACTATATTGCTGGAATTTGTTGTTTGGTTTTGTCATTGTTTTGCTTTTGTCAAAATTATAACACTGTCATTATTACTAAAGAAATAACACAACGATCATCTGCTCCTTAACAGGTCTGAAATTAGGTAAATTCAACCTCAGACAAACAACAACACATGACATATTATACCGTGTCATGATTTATTATTATTATTATTATTATTATTATTATTATTATTATTATTATTATTATTATTATTATTATTATTATTATTATTATTATTATTATTATTAAACCAAAATGGAGATGCCATGTGTGAAAATCTAAGTACACCTTTGCTGCTTCCATAGGAATTAAGAGGCTAAGTGGCAGCCAAATGTTGCTAGACAAATGCCCTTGATCATTAGCAAGTGTTCCCACTTCTATAAAAGCTAAAGTTTTAGTAGTTTGTTGGGGTCTGAAGTATTTAGCTCTGTTAACAAATGCCAAGGAGGAAAGACATCAGCAGTGATCATAGAGAAGCAACTATTGTTGCCCATCAATCTGGGAAGGGTTATAAAGTCATTTCCAAACAATTTAAAGCCCATCATTCTGCAGTGAAGATTATTCACAAGTGGAAAACATTCAAGAACATTGCCAGTCTTCCCAGGAGTGGATGTCCAAGTAAATTCACCCCAAGGGCAGACCATTCAGTGCTCAGAGAAATTGCAAAAAACTGAAGAGTTACATTTCAGACTCTACAGGCCTCAGTTAGCATGTGAAATGTTAAAGTTTATGCTAATATTTCTGATTCTTTTCATTGGACAATGCAGTAGTTGTTGTATATCACCAGTGTGATTATATCTGTTTTCAGTACAATAAACCTGGCAGATGCACTTCTGCACAGTATCTCAGGTAGTATGAGATGCAACCACAACGTTAAGTATGATGATGTTGTGGAAGCCCATATGTCCTTGTTTTTAGTCCCAAATGATGGTGTTCCATGGACAGGGATAGGCATACAGTATCTGAATTTGATTTTTTATTTTTCCATTCTCACATTCATTGGTACCTAAGTCCATATCAGATTGCAGTTTTTTTCCCCATTTATATGGAAATACGTATGTTCATGTGCTTTTTAAAAAAATATACAGAATTTTTGTATGGATCTTTTAGAGTCATGCACTCTTTCCACAGTTTAGGTGATTACTTCAAGGTTATACTTTCTTTTTCACATGACTGTATAGTATATATCTGAAAACTAAAATGACTTCTGGTTGACTTTAGGTTTCCTAGTGGTGGAAACCTGTGCTGAGTATATGCCCTCTGCAAGAAGCAGGCTCATGATTTTCCCTGACTTCTCTTTTCCTTTTGTCCCTTGAGAATCCTCTGGAACAGTGTGAGAGGTGGCACCAGGGCTGCAGGGAGAATTCACATTCCTTCTAGTGAGGATATTGTCTTCATTTCAGCTCTTTCTCCACAGGAAAAGAGCTCTTCTCTTCATGGTAGATCAAATCTGGATTTGATCCTTCATACAGTTGCATTCATGCAATCACAGCTGTCACGAGTGTCCCAATTAAACCCCTTCAGTGGTTCCACAGCAGAAGATCTGCTGGCAAATATTTGCCTTGTTGCCTTCCTGTTCACAGGTGGATTCCATTTTTATCACTTCTTAGGGGCCTTCAGAGATGGGAGAGGGCAATAATGAAAACATTAACATACATTTACTGCAAGTTAACGATGATAATGTTATGAGTGACAGAGTGTGACAGAGTGTATGTGGGTTTCAGAAAGACCAGCACCCCAGACTTGAGAAGAAGATGGAAAAATTTATGTTACCCCAAATGGGTTCCTGTTTTTCATATCTTGGGGAGAGGGACCATGAGAGGAGAGAGAGAGAGCCCAGCCGGACTACTGATAAGACCATACACCCATAATTTTGGGTTAAGCACTATTCATGTTAACATTTATTAACGAGACATAAAACATAGGATATAAGACAAAAGGTACCAAGAAGCCTCTCTTTCATACTTCCCATTCACACGAGATACCCACTCATCTAGAAGGCCCTTCTCTGAGGGTGATCAATCCTCAGAAAAGGTGATGGGGGTCGTTCCAGCACTGTTTTGAATCCCACCTGTCTTTTCCTGGGTCATCCTTCTTATAGGTCTTTTCCTTGTGGGCTATGTTAATGGGCTAAACCAGGGCTGGCACAACCACACCGGAGTGGGGGGCAGACCCTGGCTTCCTGGGCAGATACAATCTGTTGTCATGCAGGAATGCTTCCTTTCACGCGTACAGTTTGTTCCATCTGCCACAGACTTGACATCAGCTAGCCTGCTTCCTCTTTCTTAAGCTTTCTTTCTCCAGTTTTAGTTATATTTGGTCTTCTTGGTCCAGTTCACTTCCCTCTTGTCTGGGCCCAACAACAGCAAAAATCCAAACCTTTGCCCACACAGGAGTCTCTTATTAATAAGGAAGCTGTCTCTGTCTGCAACTTGCACCTTCTTTGGAAGCTCTGTATTAGGCACACTATCCCATCTTCCCTTGCAATTTCTCCATCTTCTTCTCAGGTCTGGGGTGCTGGTCTTTCTGGAACCCACTCACACTCTGTCAATCATAACAATAACAGTGGTGACGTTAACAGTGATCATGAATATTACCATAAAACGCAGCACCTAACAAGTGATGACTAGTGTAGTGATGACACTACAGGAATTACTATGAAAGGAGACGCAGGAAGATCCTGTAAGCCACCTACATAACAGATGTCTGTTAGTATTTGTGGCAGTGAATTTAAGAATAACTCTGTGCAAATGCTACATTTTGAAACATCTTGTTTTTGAAGGGTGAAGTGTCCTCATGTTAAAAATACCTGTCTTGTCGTACGAAAGCAACTGTGTCATGTCTTCTGCAATTATATTAGAAACAAATGCATAACAAACACCTGACTGCCCTTCCATATTTTGAAATGCTTTGGCAAAATATTTTTTTTCTTCTGTGCTGCACATATGTCTCTTCTGTCCCATTTACTGATTTCCAGGTTACCATAAAAGTTTGTGTTGTGTGTGCGAAGATAAAGTAGGTATTAAGAAGCACAGTTGATTACGTTCTGAGGCACTGCATGTGTATAATTTCATTTAAAATATTAAAGAAGCCATATTACGATCCACGCAGTGCATTCCTGTTCATTTTGACATAAAACGTAAATCTTATTATGCTTGCTAAGTCACTTATAAGCACATGTACCTAGCAATAAGCTCCAGTGAACAAAATGGCAGTCACTTTATAGATATAGAAAACTATCAACATAACAACACATATAATTGCATGAATTAGCATACCAACGTCACTCATATTAAGATGTGTTTGTAGGTTTACAAGAAAAAAAATACAAGCAGGATTGCAGCTATTACCCCAGGCTTCCAATACTGTACTGAAAAATTACTCATTCGCATTGTCAGGGTTTACTTCATGTATCTGAGATTTAGAAGTTTTAAATTGGAACCCTGGGAGAGAGGGGCCACTAGAGTGACTTACAGGTGTGAAGATGGTGAGCTTGTAAATAGCCATCGGGAAAGGGTTAGATGTTGCGTGTTCTAGATATAATTTGCATCAGGATTCAAAACATGAAGAGGTTGTCTCATCCTCCTACCACTTGACATTCAGTGACAGCAAGCATACTTCTAACCTTGACAAGGGTGGCAGAGCTTAGCAGGAATTTTTTTTTAAAAAAAAGATGGAATAGTTTCGTGTTCAGTAATAAGGTCATAGTTTGACTAGACTGACACAAGGGACGTCGTGGTGCTGCAGGCTAAACCGCAGAAGCCTGTGTGCTACAGGGTCAGAAGACCAGCATTCGTAAGATCGAATCCACGTGACGGTGTGAGCTCCCATCGGTTTGTCCCAGCTCCTCGCCAGCCTAGCAGTTCGAAAGCATGCAAATGTTAATAGATAAATAGGTTCCACCTCGGTAGTTCCCTAGTCACGCTGGCCATGTGACAACGGAAACTGTCTTCGGACAAGCGCTGGCTCTACAGCTTGAAAATGGGATGAGCACCGCCCATTAGAGTTGGACAAGACAAGGACTAAAAATGTCATGGGGAACCTTTACCTTGACTAGACTGAGGAGTCCTAGTCTGACAGCAGGGAAAAGTAGATGCAATTCTGTTAAAAGTATGTAGGCTTAAAAAGAAAAAAAAAATTCTATCAGCTACTCATACAGTTTGTTCATACTTGGATGAGTTGAAAATATTTTCATATGTTGCTGTAAAAGTGTGGATTGAGACCAGAGGAATTATTTACCATATCAGGCTGCATCAATTTTACTGTTGTGTTATTTATTATTACAGCATGTATATTATTCTTTTATTGTTCACATTTTTTATGGTGCTTTTCTCCCAGAGTGGCATTCCATCTCCTTGTTGTAAATGTGATGAAGGAATCTGGCTTGAGAGAGAGAGAGAAGTAATGGACCCTTCATGTTCACTGCAAATACAAATTCCTGAAATTGCTTTTGCGCAATGAAATAAAAACAAATTTAAATATAGTTGTTATCTTCCTCTCATTATATGTGAATGATTAGTTGGAGGAAGTAACAATGGTTCATATCAGAACTGATGGAGAAGATGAGGTGAATAGAATGTCAAATCTGTGCTAATTTCACTTGCAAGCATCTAATATACTTCTCTGTGTGTTGTTCAAAAGCAGAATCAAACAATGGAAGGAGCATATGGTAGAATTCTTTGTGCCCTATGAATTGTTTGTGGGAAGTATTAGCATCTCAGTCTCACTGTGTAAGGGAAATTTTTCACATCAGGTTGAATGCTCCTGGCTTTCAAACAAGAGGTCTTCAATTAAATTATTCAAAACAAAAAATCCAACCACCTGTTTTATTAATATGGGATATTGTGCTTCTGTATCCATGATTCAAAATTCTGATCTTCCTGCACAACATCATGTCCATGTTGCCAGCAGGAAAAAGGATGCCAAGCCTAGCATAGCAAAGGGCAGCCTGAATGTCAACAACACCAATGGCAACACTCAAGATGGTTTATAAGATACCCCCTTGTGATCACTAGCATTGAAAAAACAGCCCTGATAGTTGCTTTATGTTTGGGTGAGAAGTGTTAAATTGATGAAGAAGTAATCAGCTTCTGGGATTTTCCCTTGCATGGTATCGCTTTGTGAATAGTAGTGAGCACAAGAGGGTATATCGTATACCATCTTGACTGCTTCCATTGGTGTTGTGAACATTCAGGCTCCCCCTTGGACATGTTTTGTTAATACATATAAAAATATTTTTTTCTTTATTTTATTTTTTATTTTATTTGCTCGATTTATATCCCGCCCATCTGGTATATTCTACCACTCTGGGCGGCTTACAGAATATCAAAAACAATTAAAAAACATAAAAACATTAGCATACAACAATAACAAATAGTGCAGAATAAATAAATAATAAATAGCAAAGCAAAGAAATCAGTAGTTGACAGGAGGGAAGGCCTGGATGTACATCCATGTTTTCAGTTGTCATTTGAAAGTACCCAGCATTGGGGCCTCGCGATTTTCTGGAGGAAGGTTGTTCCAAAGGCTAGGAGCCACCACCAAGAAGGCCCGGCTTCGTGTCTTTTCCCTCTGGGCCTCCCTTGGCATCAGGCTTCTCAGCCTCACCTCCTGACTCATGCGGGTGATCCGAGTACATCTTGGTGGGAGCAGGCGCTCTGCCAAGTATCGAGGTCCTAAACCGTTTAGGGCCTTATAGGTAAGCATTAGAACTTTGAAGTCAATGCAGAAATGGATGGGCAGCCAGTGCAGTTTGGTCAGAACAGGAGAAGTATGTTGGTGTTTTCTCACTCCAGTAAGGAATCTGGCCGCTGCATTCTGCACCACCTGAAGTTTCTGCATCAGCCTCAAAGGTAGCCCCACGTAGAGCGCGTTACAGTGGTCTAGTCTTGAGATTACAAGCGCATGTACCAAGGTAGTGAGCGCCCCCATGTCAAGCTAGGGTCGCAGCTGGGCAATCCGCCAAAGGTGGAAAAAGGCGATGTGAACTACCAACACCACTTGGGTTTACATGATGAGCGTCGGGTCCAGGTGTACCCCCAGGCTGCGAACCCCATTCTTAGCAGTCAGGGTCACCCCCCCCAAATGTGAGAGAGCCACCCAGGCCACCAACCCCAAGGGCGCCCACCCTCAGAACTTCCGTCTTGTCTGGGTTCAGCCTCAGCCATTTTCCTGCATCCACTGCAGTATGGCCCCCAGGCAGCGCTGGAGTGACAGGATGGCATCACCTGCAGTTGGTGAAAAGATGTAAAGCTGGGTGTCATCAGCATACTGATGACACGAGGCTCCACACCCAGCGGTCTCATATAGATGTTAAACAGCATTGGGGAGATATTCGATCCCTGTGGGACCCCACAATTGAGATTCCACAGGGCCAAGACACTCTCCCCAAGCTGTACTCTCTGGGGTTGGTCCTCCAGGAAGGAACGGAGCCAGGCTAACACCAAACCACCAATTCCCAACTCGGAGAGCCTCCCCAGGAGGATACTGTGGTCAACGGTGTCAAAGGCCGCTGAGATATTGAGAAGGACCAACAGAGATATTTTACCCCTGTCAGCCTCCCTCCACAGGTCATCATACAGGGCGACCAATGCCATTTCTGTACCGTGGCATGGCCTGAAGCCCGACTGGAATGGATCCAGGGCATATGTCTCATCCAAGTGGGCCTGAAGCTGATCAGCGACCATCCTCTCGACCACTTTGCTCATGAAAGGAACATTGCCGACGGGCCTATAATTGCCAATCTCGTCCGCCGCCATATTAAGTTTCTTTCTAATGGGCCTAATGAGTGTCTCCTTGAGGGCAGATGGAAACCTGCCCTCAAGGAAAGACTCATTTATTATTGTTGTGGCCCATTCTGTTGTTTTTGGCCTGGCTGCTTTGATTAGCCAGGTCGGGCAAGGGTCAAGGGAGGAGGTGGTGGCTCGACAGCAGTCAAGCACCTTGGCTACAGAATCAGGCGTGACAGGCTGAAAGGTGTTGAAAGTTACCGGGCAAGACGGAGCGCTGGACATCTCTGCTCTTGATTGTTTCTTTTAAGTTTGTCAAGCTTGAAGTCACTAGCTGTGTCTTTTGAATGGACCATCTGCTGTGAACTGGCCAAGGATATGAATTGTAACATAATAACAAAAATAAAGAAAGGTAAAAATAAAACCTGAGGTAATTCTGTGTTGCACAGTGCACTGTGACTGCTCAGAATATGGCTTCTTGACCACTAGTGCATGGAAATTGTGCTGTGGTGATTGCGAAACCAATGTTTTGATCAGTATTCTTCAAACCATGCAACACCACATTTGTTACAAGGAGGGAAGGAGCAGTGAAGGCTTTCAGGAGAGATTCAGTGAGAGAGCAAGTGGCCTCCTCTTCTCACAGAAGGGACTACATCTGAGCTGGGGAAAGACTTCAGGCGGTGAGTATTCTGCCTGAGATTTCCTGGCAAGGTGGTACTGGAGAATGCATATCTGTGATATTTTGGGGGATGCAGGGAGGAGTGGTGTGAGGTCATGCCTGAAGAGAGGAACCTTTTCTGAACAGCAAAGAAGGCCAGCAGCAGTTGCAGTCAGAATACTTGTGACACTGAGCCCCAGGAAAAGGAAAGAAACTTTACCAGGGCAGGGGGTTGAATTTGCAAGATGTTCTCAAGAAAAACACAACCCACTCTACATTCTGCCTGATCCCAGAACAAGGAGGAAATGCAGGTGAAAATTCTCACATGTGTGAGATGTAATAATTCTAACATGTGGCCCTTAGCTTTGGGTTCTGGTTAGGGGTCAGTGACAGAGGGAGCAACATCACACCTACCCCAGGCCCCAGAAATACTCTATGTGGCCATGCAACATTGACTCTCCCTCTCCCTCTCTCCCTCTCTCTCTCTCTCTCTCTGTGTGTGTGATGTATATCCTTGCCATGGTGCTGATTATCCTAGGACCAACCTTGGGAACAGAATGTTGCATTAGATAGGCATATAGACTGGTCTACCATGACTATTTTTATGTCCTTATATGAATATTCTTCTTCTTCTTCTTTTCTTCTTCTTCTTCTTCAAAGCTGTTAATAAAATTCAAGAATATTTATTGAATTAAATGACTTGGTATAGGCTTTTTACTGAGCAATAATTTAATTTGGTAGATTCATAATATATTGCAGTACTCTGCTGTGTCTGTGGTGTGCATGTCAGCTGGGCAGAGATGTTGAATAGTCTTGAACAGGCCTATGGAATAATTGATTACCAATGTAAATTTGGCAGTTTCTTGGGCTGCAGCCAAATTTATTGGAGATACCACTTTCTTTGCATGCATAACCCCCTTTTAGATGCCCCTGATGGTTTCTAAAGATGCTAGTCAGAATAACACACTGCATTGTATTCCTATAAATAAACTTCTTGTAAGTAATTTAGTGCCTTTGGGTCCACATTATTTTTAAAATGGGAAACATATTGATTTGGTACAAGGGTTCTGACCATGTGGTAAGAGGTGGAGAGGGTCCAAACTTGTGGAAAAGCTCAGAACTGTATTTGCAAATTTAGTTAATAAGTATGTGCAGGGCAGTTTGAATCTAAACTGGCCAGTCTTAGCTGATGGAGTTGTAAGTAAATAATGCTCCTGAGGCCATTTTGGTTATTATCTCATCCCTTATGTAGGGAATGATAAAGGAAAATACTCATACTTTCCTTTGAGGAATGAATATTAACTTCACAATTTAAGCAATAAGTAGTAATTTTGCTCTTCAGTATTTCAAAGTGCATGCATTTAGCTGTTTGTAATATACACATTTTAAAAAACATTAATTTCATTCTCTTGAGAGGAAGAAAAATCAGCTAAATCTGTTTTCATGGCTGCCAACATTTAATGTTATGGCATTTAAGGTGGCACTTCTAAGGAATGTTTCTTAGGGGGTTTAATATGAGTGTTAAATCTCCTCGTCACTCTTTGCTGTACTTGGCTTCAGCCTTAGAACTTGTGAATAAAGGAGGCTGCCTTTATTATTCACTTTTTGTAAGTGAGAGTGTTTTCTCCTTATCATGCAGTAAACACAGTGGAATAAAAATGCCCCAGCAGAAATAACATGCAGAGAGGCAAGAGTATCAGCATTCCTCAGCAATGGGGAAATCTGTCAGTTTTACTGTCTCATGCATTCAGATTATTTCACTCTCAAATTCTTTCTCTTCTGAATATACATTTTACTATATTGGCCTGTTCATCTGGGTATCTTATGTATACATATTGCCCTTGTTACAGTAATTCCAGGCAACTTCAAAACTTGTAATATTATTAAGCTTTATTTATCTAAATTGCTTCTATGTTCCATATTTTGAAATAGCAAATATATTGAAGGCAATTATACAGTTTTGAGGGGAAACTATAGGCAAAAATAGTTAAATCCAAAGTCTTACAGGTGCAAAACTGTAACATAACTTAAAATCCATTCTTGCAACTTATGAGAAATCACTGGTGTTAAAATTTAAGTTGTAGTTTTGTTTGAATCCAAAATATGGAAACAAAATGCCATTGAATATCAGAAATGACATTTAAGTTACATTCTTGAATACAGGAGCTCATAACACATAAGGGTCTCTTTGAAAGTTAATGCATTATAAACTTCAAAAGCTGCAAAAGCCTTCTTAAAAATACATGAAGGAATATCAAAGTTCTTAAAAACAGAATATACAATATAATTTCTCTAAAGCTTCTAAGCATATTAAGGACACCCAGAGTCAATCAATACAATTGTATAGGCTCTCCCAGCCTGGTCAGTTAAAAGTCTTAAAGAGGAAGTCTTGTTGTTGATTTTCTGGAACTGCTTCTTTATCTTTCTCCATGGATAAAATGTTTCTCATAGCTGCTGCTGCTTCCGATTATTCTGAGAGTAAAAAAATTTTCAGTTATTTATATTTTAAGTTTAGTTTTTCTAATCTGCTATGTATCAGTGAATACTCTTGCTTATTAGTGGCTGTTACTTACTTTACCTGTTTGACAGCACAAAGATCAATTTATAACCAGAAGAATAAACAATCTGACATCATCACCTTTGTTTGCAAACAATTTATTGCCTGTATTTTTACCAATTACCCATCATATGTCAGTATTTACTATTTTCGTATTGCTTGTTTATACATTGGAAGGCAAAATGAATAGGTGGTAGCCGAAGAATTGTTATTCTTTCAGTGATCTTGCTCGCCTAAGCCAATTCATTGTTTTTGCAACACTTTTAGCAAACAACCTTTTTATTCCCCAATTTAAAAGTAGTATACTTTTAAGGCAATTTTAGGGCATTTTCCATACCCCCATAATTATTCTAACACTCTTACACGGATAAGGCATCAAACCTTGATATCCTGATTCACACCCATCTGATTTGCACTGATATGTGTAAGTAGATACACTGTAACTGTTTTCATGCTGGAAAGGATCATGTTGTGTCTGCCTTCCATGTAGATGTTAAAGATTAGGAGCTTGTCATAAAAATACAAAGCTGAATACATGAGATTCAAAACCTAGATGGATAGAATGGTCATTTTTCAGTTTCTCACACTTTTAAAAAAATTGTCTAATTTTTCTATCTTAAATAGGAATAAATTTGTGAATTTGATACATTCTTGTCAAAAGTGAACTGAAATTAAATTCTCAGCCATCTCTAATCTTTTTATAGAAAAGTATTTCATATAATTGCTCCTATTATACTCTATGCTATGATTAGGTATCTCTTTTTTGTAGGATGTAACAAAGTGTACATAGTCTGCTGTGACCGCTTCTGTCAATTCACTCGCAAAGGGCTTGATTTTTCGTTTCAGTAGTATCTGACAACTGTCAAGTTTAAATATGCATGAATCATCACATATAGATTAATGTAAGCTGCTGTTAGCTATCCATGCATCACGTCTCTTGAGAACTAATTTTAAAATGTTAATGAGGTTTGAACATCTTAGGGAACAGAGAGATGATTCAGTCTCACTTGAACAAATAGCATTAAGATCATAATTTTTCATATATTTTTCCAGTGTCTGAAAGTTGGACATTTGAAATAGTGTTTTTCAAGTTTCTGGTTGTATTATTTATTCTTATTCACTAGCTTTTAGCTTGACAGCATCCAGTGTCTCTAGCCTTGTAAATTCATGCTATTCACTCTTTTCTCTATGTATCTGGTGTATGAATATTTTTGTTGTTAAATAAAAGCTTCTGCTGCTCAAGTAATATTGACTTTGATGGAAGTGTTTCCATCAAGTGTACAATCACTTGGTAAAAGAAAACCAGCTCATAAATCCAATTACAGTACTAGTTTCAATTAGAATAATTCCACTGAATTGGCTGTTGAATGATAAAGTCAATACTTACATGAACTGCACTGACTTAATAGGTTTACTCTAATTGGACTAATAATTGAATTTAGGCTCAGACAGGTCAGTAGAACAAACCTTTGTTAATAACCTTGCTATTCATTTGATTTATATTTTACTTATGTATGAGTCACCTTAGGGAAATTTTCTATAACCCTAGAAATAAATTACACTTTGTCCAATGAGCAGCAAAGCCCAAATGGGATTTTTCCCCACACCCACCTGTTTCCTTGTAATATTGTTATGTAAGACTGTTATGTAGATGCATCCTAGCATGGAAGAAAGAAAGTGGATTTTGGCCTCCACTAAAATATATCCCTTCTTTATTCCAAAGAGCTCAGAGGAGTTCCTAGGCAGTTAAGGACCCCAGATATGTGCCAGCCCCAGACCTTCCAAGTTTCGGAGATATAAGAAAATATGTTCAGACCATTGCCTAAGCTGGTCTTCTCTGATCTGATGTCCTTCAGATCTTTGACTATATAGTTTATCATTTCTAGCCAGCATGAGCATAGGCTACATACTGCTCTGAAGAACATAAAATGGGGGAAGGTTCCTTATACAGTGGTGCCTCGCTTAACGAGTGCCTCACTGAGCGATGAAATTGCTTAACGAGGCACTCTGGGCCATCGCTGGAGCATTCGCTCAGCGATGGCCCCTATGGGGTTTTTTCGCTTTGCGAAGATTGCTAAGCGATTTGCTTAGCGATCTTCGCATAACGAAGCCGGGGAGAACAGCTGATCGGTGGTTCCAAAATGGCCACCGGAAGGTCCGCGCCGCATTTTCGCGCCCTGCCCTCGCTTAACGAGGGCACGAAAATGGTGGCGCTATGAAGAAACATCGCTGAACGGTGAGTTTTCAAGCCATAGGAACGCATTGAACAAAGTTCAATGCGTTTCTATGGCTTTTTTTATTCCGTTTAGCGATGTTTCGCTATAGCGAAGGTTAATCCGGAACGGATTAACCTCGCTATGCGAGGCACCACTGTATATTGCTTTCTCCATCTCATATTATGGTTGCTGTTGTTTTGATACAGTCTCCTTAACTGATGTTTGATATGAGCAGTAATGACCAGCTGCTTTAGCCACAGTGCCATAAAAAGCTTCACTGATTTAATGTTCTCTATTTTATTACTGTTCAATACTGTACCATTATGTTTGCTGGTTTTTCCTGGTTGATAAAATTCTACCAGGTATACTGGAGACTGTCACAATGTTGGGTGGAGTAGACCTTTACCCAGGGAAATGTTTATTTTGGCATGATATGGTTCATTGTTTTTCTAGCATCTGCTTTGGTAGAGCTGATGCTAGCGTATCTGCCTTTCTGATTTTAGAAATCCTTCCATTAGGGAAGACTTGTTTTGCCTCAACTGTCTTTGTTTACAATTTTCTTCTGTTCATGCTTTTGTGGCGCTTTCCCCCCTTATCTTTAATAATGTATGTATCTATCTGTTTCCTAATGCTTTTAAAGTCAAAATGTCCATACAATTCTTTGAATCCTTTGATGCTGTAAAAATAATATTGCAGTACAGTGATGTCTAACTATTTGGAGATATATCAGGCATATATTGAAAATTAGCTTTGAGAGTTCTGTTGAGGAAGTTAAAGGATGGCATTAGGTAACATGTGAAACCATAGAGCCCTGCAGAATATTTTGTGATTTTTTTTCCTTGTTATTCTATGCCATCGAGCTACTTTTTACTTATGGGGGTCTCTATGAATTAGATATTGTCAAAAGGCACTGTCATTTACAACCCTGCTCAGTCTTGTTGTCGAGCTCATACACAGCAGAAATGAAAACAACCCAAAAAGTGAGTGATTGAGCAGGTGAGTGAGTGAGTGAGTGAGAGAGAGAGAGAGATGGAGAGGGAGAGGGAGAGCAGGTACTTCTAGCATTTGTCTACCCTGAAGAATTAAAATAGGTGTTCAGATGACTCTTTGCTTTTAATGAATAGCAAATAATAAATATTCAGAAAAACAGCTATCAGAATATAATGGATGGTTTTGCAAAGACGCTTTTTATTGCTTGTTATCCATGGATAGTAAAAGAATAGGGCAAGGCATATGGGGAAAAAGGAGCCTATTTTTGGCCATAGTGGCCAGAATTCTGTTGCTTACATACACTGTTATAAGTGCAGTAATGTGATCTGTAGTGGTGAATTGCTGCTTGTTTCTCGTCATAGACCAGAGAAATGGCTTTGCATGCTATGAGGAATACAAGTGGCACCTCTTTAACAGCAGTCTACTGTTTGTTTTGTGCCATTGCATTTGCATTGGCATATGTAAGGAATAGGATTTTGACTAGTGTTTGACAGCTGTTCTTAACAAGTACTTAGAGATCTCTCAGAGATTTCAGAATCTTTATAGTTTAACAATAGGAAGCAAAACTCTGAAGTCTTAAATATATCATCCCTGTCTTAGGGCGTCTTGTAGACAAATCCCACAAGTCTTAGCCTCATCTGTAAAAACTTTTTGCCTTTGACTGGTTCTTTGTGGAGTCTTGCTGAATACATTGTACGTTTTTTGTTAGAACCCTTGAGGGGTGACTACATGGGCATTTGCCCTGCTGTTTGGACCTCTGTGGGGATGTGCTGGTTTGCTCATTTTGCTGGCAGTCAGACCATGTAATTCCTAGAACAAACCAGTCTGCCTCCAGAACATTCCCAACCTCACTTTTCTGGATCTCTGTCAAGGGTTATTCTTTTTTAGGTGTGGGTAGAATTGCTGTAGTATGGTTCATTTCCAGGATGTGTGAGACCACTGAGATCAAGCCAAATCAGAGCTTCTTGCTTTAGGTTCCAGCTGGTTTCAATTTCCCTATATCATTAGTGGTTTAAATTTATTTTATTTATTATTTAATTTTTTATCCTGTTCATCTCATGGCCAGGCCACTACCCTGGGCAGCTTATATTTTCACAACATAAACATGAAATAAAACTACAATAATGATCCAATAAGACATTAGGCAAGGAAAACCTAAAATTCTCTCTATAAAATAACTAATACAGAAGAAACAAAAATATAACATAGACAATTATCCCCAAATTAGTGGATTATCAGTGATTAAAATTAAATTAATCCAGGGTAAGGCTATGGAAAGCCTGTCTAAACAGCCATGTTTTCACTTGTTTCCCAAAGCCAAGGAGGGAAGGGATTTGTTGCACCTCTGTCAGGAGGGAATACCATATTGATATGGTCACCATAGGCTCAGTTCCAAATTGTTGACTTCCAGGCTTCCTTTGAAATAGCCACCTGTAACATCATAGAATATGAGGTGCTGGTGTGGCGGGTGATTGTTCGGAGGCACTCAGACAAGTAAACAAGTAAGTTTGCTTGCTTGCTTACTTGCTTACTTACTTAACAATATAGAGAAATTGAAAAATGTCCTTCCTCTGTTCCTCCATGGAGCAGAAGGGGGAAGCAAAGTTTTTTGAAAAACCATAGGACAGCACTGATGTGTGTGCACCTTTTAGACAAAAAGATTGGAAAGCTTCCTTCTTCAAGTAGGAGAGGGCAAAGAGGGGTATTTCTTTTCTTTTCTTAAGAGAGGCGGACCAAGTAAGATTGCTTGAGGTGTGTATGCCGTGTGGAGACAAAGGATCACCTCATGACATACCAGGCCTCTATCTAACCTTAAGTGACCCTGTTTAGCCTGCACTAGCCTGAACCATATAGCTAAGCCCTAATAGTGTTCTTTTATGCTTAAGTGTGCAGATACTAGATAATTCAAAGCTAATGCTCCTTAAGTTGTTTGAGAAAAGTTGGTCTGCTTAGATTGAAGGTTTTAATAATGAATACTATTATAATCTCAGCTGGGGTAATATTGATTTGTTCAGTGCACTTAGCTTCAGGATCAAAAAGCTAAAGTGCACATGTCCTTCGTGAAGCTTTTAAATATCTCAAAAAACATTTTGATTCTGTATGCACAGCATGGAGGAAAATGCCACGTTCAGTGTAGCTGTTTCAACCAAAGTTCTTGGCATTTAGATTTAAAACTACAGCTCAAGTGCAGCCTGCACCCTCTCTAACTTATGTCTAATACAAACACTTAGCAAAATCCAACTGTCCAGAACTTTTGGACTCTAGGACATCGGCACTTGCCCAAGGAAGAGGATATCTCTGATCCATGAAAGCCTGCATAATTTTTAATGGTCTATAAAAGTATCACTTCCTTCTGCATTTGAGTCCCTGGAAATGATTCCATGTAATATCATAATAAGGTGTAGTTCCTAAACCTGGGACCCTAGACATTATTCAGTTACAACACCTAGCAGCCCTGAACCTTGGCTGTGTTAGCTAGGAATTCTATAGCAAGTTGATGACCAAGAAAGAGAGCCAGTGTGATATAGTGGAGAGAGTATTGGACTAGGACAGATCTCTCCTCGATCACAGAAGCTCACTGGGATGTGTAAACATTTCACATACCTCAAAAACCCTCTTGAGGCTGTCAAAATTAGGAAATGATGACTGCACATAGCAAAACAGATAGAGATACGTGGTATCCACCATTGCTACTGCCAGGTATAATGTTTGATAGTAATTACAAAGGCAAGAGCTGGTACTAATTCTTATGTTTCTTCCACATACAGTGATGCCCCACATTAGGATGACCTTGCATGATGACAAAATCACTTAATGATTTCTTTTTTGCACTTGCTATAGCGATTGCAAAACAATGGCTCCTATGGTGTTTTGTTTTTGTTTTTGTTTTTGCTTTACGTCGATTAGGTCCCTGCTTCGCGAACCGTTTGTTCGCAAAATGATATTTTTTTCTGGCCCCGCAAAATGGCTTCCCTTCACAAAATGGCTGCCCTCCCTTCGCAAAATGGCTGTTTTCCAGACAGAAGCTTCAGAAAACAGCGATTTTAAACAGCTGATCGGCAGTTCTCTATGGGCGATCTTCACTGGACGATGAGGTATTTCCCCATTGGAACACATTAATTGGTTTTCAGTGCATTCCAATGGGGATTTTTTTTCGCATGACGAAGATTTTGCTGTACAGCGATTTTGACAGAACAGATTATCGTCGTGCGGGGCACCACTGTATATGTAATTGCCCCTAAGGGAAAATGTCACGTTCCCAGGGGTTACAATAGCCGAAGTCCGATAAACCAGTCCAAGGTCAGAGATACCAAGAATGCAAAGCCAGAGTTCCGAAACAAACTTACAGAGTGCAGTCCAAAGTCAAAGTCCAGGGTCAGATACACAGTCAGAGTCCAGGGTTCAGCGTACATAGTCCAGGGCCAAGGTCCAAAGTCCAATACCAGCGCAGGTCAAGGTCCAGCGTTCAGGAACAAGAGACGTGGATGCCAGCCAAGGTTTTGACTCCTTGCTTCCACGAAGTTTCTGGCTTCGCTGAAGCTTGTTTTATACTAAAACAGCTCCTTGAGCTGTTGGAAAGCTCTCTATTCTGCTAGTACTCAGGACTAGGTGAACGCAGGTCCCTGTGGAAAGCCTTAGAGTGATCCTCTGCTCTTCTTGCCCTGAGTCTTTTCCGAAGCCTGCCCCGAAGCCTGTCTGCTGTGGAGAGAGAACCTGGAGGCTGCTCAGCTGTTTCCGATCTCTCCACATTCTCCTCAGCCACAGTTAACCCTTCTGGGTCCAGATCTTTGGAAGCACTCATGACAGAAAACTCTTGTGTCAAGCAATAATTACACTTTCATTTTCACTAACCCAGAAGGATAAAAGTACTCCATAGGAAGTAATACAGTAGACTGAGAGGCTAGTGCAAAAGGAGGAGGAGTTATGCACTCTTCAGATAGCTTTTTTTGCATTCTAGAATATTCTTCTTTGTCCTCTCACTTACTTTATCAAATGTTACTAAAATATTATTACACTACTAAGATTGTCTTAATAGGATTGCCTTTGTGTAGGGCGCTGTGTAGCTCTTTTTGTCACAGTTGATTGGGTTCTACTCATTTTCAGGAATGTTTTTAAGACAGATATGTGAAAACACGCAGATAATGTCTTGATCCTGGGGATACAGTGAGTTGGGATGTCCCCTGACAGATGGGTTGGCTGTGATCTATATGCCATTTATTCAGGTGCAGAGTGTGTCAGGGAGCTCTGCACATCTCTAGGTTTAAATATATGTGAGAACTTACATAAGAAATCAAGGGGAACTGAATTTCGTGTAAATGTGTTGAGAACTGAGGGAGTGGCTTATATGCTTTATAATGGGATAACATGCTAAGATACATCATTACCCTGTAGCATCTGTGAAAACCAACTGATGGCCCATTAGAAAAGACATTGATTTCCATATCTAGAAACAGTGTACCCTTCAAAGGAAAACATTGTTTACTATAACATGAGTTTATTGGATCTATGTAAGGAGAAATTAGCTTGTTTTCATTTTGTAGTGGGTCATCTGGAAGATAGTGTGGTTTTGTTTGCATATCTGATGTCTCAGGCATATAATATTGAAGGATTTGTGTTTGGAGGGGTAGCACTGTAAGAGGATGAACTACACATGTGCCTTAATAAGTACTGTACTGTATTCTGGTCCTTAGATGGCCAACTGTCACTTGCTTATGGAAAGTGCTTAAAAAAATATATGCATGCTTTTTTTGTACCTGAGGATTAAAAGTGAACCTGTGATTTATACCTCCTGGGTAATTTTTAAAAGTTATAAAAGGAAAAGTAACTATTTTAGACATTTCTGAGAAATGGGTAAGTGAAGTGTTAATGCAACTAGGACCTTTTTGAAAGTAATTTTTCAGAATATGATACAAAGTGCACTCGACTGTATTATAAACTTTTATCTAAAACCAGGGCTTAAGATTACAATATCATGCCCCTTTATTTACATTTCTCAAGCTTTTTGAGGGCTTTTTAAAAATTACAAAACCAGAAGAGTTTGACTCTCTGTAAGGCAGCACAACCTACCATTTCATGTGGGGTTATGGTCTGAGCTTTCTTTAGAATAAATTACAAATCCTCTGGGATTTAGCTATTAAAAGAGGAGAAGTGTGAAGGAATGTGATGGTGTTAATTATGCTATGTTGTCGATGGCAGGAGTTCTGTTTTCTTAGTAACATGCAAACAATGCTGTCTATTACATTTGCTTATGAAAATAAGAAAGTTAGGGTGAGAATATGTATCTGTGCTCATTACTTTCTACTGCAATGCTTTGAACAATGATTACACATTAATCTCTCTAAGCTTTTTTATTACCCCAAACATAGTGCTTTTCAATGGAACCACATTTAGCTGGGATGCATAATGAGTGACTAAGCATGTATTTTAATACCAAAAACACCTATAATATTTCTATGCTTTATGTTGAGAATTCTTGAGGTGCTACCCTCCAGTTTAGATGGTAGAAGAGAGGAGGTTGAAGAAGAAGGTTAGGTAAAGGTAAAGGTTCCCCTTGACAATTTTTGTCCAGTCGTGTTCGACTCTAGGGGGCGGTGCTCATCCCCCTTTCCAAGCCATAGAGCCAACGTTTTGTCCGAAGACAATCTTCCATGGTCACATGGCCAGTGCGACTTAGACACGGAATGCTGTTACCTCCCACCGAGGTGGTCCCTATTTATCTACTTGCATCTGCATGCTTTCGAACCGCTAGCTTGGCAGAAGCTGGGACAAGCAACGGGCGCTCACTCCGTCGCGTGGATTCGATCTTACGACTGCTTGGTCTTCTGACCCTGCAGCACAGGCTTCTGTGGTTTAGCCCGCAGCACCACCACCACGTCCCTTGAAGAAGAAGGTTAGGGATGACTTAACCTTGTAGAGATGGATTTATCCATGATGAGAATGGCTCCTGCTGTGCCCCTGCATCACCAAGCGCTGTTGCCCTGCTAAAAGTCACAAAGGAATTTGTGAGCATTATGTATTCCTATGAAAATACTTATTCAGCATCACCTGAGAGTAGCATAAGGGTGAAATTTTCAAAGAGTGGTCCATGTTAGTCTGTTGTAGCAGAGACTACAAAGTGTCTTGTGACATCTTAAAGACTAGCATGTTTTATTTAGCATAAGCTTTATCAGCTGCAACCCACTTCCTCTGATGTAGGTTGAAGCACATCAAAGAGATGAAAGGGATATGTTTCAAAGGGACGAAATACATCTTACCTCAGAAATCCATACATTTCTGCTCTGAACTGTGAGCAACTAAAATGCATATATTTGAAAAACGTGCTTCAGTGAGCTGCGGGAAACGTGAAAATACATAAAAGCATACTTTAGAAAAACAGGCAGGAAAATATTATTTAAATCCTGTGGTTTTGGAAAAAGAGATTCACAGTCTGAATGTGGAACTGGGATGGACAAAAATAGTGGGTGCAGTTCTGAAAAACTAAAGAAAAATTACAAGGACAGGATCCTGTACCTTCAAGTCCCTGTGATTGTACCAAGTAAGATGGTTTGGGGCAAATAGCACACACACTAATTTCTACATGGCAGTTCAAGAAAATCGCCCATTGATAGATTTTTCTCTTGTTGGGACATTATTCTGTTTTCAGTGGCTTCAGTTATTCCCTCATCCTGCTCTGACTGTTCATTTTATTCTTGGAGCTGGTATCATGGAGATCCGACAGCTCTTATGTACGGCTTTGTCTGATTGCAACAGTAGCATGACATGCATATTTTTAGTACAATGAAGAAACAGGATGAGGCCAGCTGTTCTGAGCAGTGATGAAAGGCAAGAGATGGGGCAAATAACACTAGACCTTCTCATGCACTTCAGTTAGCTTGACAATTCCTAAAAGATGGATCAGGGTTTCTGCAAAACAGTGAGCTTTCCCTTTCTCAACAGGTCTGGGTTTTCTGGTATTCCTGATCTCTGGATTTTAATCGACCTATGTTGTCTGAAACACTTAAATCTGGATTTGGGTAATAAATCTGTATGTACTTGAATGTGTGTGGCTTTAGCAAACCCAGAGGAATTCTGTGGTCAGAAATTCCAGTGTAATTTCTGATTTGTGGAGCTACTAATGAGATCTTATAGATGGATAGAAGTCTGTTCTTGTTACGCTTCTTTAAAGCAGTGTTTAAATCAGCCATTCATACTACGGACTAGGCATTAGGAACCAGTTACTGTCTTCCCTCATTGAAGACATCAGAGCTTGTGTTGTAGCCTCCATAGAGACACTGCCTAAAAGGATAGTGTGGATAGGATGGGGTGCTTTGCCCTGTCCACAGGAAAATGAAGGGTCAGCATAGTGAGTCCATTTGCCTCAGGATGTTCCCAGCCCAGGGGAGGATGGATGCAGGGCTTATAGGACGTAAAGTGTCTTGAAGTTCAGTAGTCCCAATGCAATGAAAATACAAAATGTGTAAAAACATAAAAATGCCACACATCACAAAGAAAATACACCAAGAGAGGAAAAATGCAGTACCTGTGTGGGAAAATTCTGCCTAAAGGTGGTAGCTGCATTCTGTTTCAGTGACGTGCACACACTCCTGGCAGGAGCAGCAGCTCCCAGCAGGCAGGATAACCCCTCATTCTGCCTTTTCGCTTAGAGCTACAGCATTAAATCAAAGAGTTTCCTCAGCCAATCCTAGTGGTGATTAGGTAACTAGTATCCTATCTGAATTCTCACAACATCCTATGTAACTCTTGCCAAGTTAATAAAAAGAGTTCTCAGGGCGTTGCCTTGAGGCTTCGCTGGCTCGGACATCTGTGGTCGACTCGCTCTTTGTACTTTCTCTAAGGCTAATTGCCTTCCTTTTGTTCTGTGGTCACCCACATACCTGTCCAGTTGAAAGTGGGGTCAGTTGCCAAAAGTGGGCTCTTTTTCCTGCAACTGGGGTCAGTTGCCAAAGGCCTGCATGAGTCAAAAGCTCTTTGCCTGCTAGCAAGAAAAGGGCAGATGCCTGGAATGGTTGCCTCACTATGCCCAATGGTAGATCATCCCTGGAGAGGTTAGCATTACAGTCAGAGTTTGCCATCCACCCCAACTGCATTTTCAATAATATAATCACGAGCCATCTAGTAAGTTCTGACTTATGGCAACCCTTTTCAGAATTTTTCAGGTAGAGGATACTCACAAGTGGCTTACCATTCCCTTCTTCTGGGGGGTGCCTTGGGACTGTGCAACTTGCCCACTGCCACATGGGTTGGCTCTACTCGTAGGAGGCACAGTGGGGAATTGAATGTCCAATGCTGGCTCTGAATTACTGAGCTGTCCGGCCAGCTAGTCCTACCAAAACCAACTGATGTGCACTGTTGGCTGGCGACTGTCGAATTGTGCCATTCGTGACCTTTGTAACCTGTTTGGATTACAAGTAGTCAGCTCAGAGATAAAAAACATTTATTCTGTGGCAGCCTGTTGGTTTCGCAAGCTTGATCCTTTAAAGAATTTCCATGTGGAAGTATCTTTACGATAGATATTTCTGTCGTCTTGTTAAAGTTATATCTTGTGTGAGTAGAAATAAAACTGTTAAGGTCAGAGATTTTGGAGATTTATACAGTTGCAATCCTATTTCAGTATCTACTTCAAGGGTTGTCTGTGTCCTGATTTATAGTGACTTTGATCAGGACCGAATAGCATAAAGACTGATCTCTCTTTGAAGATTCTACTAGGCCATGAGCAACAGGCAGTTACTGTAATGTGCTGCTTCTCTAAAGATTAGTGAAGAGTTTTAGTATCCAGAAACTTGAAGTATCCAGGCAAGAGTTAATGAGTATCCATTAATATCCATTATTCTAGTCAAATAACAACATCTTTATTAGTGAAACTATGCAGGTGAAACTGAATAACCGTATTTTTCCCTGTATAAAATGACACTTTCCCCTAAAATAATTAGAGGAAAAATTGAGTGTTGTTCTATAGACAGAAGGAAGCAATTGCACGCATGCTCGGGCGCCTCTTGCTGCCTCCGCCACTGCCCAATTGCCTCTTTGAGAGCTCACAGCCCTCTGGTGGCCCCAAGGCAGCAACAGGAGGAGGTGCTCTATTGTACATGTACTTTCTAGGAATGTAAATGCTTGTTTCTCTTGTCCTCTTGTCTTACAGAGCTTTAAGAATCAGAAATACAGATTTTTTCATGCCTTTTTCAACAATTACCAAGTCCTTTTATATTCCTCTCTCTCTGTCTGTCTGTCTTTCTGTCTGTCTGTCTGTGACACTGATAGTGGAAAAATGGGTCCTTGTCTGTTCCAAAGTCAGTAAGTTTGGGGTGTTCCCCCAGGCTGGCTTTTGAACTTACTTGCTGACTGGGGTGTGTAAAGATTGCCTTCTGGAGAGTTCAGAAAGAGGGACGGCAGGAGTATGGAGCATTCCCACACCTACAGCCATATATGGCAAAAATGCAGAACCCCCCCCCCCAAATAATTTTATTTTAACAGAACTATTTTCATTCTCTGTATCAGGTGACTTAAAACAGAAGGAAAAACTGGAATTGGGGTGTTGTGCTTTGAAAGTCTCAGACTAATGGGGTTATTATTTCCTTTGAATTTAGAATGATCCACTTGCTCAGTATGAACAGAAGGTCCTATAAGTGTTATTACAGTGTGTAGACCTTAGCCAGAAGTCAGGACTTATTAAAAACTCTGCCTCTGCCTTTTTTGTCCTGGTTTCTTTAGCTGGTCATGAATCCTTCTTTGAGTGAACATGAGTGAGAGAACCCCTTCCTAAGTCTGTTTGTTGGAAGTGGAGGGGAGGGAGACTCTTTACATGGTTTACTTGAGATTGAAAGAGAGAGAGGATGTGGGTGCTTAACATTGAGATCCCATGTCTAGTTTGCTTGGGGGTGGGTTTTAAAACTCCTTTTTTTTTACATGTAGAGCAACCTGAATGGAAGTGATGATGGGCAAGATACATATCTACTTAGTTTTTATTTCCCCCCCAAAAAAGTTCCTTTATTGTTTCAATTTTTTTAAAAAAGCACTATATAGCATCATGGTTTATTGTAGATTGCAGTGGTTTATTGTATAGCATTAAATGGTTTCTGTGAAATACTTTATGGTGCCATACCGAAGATTTGGCTAAAATGATTTTCTCTTCTCTTTGACTTCAGTTCTCTGTTTTGGTGGCTTGGCTTGTTTTCAGTTCAGAATAAGGTGTTTATACCTGTCTCTGTACAAAAACGTAAGAAAATTCTTTCTAGTCTTATTTTGTTCATATAGTGGCTGACCCGTTGCCTATGGAAGATAAATAAGCATGACATGGGTGCAACTGCAATGTCTGTTTCATGTTCCCCAGATGTTGGTGTCCATAGTAGAGGTGAAACATAGCCATCCAGTCTAGTAGACTCAAACTCCCCATGTTATAGTTAATTTTTTTCTAATAAATTTTGTTCTTTGCATCTTGCCTTTATTTAATATTGAGATGCAGTGTTATTTCCAGTTTAACAGAATAATAATTTAATTCCATTTTCAATTATACACCAATGTATGATTCACTGATGTTGCCATTTATCCTGCCGCATTCTGAATACTGAAGTTTATGTTTGTGCCTTTCTACTTTTATATTCGTGAAGGCTTTCACGGCTGGGATCTAATGGTTGTTGTGGGTTTTTTGGGCTCTTTGGCCATGTTCTCAAGGTTGTTCTTCCTAACATTTCGCCAGTCTCTGTGGCCGGCATCTTCAGAGGACAGCACTGTGGCTGGCATCTTCAGAGGACAGAGTGCTGTCCTCTGAAGATGCCGGCCACAGAGACTGGTGAAACGTTAGGAAGAACAACCTTCAGAACACGGCCAAAGAGCCCGAAAAACCCACAACAACCTTTCTACTTTTATTTATACCTATTTAAAACTTTGGTTCATCACCTTTCTGTCCATTAGGAATCTCATGGCAGTTTATAATGACATTTAAAAAGTTTTAAAATATTCAAAATGAATTAAGAAAGGGTTTAAAATATTTTAAAACCAGATCTACAATATTCTTCAAAACAGTTTTACAAAAACACACCTAGAGTCTAAAGTCCTTTTGGAACAGTAGAGGTGCAGCTGCCTATCAAAGTTGAACAAAGATGGAACCAGACAAACTTCCCTTGGAAGCAATACCCCAATCAGGTTGCTGCTGCCAATTTAATGCTGTCCCTTGTGCCCACTGACCTAATCTCTTGGTGTGGTGGGATATGTAATAGGGCCTCTGTTGAGAAACTGAACTCCAAACACGTATGTACAGGAAGAGGTTCCTTCAGATACTCTAGGCCCAAGACACTTAAGCCTTTGTCGATCAAAAGCAGCACCTTAAATTGAGCTCAGAGACAATTTGGCTGTGTTTTTAGCACCAGACCAGTGCTACATAATCTCTAGAATATATGCCACTGTATTTCACACTAATGTGGAATCTTAAAATTCTTATAAAGCAGTCATATGTAGAAAATGTGACCTTGTCTAAATAGGAGACAATTAAGGCATTTATCATAGGGACGTGGTGGCGCTGCGGGCTAAACCGCAGAAGCCTGTGCTGCAGGGTCAGAAGACCAGCAGTTGTAAGATCGAATCCATGCGTCAGAGTGAGCTCCTGTCGCTTTGTCCCAGCTCCTTGCCAACCTAGCAGTTCGAAAGCATGCAAATGCAAGTAGATAAATAGGGACCACCTCGGTGGGAAGGTAACAGCGTTCCGTGTCTAAGTCGCACTGGCCATGTGACCACAGAAGATTGTCTTCGGACAAAACGCTGGCTCTATGGCTTGGAAACGGGGATGAGCACTGCCCCCTAGAGTCGAACATGATTGTACAAAAATTGTCAAGGGGAACCTTTACCTTTACCTTAAGGCATTTATCATGTTGGCCAAATTTGCCTTCCCTAGAAAGGGAAAGAGTGGATGTAACAGTTGAAGTTGGGCAAAGGAACTCTGCTACAGCAGCCATCTAGATTCGCAGGATCAACTCTGGATCCAAGATCACCCCTAAGCTGTGCACCTGTTCTTTTAGTCTGAGCGCAGGCCCGGCCGGAATAGGGTGTAATCTGAATCCCAGATGGTTCTTTTTTGTTGACCAGCAGAATCCTATGTCTTGTTTGGATTGAGACTCAATTTGTTCACCCACACCCAGTCCTGCACTGAAGCAAGGCACTGATTCAGGTTTTCCACAGCCTCTTTGGCATTAGTAGGAAAAAAAAGAGGTAGAGCTTCTATCATTGGTATGGTGGTGGTGGTGAGATCCAGTCCAAATTCTGGATGACATCTCTCAGCAGAGGGAGTGTTGAAAAGCAGAGAGAACAAT
Source organism: Pogona vitticeps (assembly GCF_051106095.1). Classification (NCBI taxonomy): domain Eukaryota; kingdom Metazoa; phylum Chordata; class Lepidosauria; order Squamata; family Agamidae; genus Pogona; species Pogona vitticeps. Next base: position 193,413,572 of record NC_135786.1, read on the forward strand.
TCTAAGCCCTGAGGAACTCTACAAACTAATGGCCAGGATGCAAAACAGCAGTTTCCCAGTGCCACTTTCTGGGATTGTTCAGAAAATTAGGACCTGAACCACTGCAAAAGAGTTCCCCCAAGTCTCATTTATACTAATGAGATGGCACAATTGCATCAAGATACTGCACTTTTTAACAATAGGACCTAACTACTGCACCTCAGTCATTTGCAAGGAAAAAGAGAAGTGAAGGGGGAAACTTCAGCAAACCTCTCAGCAGAGAGAGAGAGAGAGAGAGAGAGAGAGCTCACAGAAGATAAATAATGGAACAGAATGGGGAAAATCTGCTTTATTCCACTATTTGAGTTACCAGTGTAAATGAGCTCAGGTTGTAATAATTCATGCCAAATTTAAATTCAGTCATATGAATGGTAGTGTTAGAAAGAAACAAACTAATTAGTTATAAAACCTGAACACCATTTGGAAATATGTACAGAGCCCCCTACTTTATATAAAAGGGCTAATATAACCCGAATAATGTCATTCAAAATTTGAATGCCTGGGGAGTATTCAGCCAGTAGATCTGTGAACCACATGAAAATAGCTGATATGAATGAATCCATTTAAAATCTCTGCAGGTGCCTATTTGCTGCAGGAAAAAAAAAAAACATTATTTTTAAACAGCTGTGTACCAAATAGAAGAAAATAGTTCTCCAGTGGTGGTGGGATACCTGCTGAAAGAACTGCTTCCACTAGCATAGCTTGGAGAGAGGGATTTCCACTGTAACTCTTTATACTCCCTAAAAACCTTTCTGGATAACTGAAACCCTTCCAAATCCAAACACAGTTTTTAAAGGCAGTGCTGAGGGCTTGAGCATAGAAGGAGGGAAGAAAGTTCTGTTGAGCTGGCACTGGCTATGGACATGGAACTCACTGAAAATGGATGGATGGATGGATGGATGGATGGATGGATGGATGGATGGATGGATGGATGGATGGATGGATGGATGGATGGATGGATGGATGGATGGATGGATGGATGGATGGATAGATAGATAGATAGATAGATAGATAGATAGATAGATAGATAGATAGATAGATAGATAGATAGATAGATCATACATCGAAGCGCCTTCAATACATTTTTTAAAAGAAAATTATGGGTCTCTTGTTTGTCTTTCCTTCTTTTTTTCTTTCTTGTTTTTATGAGTGATCTTCTCAGACCAGTTTGTGGGTATGTATTTTTTTTTAATTACTGTATTTAAAGTATTTTACCCCATCTTTCTCCTTAAAAGAACCCAAGGCAGCTTACATCAGTATATTACAGTATTTATAGCTGACAACATTGACTACACAAATACTAAAAAGGACCAAACAAATATTATATTAAAAATATTAGCAATACATATAGAATATATGCACTCTGGCATCTATGAAGTGTAAAATGAGAAGCCAGTCAAAACATAGGCTACAATGTAACTTCCAATAGCAATAGCTCTATATTCAGTTAACTAGAGCTACTGAAGACAAAACCTGTCCCACACCTTTCAGTCTTTAGTGGTGTCTTGCTATGGACAGTATTTCTGGTTGTATGTTGCTCTCATGACTGCAGAAATTAGTATATATGCTTGTTTATTTGTATAACTTGGTGCAGGTGATCATCCAATTGAATTCAGATACAAAGGTGATTAAATTAAATTTTGATGAAGTCTTGAATTACATATGACAGATACAACTGGGCACTGCAAAAAAGTATTGGCATGCAATGAGACAAATGGCTATTTGGAAAAATTCTCCATCCTGTGATAGTAGCTGATCAGTCATACAAGTGTGGCCTGGGGAATTTTGAGAGTTGTAGACCAAAAATACAAATCTACACAGTTCTAATTGATAGTTTACAGTTATATAACTCTTAGCAACCAGTTTCAAGTGGTGAGGCACTGAGAAACCAGATGGAGAAAAAACTGTTTACTTGAGAGACTCTCAGTTTGCAGAAGTGGAAAATATGCTATGGAGAAAAACCCATTAAATGCGGGCCCCTACTGGTTGTGTTTAGTAGCAGTGAGTATTAGTCAGGAAAGAAAACCTGACCACAAAGTTTATGTCTATGTGTGACAAGAGAGGACAAAGTACAGTCTTCTGTACTACTGGGTATGCGAGGTAGGATTAATGGAGCTGTAGTATAATAATATCTGGAGTAGAATGCCCTGTTAGAAGCAGAGGTGAAAGGCTGGAATCTGGAATAACAAAATGCCTTTTAGTGGGGATTGCAGACTTTTGTGTTTTGTCATAGACCCTGGTTATGTATACCAGTAAGAAACAAGGTGGTCCCATGCCCATCTCTCCAATGTCCTCTCTCTAAATTCTTGTAAACAGAATAGAGAAAGATGGCTCCACTCCTGTCTCCTACAGCAGGAGTCCCCAACCATGGGCCTCCAGATGTTCTTGGACTTCAACTCCCAGAAATCCTGACCAGCAGAGGTGGTGGTGAAGGCTGCTGGGAGTTGTAGTCCAATAACATCTGGAGACCCAAGATTGGGGACCACTGTCCTACAGTCACCTACTTTAGTAGTTCAAGAATGGATGATTAGCTTCCTGCTCGTCTGGCTCTGAACTACAGCAGGCAGTACCATCAGGCAGCTGGATAGACTTTTGGTAATGCTGGATGGATATTTCTTTTGAACGGGAGGCAAAAGCAGGAGCTCCATAGATGCAGTGTTTATTTTGGATTGAAGTCTGGCACAAAACAAACAAAATTCCTGGTTCTGTATATCCAGGAATTGCCCTCAACAATAAATATGCTCTGGTATGTAGATTCTGCCTTTGGCTAGGCTTGCAAGGATAAACAGTTGATTGTGTAAGGAGTGTAGTATATTCAGAACTATTTCAGAAGCAGTGATAGCAAAAGCGAAGAAGGGATTACAGTATGTGAAAACTATTTCTTATTCTGCTCTGACTTGTTCTTTATGGTTGAAGAGATGAACTGAGCCTAGCCTGCCATGACCAGTGAGTTTCTGAGACTATTTTGCCTCTCTTTGACTCATACAAGTGTAGTATAAGATGGACTGTAAATTTAGAAGAAATGTTTTATGTGAATGTGCTTTAGTGAGGTTTTTTGAAATGCTGCACAGTGATTGTGTTAGTTGGGTGTGCTGTGTATTTCTTTTGGCTTTTGGCTGGTTCTCAAATAGCCTTTTTAAAGTGTAGGTCCACAATGGATATTGCTTGATATTCATTTGAAAGACATTCCCAGAGGCTGCTCTCAAACTGTGGAAGTCTTTTCCTAGGTAGATTAGGCCAGTCATCTCGCTCTCTTGTTCTTCTGTATTAATGAATTTTGAAATTGGTTTTAATTCACTGGCATTTTATAGACATCATGATTTATGTAATTGTGTTTTAACATTATATTTTAATCTCTGTTGACATTTATTTCTATTTAGATTATAGTTAGTACTTCTGTATGAAATCTGTTTCCTCTGTTGTCCCCTTTTTTGACGATGGAGAGGTGCCCACCCAAATAAATTATGATATAAAATCAGTAACATAAGGTAAGCAAAACCTGGATTTTGCCTCCACAAATCTAATGACATATTAACACTATGATTCCTAGCAGGGCCCCAAGGACAGAAAATAAGTCATAGCATTCTGTTGTACAATAAATATGGTAATAATTTCCCACAGGCATATTTACAGTATTAGGAAAGTCTCCCGTTGGTTTGCACAAGTTTTTCTAGTGTATAGCATTCATCTTTAAATAGAACGCAACATTAAATTACAGGATTGCTTAAAAATGTTCCCATATTAATCTTGTTAAATCATATATCAGCCTCTGCCTCAATAATTTAAGTAGCAGTGAATTTGCTTATCTTAAGTTGCCAGCTGAGTCTTTCATTTTTATGTGCTTGTGTCTCAAGTAAAAAATAACTGTTGAGCAAGATTTTTGTACAGAGGAGTGTTCTTGGAAATAAAAAAAATTAAGTCGGAAATGAAAAGATGGGAATACACATAAATAGTACCATTTCCCTTTTACACTTTGAGTGACACTCAAATAACAGTGACTCCAAAATATCTGTGCTTAGGATTTTCAGAGCAGCCTGAGGGAATGTCAAAATCCCACTGAATTTCATTAATAGTTGGGCAGCTAATATTTTAAGCTTTCTCCCTCTAAATTTCCATTATCATACCAGTGTGGGTTTTTTTTGCTGACTGTTCTTGGCTCAGGAGAAATCATGGACTTGTTTGGAACCAACACATTTCCTTAGCTTCTGATCCTTCTCTTTAAATAGCTCATTGTAGCACTACTGAGATGCCCCCATTATTCTGAAAGAAAGAAAAATCTGTACCTTCCCCACGTAACCTTTGCTTTCTCTCACAGAAAAAAAATCAACAAGGTTTGACACTGCATAGAATACGTATATGTGGCTCCCTTGTGTTTTACATACTGTATGTCTCTTTACTTAAGTAAATTTGGCATAAATACTGAAATAGTTTGATGAGTTGATGGAAAAACTGTTCTAGTTTTTAGACCAGAAGTTGTATTAATCTGTTTCAGCAACAACAAAACATCTGTGTTTCTTAGGAAATGGAAAAGCTCACACTTAATTAAAGTTGTTAGTCATAAAGGTGCCAGAGTACATTTATTTTGGTTTTCTAAAGATGTTTTTGTACTATTTTTGCATTTATGAAACATTGCATTTTCTCTTCTGTCAACTCCTTGAACTATTTTATAATTTATGACCAGTGTAGTTCAGGAACACATAAGTAAAGCGTGGAAGCCACCTGTATTTCAACTGTGCAATGTCAAAACCTCACTGAACTTTTTCTATGGTATAAAGCAGTGGTTGGGGAACAGGGGTAGATTACCCCAAATGGGATAAAAGTGAAAATCCTGGGGGTAATGAGCAGAGCACTACCCCCGTCCCCCCACCCCCTGCAGCCAAACCTCATATTGTAAGCCACCTCTCCCTGTTACTTCCTTGGTTGCGGCAGGGCACTTGTAAATCCATTCTTTCAGAGATCGGAGATAAGCCTGCTTGATTGGTTACAGCTGTAGAATAGCCCTGAGCAGTCAATCAATCCGGGGCTTGTGAATGACTGCTTCCGCTGGAGATTACTGCAAGCAAGCAGGAGGAGGGAAAGGCTCCAGTTAACAAGGGAAGGAAGGTGCGAGAGACCAATGGCTTCATCAAGCTTGTTTAAATGTATGTAGAAAATGGAAGGAGGGAGGGAGGGTGGGTGTATGTGTGTGTGTATGAGAGAGAGAGACTGATTCAAAACTATGTAAAAAGGAACAGGCAAGCAAAACAGAAGGCTTGAATTAAGGCGGGAAAAAGGGTGGTTTTTTAAGATGCCGTTTAGGTTTGTCATCACTTTCCTCCCAAGAAGCAGGCGTCTTTTAATTTCGTGGCTGCTGTCACCATCCACAGTGATCATTGAGTCCAAAAAAGTAAAATCTGTCACTGCCTCCATATCTTCCCCTTCTATTTGCTAGGAGGTGATGGGGCCAGTGGCCATGATCTTAGGGTTTTTTATGTTGAGCTTCAGACTGTTTTTTGCACTCTTCTTTTTCACCCTCATTAAGAGGTTCTTTAATTCCTCCTCACTTTCTGTCATGCTTTTGCATAGTCAATGAAGCAGAAGTAGATGTTTTTCTGGAACTCTCTGGCTTTCTGCACAATCCAGCGCATGTTAGCAATTTGGTCTCTAGTTCTTCTGCCCTTTCAAAATCCAGCTTGTGCTTCTGGGAGTTCTTGGTCCACACACTGCTGAAGCCTGCATTGGAGGATTTTGAGCATAACCTTGCTAGCATGTGAAATGAGTGCAATTGTACAGTATTTGGAGCCTTCTTTGGCACTTCCCTTCTTTAGGATTGAGATGTAGACTGATCTTTTCCAATTCTCTGGCCATGACTGAGTTTTCCATTGATGATGAGAAAAAAATAGCGCACTGGTCCTTTGATATTGGGCTGTGGCACCTGCGTGGGTGACATGACCTTTAGACTGGTTTGTTCCTTTTTGCACACCACACACAGAATGATTAAAGTGATAGGACCACACACACCCAACTCTGCATTGGCTGTCTCTAGCAAGCATGTCATTGCTAGCACCACTCTGGCAGCCATTGATGATGACTAAATCCTCTACGAGCTAGCAAAAATTTAATGCAACTTGCTAGGCACGTTGGACACCTTACTACTTCCTATATCACCCCATGGCTGGAGTGCAATGTGTTCCAGCAAAAATAGTGCACATCTTTATTACATTTGGTGCATTCTGCTAGTTCAATACATAGCCTGGCAGCCATTGATACTGATTATATATCCTGCTAGTTTGATACACAGCCTGTGTAGATTCAATAATATTTTGAATTCAAATAATGTATGATTTCCTTCCTTTCAAATCAAGGGGGTAATGTCGGTGTATATAATTTTTTTTTGGGGGGGGAGTAAAAGGTAAAAAAGTTCCCTGACCCCTGATATAAAGCAAAGCTGTGTCTGGGGACAGAGTATAGTTTCTCTTTTTGAATATAGACTCCTTTATCTATAATCTCAAGGAATGTTTAACAGTAAAAAAATTGCAAATTCTGCCATGTCAACAGAGATTCCAGCTTTCTTTTTCTCTCTAAAATTTATGAATTCTTCCTTTTTGACCAATTTCTATTTTTATACCAGGGAATGATGACATTGACTTTATATGAACCCATAATCTATCTGGGGAACCACAATGGGCATCTAAGTTTGTTCCCAGTGTCTCTGTCCCTCCTTAAAAAGACAAAATCCAAGAGATTATTCTGTTCATTGTTCCTCCCTCTAGGGAAGATGCCAGCAGTTCTCTGGTGTCTGCCTGCTTGCTTGGACAGAATCTCTGCTTGTCCTGGTGAGTGAGTATTACAAATCTCATGGCTAGAAATGTCAAGTGCCGTGAGAGCAGAAAATTGCATTGGAGTGAACGCATTTGTGTGAGGCTTACAGAGAAGCAATATCATCTAGTACCGTGGAAAGAAAGAAGCATAAATCATATAGAATATTGGAAATATACTTGTATGTGTTTCTTCATTGTATATTTGTTATTTTCTTGAATTCTCCTCCTTTGCGTGAGTGCAGAAAACTGTAGGTGCCTGTGTGTTCTCTATAATAAGAGTAGAAAAAGAGTGAAATTTTGCTCCATTTAAAATATTTTCTAACATTTTTTGTTTGTTTGTTTATAATTTTGTGAGATGCATCAAACACAGAACAAACTAAACAATCAGGGATGAATAATACAGGGACATGAGGTATACACAGACAAAATCAGTGCAACAAATATTCCCAGAGATTTGCATCTGAGAAGGCTGGAGAGTAGTTCAGTTTGCCTTGTTGATGGAAGAAATGAAGCCTCAATAAAGATGCTATTTGTGTTAATGGGGAGCTTGTACTTGTGTAGTTAATTTTTTTCTATTAGCATGATCTACTAGATCTTAGAGAACCTGTGTGATAATATAATTGCTTATTCATTTCCAACTCACAGTTCTTAGCAATCTCACAGCCAAACATTGGGGTGCCAGTAGATCTTTGTGATTCAAAGCAGAGCCCCCATGCTGCACGCCACAAATATTGCTAACATTCCTAGAACAAGTGAAAGCATTATTGATCAAGTTATGCATTCTATGTTCTTGAAAATTTTGACACAAGGGCTGAAATCTTGTTGCTTAGCGTAATAAGTCAAACTAGAGCAGGCTTATTGAATCAGCATTTGATGAGTTAATTCCTCCATTAATTCTGTTGATTCATATGGGCTTTACTTTTGTTGCAACTTACTGCAATAAATTAAAGTTAGAGTAGGCCCATTTGAATCAATGGAACTTATTGGAGAAGTTGAATCACCAGATGCTCACTGATTTAATGGGCCTACTCCAGGGCATATCCCAGACAACCCAGACAATGTAGTTGCTGACCTTGAGCCAGACATCCTGGAGAGTGAAGTCAAGTGGGCCTTAGAAAGCCTGGCTAACAACAAGGCCAGTGGAGGTGATGGCATTCCAGTTGAACTATTTAAAATCTTGAAAAATGATGCTGTTAAGGCGCTACATTCAATATGCCAGCAAGTTTGGAAAACTCAACAGTGGCCAGAGGATTGGAAAAGATCAGTCTACATCCCAATCCCAAAGAAAGGCAGTGCCAAAGAATGCTCCAACTACCGCACAATTGCACTCATTTCACACGCTAGCAAGGTTATGCTCAAAATCCTACAAGGTAGGCTTCAGCAGTATGTGGACCGAGAACTCCCAGAAGTACAAGCTGGATTCCGAAGAGGCAGAGGAACTCGAGACCAAATTGCTAACTTGCGCTGGATTATGGAGAAAGCCAGAGAATTCCAGAATAATATCTACTTCTGCTTCATTGACTATGCAAAAGCCTTTGACTGTGTGGACCACAACAAACTATGGCAAGTTCTTAAAGAAATGGGAGTGCCTGACCACCTTATCTATCTACTGAGAAACCTATATGTGGGACAGGAAGCAACAGTTAGAACTGGATATGGAACAACTGAGTGGTTCAAAATTGGGAAAGGAGTACGACAAGGCTGTATATTGTCCCCCAGCTTATTCAACTTATATGCAGAATACATCATGCGGGAGGCTGGACTGGAGGAATCCCAAGCCGGAATTAAGATTGCCGGAAGAAATATCAACAACCTCCGATATGCAGATAACACCACTCTGATGGCAGAAAGTGAGGAGGAATTTAAGAACCTTGTAATGAGGGTGAAAGAGGAGAGTGCAAAAAACGGTCTGAAACTCAACATCAGAAAAACTAAGATCATGGCCACTGGTCCCATCACCTCCTGGCAAACAGAAGGGGAAGATATGGAGGCAGTGACAGATTTTATTTTCCTGGGGTCCATGATCACTGCAGATGGAGACAGCAGCCACGAAATTAAAAGACGCCTGCTTCTTGGGAGAAAGCGATGACAAATCTTGACAGCATCTTAAAAAGCAGAGACATCACCTTGCCAACAAAAGTCCGAATAGTCAAAGCTATGGTTTTTCCTGTTGTGATGTATGGAAGTGAGAGCTAGACCATAAAGAAAGCAGACCGCCGAAGAATTGATGCCTTTGAATTGTGGTGCTGGAGGAGACTCTTGAGAATCCCCTGGACTGCAAGGAGAACAAACCTATCAATTCTAAAGGAAATCAACCCTGAGTGCTCACTGGAAGGACAGATCCTGAAGCTGAGGCTCCAGTACTTTGGCCATCTAATGAGAAGAAAAGACTCCCTGGAAAAGACCCTGATGTTGGGAAAGTGTGATGGCAAGAGGAGAAGGGGACGACCGAGGATGAGATGGCTGGACAGTGTCTGCGAAGCAACCAACATGAATTTGACACAACTCCGGGAGGCAGTAGAAGATAGGAGGGCCTGGCGTGCTCTGGTCCATGGGGTCACGAAGAGTCAGACACGACTAAACAACTAAACGGCAACGACGACTCCAGGGCGACGTACTATGCTAAACAACAGGAATCCAGTTTGGAGGTCTTGTTATACATATCAGTTGAAGCATGGGGAATTTCCACCCCAGAATCAGAGATCATCACTGCAATGTCATCTGCAACCAGGTTAATCAAACATCTACTTCCCCAACAGGTTAGCTAAGTACATATACAATACAGTATCTGCAAATAAGCTAACCTAGCACAGGTTTATGCTTAACAATATAGGACTTCTCATGATTTGACTGGTAAGGGGCTTCATTGGAAACCAACAAAATCGGAGTCAGCAGACATCTCTGATAGAGACATTGTTCCTTTGAATATTGGAAGAGATGTTGAGCCAAGACTGTTTGTCTATTTGACAATATAAAGATTTTAAGACATTCAAAATCTGAGTACCCATGTCCATTGCTTCCCAAAATTTCAAGATATATGCCCATTTCATGTGTGCTGTTGGACTGATTTGCTTGATCAGAATGCTAGTGAATAATTTCACATCCTGATTTCACATCCTAGTATGAACTGTTAGGTTTGTTCATTAAATTTATGCACATTAATTCCCATGATGCTCAAAGCTCTCGTTACATGGTAAAATAGGGGGAGAAGAATGGGTGACCGCTGTTTTTGAACTCCTACAGAAGGGTTCTTTGAGTCTATCAAGACCTGGGGTTTATTATGTTTAAGCTTCCAGATGACTTTATGCAATTCATTTGAGGCAACTGGTTGTGTTAAAAATGATTTTATAAGTCAACAAATTGATTAGGGTTAATTTTGCTTTTAAAAGTGTCAATATCTATTTCATTGAGGAAGCAAAACAGATTCTTTTTCCACTAATTCTGAGTTATTGCATAATTATTGTTCTCTTAAAAAGGAAGAAATTTGAAAATTAAATCTTATACAATTGTATAGTAATTTAGATGTTGTCCTGGCAGATTCAAAATATTTCTGGTCAATGTGCAAATAATCTGTTCATGTCTAATAAGAAATTTGCTGTGCAGCAAATTGGGTTTGAGTTCCCAATGGGTTTATACTGGCTCAGTAGTAAAACAGCCTTGTGTTGTAAGAGATGTCTTGTTGAGGTGCCTTAACTCACTGATGGATTCTCCCAAATGTCTACATTACATTGCTTCAGACTGCAGTTAGGGAGGTATTTTTCTTTGCTGTAATCAGCTATAGATTTGGAAAACCATTCTCCGTAGTTCTGCTTATAGACTAAAATTTTTATGAAATACTATGAGAATCGTTTTGGACCATTATTTGGGAAAGGTGTTAGCAAGCTTATTTATGTATGGTCAGAAATCATTATTGGATTAATCTTGGCATCTCGAAACATGTTACTCTATTCTTTAGAAATTAGCATATACAGTGGTGCCTCGCAAGATGAATTTAATTCGTTCTGCCATTAATGTTGTCTTGTTGTTTTTCCATAGGAATGTGTTTAAATCTAATTAATGCATTCCTATGGGCAAAAAAAAAAAAATCAGAACAAAGTCAAATTTGGTTTACAAATGGTTTTGTAAGTGCTCTTTAAAGCCATACATATTGTCCAAATGATTTTAAATTTTTTTATCAAAAACCTTTAACTTTTTAAACATCATAGCAAAACATTTAAAAATCAGCAAACATGAGGCAGGAACAAAAAACAGAAAACATTCATCTTGCGAAGCACGGCCATAGGAACATTTGTCTTGCGAGTCATCAAACCCATTGCCAAAACCATTTGTCTTGCGAGTTTTCTGTCCTGCAAGGCATTTGTCTTGTGAGGCACCACTGTAATCAGAACAGGAAGATGTCCTGACTTAATTTGAAGAAAATAAATAGTCCTAGTTGGGTGACCTTCATAAGTCTCAACAGGTCCATTTCTGTTAGGATTGGGGGCAGTGTGCTTAAACATTATCTGGAATTTCTGCTGCTGTCAACTCCATCTCGTGTAGCATTTAGGGTCTTGTCAAAGGTAATCTTCCCTTTCCAAAAACCCAACAGATGTTTTCAGATTTCCAACATGAAATGACATTGCTCTTGGTTGGGCCATGTATTGTTGGTCCAGTTGCTTAGTGTATCATCATTGGACCTCCTTTGTAATGTACATAGATCCTTTTGATGATTCAGAGCATCTGGTAATCTAAATCTACAATAGGTGTTAAAATGATTACTACAACTCTGGTTTAACAGGAGTCAACTGATCCACAGAGAGATTTGCATTTAGTGTGAGCACCACAGGATCATCCATGTGGAGCATTACATGTAGTTCAAATCCTTTAAAAATATTCATCTACTTTATATGCAGATGCTCAGACTATGTGGCTGTGAACAACACAGATTTATGCAACACATTCCATGTGCCCAAGGTTATAGCATGCCGACTCCCATTTGAAATGAGAGCAATTGATGCCATATCAATTAAGGACACCTTCTATTCTAGGAGGGGAGAACTAAAAAAAATTCTAGACATGCTGGGCTTGCTCAGTGAGTCTGTTTTGATTGTGGTGAATGGCTGTCTTCCTCCATGAGGCAGGGAGCTATATCATGGATATCATCATCATTATCTGTTGCCATTTATTTATTTGTGTAGCATCCTCAGTGTGGCTCAGTGCAAGAAATTAAAATGGAATAAGAAATCTGTACCCCAAGGGATGTGCAACATAAAACAATAGGACACCAAATAGGAGATGATGATGATAACAATAGTAATAATAATACAAATGGAGATAATGATCGGAAGCGCAGAATGTAGTGGAAAAGAAAAGCATTGCATATGATAATAAAAACTAAAGAGAATAAAAGGCTTTAGCAGATAGGTAAGTTTCAAAAAAGCGCCTTAAACATACTAAGTGAGGCTGGTCTGTGTGTATGACACACAGATGTTCAGGAGGATGGTTCCAAACATGTGGAGTAGTGCAATAAAAAGTTTGATAGTTGGAGACCCTTGGATGAGTAAAGAGTATGGAATTGGAGGCATAAGGGAACCACAGCAAAGACAGACCATGAAAGGCTTTGAAAGTAAGAACAAAAAGCTTGTAAATAATCCTGAAATTGATAGGAAACTAAGAAAGACTTTAGACAAGGAGAAACATGATGCAAATGTTGGTCCAAAAATGTTCTCTGCAGTGCCGGATTTGGAATGGAATCAAGAGGATTAATGTAAGTTTGTGCATGACCAACTGAAAGATAACAGTAATCTAAAAAAGAAATAACCAGGCATGAATTGATATCTTTGCAGAAGAAACAGCAAAAAAAACCCGACAGGTTCCAGAAATGTCATGAAGAGAGAAGCAAGATGTCTTAATAGCAGCCTGAACAGGAGAAGAGAGAAAAAGAAAGAGATTAATCAGATCTATGAGCAAGACTCTGTCCATGCTTTACAGGCAATATTGTTTGCAGGATAGCTAGTATATTCTATAATATTATTATAGAAAATGTGTAAAAAAAGACAATTCTGAGGAGGGAAAATAAACAACTCTAGCAAAGGCAGATTGCATTTCGGATGAAGATGCCGCAACCAAGCTGTAATGTCATACAAACATTATGAAATATGGGTTTGATTAGTAGAAGAAAGGTTGTGAACTCTCAGTATATAAATGACATTGAAATTCATGGGAGTTAATAACTTGACCAGAACAGTATATAAAGAGCAAAGCAGGGAGCTCAGGACAGGGTCACAGAAAGAGGGAAAGTAGTTAAAAACAATTTCCTACAGATACATTGAACAGTCTGATAGATAAGAAGCAAGCCAGCTTAAAGCAGAATTGTGAAATCTCAAATAACTCAGGGAATCAAAGGAAAGAGTATAATCAGTTATGTCAAAGGCTATGGAAAGGTCAAGAAGAATAAGGGTGGAATGTGAGAATCTTGATTTGGAAATAAGATTATTAGTGATTTTTGTCAGAGTTGTTTTGGTGAAATGTAGAGGACAGACTGCAAGTTATTCAACGCTGAGTGAGAAGAATGTCCACACAGCAAGAATGAGCAACATATTCCAAATGTCTAAAAGCAAAAGGCAGTAAGAAAACAGGATGGAAATTAGAGAAGAATCAAAAGATGGCTGTTTAAAAACAGGAGAGACTATTAACAATATGTTAAAGGGAGGAAACAATAGCAAGGGGAACAGTAGTCAGAGGACAAGATGGGACCAGACTGGGAGGGCAAGTGAAAGAATTCAAGAGAGTTGGAGAAGGGAGGAAAGCTTCTCTTATAGAAGCAGAAGAAAGTGGTCAAAGAACTGAACAACAAGAAGGAACGTGTAATGCCAGTCAAAGAAGAACAATAGCAGCAAGATCATAATGAATAATATAGATTTTTTTTTAAAAAAATTGAGAATTCCTGTATCTGAAAGAAAGGTAGGAGAGATGTCCTCATGAGTGAGTCGAAAGTGGGAAAGAGACACTGGGTGATCCTAGAATTAGTATGATTGAATATTACTGCTGTTTTGCTAAGGGCAGGAAAAAGAAGATAATAAATGTATTCAACTTGTTCATTAGTCCTCCAGAAGTGCTCAGCTGAATGAGTGGAAGGACAAAGCTAATTCATTGAAGAGTAAACTTGGGCTGGGACAAAACTGAGTGAATAGTGGATATAAAAGGTGGTGAAAATTTATCTAGAGGACAGAAGAGAATGGAATTAAATGAAGAGCCTAACAAATCAGCAGAGATAGCAGGAGAAAGAGAACAATGCATCTGAAAGCGTATAAAAATTATCTTAGTGATGTCTTTTATCTTGTAGCATGTTCAGCCATCTCTGATTCATACTCCATCTTCCACTAAGGACTTCATCCCATGTTTCTATTGCCACTTGGGAGAACAGATACTCATTTTATTTATTCCTCCTCTTTTGTAGCATTCTCCCTTCCCAGCAGTGTGGCAATGCTGGCAAAGAATTAAAATGACACAAAAGAAGCAGATTAGAGTACTGTCCTCTGAAGATGCCGGCCACAGAGACTGGCGAAATGTTAGGCAAAACAACCTTCAGAACACGGCCAAAGAGCCCGAAGAACCCACAACAACCACAAGCAGATTAGAGTTTGCAGGTTCCTTTTTTGGGGGTCTGTATGTCTTCTATTGTTGCGACACCAGCTGACCCAAGGTGAAATTTAAGCCTTTGCTACTGGCAAAGAGAATTAAGTGTTGGCAGAGTAGAGCTGTTTGAAGTCCAGAGAGGATTTTGAGAACGTAACTCACCAAATGTATGAAACTTAATTAGTACACCAGCCCTCTCGAAGACTTTCTACATCAATGTGTGTGAGTATGTGTATGTGTACAGACAGAGACGGGACGTGGTGGCGCTGCGGGCTAAACCGCAAAAGCCTGTGCTGCAGGGTCAGAAGACCAAGCAGTCGTAAGATCAAATCCACGCAACGGAGTGAGCTCCCGTTGCTTGTCCCAGCTAGATAAATAGGGACCACCTCGGTGGGAAGGTAACAGCGTTCCGTGTCTAAGTCGCACTGGCCATGTGACCATGGAAGATTGTCTTTGGACAAACGCTGGCTCTATGGCTTGGAAACGGGGATGAGCACCGCCCCCTAGAGTCGAACATGACTGGACAAAAATTGTCAAGGGGAACCTTTACCTTTACCTTTATAGACAGAGACACATAGAAAAAACACACATACACACAAACTTATTTGATACAGGAAATCTTAATTAAGGCATTGTGTTATTTACGCAGTTGGGATATAAAAAGATCATTCATGAGTTATGCATGTATTACAGAAATAATTCTTATGGCTGAAAACTGAAGGGGAGATTCTGCAGTGAAATACAGAGAGTGTTGCCTCTAATTACAGGAGAGGCAGACTGGTAAATTAAAAGGCAGTAAGAAATGGCTTGGACCAGGTGGTATTTTTCTAAAGTTGTGGTGCAGAGTAGCAAAAATTTGCATGGATAATCTATTCATTATAAATATTTTTCGTTGTGTATGATACCACCTTATGTAATAGTTAAATAACAGTAGCAGGCGTGTGAGAAGGAGAAGGGCAAACTTTTCATTCAGAGGATTAATACAATACTTCTGAAGCTTTCTTTTACAGATGTTGGGCCCACTTTTACTTATCATGTATAGGCAGTTAAATGATAACTCCTGTTTTCATTGAACACAGAAAATAAATATGAGCAGTCTATCAGGGAAGAAGTGAGTTCAGTTCAGAAGTGAATGCTCCGACTGTACCTTTTTAGGCTGGCAAGATTAGGAGGAAACAAATCATGAATCAGATTCCAAGATAGAACTAGGAAAAAAAATAAAACTAGTACAGTGGTGCCTTGACTTATGGCCATAATCCGTTCCAGAAGATGGATGTAACTCGAAATGGTCGTAAGTCAAAGCACCATTTTCCATAGGAATGCACTGAAATGCAATTAATCCATTCCAGCTAAAGAAAAAAAATCACTCTCTCTCTCACACACAAAATCACTGCAAGACTCACTGGAAACGCAATTAATCCCTTCCAGCCGAAGGGGGGGGGGGAAGCAATCAAGCATGCAAGACCCATTGGAAATGCACAGAAAACAGACGGAGCAGATTGGAAATTCATAGAGAACAAAGGGGGCAGGTCGGAAATGCAAAGAAAACAAAGGGAAAGAGCAAGGGAAGAATGCAGAACCCATTGGAAACAGGGAAAAAACCCAAAATCAAGCAAACCCCTTAAGACCCATCAGAAATGGGGGGAACCAAAAACAAACAAACAAACCCCCCAAGGCTCATCACAGCACGGAAACATAAACCCCCCAGCCCGAAACCATGCTGCAAAAACACCCAGAACAGTTTTTAAAAAGCAGAAAACAGCCCTTTGTCATGAGTGCTTCCGAAGGTCTGGACCCAGAAGGGTTAACTGTGGCTGAGGAGAATGTGGAGAGATCTGAAACAGCTGAGCAGCCTCCAGGTTCTCCCTCCACCGCAGACAGGCTTCGGGGCAGGCTTCAGAAAAGACTCAGGGCAAGAAGAGCAGAGGATCGCTCTGGCTTTCCACAGGGACCTACGTTCACCTAGTCCTGAGTACTAGCAGAATAGAGAGCTTTCCAACAGCTCAAGGAGCTGTTTTAGTATAAAACAAGCTTCAGTGAAGCCAGAAAACTTTGTGGAAGCAAGGAGTCAAAACCTTGGCTGGCATCCACGTCTCTTGTTCGTGAATTCTGTATCTTGACCCTGGACTGCACTGGTAGTGGACTTTGGACCTTGGCCCTGGACTATGTACTCTGAACCCTGGACTCTGACTGTGTATCTGACTCTGGACTTTGACTTTGGACTGCACTCTGTAAGTTTGTTTCAGGACTCTGGCTTTGCATTCTTGGTATCTCTGACCTTGGACTGGTTTATCAGACTTCGGCTATTGTAACCCCCGGGAACGTGACACCCTTTACCTTACCAGGCAGCCTGAAGCCTCCCTCCAAACACACACGCACACGCTCACTCAGAAGCAGAAATGAGGCAGTCCCAAGCCTCCTCCGACGCACGCTCTGGGTGAAAGAGCTTCAAAGAAACAGCCTCGTCGCCACCTACAGTTAGAAATTTGAATTTCCTGCCTTTTTTCCTTGCCTTTTTCTGTTTATAAGTGAAATCTCCGGTCACAAGTAGAAGCAAAATTTTGTGGCCGGAGCTGGTCATAACTCAAAATGGTTGTAAGTAGGGATGTTCGTAAGTCGAGACAGCACAGTAGTCAGAACAGGAGGGTGAACCAGGAGATAGTGACAGATAGAGAAAGCCAGAGGCCAGCACTCAAAATTTATGAAAAAGTGAACAATTATTAAATGTGGACATGTTTCTCAGGTACTGGGAGTCTCTTATGCAGCTTTGTGACCCATAAGTGGTTTCCTACTGGCCACAAAGAAGGTGGTTTGTACAACTATGAAATTGGAACTGGTGGCTAAAGGTGAAGGACCAGAGGCAAAGAGATCTGGGAATTAAGTAATTTATCAGGTCTTTTATAAGACTAGATTCCCCTCATCACAAGACATTACCATTTTAGGCAGCTTTTGCACAGGATTATGTTATTATATTTGATATATTTGTACTGAAAGGGGAAGCCTTACTCCAATGCCGTTGCCACAGTTGCTGAAAAATTAGAAGGCAAACTAAATTCTGCTTTATTTAGCCCAATGCATTACTATTAGAAATAAAGTCACACAAAGTTAGAAGTCTAGAAAAATAAATAGTACTGTAATGTGGAAATAACTCTTGATGTTCCATGGCAATGCCATACACCTATCATAGTTCTTCAAATATTTGAGAAAATATGAACTTTAGATTTAGAAACTGGGCTTTTTGACAGACCCAATAAATGCCAACTTAGAAAAAAACAAAAGCAAAATTAAAAAAAAATTAAAAAGAGAACAAGAAAGGGAAAAACAATCAGGTGACACCTGAGCTAAAAGTATGCATTATTAGCTGTAGAGTCTAATGAAAGCTAAGCAGATAAGTCAGATAAAAGTGATGAGAAAAAAAAGGCTCTGGAAGAGGCCAAATGATCATCTGGCTGACATTGTTTCCTTAAACCAGATTTGAAATGAAAAAGACTGAATGTGGGATAAAGCAGACCTGGGAGACCTGTTCATTCAGACAGAGGGCACAAAACTCTTAAATATCTGGCTTTGAATGCCGGTGTGCCTGTTCTTGATTGTGGTGCCAAATTAAGATATTCACCTCCTTATTCTGTTAGGCTTGTGATCTGGCAGGCAGGTACAATGTGGCTCTTCTCTTTTGGGAACAGGTGTACCTATTGAATTTGGACAGTGCATATTGAAGAGAATGTCATTCATTTCAGTTTTTTAATGGGAACCAAAATTCAAGACTCTGTTCGTAATAGAACATTATCTTTTGAGATACAGTCAACCCTCGACTTGCAAATGGCCCTTGTTACAAACATTTCGACTTACAAACCGCTCTCACAGGAAAATATTGACTCTACTTACAAACTTAGATTCAAGTTATGAACAAAAAATGCATCTTGGCTTGTCTTGATTGAAAAAGTGCTTTTCAAGGTGTTCTGTTGTCTGAAAGGTGCTTGGTTTTTTCCAAAAGGTGCTTGTCTTGGCTTTTCAAGGTGTTCTGTTGAAAAGGTGTCTGTTCCCTCCTTCCCTCCCTCTTTTCTTTCCTTTCCTTTTTTTTAACCTAAGTCATCTTAGGCTAAAACGGAAAAAAAGGAAAAAAGTCTGCCCCTAGTGGTAGGAATGGATTAACTGGCTTTGCATTAGTTCCTATGGGAACTAATGATTCGAGTTACAAACCGCCCCTCGACCTAAGAACCAAAAACAGCTGGAACAGATTAATTGGCTTTCAATGCATTCCTATGGGAAATGCTGATTCAACTTACAAACTTTTCAACTTGCAAACTTCCTTCCAGAACGGATTAAGTTTGTAAGTCGAAGGTTGACTGTAATAGTTATCTGTGCATGGGAAATAAGGGAGCTTTACAGCAAGTGCTGGTTTTCCTTCTGCAAAGCGATACCAACTTGGCGAAAAACCACACATTCCTTCATTGCTATACTTGTGCTTGCCAAACTTCAAATCACACCACAGTAATTTACATGCCTTTTCTGCATTAAAAATGAATCAGTGTCTCTTTCCACAGTAGAGAATGGGATACTGCAGAGTTAAAGACATTGCCAGAGTATGATTTGCAGCTGTTCTGTGAAGCATTTGTCTGTGAATGCTTTTTCAACTTTTGAAAATGTGTGCTGCTTTTTGAAAGATTTATAGTGGTTGAACTAATTATATATCATGCGTTATCACCATGGATAAGGTTTTCCAGGTATGAGACAGATCGCCCTAGAAAGACACAGAATTAATAAGGATACACGTAATCTTCTCTGGGGCTAGTTGAATAGCTCAGTGAATTAGGTATCTAGTTATGAAGCTAGAATGGGGGAGTTCAGTTCTCTCAGAAGCCTGTGCTGCCTTGGTCAGGTTGCACAATCCAGGATGTCCCACCCCCCTTGCAGAAAAAGGGAATGAAAAATCACATCTGAATATTCTATTATATCTAGATAACCTGGAAAGGGTCACCATTAAGTCAGACTTGACAGAAGATACTTATTATTACCATCTTCTAGCATTCTACTTCTCTCTAACTACATTCGTCAGGAGAATGGTTTACCCAGTGGGTGGAGTTCACTATACATGGCCATCATATGAAATTCAGTGAGCTGGCACATAGTTTCTTTGGCTCAAAAAGAGAAGGTTCCATAGAAGCATGATTAATTACATGTAACTAAAGTTTAGTCTCATGCCTGAAACAATAGACATGAGTTGTGATTGATCAGATCTGATCTCAGTGTGGTTAAATTATCTATTCTGAGGCAGATTTTCAAACTAAGGTTCATGTTCTTTCTGGTTTTATATCTTGTGTTACTTGAGCAAGCAGATCTTTTGCTTAGTCTTTAAAAATGTGGTAAATAGATGCAAAATAAAAGTCAGCCAGCCAGCCACTCTTAAATGTGAACTGCCTATACATTTAAATGCCCAAACCATGTTTTGTACTATATATATATAAAACTGCATTTCGCTTAATGATGTTTCCTATGGCAATTTTCGCTTTATGATTACAATCCGTTCCCATTGGAATGGATTATCAGGTTTTCAATGCATTTCAATGGGAAAACGTGTTTCGCAAGACAATGTTTTCGCTTAACGGCGATTTTCACAGAACGAATTAACCTCCTTCGAGGCACTACTGTATTATACTCTGCCTTAAGAATTAAGATTGAAATGTACTTCATTCACAAGGACAGTGATTTAAACTACTTACTGTGAAAATTCTAAGGAGCTACTAAATGTGCTTAGGTTGCCAGGCTACCCTCATCTCTAGAGAAAAAAGTTAAACTGAAAACCCAATGAAGCCTGCTAATTAAAATACATGCAAAAATACTGTTTACAACATCAAATAAAAACAAGGCCATTACCTTTTTTAATATCAGAAATTAAAAGCCATCTGTAACAAAATTCATAATGAATCATAAAACGCTTGACTTTGGACTTTATTGGGTCAACAATAAAGTCTATCAGGAATGCCACTCCATGGTTTCTCATTAAAAATTCAGATTGTATGGACAAAACATAAAATACATAATCTTGAATCTCTAATCTTCATGGGGGATGATCTCTTAGTTTCTATGACTACCTTAATCATGCTTGATAGAAAATTACAGACCCATCAGTGTGATTGCAGTGATATTAGTTACTTGAGGCATTATTCTAAAACCACTGGAGCTGTTACAGTAGAGCTTCTTCATATTCTCCTCATGTGATGATCATGTTCATAATAGATTTCAGAGTTTTGTAAGCAAGCCTTTTATAAACCACCATTTACACTTGTGGAAGCTACTGTTAATACCTTCAGAAGAAATCGTGGTATTAATCCCTGGTGTGAAGTTAGTTTCACATCCCGAGTTTTTCCAAAGACCATACTCTTATTCAACCAATATATAGATTGTTCAGTTGTGGTCAGAACTGGAAAGTAGAACTCATATGGATGTCTACTTCAGAATGTGTCCTTGTAAAGAATATACAGTAAACCATTATAAAGTATATAACTTTATTATGCTGACTTCCAATACTAGTATTTCTGTAGTGTGTGTGTGTGTGTGTGTGTGTGTGTGTGTGTGTGTGTGTGTGTGTGTGTGTGTGTGTGTGTGTGTGTGTGTGTGTAAATATGTGCTTTTTGGAAACGTGTTCAGAAATATGTGTGTACACACACACACACACACACACACACACACACACCTTTCTGAACACGTTTCCAAAAAGCACATATTTTGCTACTTAATTCTCTATTTTCTGTGCATTAGAAATAAGTGCCAATTTCTAGATCCCTTCCCATAGAGTGATTTTATATCAGGGTGTAAGTGTAGTAAAGGTTAAGATATTGCATCCATACTTATTAATAGCTTAGCTTACTAGCCATTATCTGCTCAAATGGTGTTCTTTTGTAAACTGGTTACACATTCTAGCACACAGTTGGAGATATTGACAAAAAATAATTTATCTCCCTGTTTAGATGACAGGAATATATGTTTTAGTTCCTGTCAAATTTATCAGGGTATATTTCTGCCATACGCTAAAAGGGTCTTTAAAGGTGGTACATTTCTTCCCTTCTGGGTTAAGGTTATAATTAGGGTTGCACACAGGCTTTTGCCAAACTCTGATTACAATTTAGTCACATGTATGAGATTCAGATCAGATTGGAATGGTCAGATCTGGGAGCAAGCAAAATGGTCAAAAGCAACTAAGACTGATTTAGCACTTTGTATGTTCAAAATGAGTGAGGAAATTCCAGCCTGTGGAGATGGTTTATGTGCAAGAGAGATGATGGCATGATCAGAAGGGGAAGGAGGGGGGGGCTGGGCTTTGCTCATTGTTAGCTTTAACGAGCAATCTGCGATGGTAATTTAGTACCATTTTCAATCTGAAGGCAGCTCTGGTGAAAACACTCCTGCTGTTTGTAAGATGTCTCATTATTCATTATTTTCAGCTTTAAATATTGTCTTTAAATATGTCTTAAATAAATATATCAGGTAGAGAAGGTGTCAGAAAATGAGGAAGTCAAGATCTTGTGGAATTTCTCGATCCAAACTGATAGACACCTTGAACATAACACACCAGACATAGTAGTAATCGAATGAAGAAATGTCTGGATCATTGACATTGCAATTCCAGGGAATGCCAGAATTGAAAATAAAAAAAATTGGAAAAACTAACAAAGTACAGAGACCTGACAATCAAAACATCTCACCTCTGGAAGAAACATACTTCAGTGGTCCCCACAGTCACTGGGTCTTTGGGAACAATATTAAAAAAAAAAAAATTCACACAATACTATAAGCAGTTGCAGATCTCAGAAATCACACCATCACAGCTACAAAAAATGGCAATAGTAGGAACGGCATACATACTGTGTTGATATTAACAGATACTTAGGTTTTTGGTTAAAATTTGTATCTGTTATATAATACTGTGGCGATCCCCCTTTGGGCCCCTTATTTTCTTAGGCTCCACACAGGTAAACACACCCTTTATTCGCTGCCACCAGGTATTCTCCTAATACCACTTCAAGTTCCACACAGGAGCTGCCACCCCAAAAGGTCATATACTTTAGGAAGCAGGGTTTTTATTATTATTCAACATGAAAATCATATATGAGTTGGTTCAGGTGTTAATACTTTTAGGATCATGCAATCACTTTACTATCAATTTTATATCTCTTTTGTTATGCTTATACGTTCATTCCCGCTGGTTCCATGTGTTTTACTTTTAATTTCCTTTCTTTAACCCCTTTGATCTATTCCTGAACCCTAACACCCTCTATACATTTTATGGTCCCTGACTCTTTCTATCTCTCCCTAACTCCAACTGTTCCTAACTGTCCCTTCAACTCCCTAACTGTCACTCCAGCTCCGCCCCTCCTGCTCTATCCTTGGCTCCTCCCCCTTAGCTGCTGTGATGGACAGGCAGGAATGACATCACCTTTTTGCATTCCACTACAAATACCAGTCAGTGTTTTTATAATTTTGACTGTGCCTGGTGTTTTTGATGATGGTGATGACTATGACGATGATGATGACAAGCAAGAAAAGCCGAACTCTTTCTTCTTAATGTCACATGTCCCCAGCCCAACCCTCTCTTGGTGGAAAGAGAAAGACACAACAGTGATACCTTTCCCCATGCTGCCACCCAACGTCATAGTCTGGCCATTCCTTGACTGGCTATGCAAAGAGTACCTGAACTCTAAGGACTCTTGGGGTCAAGTATTGTTCATGTACCTGATAACTCTCCAAGATTCAACCAAGCTATGCAGTCAGCAGAGAGGATGAAGGGACAAAACCGAGTGCTGAGCTGAGTGCACATACCTTTTAAGACTCACATTTTCTTTTTCGTGAGAAAAAGAAAATATTAAAAATGCCTAGTTCAAAACCTCCTGAAACTATCAATCTGTAGTTAGGCAAGTTTAATCTCCTTTTTAGGATCTATCACATTGCAAAATATATATATCAGTGGAAGAAAAGTTACAGTTATTTTAATTTTTCAGTGCAACTGAATGGATGATAGGCTGTCCGGATTTACAAAGTGATTTAAATCCGGGGCCCAAAACAAATTATGTTCATGCTGAATCAGAGTAATCATGCTGCACCAAATTGGCCTGGGAGAGCCCATGGACAGCCCCAGTTATAACCTTTCAGTCAGCTAGAGCCAGCCACATATTCAGTGAATGCATGGGCAGTGGTTGCATCCATTGCTCATAGTGCCTGGTAGCCATATATTTATTTAGTTATAGTTTGTAGGGAGCCTAAATATGCAGAGCAGTTCTATGCAAGGTTCATCAACTCTAGCTAACTGGAAAAGCTGTTTGTGTGGAGAAGACCTTGTGTACCTCTGTTCATTGGTGTCCTCTCATGTTACTATGAAGTGTACCACTGCCCAGATGAAGTGACCAACAGCTGTGGCTATGTGTGAGGAAAAGCAAAAGAGGAACTAGACCTGCTGTAAGGCAGAGGTGGGCAACAACTCCAGATGTGCTTGGACTGTTGACTGTGGTGGCTACGGCTGATGAGAGTTGCAGGTCAGAAACTTCTGGAAGATCCCCATGGACTGCCCCTGCCCCAAGGTTTTAATTTGTGGGAGATCAGTCTCACAAAGTGTGTCTTAAATTGCTAGAACATCACAGTGCTAGGGCACTGTGTCCTTTGCAACACAATTCGAAACTAGGGGTATAGATTCCAGGGCACTTAGTGATGAGTGAGCTGAGCTGGGCTTGATTGGGGCCAGTGATCAACAAAAGTGGAGCATATCCAGAGGTACTCTGAGTATACCACTAAATGCAGTATGTTGGTCACCATACTTTGTGGGGTATGCTTCCCAGTGTCTTTCCATGATTGATTAATAACTGAATGTTTAAATGAGTTCTGGCATTTGGGACACTTGGTAACAGTACTTCAAATACTTGTGGGTGTAGAAAGGTAGTCCCTTCCTTTCCATTTTTCTTGACACTGAAATGTAGGAGGGAGGACAAAAGAAAGCCTCCAACCTTCTTCTCTGCCACTTCTATAAATACTGTAACTATTAACAGAGTCAGAGCTTTATAGCTGAGAAAGAGAATTTTCGGAGCTAAAGGATAATTTTTCCTGTCATGATCACCTTGATCTGAAGGTAAGGTTTCTGGATTGTGCGAGACTTATATTCTGTACCAATTATGCAGTTGTGAGCTTCTGCAGCAGTACTCTCATGTTAGCTACACTTAACAACTATAGGAAAATAATAGTTGAAGACCAGTCGGTACTTAATTAACAGAATGCAGGTTGTTGACAAGGTAGTGCAAAAGGTTTAGTTTAGTGTTGTTGTTTTAAATTGCTGATTTACCTTTTATACAATAAGTGAGCCATGTGCCTTTGGGTGGATCCCATTAACATATGAAGGAATACCCTGACCATTCGTATTGTATAGAAACAGCAACCTTTCTAATTAGATGTTGTGGTAGACAAATCCAGTATATAAGAACTCTAATCAGCAGTTACTTAAATTTGCATAAAATT
The DNA here is from genome assembly GCF_051106095.1 of Pogona vitticeps. Lineage (NCBI taxonomy): Eukaryota > Metazoa > Chordata > Lepidosauria > Squamata > Agamidae > Pogona > Pogona vitticeps. Next base: position 193,438,525 of record NC_135786.1, read on the forward strand.
AAGCAATGGACTAAATCCAACCTTAGTACTACTCTGAGTAGATCCATTGAATAGGTCTGTTTCAATAGGAACAGTCTGAGTAGGGCTAATGTTGTATTTAGCCCATTATTTAGAAGGGACAGGGTTTATTTGTGTGCACAATTGCTGTGCTGAATTGTTTCTGGGGTGGGGGAATCAATCCATGCTGAATGTCTCCTTAGGAGGGGAAAAACTGCTATTCGTTACGCTTTTCTTACTAAAGAAAACAAACTTATCCAATCCCCCAAAACTATAAAGCTACCAACATCTAATAAAGTCTTCCTTAATACTCTCAGTGTCAAGAAATAATATAAAATAATGTTAAAAACTATATTCATCTGACGCTAAGAATTGGCAAAACAACATATCATGTAATGGCATGCTTTCTTCCACTCTTCTTAACAACAGATCATAGTTTTTCTGTCTCTTGGTTTTTACCAAGATCTGTTTTATGATTATAGCAGAAAAGGTCAATCTACTCTTGTTAAAGCTGTGCTAAGTGTCAGTATCCATAACACTGCCCCTTTCTTTTAAACTGTTAGAATGTTTTTGAGCATTCTGACATCTCTGTGGCTTTACCATTCTTTGATTTCCCAGATAGAACTCAATTTTAACCTTTTAAATTTTAGAGTCTTTAAGTAAGATTTTCATGCATTAAAATCTTTCTAACTGTAATGTCAGGCAGAGGAAGAAAACCTTCAGTGTTAATAAAAATGTATGTAATGTAATATGGTCATTGGTTTGATAATTATTTTATTTTACTTTTTTGATGTGAATTGCTCGGTCCATTGCTAATACACAGTACAGTGGTGCCTCGCATAACGAGCGCACCGTTTAACGACGAATTCGCATAACGATCTTTTTTTGGGATCGCTAATGCGATTGCATACCGATGCCTAGATAGGCAAAAACTCGCTTTGCGACTATCGGTAAGCGTTTCACTTACCGATTTTCGCATAACGTTTTTTAAAATCAGCTGTTCGGCGGTTCCAAAATGGCCGCCGGACGCCCCAAAATGGCCACACGCAGCGTTTTTGCACCCTGCCCTCACTTACCGAGGGCGCAAAAATGGTGGCCAGATGGGGAAACATCACTTAACGGTGAGTTTAGAAGCCATTGGAATGCATTAAACTAAGTTTAATGCGTTCCTGTGGCATTTTCCTTTCCGTATAGTGATGTTTCCCCATAACGATGGTTAATCCGGAATGGATTAACCTCGCTATGCGGGGCACCACTGTATGTATGTTAAATCAAAGGGATGTAGAATATAGTCAGCAGATTTTAAAGCAGTGGTTCCCAATATTGGGTCTCCAAATTTCTTGGACTAAATCAGAAGCCTTCACCACTAGCTGTGCTGGCTAGAACCTCTGGGAGATGTAGTCCAAGAACATCTGGGGACTCAAGGTTGAGAATCAGCTAAAATGTGTTAATTTCTTAGAGATAAACCCGAATACAATTCAGAGCCTAATGATAAATGTGTGTATATTGTAATGGATTCCTCTTTTTTGCATTGAGAAATAAACTTTAAAATGTGTACATTGTGATGTTCACACTTGAACTACATATATGATAGAGAATTAATCAGCTGCTTTTGAACTGTGGCTGGTGATTTTTGCCTTACATACAGGGATTTGCTGCTGCTCAAGAATGCATTCCACAAGCATTCCAACCCTACAGTAAGCTTGAGCACAGAAACAATGGCATCTGTAGGGATGGAGAACTTGTCTTCCAGATTGGGCTGCAGTTTTCCATCAGCCTTAGGAAACAGAGCCAGTGACATTAATGGGAGTTGTAATCCAATAACATTAGAAGCTTATGTTCCGCATTCTTGGTCTACAGTGTGTTTAGTTTCTGCTAGCATTTTGGCGTAGATTTAGTAAACCCTGGTGTAAAGGATTAGGATCCCCAGAATATCCAGCCATTATGGCAGCTGCCCATACTGTCTTGGGGTATGCTGGGAGTTGTAGTTTTAAAAAAAGTAACAGTTCTGCTTTTTGCTTCTGACCAATGACATCTTTGCAGCAATTGCTTCTTCAGTGCTTTGGCTGTATTTGATTTCCTGAAGCCATTTGAATAAGATGGAACAATGAGTAGTTTTTAAAAAATCTCAGCTTTTATCAAGATTGTTGCAAAGTTTGGTTATATATTTTTTCTTTTCTTTTTTCTTTTCTTTTGATAAATAAACCCCCACAATGACTATAACCTGCTTAAATCTGAAGTTATTATGCACACTTATTTGAAAATATGTTCACTGGATTTTGCTTCTGAGGCTAAAAGAGAACTTGATGTAGAGCAGGATTACTGCAGTTTACTTGGTTATAGCAAGGCCCTGTTTGGCTGCTACAGAATATCTTCTAAAAGATTTGCTACAGTACAGTCATGGCCAAAAATATTGGCACCCTTGCAATTCTGTGAGAAGATGCAACTCTTCTCACAAAATTGTTGCAGGCAAACATTTTTGTAGTCATATGTTAATTTCTTTGGTTTACATTGGAACAACACAAAAAACAGAGAAGTCAAATCTGATACAATTTCACACAGAAACCCAAAAATGCACTGGCCAAAATTATTGGCATTCTTAACTTAATATTTGGTAGCGTTTTGGAAAAAATAATTGAAATCAATCGCTTCCTGTAACCATGAATGAGTTTCTTACCTCTGGAATTTTGGACCACTCTTCTTTTGGAAACTGCTCCAGGGTCTTCAGATTTGAGCGATGCCTTCTCCCAACTGCTGTTTTGAGATCTCTCCACAGGTGTTCTATGGGATTCAGATCTGGACTCATTGCTGGCCATTTCAGAACTCTCCAGCGCTTTATTTGTAACCATTCCTGAGTGCTTTTTGAAGTGTTTTTTTGGGTCATTGTCCTGCTGGAAGACCCATGACCTCTGGTGAAGACACAGCTTTCTGACACTGGGCACTACATTGCACCCCAACATTCTTTGGTAATTATCAGATTTCATGATACAGTTCACACAGTCAAGGCATCCAGTGCCAGAAGCAACAAAGCAGCCCCAAAACTTCTTTGAACCTCCACCATGTTTGACTATAGGGACTGTGTTCTTTTCTTTGAATGCCTCATTCCTTTTTCTGTAAAAAGTGCCATGATGTCGTCGGCCAAAAAGCTCTACTTTTATTTCAACTGTCCACAGTATATTCTCCCAGAAGGATTGTGGTTTTCTCACATATGTTTTGGCATACTCCAGTCTTGCTTCTTTATGCCTTTGTGTCAGCATCGGAGTCCTCCTGGGTCTCCTACCAAAGTGTCCCTTTTCATTCAGATGGTGACGGATAGTGCAAGTGGACACTGTTGTGTTGTGCCCTGTGTCTGTGGTTCAGCTTGAATTTGTTGGAAAGTTAATCTGGGTTCTGTCTCCACCATTTGAACAATCCTTTGTTGTAATTTTTCAGTAATTTTGCTCTTCCGTCCACGTCCAGGGAGGTTAGCTACAGTGCCATGGGGTGTAAACCTCTTGATGATATTGCACACAGTCAACACAGGAACATTAAGATCCCTGGAGGTGGACTTATAGGCTGGAGATTGTTAATGTTTTTCCACATCTTTTTCTCTCAAATCCATACACAACTCTTTACACTTCATTATTTTCTCCATGCTCAGTGTCACACAGAACAGAAAGATTGAACCAACTTTTTCCCACCTTAACTGGTTGCAAGTATGAGTACTATATTGTGCACACCTCTTACTTATGACAGGTGTGTCTAAATACGAATTAAAGGAGCATCACATGCTTGAAAAGCAATTATTTATTACAATTTAGACAGGGTGCCAATAATTTTGGCCAGTGCATTTTGGGGTTTCTGTGTGGGATTGTATCAGATTTGACTTTTCTTCTCTGTTTTTTATGTTGTTCCAACACAAAACAAAGAAACGAACATGTGAGTACCAAAACATTTGCAACTGCAACAATTTTCTGAGAGAAGGATTTCATTTTCTGACAGAATTGCAAGGGTGCCAATATTTTTGGTAATGACTGTATATCATTGCACCAATGTTTCCCTTTTGTAGTTTTTCTGTTAACATAGCTAAAGGTTAGGGATGCTTTTCAAACACATTTAGTGGAATTCATGGCAGCCATAGTCAAGAAAATATGAATTGCATATTCAAAGCTTTATGTACATGTGTATGTCTTTCAAAGGCACATTTGTGTTGGCCGTTGCATTATTCCATTGCTTTTTACTTTTCATGTTCAATTTACAAGCAATATTATTTTTCAGTTTAATACATTTATAACCCAACTTTTTCAAGAGTGTCAGAGCACTGTAGGTGACTTCTCTCTCTGTTGAGTCACCCACAACTCTATAATTAAGCAGAGTGGTCCATCGGTCCATATAGGCGGGGTATAAATCAAACCCGCTATACGGGTAATGGGAGGTATAGCGTCGGCGCAGTCCCTACTCGTGTTAGAAGAACAAGGAACAGATGTTTGAAGGCTGTTCATTGTTCTGAGACTGTGACCAACCCCCAATATCGAGGTAACCAGTTCAGCCAGCCTTCCACTCTATCCCTGCTACTGTTGAATGCCAGGTCTGTGTCCAATAAATCCCAGGTAATTTGTGACCTTATCCTGGAGGAGGACGCAGACCTGGCATGCATAACCGAGACGTGGATTGGCGGGGAGGGGGGTCCTCCCCTGGCTCTAATCTGTCCGCCCGGTTATGCCATCCAGCACCAGGGTAGACTGGAGGGGCGAGGGGGGGGGAGTAGCCATTGTGTATAAACCCAGCTTATAGGTTACCAGATGCTCCTCGGTGGTAAGGCCAGGTCTAGAGGCACTCCACGTGTCGATTGGGGCCAGGGATGGAATTGGGATTTTGCTGTGTTATCGCGCTCCCTGTAACCCAGCGATTTCCCTTCCGGAGCTGGCCGACTTTGTCTCCGCGGCACTGTTGGGATCCCCAAGGCTTCTGGTCTTGGGTGATTTCAACGTGCATGCGGGGGCAGAGGTTACCGGGCCAGCTCTTGAGTTCCTGGAAACCATGGCTTCCTTGAACATGTCCCAACATGTCAACGGCCCCACCCACGTGGGTGGCCATACGTTGGACCTGGTCTTTTCCACCAACTGGAGCGAGTGTGGTCTGGTGGTGACCGACCTTGTGTCGCTCCCCTTGTCATGGTCAGATCACCATCTGGTAAAATGTAAGGTTTCCGTGGCTCTCCCCCCTCGCAGGGAGCAGGGACCTATTTTCATGGTCTGCCCTCGAAGGCTACTGGATCCGGTTGGATTCCAGGATGCCATGAGAGGGGTCACGGCTGACCTGGCTAGCGCTCCTGTTGACGCTCTGGTTGACAGCTGGACCATGGCTGCCACCAGGGCTGTAGACATGATCGCGCCTAAACGCCCTCTCCGTCGCAGAATGCGCCCGGCGCCTTGGTTTAACCAGGAGCTCCGAGCGCTGAAGCGACATAGGAGAAGGCTAGAGCATAAGTGGAGGAAGGACCCGACGAATTATAATTGGATAGCTGTCAGGGTCGCAACTAACCTTTACCTCTCTAAGGTAAAGGCTGCTTGTCGAACTTACTTCGCTAACCGGATAAACGAAGCGTCCAATCAGCAGGCGGAGTTATTCAGATAGTGTGCAACCTATCCGGAACTGGTCTTGGTGATAGGCCTCCCCCTAGTTTCTCACCTGACCAGTTTGCAGCCTTTTTTAAATCTAAAGTGGAGGCCATCCGCCGGGACCTCTCTCCTTTTTTGAACACAGTGAGTCGAGCAGAGATGTCCAGCGCTCCATCTTGTCCGGTGATTTTTGACACCTTTCAGCCTGTCACGCCTGATTCGGTGGCCAAGGTGCTTGACTGCTGTCGAGCCACGATCTCCTCCCTTGACCCTTGCCCGGCCTGGCTAATCAAAGCAGCCAGGCCAATAACAACTGAATGGGCCACTGTAATAATAAATGGGTCTTTCTTGAGGGCAGGTTTCCTTCTGCCCTCAAGGAAACACTCATTAGGCCCATAAGAAAGAAACCTAGTTTGGCGGCGGACGAAATTGGCAATTATAGGCCCGTCGCCAACGTTTCTTTTATGAGCAAAGTGGTGGAGAGGGTGGTGGCCGACCAGTTTCAAGCTCACTTGGAAGAAACGGATGCCCTGGATCCATTTCAGTCGGGCTTCAGGCCGCATCACGGAACAGAGACGGCATTGGTCGCCCTGTACGATGACCTACTGAGGGAGGCTGACAGGGGAAAAATTTCTCTGTTAGTCCTTCTCGACATCTCAGTGGCCTTCGATACCGTCGACCACGGTATCCTCCTGGGGAGGCTCTCCAAGCTGGGAATTGGTGGTCTGGCGCTTGCCTGGCTCCGTTCCTTCTTGGAGGACCGTCCCCAGAGAGTACAGCTTGGGGAGAGTGTCTCGGCCCCGTGGAGCCTCAATTGTGGGGTTCCACAGGGGTCGATTATCTCCCCAATGCTGTTTAATATCTTCATGAGGCTGCTGGGCGGGGTCATCAGGGGATGTGGAGCGTCGTGTCATCAGTATGCGGATGACACCCAGCTCTACATCTCCTTTACTCCAACTGCAGGTGATGCCGTCCTGTCCCTCCAACGCTGCCTGGGGACCGTACTGGAGTGGATGCAGGAGAACGGGCTGAGGCTGAACCCGGACAAGACGGAGGTCTTGAGGGTGGGTGCCCCCACTGTTGGCGGCTTGGGCGACTCCCTCTCGTTTGGGGGGGTGACTTTTGCTGCAAAGAGTGGGGTTTGCAGTCTGGGGATCTACCTGGACCCAGCGCTCTCCATGGAGACTCAGGTGGTGTCCGTGGTCCGCATCGCCTTTTTTCATCTCTGGCGGATAGCCCAGCTGCGACCCTATCTCGATGTGGGGGCACTCACCACCCTGGTCCATGCGCTTGTAATCTCAAGATTAGACCACTGTAACGCGTTCTACATGGGGCTACCTTTGAGGCTGACGCGGAAACTCCAAGTGGTGCAGAATGCGGCGGCCAGACTCCTAAGTGGAGCTCGAAGATACCATCACATTTCTCCTATTCTGGCCGCGCTGCATTGGCTGCCCATTCGGTTCCGCGTTGACTTCAAAGTTCTGACGCATACGTTTAAAGCCCTAAATGGTTTAGGGCCTCGATATTTGGCGGAACGCTTACTCCCACCCAGTTCTACCCGTGTCACCCAAGCGAGTCAGGAGGTGACGCTGAGGAGCCTGACGCCGAGGGAGGCCCAGAAGGAAAAAACAAGAAACCGGGCCTTCTCGGCGGTGGCTCCTCGCCTCTGGAACAACTTACCTCCTGACATTCGCGCAGCTCCCTCGCTGGGTATTTTCAAGAAACAACTGAAAACATGGATGTTCAGGCAGGCCTTCCCCCTTTCTACCTAATACCTTCTTTTTCTGTTATAATATATCCCATTCCTCGCCATCTTTGGGAAAAAAAATTATTCTATCTTTTAATTTATGTAAATTATTATTTGTGATGAGGTTTGTTATATGTTTATTTTTTAAGTGCATGTTTTAAGCTGCCTAGAGTGGTCACAATTGACTAGATAGGCGGGGTATAAATGAAATAAAAATAAATAAATAAATAAATAAATAAATAAATAAATAAATGTTGTTGTTGTTGTTGTTGTTAATAATAATAATAATAATAATAATAATAATAATAATAATAATAATAATAATAATAATAATAATAATAATAATAATAATAATAATAATAATAATACATTGCATGAATGACCTGTATGATCTAATTCTCTAGGGCTTCAAAATTCACCAACAATGTATAGTCCAATATATTATTTTTTTTTAAAAAAATAAAGAAGCAGTTGTGCACAGGTTTAAAGAACGTAAGAATAGTATAAGTTCATACCAAACATTCGAAGTCCAATAATGTTTTTTCCTCAAAGTGACCAATGAGATGCTCATCAGAAGCCTACAAGTTCTAAATGAGCTGAAGTTGTTTTCAGGGGTTTTACCACCTTGGTTTCTTTTTAAGGAGAAAGGCAGGATAAAAAAAATATTTTAAATAAAAAATAAATGCTGGCACTGAAGTTTCAATCCATTAATGTGTGAGCTTGAGAATTTGTTTTCATTCCCTTTACCCACACAACTCTTCGTGCTGTTCCAAAATGGGCTCTGGGAGTCTTCTTCGTCCTCTGGAGTGGGTTTTCAGGATGTATTTAAGGGAACTTACTTGTTACCCAATGCTGTTGTCAGAGAGAAAAAAAGTTCAATCCTGTACTGAACCTGGGAGCCTTTGATAGACTCTTCATCCATAAGTATATGTAATATGATGTAATTAATGACAAAAAATTCACATCTTGTGGCAGTAAGTTCTGTAAGGCAATTGAAGGCTATGTAGAATATATCTGCTTATACTGACTCTAGAGTCAATCAGACTTTGTACAATGATTCCAAATTCTACTAATATAAGAGTAGGGGAAAAACTTTTTTTTCAGTGTCATGTACTGTGATGCACCGGACTCCCTAAAGCAGTGGTCAGGGAACAAATGGGGTAAAAATTGCACCATAACTGGGGGTAATGAGGACGCGACCCTAACCCCCTTCCCTCCTCCTCCTCCTCCACCACCTCTTCTGCCCAGAGGGGGGTCCCCAGCAGCCCGATCGCCCCCTTCCCACCCCCTTCTCCATCCTGGCTGCAACCGAACCACAGCGGATGGTGGCCGGTGATGGGCCCCGGCTGACAGTGTACGGCAGCCGAGGTGGCGGTGGGGCTGGCCATGGTGGAGGGCAAGGGTGGGGTGAGCGGCTGGAGCGCCCCAGCCAGGAGGAGCCTCTCCTTCCAGTGCCTGGAGAGGTGGATCACGGTGAAGGGGGAAGGGCGCGGCCATGATGGCGGCATGGTCCAGGCTCAGCCTCCTGGCACTGGGCCGCCGCCCCATGCCCCAACCCTGGAGGAGCCCGTTAGGGGGCAGCAGCGTTCGCCCAGCTGTGCAGCTTCCTTCGTCGGTGCCTCCGCGCTGGCCTGCTGGACCTGGAGGAGCATCTTGCCCTCCATGTGGCAGCTGTCACAGCGCTTCGACGGCGAGGCCTGCAGCCACCCCAGCAAGCAGCTGCCAGAGCCTGTGCTGGAGCGGGAGGTGGTGGCGGGTGCCCCTGGAGGGCAAGCCACCTGCTGCTCTTTGATGGCTGTCCAGGAGCCACCTGTTGGTGGAGAAAGGGAGCCGCCCCTGCGGGGCCAAGGACTGTGCACGGCCCCGCCTGGCAGCAGAGGAGGAGGCCCAGGCAGCAAGGCTTCGGCAGTGGCGCTCAACTGGCTGCGTGTGACCAAGATCCTTCCTTTCAAATCGAGGGGGGTAATGTCGGCATATATATAGATATTTTTAGGAGGTAAAAGATAAAAAAGTTCCCCGGCCCCTGCCCTAGCACTCAGTCAGAGAGCTCGACAGGCCACTTACCTACTGCCTTTGCGTTGGGGCAAGTCCCAAGACCTCAGCAGTGCGTAGCGTAAGCCCTTTGAACAAGTCTGACCTTAAAAGAACACTTTACACTTACTCAGTACTTTTCAAGTACAGGCACAGGCACATGGGCTTTGTGATTCCTTAGAACTCACCAAAGCTCAGTTAGGTAGGACTCTTAAATGATAGCTAGTTTGTGGCCCTCACTACTTCCTGGATTTAATCAGACCCTGCTGTTCAAGAGACCAGTCCTTTTGTAGAATTTTTATAATTGATTTTTTATTAAAAATAGAGTTTCATTAGAAATCAGTTTATATTTCATAAGCATTAGCATTAAGAACACATTCAAAGATCATTGCAGTTAATAAAAAAACTATTTCCCATTAAAATAATAAACACTAAAAAGCTGATCTAAGGTGGGCTATAGTGGCTAGCCCCATCTCCTTCTTTCTCCTTTACTTACAACCTCTCTCCTTCAACCTCCATGCTCATACCATCATCATGGAATGAAATCCAGAACAGAACAACACATGAATCATTGAACCCCGTTTCACATAACCCATCATCCATTTTCTATCTTCCCAAACTCCTCCTTTCTTCATGGCAAATCTGGCTGGTAACCAATTAACCTTAAGAGGCTGTACCACCTCTCTCCTTCCCTTATTTCCATGAGAGTCCAGGTGTTGTTTATCTCTTCTCCAGCTAGCTTGGAATGTTGAGTCTTCCATGGGCCTCTGAATTCGGCCTTTAGCGCTATCTTGATCCAGGCTGTAACGGTCTTCAGAAAAACACTCTCATGGCGCTTAGAAAAACACATTCCAATGTCTCTCAAATCATCTCCACACAGAACCTGTCTGACTCCATTTTACATTCCTCTGACTACATATCCCATCACCATGACATGTACAACTTTAGAAATTTTTGTGCACTCAGTCTTTCTGATTTTTCTTTCAAATTAAGGATGTCCAGTGGCCTTCTCTAGTTGAAGCACCTGGCTTTGGAGCTAGGGATTTTGACTCCCCACTGTGACTCCCAGGAAAAGAGTCGGCCTCTGTAGCCTTGAGTAACAGTCCCTGAGTGCCCCTGGAAGAAAGGAAAGGTAAACTACCTCTGAGTACTCTGTACCTAGGAAAACTGAAAAGGATCACCATAAGACAAAATTGACATGATGGCACAAAAATAGTATTATACTGTGCATTTTATGTTCAAAATAGTTATATAGTTTATGAGAACTTTATTAATATATTGAGAACAAAACTGAACACAGTGTTCCAAATGTGGTAACTGTAGATTCATATAAGGCATTATGGTATTGGTCAGTTTCTTTAGTAATGAACCCCTGGTGTGAAATGTATCTTCTTCATAGCATTCATACACTGGATGAACACAGTTTCAGGGAACACGGTTTAAGATTGGGAGCCACAATCCTTGACCCTCAGGCACATTAGAAACCTGTTAGGTGGTCCTGATACTTTTTTTTTGGGGGGGGAAGGATTCCATAAGATCGGACTCTGAGATTTTTGGAGGAAAATGTTTCTTCACTAGCGACTTCAGTTTCTGTCTTGACTCTCTTATTTTATAATTTTTAAAAATATTCAGTAGAGCAAATGTCAAAATGATACATTTCCTCAATTCCAGTTATTTTTAAATAGAGGGTGTATGGGGATGGCTGAGCCATCTGGCATAGTTTGGCTGAGACCTCATATTCCTAGTCTTCCTAAATTTATAACTCATTGTTTGCAATGTTCTTCTCACTCTTATTAGGTTATGTGGATAAGGGAACATTTATTTATAAGTAGTCTTTAGAGAATTTACGGGATGTAAAAGACAGAGAGGGAAAAGACATCATGTGGGTACTGTGAACAAGCAAGAAATAATATCACAGAAGACAGAAAAGGCAATACAGTGGTGCCTCGCATAATGAGCGCCCCATTTAACGACCGGCCGGCGCTTCAGAAGTACTGCGGGGGAGCCCTCCCCCGCCTCCTTCCGAAGCGCCTGCCGGCCAGTGCTTCAGAAGAACCGCGGGGGAGTATTTTCCATTTTCCCCCAGTTGGGCGGCGGGCGCTTCGGAAGGACCACGAGGAAGGGCTCCCCCGCCTCCTTCCGAAGCGCCCGCCGGTCAGCTGGGGGAAAATGGGGCCTACAGGGAAAAATCGCAAAGCGGATTCATCGTTAAACGGGGCGCTCGTTATGCGAGGCACCACTGTATATGAAATCCCAAGGGGTTCACGGTTGAGGGGCAATAGTCCTTAAATCACCCAGGACCTCATGATAAGCTGGGAATGGAATCATAACAATATGGTGCTTCCAATCCCATCTCTTGCTTGAGAAAGAGAGAATATGGGTGATCTTGCTGAAAGTTGCTAGGAATCTCATTAGAATCAGAGTCACACTTTTGCTTTTTTGCAGAGAGCTTGATTTCCCAGAACAGTTGAAACAAATGTCTGCAGAGAACACTAACTTGAAGCCAAGATAAAATGAATCTGATTAATGCTATTTCATGGAAGTGTAGTTGGAGATGATTAAGTGCTTCCCATTCAATCAATTTAAGTAGCAATGATATTTTTTTCCAGAATCTTGGGTTTCAATGAAGAGTTTTGCCTTACTTTCATCTCTTCTAGGCATTGAGACTTGTTGATATGCCTAATGTAGTACAGTGGATAGAGTGACAAATTAGGCTTTAAGAGACCTTGGTTTGAGTCCCTGCTTGGCCATGGAAACTCATCGCGCGGTGTACTGGTAAACTCCTTAATATCTTACCTTGAAAGCCCTATTCGAGTCATTGTAATTTAGATGTGATTTGATGGAACTTAACAGAACAGAACAATATAATACGTTAACAGTGTTGACTGTCATAATAGGGTAATTAGTTTTTGCCATCTGCTAAACAGTTTACTCTTCCTAGTTTATTGGGCAAGTTATATACAAAGAGATCCAAATGTCCTTTCCATGTCCACAGGTGTTTAATCATGGCACTCATTCAATAATACTGAACTGGAAAGGGCCCTACATATTTTGGCTTTTAAATGTGATACAAAAACAATGTTGGGATTGGAATTAATGCGAATGATTTCATCCAAAAAGAATTAAGGAAGAGTGACGCAGTACATGACTGACTGAAGAAAACTTATTCCATCCATTAACTACCCAGAAAAGCTTTTCTCATGTGGATGCCCTTTTTACAGAGAAGTAGATGTTCCTCATTGCCATCACCACCAAATAACAGGCTTTAACATGGGCTCTAAAGGATGCTTATTTATGATTTATACAGCTTAGAACCATCACATTTTCTTTGAGTTTCCTCCTGTGTGTGCTCAAGTTGTCATCTCTGCTTGGCTCTTTTCCTCCAAATCACCATTGAACCATTTTCCAAGCCTGCTCATTATTCTGGCAACAATTTAGATCCACATCGGAATAGCCAGATTATTCCATGAAATGCTGTTGAATGTCTGAAAACCTATGCCTTGCTAGCAATGTGTAGTTAACAAGCAGCTCAGTTCCTTGTAGTAATCTCTATAAATTTCAACTTTCTCATGTTACTGGAAATAGATTAAAGCTCATCACATAAGAAGTAAGCAATTAGTTATATAAACACACAAGAATTATTGCATTAATGCAAGAATCTTAGCCATCTGTACGTATTTTATTTATAAGAAGAAAATATTTTGACAAGAATTGGATTTTGAGTGGTATATTAAATAGAGCTCTGTTTAAAAGAGTATCCACTACTGTATGGCTTTGTATTCCCATTCTGTTCTTTCCTCTTGGTCTCATTTCGGATCACCCAATCAGTGGGATCAGGACCTCAAACCCCCCTCTGCTGATTCCCAAATCTATTCTACATAGCCAATTTGCTTAGTTTGTCATGCTGCTGTTTGCTTAGCTGTTCTCCACTTACGTTTCTTGTTACGTGTTCTCATTCCTTGTTCCTATGTCTCCTCTGTTAGTGAGATCCCATGGTTGCAACCTGATCCCCCTCCTCCTTCTCCTCTTCCATTGTCATGTGTTTCTCTCTCTCTCTCTCTCTCTCTCTCTCTCTCTCTCTCTCTCTCTCTTCTGGAGTTCGAAGAAGCTTGGAGTTATTGTGGCATGAGGACCAATGAAGCCAAATGTGTTGGAAGTGCATTCTGGATCCTTCCTCCTTTATTTATTGAATCCAGTTAAGATCTCCCAGAATTCCCAGATCTTTTGCCACTTCCAGAACTGGTTGCCAAAATATTTCTCTAGATTAGGTTTATCTAGGCTTGTTATAAGAATGTATGCTCTTAATGGTTTGCGCACTAAATCCATGCAGCTATTTCAAGGAGTTAAGGGGGCTGTGAGTAAAGAGTGAGAGAGGCCTGGCCTCACAACTGTGAGGACACAGAAAAGTGAAAACACATTGTAAGGAAGTTTCACAGAAATTGTATCCTTGAATGTCATAGTTTTATGTTGATCATCTATGAAGTTTTAACACTGTGATGGATTTAATACACCAAGTTTGGTTTTGCAGCCTTTTGTTGCTCTCCCCCACTTTGATCTAGCAGTAATTAATGCGCACAGGCAAGATTTCTCAATATAATATTTATTCCTTTTTGATTGTTAATTTTTTTTATGTCTTAACTCTGCACTTGCTGGGGTATTTGCTACGTAACTCTTTGAAACCCTCAAATTGTATTGAATGTATTTGTGATTGTTTACCTACATGCAACAATGGTTATATTGTCTGATTGCAACAGTGCTGCTGCCATTAAATAAAATCACAAGTCTCTACCTGAATTCTTAAAATCTTAGGGAAGCTTTGCAGTCTTGAGGAAAACAGAGAACATAAGGAAAATGGAATAAAAATGGAGAGATTAGAGAGATTTGGACTGTAAACTGAAACCCTGGAGTTTCATAAAGATGGATAGTCACAATAATAAATAAATAGGATCAACTATTGTGTTGAAACAGAAAATAAAGCAGATAAATGCTTGAGGGTAAGAGGATCAAAATGAAACAGATGTCCTAAAGCAGAGAAGAGAAGTATGATAGATGTTGGTGCCTAGCAAATTCAAGGCATCAAGAGAAGCAAACAACAAGTGACTTGATGCCAGGAAGAGAAAATTAAAGGCTAAGCAAAAGATAAGAAAAGTTAAAGCTACTATTCAAGTACACACCCATTGATGCTTGTAATGGAAGTTATGTTTGAACAGACAGGATTGCATTGAAAGTGCAATATATAAAAAATTTAGAAAAAGAAATGAAAGAAGTGAAATAAATTGAGCTCAAGCAGTGAATGGGTTTAAAGAAATAATGTCAGTTGAATGCAATAAAATAATTAAAAATTGCTGCTGAGTTACTGGAAATATTAATGGAAATATGGTTGAAACAGTGTGCAAAGGATCTAATATCTGACACCAGATTCTATACATGTCTACTTATAAGAAAAGTCTAAGGAATTTAATCAGATTTACTCCTGGGTGACTATATGAATGTAGTTTGAGATACATTTTATGTACAGATTTATTACAGGGTCCCACTTATTTAAATGTGTTGTCAAATTATAGTGCCAACAGAAATTACTGATGCTGGCAGGACTTGAGGTACACTCTGGAAGGCTTGCCAATTTTGTTGCTGAATTTTAATCCAAGTGAAAAAAATAGAGTGAGTCGTATAGTAATCTTGTGCTTGCTGGCATGAAGATCAGCACATACTCTTATATAACAGATTTCCCCTGTGGAGACATTTAGATATGATATAGGCATTTAGATATAGCATATCACCTGTTTGCATTCTGTGTGCATTGAGCAGGAGAAGGCAGCTTCCAGGACATTGGGCTAGATGACCATATTGCAAATACATTGGTGCCTCACTTTATGATTGCCCCGCATTACGATGAATCTGCTTTACGACAATCTTTTTGCGATCGCAATTGTGATTGCAAAACGATGGTCTAAATGGGGGAATTTCGCTTTGCGATGATCGGTTCCCTGCTTCGGGAACCGATTCTTTGCAAAACGTTGATATTTAAACAGTTGATTGGTGGTTTAAAAATGGCCACCGGGTAACTAAAATGGCTCCCCGCTGTGTTTAGGAATGGATTCCTCGCTATACAGGCAGCAAAAATGGCCGCCGTATAGAGGCTCTTCACTGAACGGTGAGTTTTTACCCCATTGGAACACATTGAACAGGTTTCAATGCGTTTCAATGGTTTTTTTTTGCTTTACGATGTTTTTGCTTAACGACGATTTTCCTGGAACGGATTATCGCCGTTAAGCAAGGCACCACTGTAATTAGTCTGTCTGTAATGACAGACTTAATAATTAGTCTGCCTCCACTCATGGCTATGCGGTTTTTTTCTTCTTCTTAGAAGGAAGACATGTGTCCTCATGCATAATTGTTTATGAGCAGACAGGTGTTTGTGGAAGCACTAATACTCTGCATTCATCCATAATCTTGGGCAAAGTTATAATTAAAAATTTCTTCTCATTCCCGTCCTGAAATTACCTGATTGCTGACAACAGAGCATGTGTGTAGTCAGTTTTAACAAAGCCATGGTCATTTTGGAAACCTCTTACCAATAAGCAATAGTTAGTCATGTCTGAGGATTGACATTTTGAATGATCTTTACTGGACCTTTGTCACCCTGAAGCTCATTTAATTTACATAATTTTTCTCACAACTCACTTGCTTCCCACTCTGTGCCATGTACTCTGTGAGTCTCATCCTGTGGCCTGGTATGTCTCATGTGTCTGAGGTAGTGAATAGTAATCACAAAAGATCAAGCTAGTCGTTAAGGTACCACAACACTTTCGTTTTAATTTTTTTTTCAGATTGAGTGGAATGAGGAAGGAGACTGTCTGCAATGTACTGTTTTATTTTGGGAAAGTCACTTTTTTCCAACAGCAGGGGAAGGTAGTACTTGGGGATGGAGAAATGGATGAGAGCATGCATGTGGCCTACAGGCTGCATTCTGACCAACCCCAACATTGAAGATTTTTCTATGATTATCTCCTGCATGGCCGGCATGAATTCTACAGAATCCAGTTGGTTATTTGCAGCTGGATACATGGAGTGATGTAAAGTACATTAGTGAATTGCCACTCGTTAATAAGTCACCCTTTTTTTATCCCTCATTCCATGCAATTTTTGTACTGTACTTAACACTGGCATCACTGACCAGTAGGATTCTGGCCAGTGTTTAATCAGACCAAATGGAGATGAAAGGAGATTCAGTGAGACCTGGATATCAAAGTGGCACCACTACCCAAGGCGAAGTGCCAGTTTGGTGGGAGGGAGGGTGAGGTAACAGAATCATTAAGAATTTAACCTTATTTCTCTTGGAGCTCTTTGGAGGTAAAATGTTCCAACATGGTTTGTGTGATACTTAAAGGGACCTTCAATGAAGGCTGCTTCATATTAGGTTGTAGTGTTCATTAATAAGCAGAAAGGCATAAAGGAGGTTATTTAAATTTTCATTAACAAAAATTTAAATGCCACAGCAGGGGCAAAGCAAAAGGGATTTCAGCATCTGATGAAAGGCCAGAGGAAGGGAGAAAAGAGTAATTCTTCCTCTAGACGTGAAAAGGAAAAAGAGAAGCCAAAAGGAGCCAAGAACAATGACTGGGTGAAAGTCAAAGCATAAAATCTACAAAGCATACGATAAATGAGAGGATTGACAGGATTATTGAAAGAAGCTCATGGCACTCTAGAAATGGAGCAAAAGGAGATAATGAACATCAAATAACTAGCATTGAACATCTTCCTTAAAGGCCTTTTTTGGGGCAGGCAATGTTAGAGGGACAGCAGAGCCTTTTAGACCTGGGGAATGCAAGCGGAGTTATTTTAGGGATGGGAAAAATAAATAAAAGCTGCATTTAAAAATTATATAGTGGAACACTTTGAATTATTTGTAAACCACTTCAGGCTACAGCAGCAAAAATAATTACAAAGTAGATCAATATAAATATATGTGTGTATATCAGTAAAAAAACCACAACAGTACAAGATTTCTCAGGGAACATGACAAAGCAATCACATATGGAAAAGATCTTAATTTATATGCCACATATCTTCCAGTGAGCTCAGGATACTGTGTATAGCTTTCTTCCTCCTCACTTTAACCTCAGAAATAGCCCTGTTAAGTAGATCAAACTGAGAAACAGACAGACAATGAGGACCAGAACATGAGTTTTCCAAATCCTTATTCAGTACTCTAACCATTAAAGCATATTGTCTTTCTACTTAATGGAAAAAATGAAGTAAATATGACATCCATGTTGACCTCTAAATCCCAGAATCATGGTTCCTGAATCTGAAATAAATGATTACCTTTCAAAATGATAGATAGATAGATAGATAGATAGATAGATAGATAGATAGATAGATAGATAGATAGATAGATAGATAGATAGATAGATAGAATTCTAACACTGGCTTTAGGCATCTAATTAAAGTGTGTGTGTGTGTGTGTGTGTGTGTGTGTGTGTGTGTGTGTGTGTGTGTGTGTGTGTGTGTGTGTGTGTGTGTGTGTGTGTGTGTGTGTGTGTGTGTGTGTGTGTGTGTGTGTGTGTGTGTGAGAGAGAGAGAGAGAGAGAGAGAGAGAGAGAGAGAGAGAGAGAGTTTAATTAGATGTCTAAAGCCAGTGTTAGAATTAACAGGCAATTCTGAAAGCAATCTTCCCTGCCTGCTGCTGCTAAGAGAGGCTGGCCAGGATTCTGTTGGTTAGTTACACTGGCAGAAGTGTAGTGGTGTAAACTGTAATGACAAATTTCTTCAAATGAGTTGCTGTGTCAAGCTAATCACAACCCAGTTGCCTGAGCTGATGTGGAAAAAAAATGCAAGTGGCAACTTGTTGAATTGGTATTAAGTGCAGTTTGTCACTGCAAGTTATACCATTGCACTTAAAACAAGCATAAAAACCCAATAAAATGTGCATGTTGAAAGGAAATGTCCTATTCTTAATGTGCGGGTGGAAACACTTCCTAAATTGAATAGAATGACTGCACTACAGTTAGACAGGATACATAATCTCCCTCTGTCCTGGAGAGGTGCTGGAGGTAGTTATGTTTAGTTATGGTGATTTTTCTCCAGGACTGCAAGTTTTTTCCTTTCATTTTCTAATTATGACAAATATCAAAAATATATAATGCTTTCTGAAGTCAAAGTCAGTAGTTAAAAATCTACATATGGTGGGGACAAAATGCAGTGAAGGCTTCTGATTTCCAAGATTCTAGTTTCTTGCAACAATTTTATGCATATTCTCCATGCGGGTGAAAGTCATCACTTGGAAACAATTTCAGGTTTGAGGCCTCCTTTTTCAAAATGCTTGGTATGTTATTTTTCTAATCATGTCTGTCTCAGATTTCTAGCAAATCTGTACCATTTAAAGATGTGTAACCACTATTCAGTTGCAAATTAGCATTGAGAATAGTCTTCCATCTTTTATAATGGTTTTTCCCCCACTCTCTTTCCCTTACCTTTTTCCTGGGTGTTATCTGTATGATTAAAGAAAGTTGAAACCTTGGGGGCTCTGATTTTACTTTTTTTCTTCTGTTTTCACAGTGGCAAGTAAAGTCCATTGGGTTGTCTTGGGTATTGACAAGTGGATCTTTGGTTTCTGAGACCAAAAGTAGAACACTTCCAATGTCACTATTCTTCTTTGGAAATCTCTCCTCCTCTGTTTGTATTAAAGTACCTATTTGGTGAGTTACAAATCATTTGGCTTTTCAAATGGTCACATTTTATTGTAGGCATTCCATTTGTCCTCAGCCATATGCAGGCTGTGGGTTTCAACTTTTTTGTTGACTCAGCTGATGTGTAATATACCCTTTCATTTTTACAGAGTAAATCAGCTCTCTATAGGTTGCTAGAAGATATGCCTTTGCAGGAGGTGCCCTCCAGATGTTCAGTAGCACTTCACATTATTCATGTCCATTGCCCACATTGGCAGTTTTTATAAGTTATCTTTAAGTTGTTTAAAACGGTGGTCCGAAAAAGCTTTCAAGAATTTGGTAAGAAAATATTGTGAACCATTTTTCCGTTTCATCTTCACATGATTCTGGTGCCTTCACGAAATGGCCATGAAAAAGTAGAAATATATGCTGAACAGATTTTATATCTTTCAGTTTCACTCCAGTGAACTCTCCGATTTCACTGGAAATGATATTGATTAATTCTGCTTTTAAATGGAGCAGGAATTTATAGATTATGATAAAATCAGAAATTATTTAATCTACAGTTGAGATACATCTCTTTGCATTCCTTTGCTGTGGATTTTTCACTTGAGCCAGTGAAAAAGTTGTGGACAGGCAAAAGACATTGACAGAGTGGATTAATTTTATTTCCTTTTGAGTCATTTGGCAGAAAATGCCTGTTCTTGCATCTCATAACATAGATGTGCTCTATATGTAGTTTTTAAAGAGAGTATGAACTCTCTGTCTTATCTCTTTAATATTTCCATTGTCAGTTTCTCCAAATGAATAAAATTTCTGTAGCCTGGTCATTATGGTTAAGCCCACATTCTGTTTAATGTAGCATGCTTCATCCTTCAGATCTTCCTCTCAAAAATCAAGTTCTTTGTTAAGGAAAGCTTATGAACTGAGTAGACATAAGAAGCAATAAATCCCAGTAATATTGGAAGACCATTAAGGCTAAGATCAAGCCAGTAAAGCATTAGGTTCACCAGAAACAAATGATCAGTTTTATAAGATTAAACAAAGCTCAGATTTCTTGCAAACGTTTGAAAGTTATGGAACTTATTCAGTTCAAATGAAGCAGAAAAGAAGAAAAGCAATGCCAATGACAGTACCGATGGATACCCATTTGAAAGAGACATTACAGGTACTCAACAATTTGAGGAGTGACTTTTGAGTGATTGAACCTGTTTCAGGTTTTATTATGAACTTTACACGATCAGTCCAAAGTGCTGAAGTTATTTTGGAGACAAGGACTGGCACCTGGGAAAATGCCTCTATAGTTTAAAACTTTAGATGAAGCCCAGTTTAGTAGATTCACACCGTCCTCCTGCAGAACTGGATCACCAGATGTCACTGCTCTTAGGTTAATTGGTTGATTGAAGATACTTCATTCTATGACTTGGGTATCTGTGATATCTGTCATCCTTAGGTTAGGTACCATTTGAGGTCCTTATGAAGCATGAGTCATCGGCACTAAAATATGTGCTATTGAATGAGAACTAAGTGAAACCTAGTCAGGATCCAGTCCTATATTTTTGAAGCTCTTATTAATATTTCTTGTCAAAAATTAGAGAACATTTGAAGAGACCACTCCAGAATCCCAGGATTGTTCTCTACTTTACATGTTTGATCTTAAGTCTACATGAGTCACATCAGTATGACACCCTGGTTGGGACACTTTTGAAATCTGGTATATGAAATCAGTAAATAACATGCCGTTTGCACAGGGAGTACCCTTTGTCAAGTCATGTATAAGATATTTTCCCATTCTTACTCTAGAGGAGATCTTTTCCTAATCTCAAAGAAAAGTTGCAGTTAAATATATGGAAAAGATTACACTTCTCCAAGTATTGTTTTTTAATGAGAGCCATGTTGATTTGGTATGGTACACATACATGCTGTAATTAACTATTTATTAGGTAATAATGAAAGGTCCAATACATTTTCCCATTAATAAAGTATCCCATGAATATTCTTGTCTCTCAGTATTTGTTAAGTGTTGCTCAGCATAATATGCAAATATACTTAAATTCAATCAGTTAGTTTGGATGAATGCCAGATAGTTTATCAACTGAAATATGTTTAATTGGTTGATGACTTTAGCACTTACAAATCTATCTGCTGATGATTAAACAAATATATATTTCAAAGCAGTAACTGGGTTAAAATTTTGAACAAATAACATCTTCATCTCTCCTGACCTGATATTCTGTACATGTCCTAGAGTTACACATTCATATCATCTACTTAATTAAATCTACTTATTAGTGAATCTATGCTCCATATAATACCAATGTAACTTTGCAGCTACATAAATGCTACTATGAGTAACAATAATGATTCATCTTCCCACATATATGAGGATTAAAAACAAATGAAATAATAATTAGAATGCCCTTAACTGCATACCATTAAAGGTAATGAAACCAAATACAGCTCCTGTAGGATTTGAGGATTAAGAAAATGGAAATAAACTGAAAATGGGGGTGGGGATCTGCCCTGAGGATAGTAAGGAACAGCAATCCTCTTTCTTCCCTGCAAAGGCTCCCTTTTGCTTACATTGTTATCTATAGGCTAATCCTTAGCCATGTTTACATGGAAATTAATCTCACTGCATGGTTTTCTGCCTGATTAAGGATCCTGGTCTGTGAGCAGCCTTCCTGGAACAGCTGCACGTAGAGGTAGCCTCCAATTCCTATTTATCCAGTTCTGCTTTGCCTGTTACCTCTTCTCCAAAGGATAAAAATTCTGTACTAACATTCCGTCACTGGCGATAGGCAGAGAAATACTCTAGAAACTACTGTAGAGGCTCAGCTGGCTTCCTGTTGGAAGGGAAAATATGTTCTCTGAATGTCTTGTCCCCCATCAGCCTATGGGGCCCTGCAGAAAAAAATGTCCAGACAGCATCATTCCAGTAAAAAGGTTATTGCTTCTCATCTGTCATTGTATCCTGACAGCACTAAATCAAAGCTAGAAATTTCAGTCATTGTGTCTACAGTGTATAAATTGTCTGTTCCTTCAATTGTTGTGAACATAATGTTTTTGTAGATAACATATTATTTAAATAAATAGACTGTGACTGCAGTTGTCAGGGTTAATATTGTAGGATCCACTTTCCATGAATCTGTGAATCTGAAGGTTCTTTGGCGATGAATCCCCATATGGCAGCTACTTCCACTCACTCATTGTACCTTTCACTTGAAATAAGTATGTAAGCATTCCTTCAGTCAAGCAGATGCTATGATACAGCAGAGATGGTGCTGACAGACTCTGAGGTGACAAAACATAACTGTTCACAGACTCAGCAGGAATAGTACTAAAACTGCAAACCAGTGGGAATAATGTTGCTGTAGCTTGTGACATGTGTAGCTTGCACT
This sequence comes from Pogona vitticeps, assembly GCF_051106095.1. Taxonomy (NCBI): domain Eukaryota; kingdom Metazoa; phylum Chordata; class Lepidosauria; order Squamata; family Agamidae; genus Pogona; species Pogona vitticeps. Next base: position 193,460,972 of record NC_135786.1, read on the forward strand.
TGGTGAGAAGGAGAAGTGCCATAAATAAGGTGGAGAACAAGAACCTGAAGAGGAACCATCACTAAAATGGCTCAAAACAGATGCATAGAATTGCATTTAACATTCCCAAGGCAATTGCTTGATGACTACCTAGCATATCTGTAGTTGGAGTTTTTTTATATCCTCGCATGCTGCCTTTAGTAGGTTTGGCTGGGAGGAAACTTTCTAGACTGGATGACTGTCAATCTATCCAGTACTAACCAGTTGTTCCTTCCTTGCCTCTCTGGTGAGAACTTTCTCCCTCTCTGTTATTGAAGTCTGTTGCTGAAAATAGTAAAGTTTATCAGTTTGTTGTTTGATCTGTTCACAACTGTAAGTAAAGAAAATGTTTTTTTTATTCTACTGCTAATGTATCAGAGTAAGTTATTGAGACTATAAGTGCCAATTAATGAGAAAGGTTGTGGACTAATTTGGGGAACTTGAAGCTATTCTGCTCTGCAAATCCCTGCACTTCTGCGGCAGAGCTAGACAAATTAAAGACTCTGCAACATCTGTTTGGTACAGAAGAGATTGTGGAGAAGGTAAAAAGTAATGTGTGATATCAGTTTTAATAAATTAAATGTTGGTATCATTACTTTTTGCTAGGCTTATCAAAATTAATTTCAATCTTAAAAATATACTCTTGGCAAAAAAATCTACAAATAATTTATTTTTATGAGAATAAGTAAACAAAATATAATATTTATCTATAAATGTACAAATCTGAATAATACCTAAACAGAACAGAATGCTGTTGCAGATTTTCCCTAGCATAGGTGTAATTGCATAAAATGCAGGCGTTAATTGCCACTAATTAACAAATTGCCACTCTCAATCCTGATTCCATAACTAGGAATTCAAGCTACTGCTGGTTAATTATCTTCAACTCACCACTACAATTGATGCAATTACACTTATACCAGCATAAATCCACAATTGAATTCTGTCCATAAATGAAAAATGAATAGGTAGTCAATAAATATTTGTAACTAAAATAAATTGAGAGAAAAGTGTCAGAGACTCTGTTAATTTGGACTCTATTCCTGTCATTCTTTCTCAACATTTTTTGATTTGCTGAGTACTTTTTAGGGATTGAAAACTGAAAGTTTGGTCTTTCTCCAGTGTGCAAAGAGAGACCTCCAGGAAAGTAGTTTTGTTTAATTGCTGTTTGCCAATTCAAGCCACTTTGCCTCTCCACACCTAATCTCACCATTAGCAGACAATTCCATCTGTCCCAGACCTCATGGGACAACCTTCATTTATCCATATGGTCTCTTTGGCTGAGTTTTCTTTATTTGGCTTTCTTACCTTCATCTTGTTTGCTTTCTAAGGCTTTTCAAGCGTGTATTTTCATTAAGAAAGATTTTCAATTGCTCACATTCTCTGCTAATCTCTTCTGAATACAAAACCTCTTCCATTTCTAAGTTCTATTCTAGCCAGACCCATGTTCTTTTTCCTCACTGGCTCATGAGTTTCACCACTCCAGGGCTGACTTGTCCCCCTCAGCAATGAGAATGTTTTGTTATGATTGCCATCATTTCATTAAGTTCATAGGGACTGCCAGTCCTCACTGTGCTTTGCCATGACTATTATCTCCACGATACAGGAAAACATAGTTGCATTTCTGTCATTTTCCCTTTCATGGTTTGACATCCATTGTTTGTGCCACATTTTTCTATAGTTTTCTTTTTTGGAGTTGTTTCTATATAAAACAAAATGCTGCTTTTGTTTGGGTTGTTCTCAAATAGTTAGAGACGGGGGATTGACTTTGTTCGCTGTTCTGAATGCATTATAGTTGCAAAAAGCAATTCTCAAGAGGGGAGATATAAACCAAGTCAAGAAAATAAACTTATCATTTCTTTTGAAAGAGAAAGAGGACGTGGATGGATGACTTCATCTAAATTCAACAACAGGGCAAAATTAGGATTTAACATGAGGTATTCTATGGTGTAGTAAAAGAAACCGAAAGGATGCATATTATTTTTTTATGTTAATTCTGGAACAGCATAAATCCCCATCTGTGGCTCATACAGATGTCAGAAGGAACTGTATAGTAAGATCACACCTGTGACGGCTGCAATGATGTCACCTGCCTGTCAATGCTATGGCTGGAGTTCATCTGCCTATGGCAGGACAGGAGGTGGGACTTCAGGGGGTGGAGCTAAGGTATATAAGGGGGGAGTGAATGATGTGTGAGGCAGATAGGGACTAGATAGGGACTTGGTTAGGGTCTTGTTAGGGACTTAGGGCATGTGCAGGTTATGAGGTACTGTGTTAGTGAAGGTCTGTGTGAGAGAGTGTATGAGGGGATACTTTATGATATTGATTGCCTTATTTAGTTTATACTGTGATTTACTATCTCTTATGTTGTATCAATAAACAATCATTTTTATTTTTAAAATCCATACCATTGTCTGAGGAGTCAGATATATGTGTGTGGTTGGTGGCAGCGTGATAAGTGTATGTGAGTGTGAAGTGGCGGCTCCTCTGTGACGTAGGAGGAGGTGGCCACAATAATACTGGTGTCCAGCGGCGGGATACGAGTTGTCCAGTTGTCCAGTAAAGCCTTGGCTAAAGTGGCCAGAGCAAAAGGATTTCAGTTAGTGTCACCTGAAGTGGAAAGTGTGGGTAACTCTCTAGGATTTGACTCACGGGGAGCAAATCTAGTGGAGAGGCACTTAAGCTTCAGAGTGGGAAAACTGATTTATGAGCTCTGTAAGGTCCATTTTGTGAGGGAGAGTGGCCCAAAGCAGAGGCTGTGGTGATTTGGTCAGAGTGTCCAGAGTTAGGTGAACTCTGAGGGGACAGACCAAGGGCAGCAAAGCTGAGGGATCTCCATTATAAACAGCACCTGTGAGTGGGTAGAGCTGTGGTGAAACTAAAGGCAGCCAAAGGCAGAAATATAAAATAAAGTGTCCTTAGTTTGGCAAGAGGCCCAGCAGAAGGGGAAGAAGAAGATGCCAGAGAAGCGTAGTTACAGTTACTAGTCCAGTTAGATCAGCTGGAATACACTGCTAATAAATATCAGACCTTAGCACAAGAAAGGAAAATAGTGTTTTTACACAGAGGCTTGGAAATATTAAGGAGCCTTTTGCTCAAGTAACATGCCTTTAACGCGCAGTAAAATGGCTGAAAGTGAACCAAAATCTCCAGAGATGTCTGAAAGGTCTGGAGATGAGTTTGATGGCGAAAGGGACCGTTTTGCCTCAGTGCAGGAGGAAGAATTTACTAGTGAACAGTTATCAGAACTGAGGAAAATTAATTTAGCCCAGGAACATGAATTTAGAATGAGGCAATTAGAAGTAGAGAAAGAGGACAGACAGAGAAAAATTGAGGCTGAGTTAGAGAGGGAGAAAATTGCTCTGGAGAAGGAACGTATGTCCTTTGAGATTAGAAGGCTGGAATTGATGAACCAGAATAATAACAACAACCGAAATTCTAGTCTGGAAGAGGGCCAATTATCAAAAGCAGATTTAAAGAAATTTCCTTCTTATAAACAAGGGGACTCTCCTGAATCGTTCCTTACGATTTTTTAAAGAATATGCTCAGATTTTTCTGTCAGTGAATCAGAGAAAATGATAATTTTAAGGTCTCTAATTAGTGGGAAAATGGCTGAAGTCTATGCTGATATGCCAATCGAATTCAGTAAAGATTATTCAGAGTTTAAAAAGATGGTTTTTACTAGATTTGGCATTAATGCAGAACACCTAAGACAGAAATTCAGAAAACTTTCAAAGAAAGCAGATGAATCTTACACACAGCTTGGTTTTAATTTAGAAAAATGTTTGGACCGGTGGCTAGCACAGGAGAATGTAAAGACATTTCAACAATTAAAAAATGTTATAGGATTGGAGCAGTTCTATTCCTTACTCCATGGTGAACTTAAATATTTGGTACAGGAAAAGAAACCTTCAGACATTAAACAGGCTGCTCAGATTGCTGATTTTATTTCGCAAATAAGGGGACCTGTAAATTCTGAGGGAAAATACATAAGGAAGACATGGAACCCTAAAATGGGCGGCCATTTTGTTGAAAAGCCTTCAGGACAGAGCCAGGCCAAGAGCCAGGTTTTGGAGGGAAAAGAAAAATCAGAAAGATTTGCTGGTAAAAGCTCATGTGGAGAGAAAATTTGCTTCACTTGTCAGGGGAGGGGACACATTGCTTCCCAGTGTTTTAATACAAAACAAAATAAAGAAATTTCTCCTCAGAAAGTGAATTTAAAAGAGACCAAGTCTGTATATTGCATACAGAACAGTCAGATGACTCCCTCTAGAGGTAGCTCTGTAACCATGGAAACAAAAACAGAGGCAGCTAAGACCTCTGAAATTGATACTTTGAGTGAGCAGATTTCAAGCGATGATGAAAATCTGCCTATAGCTGAGATTAGACACTGCTTATATATTCAAACTAATTCTCAGTTACTTGAATCAGCTGGTGACAAAATAAAAATATTTGAAAACAGCTGTACAGCCTTAAGAGACACTTGCTCCCAAGTTACCACTGCCACTCTGACATTATACCTCAGAAATGTATAATTCCTAATCAGCACCTGACTCTCAAAGGGATTGGGAAGGAGGTAGTGATTTTGCCTGTGGCGGAAGTTTTAATTAATTATCAAGGATGGCGGGGTAATTGGCGAGTTGGGGTTTCTTCTCAAATTCCTACACCAGTCCTTATTGGTACTGATTTATCAAAACATGTCAAAAGTGCCTTGGTGATTACACGATCACAATCAGAACAAATTAAGGCTGGAAGAAATGGTACTGAATCGCAAGAGAAAGAGGAAAATATACCCCAAGCTGAGACGTTTTCTTTAGAAATACCTCAGAAAAATATATTCGCCAAAGAACAGATAGCAGACCCCATTTTAAAGATTTGTTTTGAAAAAGTGGATGACAAAGAATTATCCCTTGAATGTCCTGAATGTTTCATTATCAAACGTGGGTTGCTTTATAAAGAAAAACTGATCAATATTTCAAAAGGGGGACCTGAGGTTAAAAGTCAGTTGGTTATACCTGATAAATATCGTCCCATGATTCTGGAAAAGGGACATGCAGACATTTTCGCAGCACATTTGGGTATAAATAAGACCAAACAGAGGATATCCCAAAAATTTTATTGGCCTGAAATGGGAAAACATATTACAATTTTCTGTCAGAGATGTGATGTATGCCAGAAACAGGGTCATAACCGTGACAAGACTAAAGCAAAACTGTGCCCTTTACCAGTAATTTCAATGCCTTTTAAACGTTTAGGAGTGGATATTATAGGACCATTACCCACAGTCACTAAGAGAGGGAACAGATTTATTCTAACCATTGTGGACCATGCCACGAGATACCCTGAGGCAATTCCTTTAAGAAACATTGAGACCCATACCGTAGCTGATGCTTTGGTGAACTATATGAGTAGGATGGGTTTTCCCTCAGAGATTATCACAGATTTAGGAACATCATTTACCTCCAAACTTATGAAGAGATTATGGCAGATTTGTGGAATAAAACACCTAGAAACATCTCCCTATCATCCGGAAAGTAATGGGTTAACAGAGAGATTCAATGGGACCCTCATAAGGATGATTAAAGCTTATTTATCTGAGAACCCAAATAATTGGGACCAAAAATTACAGCTACTTTTATATGCCTACAGATCAGTCCCACAGGAGAGTACTGTGTTCAGCCCTTTTGAGCTATTATTTGGGAGACATGTGAGGGGACCGCTTGATCTAATCAAGCAAAATTGGGAACAGTGTATTGAAGAAGATCCCCAAAAGGTAGTCACTTATATTGACTCCTTAATGAACTGCTTCAAAAGAAATCTGGATTTGGCTGTAGAAAATTTAAAAACTAAAAAGGCCAAACAGAAACTGTGGTATGACAAAAAGGCAAGACAACGTCAGTTCAATCCTGGGGATGAGGTTCTCATGCTGAAACCCATTAAGGGGAGCAAATTACAACTAAGATGGAATGGTCCGTATAGAGTCATTCATAAAATGAGTGACCTCAATTATATTATTGAGGGAGACGAAAGTTTAGGCAGGAGGGTCATTCATGTCAATGCCCTTAAGCCATATTATAGAGAAAAGAAAAATGTGCTGTTTGCAATGAAAGCAGCTGGAAAAGAGGAACATGAGTTACCCTTCTGGGAAGGGAGGAGTCAACAAAAGTTCAACCCACAAGAGGTGCAGATCAGCCCTGCTCTATCCAGTGAACAGCAAAGTGATCTTAGAACATTAGTTATAAAGTATCAAGAAGTGTTCTCCAACAAACCTGGTGTCGCCAAGGAAGTGTTATACAGAATTGATACAGGGACTGCTTCCCCTCAGTCTGTAACTCCTTACAGAGTAACTGGTCCTTATGTTGAAAAAGTACGCAAAGAGCTAGATGAAACGCTGAAAGATCAAATTATTGTGCCCTCGTCTAGCGCGTGGTCATCCCCTATAGTTCTAGTGGACAAGCCAGGTGGAAGTATCAGGTTCTGTGTAGACTACAGAAAGTTAAATGCAGTAACTAAACCTGATGCTTATCCCATGCCCAGGCTTGATAACCTAATTGAAACTATTGGAGGTTGCAAATTCATATCCTGTTTGGACCTAACTAAAGGGTTCTGGCAAGTTAGAATAGACCCTAGAGACCAAGAAAAAACCGCATTTTGTAGTCCTTTCGGCCTGTATGAGTTCCGGGTCCTCAGTTTTGGCCTTCAAAATTCACCAGCTACATTTCAAAGGCTAATGGACAAAACTTTGCAAGGGCTCAGTGCATTTACTGTGGCATATATCGATGATATAGGAATCTTTAGCAACACCTGGCGGGATCATCTATGTCATTTGGAAATAGTATTACAGAGATTAAAAGATGCTGGGTTAACTGTAAAAGCCAGTAAGTGTCAACTAGGAAGCCCTGAGATGAAGTACTTGGGTCATAGAGTTGGGGGAGGCCTTATCAAACCCCTAGAGACCAAGGTAGATGCAATCCTTAAATGGCCCAGACCCAATACTAAAAAGAAAGTAAGATCCTTCTTAGGTCTGGTAGGGTACTATAGGAAATTTATTCCCAGCTTTAGTGAGATCGCTGCACCCTTATCTGAGCTGACGAAGAAAAGGAGCAGTGACCGTGTTCCCTGGTCCCAAGACTGCGAGGTGGCGTTTGGGAGACTGAAAGAAGCATTAACCAACCACCCTGTGTTGCATGCTCCTGACTTCAACAAAGAGTTCATCATCTATACTGACGCATCTAACGCCGGGGTAGGAGCGGTGCTGTGTCAACATGATGACAACGGAGACCAACATCCTGTGTCCTACCTAAGCAAGAAACTTCAACCAGGAGAAAAGCATATGTCTACCATCGAGAAAGAGTGTTGGGCCATCGTGTATGCGATCCAGAAATTAAAAGCCTACATCTGGAGACGACACTTCATATTGTGCACTGATCACTCACCTCTAATGTGGCTAAAGACTATGAAAGCACAGAACAGTAAACTGATGAGGTGGGCGCTTCTTTTGCAGGACTACGACTTTGAGGTTAAGGTTGTCAAAGGGACTATGAACTGGGTTGCAGACGCCTTATCCCGAAGACCTGAAGACGACGGATGAATAAACATGAACTCTTAAAAATTATAACTAAGTGTAAAAGGTTGTATAATGTTATTGTGATTGCATTGTTATCTGTGAATTGTTATTTGGAAAGTAAGTATATTTAAAAGATATGTTTATGCATAAAAATGTTATGAGGTTACGTTATGTATTGTAAAGGGGTGTGTATTGTTATAATTGATGTGCAGTTGTTTTGGGATGAAAAGCATTTTAGCTTTTAACCGCAAAACAACTTTATAAGGGGGAAGGTATGTGACGGCTGCAATGATGTCACCTGCCTGTCAATGCTATGGCTGGAGTTCATCTGCCTATGGCAGGACAGGAGGTGGGACTTCAGGGGGTGGAGCTAAGGTATATAAGGGGGGAGTGAATGATGTGTGAGGCAGATAGGGACTAGATAGGGACTTGGTTAGGGACTTAGGGCATGTGCAGGTTATGAGGTACTGTTAGTGAAGGTCTGTGTGAGAGAGTGTATGAGGGGATACTTTATGATATTGATTGCCTTATTTAGTTTATACTGTGATTTACTATCTCTTATGTTGTATCAATAAACAATCATTTTTATTTTTAAAATCCATACCATTGTCTGAGGAGTCAGATACATGTGTGTGGTTGGTGGCAGCGTGATAAGTGTATGTGAGTGTGAAGTGGCGGCTCCTCTGTGACGTAGGAGGAGGTGGCCACAACACCAAACTGAGATTGCCCCCAAATATTCAAGAATACACTTTGGCTCTTTGATTTTAGAGTTACATTCATTTGAGCTCAATGACACTTGCGCTTGCAGCAATATCTAATTAAGGTTCCAGTCTGACAGGCCTTTTTTAGTTACTTCAGTTTCTTGCTAGAAGCTGAGCTTGCAAAAGGAGGAACAATTTTTCATGTCTTGAATTAATGTTTCCTCAGCCAAAGTTTAGCTAGTTGTAATTACTGGGTTCTAAAAGTGTGATTCGTGACCACCAGTGGTCAGCTGAAATCTCCATAGACTTGAGGGGAAAACTATTTTTCATATTCTCACTGGAATAATGAATGTATCAAAAGGAACAGTGAGATTAAAACCCAACATATATACAGTGGTGCCTCGCAAGACGAATGCCTCACAGGACAAAAAACTCGCAAGACGAATGGTTTTGGCAATGGGGTTGATGACTCGCAAGACAAATGTTCCTATGGTCATGTTTCGCAAGATGAATGTTTTCCATTTTTTGTTCCTGCCTCATGTTTGCTGATTTTTAAATGTTTTGCTATGATGTTTAAAAAGTTAAAGTTTTTTTATTGAATTTTTTGAAATCATCTGCACAATATGTATGGCTTTAAAGAGCACTTAATAAACCCTTTGTAAACCAAATTTGACTTTGTTCTGACTTTTTTGCCCATAGGAACACATTAATTAGATTTCAATGCATTCCTATGGGAAAACACGTTTCGCAAGATGAATTTTTCGCAAGACAGCATTAACCGCGGAATGAATTAAATTTGTCTTGCAAGGCACCACTGTACATTAATTGCAATATCTGTAAAGAACATAGTAAGTCACTTTATACTATGGTTCCTCTAGCATAATAGTGCTCACAACACATTGATTGATAGGGGCTCCCCAGGTTTTAGGCAGGGTTTCTTGGTAGCCTTACATGGAAATGCTAGTAACTGAGCCAGATGTGTAAAGCATATACTATGACATTGTGCTACATATTGTAGGGCAGAGGTCCTCAAAGCCCAGTCCGTGACCCAGCAATGGTCTGCGGCCTATCCAGGACCGGGCTGTGAACACAGATCTTCTACCTTCCCCCGCGAGTGCCCCTTGCAAGCAAAGTTGTGCGCATGCACGTGAGTTCCACCCCTGCGAGTGCACCATGTGCATGCAGGTGGGCAGCCCCCTGCGCAAGCATGATGTGCGCATGCACATGAACGTGTTCCACCCCTATGAGTACGCTGTGCGCATGTGAGCTACGCCCCCCCCTACGGTTGCTCCACATCCCCCCAACTAGTCCACGGTTGGGAAAAGGTTGGGGAGCACTTATGTAGGGGATCCCTGCAAACTGTTTGACACATATATAAAGGGCAGCAGTAGAACATGGCTACTGATGGCTGCCCCATGGTTATGTCTTTTGCATGAACAGCAAGGACAGGGAAGTCTCTCCTTGCTACTCAGCATATAAATCAAATGTGCCCCCAGTACAAAGATTATTTCTTTCCTCTATATTTTCATATTCTGTGTTTCCACATACATTCAGAAAATGCAAAACCCTCAGCATAGGCTACTTTCCATAGAAACCAAGAGAGCTGACTAGTGATGGAGAGGAGAGGTGCCCAATGCTCTGCAACATTTTTATTAGTGACTTGGATGAAGGAGTTCAGGGAAAACTTACCAGATTTGCATAAGGCACAAAATTGGGTGGAATAGCTAATACCCTGCAAAACCAAAATAAAATTCAGAAAGATCTTGATAGGCTTGAGCACTGGGCTGAAAACAACAAAATCAAATTTAACAGGGATTAAGTGCAAAGTTCTACACCTAGGGGGAAAAAAAACACAAATGGACAGTTACAAGATGGGGGATATTTGGCTCAGTAATACTGTGAGTGAAAAAGGATCATGTCCTAACCCTCATCTTGAGTAGTGGGTTCATTTCTGGAAACCACATTTTAAGAAGGATGCTGACAAACTGGAAAAAGTTCAGAGGAGGGCAACAAGGATGATCGGGAGACTGGAAAACAAGCCCTGTGAGGAAAGGCAGAAAGAACTAAGTGTGTTTTGTTTGTTTGTTCAGTCGTTTAGTCATGTCCGACTCTTCGTGACCCCATGGACCAGAGCACGCCAGGCCCTCCTATCTTCCACTGCCTCCCGGAGTTGTGTCAAATTCATGTTGGTTGCTTCGATGACACTGTCCAACCATCTCATCCTCGGTCGTCCCCTTCTCCTCTTGCCTTCACACTTTCCCAACATCAAAGTCTTTTCCAAGGAGTCTTCTCTTCTCATGAGATGGCCAAAGTACTGGAGCCTCAGCTTCAGGAGCTGTCCTTCCAATGAGCACTCAGGGTTGATTTCCTTTAGAATTGATAGGTTTGTTCTCTTTGCAGTCCAGGGAACTCTCAAGAGTCTCCTCCAGCACCACAATTCAAAGGCATCAATTCTTCGGCGGTCAGCTTTCTTTATGGTCCAGCTCTCACTTCCATACAACACTACAGGAAAAACCATAGCTTTGACTATTCGGACTTTTGTTGGCAAGGTAATGTCTCTGCTTTTTAAGATGCTGTCAAGGTTTGTCATTGCTTTCCTCCCAAGAAGCAGGCGTCTTTTAATTTCGGGGCTGCTGTCTCCATCTGCAGTGATCATCGAGCCCAAGAAAGTAAAATCTGTCACTGCCTCCATATCTTCCCCTTCTATTTCCCAGGAGGTGATGGGACCAGTGGCCATGATCTTAGTTTTTTTGATGTTGAGTTTCAGACCGTTTTTTGCACTCTCATCTTTCACCCTCATTACAAGGTTCCTTAATTCCTCCTTACTTTCCGCCATCAGAGTGGTATCATCTGCATATCGGAGGTTGTTAACATTTCTTCCGGCAATTTTAATTCCAGCTTGGGATTCCTCCAATCCAGCCTTCCGCATGATGTTTTCTGCATATAAGTTAAATAAGCAGGGTGACAATATACAGCCTTGTCGTACTCCTTTCCCAATTTTGAACCAATCTGTTGTTCCATATCCAGTTCTAACTGTTGCTTCCTGTCCCACATATAGGTTTCTCAGGAGATGGATAAGGTGGTCAGGCACGCCCATTTCTTTAAGGACTTGCCATAGTTTGCTGTGGTCCACACAGTCAAAGGCGTTTGCATAGTCAATGAAGCAGAAGTAGATGTTTTTCTGGAACTCTCTGGCTTTCTCCATAATCCAGCGCATGTTGGCAATTTGGTCTCGAGTTCCTCTGCCCCTTCGGAATCCTGCTTGTACTTCTGGGAGTTCTCGGTCCACATACTGCTGAAGCCTACCTTGTATGATTTTGAGCATAACCTTGCTGGCGTGTGAGATGAGTGCAATTGTACGGTAGTTGGAGCATTCTTTGGCACTGCCCTTCTTTGGTATTGGGATGTAGACTGATCTTTTCCAGTCCTCTGGCCACTGTTGAGTTTTCCAAACTTGTTGGCATATTGAATGTAGCACCTTAACAGCATCATCCTTTAAGATTTTAAATAGTTCAACTGGAATGCCATCACCTCCACTGGCCTTGTTGTTAGCCAGGCTTTCTAAGGCCCACTTGACCTCACTCTCCAGGATGTCTGGCTCTAGGTCAGCAACTATATTGTCTGGGTTGTCTGGGATATCCAAAACTTTCTGATATAATTCCTCTGTGTATTCTTGCCACCTCTTCTTGATGTCTTCTGCTTCTGTGAGGTCCCTTCCATTTTTGTCTTTTATCATGTCCATCTTTGCACAAAATGTTCCTCTAATATCTCCAATTTTCCTGAACAGATCTCTGGTTTTTCCTTTTCTGTTATTTTCCTCTATTTCTTTGCATTGTTCATTTAAGAAGGCCCTCTTGTCTCTCCTTGCTATTCTTTGGAAGTCTGCATTCAATTTTCTGTAACTTTCCCTATCTCCCCTGCATTTTGTTTCCCTTCTCTTTTCTGCTATTTGTAAGGCCTCGTTGGACAGCCACTTTGCTTTCTTGCATTTCCTTTTCTTTGGGATGGTTTTTGTTGCTGCCTCCTGTACAATGTTACGAGCCTCTATCCAAAGTTCTTCAAGCACTCTGTCCACCAAATCTAGTTCCTTAAATCTGTTCTTCACTTCTACTGTGTATTCGTAAGGGATTTGGTTTAGATTATACCTGAGTGGCCCAGTGGTTTTTCCTACTCTCTTCAGTTTAAGCTTGAATTTTGCTATGAGAAGCTGATGATCAGAGCCACAATCAGCTCCAGGTCTTGTTTTTGCTGACTGTATAGAGCTTCTCCATCTTTGGCTGCAGAGAATATAGTCAATCTGATTTCGATGTTGCCCATCTGGTGATTTCCATGTGTAGAGTCGCCTCTTGTGTTGTTGGAAAAGGGTGTTTGTGATGACCAGCTTGTTCTCTTGACAAAACTCTATTAGCCTTTGCCCTGCTTCGTTTTGAACTCCAAGGCCAAAGTTCCCTGTTGTTCCTTTTATCTCTTGACTCCCTACTTTGGCATTCCAGTACCCTAGAATGAGAAGAACATCCTTCTTCGGTGTCAGTTCTAGAAGGTGTTGTAAATCTTCATAAAGTTGTTCAATTTCAGTCTCCTCAGCAATGGAGGTTGGTGCATAAACTAAGTGTGTTTAGCCTTGCGAAAAGATGACTGAGAGGGAGATATGATAGCACTCTTCATATATTTAAGGTACAGTCATGCAGGGGAGCATCCATTCTCAATCATCCCAGAATACAGGACACGTAATAATGGGCTAAAGTTACAGGAAGCCAGATTTTGGCTGAATATGAGGAAAAACGTCCCAACTGTTAGAGCAGTTTGAGAATGGAAATAATTACCTTTGAATGTGCTGAGACCTCCAACACTGGAGGCATTTTTAAAAAATTGGACAGTCATTTGTCTGATCTACTTCAATTTGGATCCCTGCATTGAGCAGAGGGGTGGACTTGATGGTCTTATAAGCCCCTCCCAACTCCATTATTCTAGGATTCTACCTGTAGCTAATGAATGGTGTAGAACAACTACTCCTAGAAGCCCAGGCTTTACTCACTCCTGGTTTAATTCAGCACCCACATAGAAATGAAGCTTACCTGTAAAATAAGTGGCCAACGGCATTGTGTCTCATAATTTTCTTTAAGCTTCCTGAAGGCATCTGGCTGTCTATTTACAAGGAAAAAAATGATTGAATGATATCTGGCAAATACTGCATATTTTTTCCGTATAGAATAACTATAGGTTTAGTTGCACATAAAAATAGTAACTTGTGGTAGTGTAACTAAAGACCGGTTATATGTTTGGCAAGTGAATCACAACCAGATGGCTTTGCTATGCTTGCCAGCAAAACTGCCACCCCTTTTGCTTTTGCAAGCCCTTAAATACTGCTGGCATAAATTGATACTGGACACAGCAATCCCCAAGGGTCCAGAAAACATTTACTGTGCTGCCAAAGGATGTCACAACATTTCCCTTTTTCCTTCCTGTGAACAACTGTTTAATGCCTGTTAAGTTATCCAGGTAGTTGCGTTGAAATAAGAGAAGAACTGGCTGGGCTTTGTCATCAGCTTCTATAATGTTGATGAGGTTGGGGGCAGGGGCAGCTTCTGAGATGTTATTCTGAACAGCTGTCTTCATAATAACAGTCAAAACAGTCTCACATGTTAGAAAGTTGTGATGTATCTCTCGCACGTCCCCAGATTATTTCACTAGCCTGAGGCCCACAACATGTTATCTCCTTTATGTTGCCACCAGTTGACCTCTGTCAGTACCCCTTAATTAGAAAGACTGAGGTCCATGCTGAGTATAAAGTTGAACTAAAGAGGTTTATTGCTTACAGTTCACTTAAACGGGTTCTTCACAGACTTTAAAGCAGGGGTCAGGGAACTTTTTTAACCTTTACCCCCCCAAAAATTTATATAAGCCAACATTACCCCCTTGATTTGAAAGGAAGGAAATGATACAGTATTTGAATTCAAAATCTTATTGAATCTACCGCACTCTCTAAATCCCACAGACTAACTCTTCCACTTCAGACTCTCATCTCTGACTCAAACTCCCTAACTCACTCCCAAAATTTTGCCTCAGCCCTCCCTTCTGGTTTTTCTGGCTCCGCCTCCCAACAGATCCCTTTGGTACATGCAAATAGTCTCCTACATGAACCAGTGCAGGGTGATTGCCACAAAAGTGTTGGGGAATTTTATGTTCCTTTCAAAGTTGATGACAGTCTCCATCCTCTTTGGCTCCTGTCCCACATTTTGAGCTCCCTATATTGTTTTGCTAGCATTCTGAGTTATCTTGCATTATCTTGCACACCGTCACTCTTAGCCCTAACATCGCACTCTACTTCTTTGTACTTCCTCTTCTACCCACTAGCTTTTAATGCTGTGGAAGCTGTACAGTCTTATTCCTGTTGTTCTTCTGCCTACACAAGGAATGCAGAGGTTTTCACAAGTTCATTGAAAATAGTTTCTGAGGATCAGCCCAGCAGTTCTTTCAGGTCCCTGGCCAACAACTGTTGCTGAGTGAGTGAGAGAGGGAGGGAGGGAGGGAGAGACCCATTTCCAGCACCTGACATCTAAGACTGTGCATTAGCTTTTCCTCTTCAGGCATTTGGGAGGGTAGGCAGGAGATCAGCTTTTGTGTTTGCCTGATCAATGAGAACTGTCTTGAAGCAGCGTGTCTTTATTATTTCCCTTTGTAATGAAGATCAGAAGAATCTTTCTATGGCTCCAAGGAGCTTAAGACTGTTTTCTTTCCTCATATTTTAGAACGAAATAGTATTTTGAGGGGGTTTTTTTTAAAAAAGGGACTAAAAATACAAATCACAATTTACTAAACTAAGTTATGTCCCAATCTTTTGTTAAGGTGGTCAGTCCTTGCACCTCCTCTGCCTTCTTGGCAGTGTCAGATGTGAAGATTTCCCGAATTAATAAACCATGGATTTTTTTTAACCTCCAGACTGGGGAACTGCGATTGCAAGGTTTGGAACAAGCCATGATTTTAAATGAACTGCAGATCATTTCTTGAGATGGGGAGGAAAAAAAAAGAGAAAGTAAAACCTCATTTCTAACCCAGGAAATTTTCAGTCACAAGACGCAGAGGGAGGATGAAAAAGTTGATGCTAGGAAGGAGCACACTGAGACAGGCTCATATGCATCTTGGCTTAATAAGGTGAAATACGTTTGGTTCTGAACAGATGTATTTCTTGCTTTAAAAACAGTACATCTTAATGCTTGATGTGGACTATAAGGTCTGTAGTGCTGATTAATTTGACAGATGATTATGAGTAACAAATACCAAGGTACTGCAGTGAAAGGAAGGCAGTGAATCAAGGAGTGGTAAATCCTGTATCCCATACAGCAGTTATTTCCTTTCCATACACAGCCTCTTATCTAGAAGATTTGTCTGTCTACCTCTCTGTCTGTCTGTTTTTAAGTTGCAATAATATGCTAATGTTTCTGATTCTTTTGTTCCTTTCATTGGACAATGCAGTAGTTTTTTTGCCTATCACCAGTGTGATTGTATCCGTTTTCAGTACAATAAACCTGGCAGAGGCACCTCTGGACAGTATCTCAGGTAGTATGAGATGCAACCACAATGTTAAGTATGATGATGATGTCGAAGCCCATATGTCCTTGTTTTTAATCCCAACTGATGGTGTTCTGTGGACAGGGATGGACATATCTGAATTCAGCTTGGCTGGGCTTTTTATTTTTCCACATTCACCTTCATTGGTACCTAAGTCTGTATTCAGATTGTAGAGATTTTGTTTTTGTTTCCATTTCTATGGAAATGTGTATGAACATATATTTTTTTTCAAGATATACAGAGGTTTTGTATGGATTTTTCAAAATTCATGCATTCTTTCCACACTTTTGGTATATACATTTTTGCAATTTATTTTTCTAAACATAACAGATTTCTGTGTACACACACTTTTAAATAGAAATATTTTGTGACTACGGACTCAACTACAGGTATACACGTTTTGTCCACTTTTCTGTCAGCTGCATCATCAAGTATGCCTGGCAGTGCTAAAGTTGGATACAGTTTGCATTCACACTCAAGTGCAAATCTAACAGAAACTATCATGGACCACGTTTCTTTGGCCGTATAAATCTGCCTTCAGTTTTCTTCCTTTGGGCACATGTGAAACACTCACTTCTTGGTTTCAGCAAATAGGAATATCTTAAGAAATAAAAACACAGAGGAAAAAAAGAGAACTTTGCATCCTAAGTGCTGCATATGTTGTGTTATTAAATTCATTATTTGAGGATAAACTGTTAGGGTGATGTTCTGATAATGGCTTATAGTCTTAACCAAATATGAGGGAGTACTGATAAATATTGAGCCTTACCCAGAAAGAATTGAGCTAGGAAGCTATAAATTGCAGGATGTATTGGCCAATTTGTCTATATTCAATGGTGCAAAAATCAACTACCTATGATTTTAACTTAACTTTCATTTTCTGGTCCAAAGTAAACATGGCGGCACCTCCAGAAAAGTTCAGTGTGGAAGAGCAGAGGACCCTAACCAAGTTCCTGTATCTCCAAGGGAAAGGTGCAAAGCGGATCCATGATGAAATGTCACAAACTATGGGTGACAGTGGCCCTTCATATGCAACAGTTAAATGTTGGGTTGTCATTTTTTAAACTGGCCATTTCGGTGTTGAAAGTGAGAAACCGAGTGGAAGGCCTAATTCTGTCTCTGTGCCTCCAAATGTGAAATCCATCCATGACATGGTCATGGAGGACCGAATATCAGCCAAAAATATTGCTATATATCCAAGAATATCATGTAAGAGAGTTGGTGCCATTATCCACATTGACTTGGAAATGAGAAAGCTGGCAGCAAAGTGGATCCCCGAGCGAACAAAAGAGGAAATGTGTGGAGTCATCGGTGGCTGTTTTGGAATATTTTGCAAGAAATGAGTCAGATTTCCTGGGGCAAACTGGTAACTGGTGATGAGACATGGATCTACTGTTATGTTCTTGAGACAAAGGAACAGTCTAAAGAATGGAGGCACAGTGGTTCCCCCAGGCCAAAGAAGTGGCAAGTGCAAAGGTCAGTGCAGAAGCAAATGACAACAGTTTTTTGGGATAAGAAGGGAGTTCTGCTGGTGGACAACCTCCAACAGGGTTCAACAATCAATGCACAATATTACTGTGCTTTATTGACGAAGTTGAGGCAAAACATCAAGGAAAAACATCGAGGAAAGCTCTCCAAGGTTGTCATCCTGTTGCATGACAATGCCTCCTCACACACTGCAGGTGAAAGAATGGCAAAACTGACGTCCTTAGGCTTTCAAATGATGCCCCATCCACCCTATTCTCCTGACCTGGCTCCTTCTGACTATTATCTGTTCCCCAAACTCAAGAAACACCTAAAGGGACAACGATTTGGGAGCGTTCTGGAGGCAACTAATGCTGCAAATGAGTGGTTACACCAGCAGTTGGAAGAATTTTATTTGCAGGGACTTAAGAAGCTGCAGGACAGATGTCGCAAGTGCATTGACTTCCTGGGGGAATATGTAGAATAGTGTGGCAGTTACAGCTTCCTAGCTCATTTTTTTCTGGAAAAGGTTCAGTACTTATCAGCATCTCCTCGTAAATACTATGGTGGCCCTACAATATGTCATTTTATTTCTAAGATGGTGCAATAGTGAAGAGCTTTGTGCACAATATTGTCAGAGTGGGACACTAATCTCATAGGTGATACTACTGGAACTTTTTCCCCTCCCTCAGGAGGATCTGTCCTAGTAAGAGTAATATAAACCTTCTTGTGTCCTGTACTGTGTCTCAACATTTCTGCTTGATGGGTAGGAAATCGTAGGGGCTGAAGTTCTGTATTATACAAGCACTGACAAGTTAGTCCTCCGTGCTGATACTCTGTTCAAAGGGAGGCTGAACACAGGTCTTCATGTGCCTAAAACATGGATGGGTTTATGTTTGGGTGTTTTATGCCTCTTTGCATAAATCTAAAATCCAAATGCTAGCATTTACACAATATATAAAGGGGACTGATGTACTGAACGATCTATCACAGGTGGAGCTACTTCTGTAGTTTGAACCAGAGTTTCTTAGTGGTTTCTTTCCAGTATGTGTCTTGAGTCTGATCTAGTACAGTGAGCATAAATGTGTTCATATGATATAGTGCCTTATCTAAAGGCTAGTTAATGTCATTCACCATTTCTGCAAACCTTATGACAACTTTGTTGGGACCAACAATGAGTTTATAGTAGAGGTAAGTGTGGGTGTTTTTAATCAACTTAATATTTTGAATGGCATATAGGAATTGTTTTAACATTATTCACACACTTTTGGAAGCATTAATGATTGTTATTGAAGGAGTGAATGAATAAAATTGTAAGCAACAAAAGGAATCCTGTGTGCATTATTAGCATATTAGGCATTCCTACACAAACTGTCTTATTGTCAGTCAAGTCAGTCTGTGTGTATACAGCTCAAACAAAAAAGCAGTCTAATGCTTAATTAGACAATTTAAAGCTTTGGGTTTCATTTGATGACCTCATTATTAAATTAAATTCTACAGTTCCAATTCCAAAGACTGATGTGGTTTCACTTGTTAATGGTTCAAATTTCCTATTGTCATTTTATTTTATCATAGAAATAGTGAATACTCACAGTGTCACCCAGTGAACAAGTTTGTATATGGGCTGCAACTGGCTGTGCAGACTTGCTCAGTGAGTTGTATTCCTTCTTAGTAAATGAGAACCATCAGAGTAATGGACCATCACATCAACACAAGTGAATGTTTCCTTCATGCTGATGGATATGAAGCCATCTCAGCGTGAGGCAAGCTGCTGCCACTACTTAGTTGCTTTAGCAGCGGGACATGCTTGAAGCTGCCAGTGTCCTGTAGCTTAGGGCACTCAGCTGTGGGAGCAGGTGCATCGGGAGGTTAATTAGCCACTTAGGAGGAAGTGATGGGGGCAAGGGGCCAAGTCCCAGTAACAGTAAAGTCCTGACTGG
Organism: Pogona vitticeps; assembly: GCF_051106095.1. Taxonomy (NCBI): domain Eukaryota; kingdom Metazoa; phylum Chordata; class Lepidosauria; order Squamata; family Agamidae; genus Pogona; species Pogona vitticeps. Next base: position 193,480,231 of record NC_135786.1, read on the forward strand.
CAGCTGCTTTCCTAGGAGTAAGTGAGAACTAGGCTTGGAGTGCCAGATGAAGCCAATTTTATAGGCATGAAAGCAGGACAAAATCGGAGATGCTTACTGTACCAGACTGCTTCTGGGCAAAGCTATATTAAGCTAAACTGAATATAGAAATTGCTAAGAATTTTGGACTTTGATAGAGTTCAAATGGTTTAAAAAATTGCTGTCACCAGTGTTACTTTTCATATCTGTATGAAGTCAGCAGTAGAGATCATCTGTAATTTTCGAATGAGCTGTTTCGAATGAGCTGTTATCCAGGCTAGCTTTTCTTTTTAAACCAAGCATCCTGGAGCTTTGTCACAGATGCATAAGAATCTGTCTTCCACTAAGTCCTGCCATGGGTTTGTTTAGCTCAGTTTTATTTGTACTGACTGGCAGCAGCTTTCAATGGTTCTGCATATTGCTCAGCTTGAGAAATGAACTGGAAACTTCTCCATTGGGGGGGGGGGGATAAAGAAAGAAAAACCAATCAAGCAACCCAAGAAAGCAAAATTACTTTTTGGGACTTGATTGATTTTTCTTTGCTTATGGTTATTTGTATCAATTTTTCCACCTTTATATAGCTTACAGTTTTCACCACATATTCTACAAAGGAAGAAATGTTGGAGTTTTTATAACCCCTATGCTGCCTGTGGTTTGTGTGCCTAGGAGATGAGATAACCCAGTGGTCCCCAACCTTGGGCCTCCAGATGTTCTTGGACTATGACTTCCAGAAGCTTTCACCACCACCTCTGCTGGCTAGGATTTCTGGGAGTTGAAGTCCAAAAACATCTGGAGGCCCAAGGTTGGGGACCACTGAGATAACCTTTCTGGGCTGGGTGACTGTCAGCTTATCCAGCATTAACCAATCATTTCCTCCTGCCTCCGAATTCAAAGAGAGCCCTGCCTCTTTGCTTAGTGGTCTTTCCTCCTCTTTAGTCTGTTGCTGTTGCTGTATCCACAACTGTAAGTAATGAAATGGTTTTATTCTTTCTCCTACAAATGTCTCAAAGTGAGACAGATTTTAAGTGAGATAGGGGTGGACTGTCTAAGGAATGTGTAGCTATTGTCTTCTGTGAGTCTCTTTACTTCTACTCTGTAGCAAAAGGAATTTTACCAGAACGTCAAAACTCTGCAACAAGAAATTGGGTTGAAAAGGCACACAAGGACTGTGGGGGAGGGGGAATAATCCCTCTCTTGGTTCTGCTCACAAAAGTAGTTTTGCCAGTGGAGTGTCTCCACTGGATTCAGTGAGTCGTAAATGTGAACATTCCTAGAGCCAACATTCTGTAACTCTTTCGTAGTTAACCAGATACACTGAACTTCTTTAGCAGTATAACTTTGAGAAATCAGTAGAGATTTTGATATATTTAAATAGTTTATTCTTCAAAGTAGAGTTTTCTCACATGTTTCTTCTGAGACTGAACACATTGTTGGCACTTACTAAATCTTTAATATAATTCTCAAGATCCTACAGAATTTTAGTGTCCGTTTCCCGGATGACCTCTGTCTAATTTACACTTGTCAAAAAATAGCCCTGACCATTGTTTTGTGTTTGGGTAAGTGATTAATTTATGAAAAAAAGGGAGTCAGCTTCTGGGATTTTCCCTTTGCATGGTGTCATTTGTGAATGGTAGTGAGCTGAGGAGGGTATCCTGTAGACAATCTTGACTGCTGACATTGGTGTTTCCAGCATTTAGGCTGCCCTTTGTTTGCATGACATCCTTTTCCTGCTGACAATGTGGGCATGATATTGTGCAGGAAATCAGCCCATTACCTGGCATTTTAAATCATGGATAGAGAAGCACTGAATCCCACATTCATAAAGCAGACAATTTTTTTTGAAGAATTGAATAATAAACTTCTCTATCTATATTTAGCATTGTTTATATGATTAAGTTGGAATTGCTCTGTGATACCAGACCTTGTTGCAGATAAGTGAAGCATATAGTAGTAGCTTAAGTAAAAAGGAAGAAATCATTTCATTTACTTCAAAGCTTTATAATTGACAGAGGAACTGCTAGGGATTGTAGCCTACTACATATTAGACTGCCAGATTCAGTGCTGAGGGAGGCTGCCACCCAACTCTGCTATCTCATGTAGTATAGATGAGGTTTTGCAACTCTGAAACACTGCCTGCTAGTAAACTAAATTCAAAGCTTTGCTCTAATAAATAAATAAGAAGTCAAGAAAACATTTAGTTCTGAGGGACCTCAGCAATCTCATGCTGAATAAAAAAAGAAACTAGTTCAGATATCTCAGTTGGAGATCTTTTCTTCCTGAAGCAGTTGTCGCCATGCATATTAATATGCAGCAAATGTTTTTAATTATTTTATTTACTTTACTGCATTTATATTCTGCCATCTAGGGGTGGAGGCTAAAAACAATAAATTATACAATTTAAAAAAGAATAACTCAAACAATATTCAGATAGTTCAGAAAATGAATAAAAAATAAGTAAAATGAGCTAGGTATAACCAGGGGTGTTGGCAAGTCTTGAGATCCGAGTCCCAAGTCTGAGTCTTGGGGCCCAAGTCCGACTTCGAGTCTTCAGGTCTGAGTCTCTTGAGTCTGAGTCTCAAGTCGTTCCCCCCGCCCCGGCTTGGTACTCAGGAGTTGAACCCAACAACTCAGACTGTGCATGTGCTGCTCAGCCAGTGCGTGTGCAGAGAAAGTGGGCCGGCTACCACTGCCACCCACCCCTGTCACCCACTCTGCCATTGGCTTGTGTGCTGCCCCCACAGCCACCTTCAAAGGCAGCAGGCCCGGCATCCCTTCTAGGGATCCCTTTTGACCCTCCCTCAAAAGGTCATCTTGCAGGGTAACCAATGCCGTCTCTGTGCCGTGACGCAGCCTGAACCTGGACTGGACCAGGTCAAGGGCATTGGTTTCCTCCAGGAGTGTCTGTAGCTGATTGGCCACCACTCTCTCCACAACAACTCACAAGTTCTTGTCCCTGGTTATAACATCATTAAATTACAACCCAAAGCAATAGAAAAGACAAATCAACTGTATTGATTTAGTACTAATAAATGGAAATAAAAAAGTCATCCATCAGCCTCACCTTCCAGCAAATAGCTCATCAACATTTTTTTATAGATGAGTTTCTGTGTGTGCTACATTGTTATTGGGACTTGAATGTTGTACTCATCCACTTTAGGGCAAGCATAGGTCTGTTTGGGCCCAGAGTCTTTATCCCTGCATCTATTTTCCCCAAAACACAACCAGAGTTTAGAAGTCTCTACCTGATTTGAGAAGTCTCTACCTGCTCTATGGATGTACTACAGTCCCTTTGCTAAATCTTGGTATTTATGTTTTTTTTTTAAAAAAAAAAAGCACTAATGAGTAATAGGTTTGCCCTTTTATATTTAATATTATTTATTGCCATTCACTCAGTCTGGCCAGTTCTTTCTGGGAATTTTGGTCAATTTTGTCTTTCGCCATTCTCAACATCTTGTCTGCTTGCTTTAGCCCCGTTCTGGTACTGCAGAATCTTCATTTGTGATTTGTTAACTAAATTCTACCACCATATTGGACCCAGAATATTGGATGCTGTCTCTGAAACACTATTTATTTCTCCCTGAAATGTTTCTTTGTTTTACAAGGACCAATGCAAAGATTAAGCAGATCTTTCTGTAATCTCACTTTCCCCTTTCAAAAAGTAGTGTATTAAAAACACGTAATTCGTATAGTGCCTATGGAGACTGGTCCTCTGTTTTCATTGGTTATATGTCCTTTTGCAGATCTTAAAAATTAGAAACAAAGAAGAAGAAGAAGCGGGTATCAGTTTCTTTCTCCTGAGAATGTAGAGCTTCATGTCAATGATGTGTTTAATAATATTTGAGATAGAAATTTCTCAGGAGAATTATAATTTTGCTTCATTTGAATATGCTTAACGGTTCTGTGAAATATGAACAAAAATGATGGTAGAAAAAATGAGGGAACATTAACGAGGTGTAATGGGCTGAATAACTTTCATTTGAAAGTAGAAAGTTGTATATAAAATGTTTGGTTCAATGTCTAAATTAAAACAAGAAGCTTTTTGGGATGAGAAGTCCGCTTTACTGCTTCAAAGACAGTCAACAAGGAATAGGAAAAGCTGTCCATTTTGTTTTCTTTGCACATTTTGAAATCCCATGAACTTTCTCATTCTATTCAGTTTTCAGATCAGATTGCAAGGCTTTTTCTTCTTTCTTCCATTTTGAAAATCTGTGGATGTTTTGGTGTTAGATTTCTATAATGTATACATTTTATGCATTTTTTTTAAAAAAAATAAATTTTGTTTGTGCATCTCTTTCAAATATAAGTGTATCATCTAATCATGCTTTTGTACTTGAATATAGTCCAGCAACTAATAAACACAGGTGTCTCCTTCTGCTCTTAAAGTACACGTTAGCTATTCTGACTACCAGTCTTTTATGGTATGATTTCTTTCTTCCACTGGCCATGCTTCCACTGCTTTTCCCTTACAGATGCTTCTTGGTTTGAGAAACCATTAGGGATGTAACTCATTTCGTGGTTTCTACACACATATGAGGAGAAGAAACTGGTGGTAAATTTCTTGATACTGTCAGGAGAGTTCTTGCATCAGTGAGAATGAAATTTTGCACAAAATTGTCTTCCCTTTTTTGGCACAGATTGCCCGAACTATGCTGATAGTTGTTTTTTCCAAGTATTTGAAACAGTGGAAGGTTTATATGCATCTTTGGTAACAATTTTCCAGTCCTTCTCTCCAGTTATGTCAAGTATTGCTCCTTTCAAGTCAAAGGCAGGAAACAGTGAAGAATCAGAAAGTCTTAGTACAAAGAGCAGAAAGTACAGAATCCTGTCTTTGCTATTTATTTCCGTACCCTTCTCCTATGTTATGATTGCAGTAAAATAAATTATGGGTTTTCAAAAAACATATTAGTTATCCTGTAGTGGTTTAACTTGAATAGACATTCAGAGTTCTGTTGATTATTTACTTATCTTTTAAAAATAATTTTACTACACCTTTCTCCTATAAAAGGAACCAAGCTGGCTTACCTCATTGAAAAAGGGAAGACTGAAAGCTGAAAGCAATTAGATAAATGCATTTTAAAAACAGATTTAAAAGCAACAAAAGTACAAACCTCAAAAAACATGAAAAAATTTCATTTTTAAATAAATTCCTCTGACAGCCACGCACCAAGGGAAGGCCTGCCTGAAGAAAAATGACTTTGCCTACTTGCAGAGAGATAGCAAATACAGGGCCAGCCTGGTCTCCTAAGGGAGGGAGATCCAAAGTCTGGGAGCAGTGACAGAGGAGACCATCTCCTGGGGTTTCATGAAATGCACCTGTGAAGGAGTTTGGACTGAGAGAAATGCCTCTGATGATGATCTTAACACTTGGGCAGGTTCATAAAGGAAAATACAGTGGCGCCCCGCATAGTGACGTTAATCCGTTCTGGATTAATCGTCGCTATCCGGAAACATTGCTAGACGGATAGAAAAACCCCATAGGAACGCATTAAACTCCATTTAATGTGTTCCTATGGGGCGAAAACTCAGCGTTGAGCGAAGATCCTCCATAGCGCTACCATTTTTGCCGCCTCAGTAAGTGAGGGCAGCACGCGAAAATGCTTGCGGCGGCCATTTTGGTTACCCGGCAGCCATTTTGGAACCGCCGATCAGCTGTTCTAAAAACATCGCAGTGCGAAGATTGGTAAGCGAAACGCTTACCAATCATCGCAATGCAATGTCTTCCCTATCTAAACATCGCAATGTGATTGCATTAGCGATCGCAAAAATAGATCGCTATGCGGATTCATCGTTAAATGGTGTGCTCGTTATGCAAGGCACCACTGTACAGTATTTGAGATAGTTTGAACCCAAGCTGTTCAGGGCTTCATGGGTTAGAACCAGCACTTTGAATTGTACTCAGAAATGGACTAGCAGCCAGTGGAGCTGCTGCAATAGTGGTGTTATGTGATCTCTGTAACCAGCCCTACTTAACAACTTAGCTGCAGTGTTCTGGAGCCGCTGAGGTTTCTGAACACTTTCCAAAGGCAGCTTCACACAGGTCATTACAGTAACCCAGCTGGGATGTGTCACCATGGCAAGATCAGACGTCTCCAAGACCTGGCACACTAGTTTTTAACATGCAAAGGCACTCTGGCCTCCATTGAAGCCTATGCATCCAAGCTGAAACTTAATCCAGACAAGACAATCCAAACGCAGGTCAGGGAAAATGGATCCAACTTGTAATGGTTAGGTACACGCCTTCCAAAAACCACAGGTGTGCAGCTTGAGTATCCTCCTAAATCCATCTCTAAGCTTTGATGCCCAAGTTTCGGTGGTTTTGTATGTGCATCCAGTGAATAATTGGGGCTGGATGCGGGAGTCTGTTGGAATATATTGTTGGTATAGATCTGACCTGCATCTCACAGAGGAAATGCATTACCTCCTAAGATAACACTGAAGTGGATTCAGGTCCTATACAGATGACCTGCACATCCCTCACCATACATGTAATAAAAATTAAGTACTATTTGGTTGTGATCTGCAAAACATTCTGGACTTCTAATGAGTTTTTTTTCCTCCTATGCATTCAACAGGTACATCTTGTTCTTCTGTTCTTCAACGTGTCCATAAAGAATCAAGAAGAATCATGATTGAGCAAGTCTGTGAATGGCTACCAGCTTTCCTCTCAGCAGTGTTTTACCAAGTCTTCAAGTGGTAGGTTACAGTTTATCATCATGGAGCTTTTTCCTGTGACTATCTTGAAGGCTGGCTTTTAACCTTTTGATGTAATTTTTATTTTTTTTAAATTTTTTTTACAAAAGAAAACAGTCTAAAAACACATTTACAATACACAACATGAATAATGGTTGTTGTGGGTTTTTCAGGCTCTTTGGCCGTGTTCTGAAGGTTGTTCTTCCTGACGTTTCGCCAGTCTCTGTGGCCGGCATCTTCAGAGGACTGGAGTAGGAACTCTGTCCATGCTCTGTTGCTGTTTGTTGGATAGTATTTATAGCTGTGGGAACAGCTTTTGTCTTTTTTTTCACCATTCTGGAAAATACAACCTGCAAAAGGTCAACGAACTCTTACCCAGTGACAAGGGCCAGAGATCATTGCACAAAAAAGACCAGCTAATGACATCCATCAATTACAGTGACAAATAATCTCTCCCTCTCCTCCCTTCCTCATCAGAACAAAAACATGCTGATCATCCTGTCTCCTGATGGTGGTGGTGGGGACTTAAATCTGAATTGCAGTCACAATTTTATTTTGTTTTAATATGTTTTTGTGGTCTGCTACAGTAGCAAAAATAAGGGAGTTGGCAGCCTGGTCAACATTTTATATCCTTGATAATGCTCCAGACCTTTGGGGCATCATTCTAGAGTTTGTGAAAGAGAAATGCCAACTATCACGAAGCCAAAGTGGTGAAGGTTATTTTGAGAAAGCTATGCCAAGTGGTCTTTGTCTGGGAAGGGAGAAAGTGCCAGAAATTTTCTCAAAGAAAAAAGTATATCCCGAGGAATATTGACTTAGCTGTTAGAAGCTACCAATACAACAGTGAGAACTGTCTCCTCTTTGCTTTCTTGCTGGCTCTCTTATTCATAGGAACCAGGATTTAAAAGCAATCTGGGGCGATTTAGTGTATTGGACTCTGCGTCTCCTAAATCCATATTTCTGGAACAGATTTTGGAGCCTGTGTGGCTGATGTTGTTGTTGTGCACCTGAACAATTTTGATCTGCAGGATCACATCCTTGGCCAAGTTCTGCAAAAGAATGAATCAAAATGAGACAGGTTCACCCTTTTCATTTGCAATTGTTTGCTTTGTCACCGAAGAGAGTAAATGTAATATTGGTTTTCATTAGGTATTAAGTTAAAGTCAATATGCAACGGTATCCCCTCAATATCTAGTTGCAAAGGAAATTTCTTCTTCATCCTTGAAGTTGTCTGTGATGCTAAAAACTGTTCTAGAGTGTCTTGACATCTCTTCAGAGCAGATTTATATGGTGCATGGGAAACAATCGGAGGGAGTACTAATTCTGGTTAAGGCTTGCCTGCAGCAATAACACTTGGAAAATCAGTAAAAACATATTGCATATTATTATGTTCAAATGCTTCACATGTGTGACTTCAGTTTTCCTTGATTTATTAGGCTTCTTAGTATTATAGTGGCGCCTTGACCCACAAACATCCCAACATACCACCATTTCAAGTTGCTACCAGCTCCGGCCACAAAATTTTGCTTCGACTTGCGGCTGGAGCTTGAAGTTGCAACTGGAAAAAGGCAGGGAAAAAGGCAGGGAATTCAAATTTGCTAACTGTTGGTAGGTGAAGAGGCTACTTCTTTGTAGCTCTTTTTCTCCAACAATTAGAGTGAGTGCGTCGGAGGAGGCTTCCGACTGCCTGGAGCTGCTTTCTGCTCCTGAGTAAGTACATTTGCTTTGTTTTGCAGGGTGGGTTGGGGGGGGTTATGTTTTTGTGCTGTGATTTTTTGTGTGTTTTGGTATTTTTCCCCCAGCCCCATCTGATGGGATTGGCTGTGTATGGTGTGTGTGTGTTTTTGTGTGTGGTTTTTTCAGCCCCATCGCATTCCAATGGGGCTGGCTGTGTGTACAGGGGGTTGTTTTTGTGTGTTTTTCCCCAGCCCCATCAAGTTCCGATGGGGCTGGCTATGGGAGGGTTGTTTTTGTGTGTTTTTCCTCAGCCCCAACGTGTTCTGATGGGGCTGACTGTGCTTTTTTGGTATTATTATTATTATTATTATTATTATTATTATTATTATTATTATTATTATTATTATTATTATTATTATTATTATTATTATTATTATTATTATTATTATTATTATTATTATTGTTGTTGTTGTTGTTGTTGTTGTTGTTGTTGTTGTTGTTGTTGTTATTGTTATTGTTATTGTTATTGTTATTGTTATTGTTATTGTTATTGTTATTGTTATTGTTATTGTTATTGTTATTATGTTTTTTGGTAATTTTTTTCCAGCCCCAGCTCATTCCTATGGGGCTTGCAGTGTTTTATTGTAATTTTATTTTATCCCCCCCCCCCTTTTCTGGAATGGATTACGCGCATTCCAATGCATTTCTATGGGAAATGGTGCTTCGACTTACGACCATTTTGAGTTACGCCAATCTTATGGAACAGATTATGGTCGTAAGTCGGGACACCACTGTATTGCCAAATTTCAGCTTGAACTTGAGATAGTATGCCACCTGAGTACGTAAGGGAGGCAAGATTTAGATTGGGAGCTTTGGCTTTGCAGATGTTCTTATTACAGAGATTGCTGTTGCATCAGAAAGATATGCACACATGAAATTATGGTACAGTGGTGCCTCAGCTTACGAATGTCCTAACATACGACCATTTCAAGTTACGACCAGTTCCAGTCTCAAAATTTTGCTTCATCTTGTGGCCGGAGCTTCCAGTTACGAACAGAAAAAAGCAGGGGAAAAAGGTGGGGAATTCAAATTGCTAACCGTAGGTAGGCAAAGAGGCTGCTTCTTTGTAGCTCTTTTGCCCCAGCAGTTAAAGTGAGTGTGATTAAAGGAGGCTTCAGACTGCCTGGTAAGGTAAGGTGCTGCTTTCTGCTTTTTAAAAACTGTTCTGGGTGGATTTTGCAGCATGGTTTTGGGCTGTGTGGTGGGATTATATTTCTATGCTGTGATGGGTCTTGCAGGGTTTGTTTTCCTTCGGCTTTTTTTCTTTTGCATTTCCGATGGGTCTTGCATGGTTTGTTTGCTTTTTGTTTTGCTTTGTTTTTGCATTTCCAATGGGTCTTGCATGGTTTGTTTGCTTTCTGCTTTGCTTTTTTTTCTTTTTGCCATTTCCGAAGGGTCTTGCATGGTTTGTTTGCTTTTTGCTTTGTGTTTTTTGTATTTCTGAAGGGTCTTGCACAGTTTGTTTGCTTCCCCCCCTTCGGCTGGAACACATTAATCGCATTTCTGATGGGTCTTGCAGTGGGTTTTTTTTGTGTGTGTGTGATTTTTTTTTTCTTTGATCGGAACAGATTAATTGCATTTCAGTGCATTTCAGTGGGAAATGGTACTTCAACTTACGACCATTTCAAGTTACGACCGGAGTTCCAGAACCAATTAAGTTCATAAGTCGAGGCGCCACTGTATTTTAAATCTGTTGCAATATATGCTATCTTCTTTTGATAGATAATGTTCATTGAATATGGCAATATAATTTTACCAGTATGGGCAAAATTGCTTGCATTGGCTTTTAAGTTTTTTTTCTTTCATTATTTAATGATGTATTAAGATAAAAAAATCTGTCCTTAACTTCACTGTTATTTCAAAGACATCACATTTTTATCTCTCTTCTGTATCACTATAGCAAAAAAAAAATGTTACAGTGGTCTTTAGTTGGATTTAGATTCTTCTGTTGCTGGAGAATGGAAATTTTTTCCTGGTTTCCCCTCACCCTGTAGCCCTTGTTGTCCCCAGTGCTACTTCCCTCATTATTCTAGAGAAGAACTATCTGAAACAGTAAGTTGTTGCAGGTTGTTGCACTGGGAATTACAAAGAGGAAAGGGGAATTTGACAAGGTGTCCCCTGTGACTCTTCCTCTTTGATTAGGCTTTGCAGTGATCCAGTTGCTTTCATGATCAGAAGGAACCCTCCCTTTGTGGAGGAGCAAATCTGAATACAAACCAGTGTGATCCTAAGAGCTTCGGTTGCCCTTCTATTAACACATGGGAATTCATTTCGCTTTAGAATGAGAATGCTGTGGTTAGGGATTCAAATGCATTTTAGTATTGCATAAATACTTTCTCTGTCAAAAGGAGGTCAGCTTTGATTGCCAAGCTGCCCATCATATGTGGTTTTGTTGGTATATGCCAACAATCTGAGGTATTTTAAATGAGTTTGCTGTTCTTGAACGTTTTGAGTTCCTATCAGTCAAAAGGGAGGAAGCATGTAAGAATACTTTATTAAGTCAGTTCTAAAGGTCATTCTTTAAAGGTCTCATAAGGAAAGTGTTTCCCACTGGGAAAAAAAAACCAACCCAGATCTCTACTGGTAGGATCTGCAATACAGCTTGACAGTGTGGAATATCTGTCAGTTGTGCTCTCTTTCTGGTATGCCACATCCCTCCTGGTTTATCCACTTCACTTTTTATGTTGCCAACCAGCATTCTGCAGCTGCTGAGCATGCTTAATCATTGTGGATTTCAGGGTTCTACCGTACCAGATTACTTAATACAGTAATTTTAAACAACTGTAAGCTTTTATATTTTTCCTGAATCTATTTTGCCTTCCTCTGATTCATAAAGAGGGGGTATCATTTTGGCTATATAATGATCTGAAGAACTGAGTTCAGTGTTTCTATATAGATTGTTGATACCTTGTTTTTCATTGGTTTATGGAAGACACTGTAAAGCTTCTGCATGTGGTATGAGAAACAGAAATCAAATTATCTACCTGTAGGCCATTATCTGAGTGATCCTACCATGAGAATCAGCCACTATTCTTTAGTGCATTGCGAAAGGGTTCTTGTGAAGTCTTAGGCAGTCCCAAATGTGGCACAGAAGTTGAAACGGAAGACTCATTTAAACCATTAACAGATTTATTCATATTTAACAAGGGGATGTCAGTGACTACCTCAGTAGGATAAACTTGATCCCATTCACATAACTGTTTTCCAACTTCACAGAACTATTATAACAAACATTTCCTCTTAATACTGGGGAGCCGGGCCAAAGCATTCCTTGTTTGTTCCTCACCGCGCAAATGGTGCCACAGCATGGGTGGTGAGCCCAGTCCCCCTCCGGCGGTGGCTTGTTGTAGGTGGGGGCTGGGTGCACCACCCTCTTTGAGTGACCGCGTCCCCTTGGAAAGACCACCACTGTCCATTCTGCATTCTGAAGTTTCGGTGATGGTCACCCCCTCTCTTTCGGGTATCAGGTCTGGCAGCAAACTTCCCACCTTCAAATTGGGAAAGTCAACAGTTCACTCACATGATCACATTTCTTTTCCTTACTCTCCTTGTTGCTTGTTGAAATCCAAAAGTCCCACTCGCCTGTTCCCACTTTTATCTCCTCCTCCCACACGTCAATAATTTGTTCCTCCTCCTTTCCCTTCCCCTCTTCTGTCAAACAGACCTCTATTTTAACTCTTTCTTCATCAGCCTTCTGTTTTATCACATTCCCCTCCCTTTTCTTGACCACCACGTCCTTGCTATTTGGAGGAGATGGTGCACTTTTGCCCACCTTGCCTTCACATGCATTAAAAAAAAGTTTGAGAAAATGTGTCCATTTGACTCACAAGTAATTTATGTATTTTCAGACAACTGAACAAATAGATGCATGTGTTGATTCTCTGTTCAAGTCTCCAAATGCTTCATCATGTCTTAACTATATTGAGTACTGTACACTAAAAAGCTGCATTCATTGTGATGTAGATTATTTCAAATTACTCAGGGAAAAGTTGAAGCTTGGCAGAAGTCAGTGTGACAAACCACCCTCACCAATACCATATTAGGATAATTAATTATCCCTGTTATATCCTACATTTGGCCTACTTCAGCTACATCTGCTGCTCCCTCTCACATAACTGGTCTTTTGGTCTCACAAAAAGCAATAAACAAAGAAAGAAATGATTATTTTTTAAAAAAAAACAATGTAATGTATCTTCCATTTTGTGACTTGGAGGTGATTGCTATGCAGAGCTATATCTTTAACATGGCACATTTTACAGAACCCCCCCCCCCAAAAAAGAAATAAAAATACTGTAGTTGTTGTTACATGCAGTCAAATTGCTTCTGACTTATAGTGAACTTAATAAATGAGCAATCTCCAAAATGGCTTGTCCAGGATTGACTGTAGCTGTGTCTCCCATCTGGGTGTTTTATTTATGATGTGCTTCTTGTTGTAAAGCTGATTTTATGAATATGAGGCTATTATGTGGGACTTGAGAAAGTGATTCCTAGAGTTTTTGTGACTAGTACTGTGCAGCAGTAGACAAGTCAACTGAAAATTGTCCTCAAGAGCAGCTTTAGTTTCACAATTAGTTGGCAACAATCAGCAGTATGCTTTTAGCCTAAACTGCCATTTCCAAGAAAATATAAGCACAAATAGCCCTTGTCTGGTTTTCTTTGGGGTTGTTGTTGGTTGTTTTGTCAAATACACTTATAATTCGTTTTGGGATATAATTCTTTTCCAGTTGATAAAGTTGCACAGCAACTGATAGGGGCTCTAGGGATAGAGCCTAGGCTGAGTCTGTGACAAGATCAACAATCATACAACACAGATAATGGAGGAATGTGTTACTAGGGAGTTACCATAAAAACAAGGCTGTAAAAATATAGAACTATAAAAACCATCCTGGACAGAGGGAGATAGGGAAGGGGACTACAGCATCTCTAATAAGGAACAGAAAGTACACTAGCCCTCAAACTGTCCTCATTTCAAAAAGCCTAGATAAACATGGCAGCAGTCCCCAACTTTAAATTGTTGCTGCTAAAAGTTAGACTGGTGAAGGGGAAATCAACACCATTCAAAATTTGACCTTGAGTGACCATGCCAATCTAGTTCACCAATGTATCCTGTATTATGAAGACTTGGTTGAATGGACTTGAGGGGATTAATACTCAGAAGGGTTCGTTGTCAAGGACTGGAGGGGAGATAGAGTTGCTGTGTCTATCATGCTTCTGCCCCCCTCACCAGATACCCTGATCCACAGTCTGTCAGGTTCAAGCATATGCACTGGAAGGTAGGTGCCCAGAACTGTATAGGGATGCTGTTGGTGCACTGCCCACCCTGTTGCTCCGGATTGTTCTGATACCTGGATATGGCCAAAAGTAACAGTTCCTTCCTGAGCTAAGTTGCTCTCAGGAGTGACACTGGTATCCTCTCAGCTTTTGGTGTTGGAAAATGTCGGTATCCTCTTTAAGAGCAGTTTAAGAAGATTGGTTCTGAACTGCATGGTCTTCAGAACAACTGTAGTAATTGGCCCTAGTGATATTGCAAAATTCAGTCTCAACTTCATTTTCTGTGCTAGACAAGATGATTGCAATTTATGTGCAAAAGGGCTCAATGTATTTCTGTTATTGGGGACAGATCACTACTTAGTGAGGTTTGGACTCGTCACTGGAACTTGGGAACTTTACAAGGTGTATGTGGGAGAATTAATTAAACCCTAGGACAGTGGTTCTTAACCTTGGGTTACTCAGGAGTTTTGGACTGCAACTCCCAGAAGCCTTCACCACCAACTGTGCTGGCTGGGGTTTCTGGGAGTTGCAGTTCAAAAACATCCGAGTAACAAAGGTTAAGAACCACTGCCCTAGGATGCTGATGGATCTGAATATTTTCCTGATTATTCTTGTGAAACTTTTGGTGCTTTGAGAGGGAAATCTACCAAAGTTCTGGCTGACCTCTGGAATGAAGGAATGACTAGGATGCTTCACTTGATTTTTCTTAAGTGTCCTCTCCTACTGGATTTGCTAGTGGTAAAATAAGTGGGACAGAGGCTAGAGAGCCTGTGGAGTAGATGCAACCAAACGCAGGCTAGAATCCATTGAAAGATATGCTCTGTGGTAGTGGTTGCAGTAAAGAAATAATTTTCTCCTCTTAGCTTTGTAGTTTAGAGTCACCAAGTAAAGTTGCTTTGAATGGTCAGTGGCTTATTATGTTATTGTCCATGAAAAGAGAATGCTGACCATTCAATGCTCTGTTTGAAACACTTGTAAATCCTTTTAATAAAATTGTTTGAATCTGTTCCAACTTTGACGGTGCAATTGCTGGAGCTGCAGCGGGTGTGATTTTGGCTCCTGCTTGCGGATTCATATGTTTCAGCTTCTGCAGAAGATGCGGACAGGATGTGGACAAGTTATCACATGAATTTTGCCTGCGGAATTCCTTTAGAATTCTGGAAATTGGAGGCCAAAAGAGAAAGAAAAAGGATATTATGACCCATAATAGAGAATTTACTCTTAATACATGAATCAAAGTTTACTAATAGGCATCCATCTTAGAACAGGTGTGTAGCCACAAAAGTCAGCACAGGAATCTGATGCAATCCATGAAATGTGTATTGGACATGATGTAATATCTGAGAGAAGACATCAGGTGGTGTGCCCAGTGATTGGCTATTCAAACTATATAAGTGCTGCACGCTGTGGTTCTGTGTGGAGAATTGGTGGAGAGTTGCTGCACAAAGTGCTGTCCATTTATTTACTGTAAGTGTATTATTGAGTGTTGACTGATGTACATAGTTCCATTGTACATAGTCTATAAATACACTGCTGGTGAAGGAACTTACTGTCTCTGTGATTCTCTTTGCTGTCAACCTGGAAGACTGACTTGTCTTGGAAACCATTTCCACACCCCAAATTTTGACAAAGAAAGAAATTAATCCCTACATATAAATAATTAATATAATTGCAGTAAACCTTGTGTCAAATGTTCAGTGTGATTTGTCTTTTAAAAAATTGGCTGAAATCCCATTGTTTGGCATAGGAAGTTGCACTAGAAATAGTGGGGATTTGGTGAGTTCTCTTCTCCATAGGTTCTGTTCATTCAGATGGGCCTACTCTAGTTGTGACTTACTATAAAAATGAAAAAAAAATCTAGAATTCTCTCAAATTTATATATGTTAAGGGGGCACAATTCAGTTATTAGTGAATGTTAATAGTTTATAAAAACAGGTTGTTCATGATGGAGAAGACACATTAAGGTATATAATTCTGGGTAAATACAATCTCCTTATCCCAGTGAGAGGAAAATGTATCAATGCACATGGCTTTAAAGTTAGAATAAAAATGAGAATGTTAGTGTCACATTTCCAGGGGATGCAGCAGACAAAAGTCCAATAAGTCAGTCCAAAGTCAGAAGTCTGGGAGCTACAAAACAGATGCCAAGTTATCAAAGCCAAAACACGAACCATAGTCAGAAGTCAGAGTCCCAAGAACCAAGGGTCAAGTAACCAAGGTTCAAGATAGTAGGAAGGTGGATGCAAGCCAGAGAATGAACTTGTTGCTTCCACAGATTTCCAAGCCTTCTAGGTACAAATTATATAGGAGCAGCAACCATCAAATTCCTAGAAGCCTTCCATCCTGTTAAAACTCAGGACTGGTCGACCTGATGTTCTTGCGGGAAGCATTCATGCGAGCTTAGGAGCTTCATGTCATGAGTCTTTGCCGAACCTTGTCCCTCACTCTGGCTACTGGGAGAGGAGAATCTGTGATGATTCAGCTGTCTGTGCTTCTAATTGCCCAGTATTTTCCTCAGCTGAAATTAACTCCTCAGATGCCAGATCTTCTTCGGCAGAACTCATGACAGTTAGACCTTATAGAAAATGGTTACAATTTTGTTGTAAAAAGGGACAGCACTTAACATAAGCTAGTTTAATTATATTGAAAGTGAATTATATTGACAAATAGTGATGGATATATGCTTCTTTGTGACTCTTACTTTAGGCCAGGTATTGGTAGCATCGTTGCAGAACGTTCAGTTGACTGGGGGAGCTATGTCTTAACCAAGTGCTCAATATTCATTCATTTTAACAACAACTTCCCAAGATCTCCTTCCCTAGCAACAACTGCTATTTTTGAAGCACCAAGATGCTTAACAGCTTACTTTGGGTATATGGCTGCAAAGCTAGAGGCTGGCAGTTTGAATCTTCCTGTGCCTTCAGAGAGAAGAGCCAGACTATGTAGCCATGGGCAAACTGCACAATCCCAGGATGCCCCCAGAAGAAGGAAATGGTAAACCACTTGTGAGTCTTTACCTAGAAAACCCTGGATAGGGTCACTATAAAGTCAAAATTAACTTGATGACATGCAGTTATTATTATTAAGATGCTTACTGTATTGTCTTCCTAAAGTCTCATGTTCTTATTTATAGTATTTAGAGCACTGGTGCATCACTCTTGTAAGTACTAGGAACTCCAAGAAATAGAATTTTTCCAGCACCATTGGTTCTTCTAATAGTATTGTGAAATTATACTTCCCAAGGATCCCATGTGACTTAGCTGTGCCAAATGGATATGTGACCACTTACCGTCAAGAAACATTGTCCTGGGTACATCCTGAGTCTGAATGTCCATGTTTCAGCAGCTGCTGGGAAGGCTAATGCACTAACTGCATCTGTTCCTTGAGATGCCTGATCTGGCTCCAGTGGCACATTCCTTCTTACATACATACATACATACATACATACATACATACATACATACATACATACATACATACATACATACATACATACATACATACATACATACATACATACATACATACTTACTTACTTACTTACTTACTTACTTACTTACTTACTTACTTACTTACTTACTTACTTACTTACTTACTTACTTACTTACTTAGTTTATATACTGCCCATCTAGAACGTGTCTCCTCTGGGCGGTTTACATATAACATAAAAATAAACTAAGGTTAAATCCAGATTAATCACAGAGTCCAAGATGGGAAAGGAAGAAAGGGAAAAAAAGAAGAAAGAGAGAGAGAGAGAAAGAAAAGGGGAGTTAGGCTAAGTAATGCCGGTAGGGAAGGCCTGCCTGTATAGTCATGTCTTCAAGTTAGTCTTGAAGGCCCTGAGCAAAGGAGCCAGGTGGATCTCTACAGGTAAGTTGTTCCAGAGGTGAGGGGGCACTGCTGAGAAGACCCGATTTCTAGTTTTTCCCCACTGGGCCTCTCTTGGCGTTAGGCCTCTCAGCCACCTGGCCTGACTGGAGTGGGTGATACAGATAGAACTGGGCGGAGGAAGGCAGAGTATCGATGGCCTAAACTGCAAAGGGCTTTATATGTAATTGTTATCACCTTGAAATCAATGCAGAAGCAGATAGGTAGCCAGTGTAAGGCGGCCAAGGTGGGGAAAATATGGTAAAATCTTTTCAACCCCTGTTAATAGCCTGGTCGCCGTGTTCTGTACCATCTGGAGCTTCTGCATCAATCTCAAAGGAAGCCTCCACATAGAGAGCATTACAGTAGTCTATTCTTGAGACTACCAGCACATGGACCGGTGTGGTGGACCGCGTCTAGATAGGGACGCATCTGGGCAATCCGCCGAAGATATAAATGGGCAGACCAAACCACAGACGCTACCTAGGTCTCCATGGTAAGTGCTAGGTCAAGATGGACCCCCAGACAGCGAACTGGATTCTTTGTAGTGAGAGTCAGCCCCCAAAAGAGAGGGAGTTCTACAAACCACTGACATCAGGGCCACCCACCCACAGGACCTCTATCTTGTCTGGGTTCACTCTTAGTCCATTTGACTGCATCCATTGCAAAACAACTTCCAGGCAGCGCCCAAGGGATGGAACGGCATCCACTGCAGATGGAAAAAAGGTGATGTAGAGATATTGGTAACACAAAGCTCCATATCCCTGGATGACTCCCCCCACGGCCTCATATAAATGTTAAACAGCATTGGGGAGATGATCAAACATTGCAGGACCCCACAACTGAGGGACCACGGGGCCGATACGTTCTCCACAAGCTGAACTCTCTGGGGATGGCCCTCCAAGAAGGACTGGAGCCAAGTGAGAACACGGCCACCAATCCCCAACTCAGAGAGCCTCCCCAGGAGGATATTGTGGTCAACGGTATCAAAGGAGGCTGAAATATCAAAGAGGACAAGCAAGGACATTTTGTCCCTGTCGGCCTCCCTAAGTAAGTCATCAAGCAGGTGACCAATGTCGTTGTTGTACTGTGGCGTGGCCTGAAGCCTGACTGAAACGGATCCAGGGCATTCATTCAAGGGAGCATGAAGCTGGTTGGACACCACCCTCTCAAATATCTTGCTAAGAAAAGAAACATTGGCGATAGGCCTATAATTGCCAATGTTGTCCGCCGCCAAGCTCGGTTTCTTTCTAATGGGCCTTAACGTTCTTCCTCAAGAACGTACCCATTTATTATTTCAGTGGCCCATTCAGTTATCACCAGCCTGGCAGCTTTGATTAGCCAGTCCAGGCAAAGGTAAAGGGAGGAGGAGGAGGCTCAGCAGCGATCAAGGACCTTGTCCACCTCTGCAGACATCACAGGTTGAAACTGAGTAATTCTCAATGGGCAAGGTGCTGCACTGGATGTCTCAGCTCGATCCACTGTTTTCAAATACGGTGCAAGATCCAGGCAGATGGCCTCCACTTTTGATTTAAAAATGCTGCAAATTGGTCACAAGAAATTCTAGACGGAGACCAATCATGGCGGCCAATTCCAGATAGGTTTCATACTATACAGAGAAGTTCCGCCTGCTAATTGGATGCTTCGCTTATCTGGACAATGATGTAGGCTTTTCTAGCAGCCTGTACCTTAGCAAGGTAGAGGCTAGACCTTACCTTGGCAGCTTTTAAGTTATTTTCCGTCGGGTTCCATCGGAATCCAGTCCAATCCATCTTGCTTGGATTACTATTAAACACTCTTCATGGGATTGCCTTTGAGGAGTGTTAAGAAACTTCTACAGCCAGATTGTACATAAGATTGGTTGCAAGGAGTATGTAATTCCCCTGTTGCATCAGATCTTCTGGATATTGGTCCCACCTGAATCCCTCCCCAGTTTAAAAATCTTTGAGGGAGGTCCTTCTCTTGGTCCCACAATATTCTCAGCCACTTTCAGTGAGGACACAGAAGAGGGACTTTGTAGTTGTTGCTCTCAAGCTGTGGAAGTCCTTTCAATGAGGAAGGAAGTCGGGTTTTCCCCCTCTTTTCCTTCCCAGAACAAATACATTTCAGTGAAGCCTTTGGCCATTGACTGGGCTACAGAAAGAGGATGTAGAGTTTTTCCTCAGTTCTTTAAAACCTTTTAAAATGTGTATTTAGTTTTAGTTTTTTTAAAAGCTGATTTACATGTTGTGTGTCGTCACATCAGAATGGACTTATAGCTAACCTAATAGGGTTTTCAGGGTAAGTGAGTTGTTTAAGGAGTGCTTTTACCAGTTCCACCCTCACTCCCACTTAGTTTCCGTGGCAGAACCCGGAAATCAAAGCCTGGTGCCCTGAGTCCTAGTCCATTATTCTATC
This sequence comes from Pogona vitticeps, assembly GCF_051106095.1. NCBI lineage: Eukaryota > Metazoa > Chordata > Lepidosauria > Squamata > Agamidae > Pogona > Pogona vitticeps. The sequence continues at coordinate 193,500,211 of NC_135786.1, forward strand.
CACTACATCACACTGGGTACCTTGTTTTACACTTAGTGACCATTTAATATTATTTCACATTTCATAGAAGTTTGAATATTTTAATTTATATGTGTGTTGTCAATACACACACATGCCACCATTTTGTAAGCCATAATTAGTGCCTGAATTGGAAAACAGTTAAGACTGAAATGAAATAAAATAAATAAATACTAGCTCTTTGGGTGTAATAAGCCTGTTTTTTCTCTTTCAGACACACATCTCTTGGTGCCATAGCACATGGATTTCAGGACTGCATGTGAAGAGGTAATGCCAGATTTTTGTAACTTAAAAAGCGCACATGCTGAATTAATATTAAATTGATATGTTAAGTGAAATGTTTCAGAGAAGGAAGAAATGTAGTTTCTAGCTAATCTGACAGGGAAGGGAAAGGAGTCTTTTGAAAACTCCAGTGTGGAAAATATGACTAAGACTTGTCAGACAGCACAAAAAAGTTGAATTTCCACAGATTCATCAATCCATTATTTGTATTTCTGACTGTAAGTATTTCTAAGAAAGCAGCGAATCATGAAAGTGTGTCTTGGATTCTGCAAAAGCATTGTTCCATTTTCCTCTTTCTGTGTCTTTCAGCATGAAATTTATTTGTCCTCTGTATCATATATATATCAAAACATCCTGTGACTTCCTGCACTTTCCACTTTAAAAAACAAAATGAGAACTACTTGTCAGGCAGTACAAAAGCTTTGTAAAATAGATCATCATATAGAAATATACAAATAAATAATGAAATGACTATTATTATTATTATTATTATTATTATTATTATTATTATTATTATTATTATTATTATTATTATTATTATTATTATTATTATTATTATTATTATCATCATCATCATCATCATCATCATCATCATCATCATCATCATCACCACCACCACCACCACCACCACCACCACCACCACTAACCAAGATCAAGCGAATCCTTGGTCTGAGCTGGCATTACCATAAACTGTACATGATGTTATATTAAACTTGTGGTTTATGAATCTGAAGGTGAGTGCCTACCTGGGCTATCAGAAGTGCAGGAAGTGGGGACATAAGGATGTGTAGTCACCCTTCAGTCTCGAGAGACTATGGTAACGTGCTCTGAATAGAGGACTTGGAACAGCATCTACTGTGGCTGAAAAGGCCAATTCGACAATGACAATTCCTTTCACACTGAAGACAAATACAATCTGTCCCCTGTCCAGCTCCCTGGTTTTGCTGCTTTCGTGACTGCCTCTTTGCCTCGGCCTGCTGGACAAATGTCTCTTCAAATTGGGAGAGGCTGTGATGCACCACCTGCCTCTAGGCTGAACGCTCAGATGTCATGGTTTCCCATCTGTTGAGGTCCATTCCTAAGGCTTTCAAATCCCTCTTGCAGATATAACCTTTTTATTATCACTGTCAGGAGGTGGCACACCATGCTAAGAGATCCTTGCCTGGACTCCTCTCTGTTGTTCTTCTTCTGGCAGGCAAAAGCTTCTATTTGTAAGAAGCATTTCTATTTGTAAGAAACATTTGGCAATTGAGTTAGGTTACTATAAAAGAAGGTTTTAATCTGTACAGCAACTGTTTATTTCCCTTATATATTTTTCATGGTTCTTAAGTGTTTTCTTTTATTGAAGCTCTTTTATATTTCAGCCATTTTTTCTCCATTTTTTTGCTAGCTGCCTTAAGTCCCAATTTTTGGCCCAGTACAAATACAAGAGAAATATTTTTAAAAAATAAAATAAGTTGTTTAAAATATGTATTGGAAGGAAAGCATACACTTCTACACATTGCAAAGCTGCAGAAGGGGTAAAAATTGAATCTGGGCAGAAGCAATATCAAAGAAGCATTTCTGCAGGTCGATTGTGTAACAGTCCTGATGTGAACCATGTGATTGGTTGCACAACCATTACATGAACAAGAACTGATTGATTGCACAATGCTGTCTGTCTGAGTGTAATGTCTGGCATACTTTCACAGCTGTAGCTTTACATTATGCCATCTTAAATGGAATTTCAGTCATTTGAGTTAAATTACAATTATTTCCAGGTAAATGTATGTCGGATTTTAACCTTTTGGGACAGAACATGTGGAAATAGTGTTATTTAGGTTGAACATAATCCATAGATTATGTTGATTAGGTTGAACATAGGTTATGTTGATTAGGTTGAACATCACCTCATAGAGGTGAACATAATCCAAATAGAAACTGGGGCTGTGGATAAATATAACAATGCATCTAGAGTAGTGGTTATCAACCTTGAATAATCCAAATGTTCTTGGACTGGAATTCCCAGAAGCTTTCACCAATAGCTGTGTTGGCCACGATTTCTGGAAAGTGCAGTTGAAGAATACCTGGGTTACCCAAGATCAGGAACTACTGATCTACAGCATGGAATTCTAAAAATAGAAACCTCTCAAAACTCTAGATTCCAGAGTTGTACAGGACAGAGTCATGGCAATTAAAGTGGAATCAAGCCTAAGTACAGCATGTGAGAGGCTGTGTTTTGCTGACAGTTCACAATGATAGTTGGAAGATGGTAGTCCAAGGGACTTTGGTTGGGAGAGAGAGACTTATAATATGCATTTGAATTCCAGAGACAGAGGGCACATTTGCTACATGCATCTCTTCCCAGTGCTCCAGTACTAAAAGGAGAAACCACAACACCTGGTAAAGTTCACCCTTTCATGGTATCTATTAGAGGAGGGTGATCAGGACCTCAGTGTAGAAATCATAAAGTAATGTTCCCCAAAATTACAAGGTAAATGCATGTAAAATGGATTTTGCAAATTGATTCAAATGGATTACCAATCGCAGATGGCTGAGCTACTTGAAACACATTGATTCAGTGGAATAGACTGTTATTGGAATGATGGACACTTGACATAGGCTTTCCTTGTTTTTTTATCTATGAGTTTCTCCAAAAGTGAGGATAAATAAAATAAAATTCCACACATTAAATATAACATATTATCATGTGTTTTCTTGGCTTTACTGCCAAGATGCAATTTTACCTTCTTTCAGCTGTTGGCTACACTATTTAGCTGTTTTCACAATGCCCTCAGGTAGGACAGGAAAAGATGTATTTTAACAGGCTTTAACTGAAAGACAAATTGGGCAGCAGCAGTTGCTTCTTCACTGTAAAGGATAGGCTCTCATAATTCAGTGCTTTTCCTATAGATTAATTTTTTTTCTGCACATGTGCAGTCAGTTGCTCTACACATAGCTTGGTTTTCCAATGCTTGATGTCCTTGTTTAGATTGTGAATAAACTCTGCCCATGTGCATCAGAGTGCTGACTTTTATTTCAATTTCATCATCAGGCTTAATTATTTCTACTGTATAGTTATGCACCACTTAGTTCTTGCCCCCAGCTCTCTCCATCAAGCTCCTTAAGAGATGTTATGGGGATAATCAGCCAAGTCAGAAGTGGGCAGTCAAGTAAAAGAAAATGGCTGTATAAACAATTTAACATTTCTCAAAAATAGTGTCACCTCAGGCTACCCTCAAACTAATTGGGAATGTTTGGGATGCTTTTAGGTGTGAATCATTTCGTATCTTCCACAAACTCAACAGTGGCTTTGCATGGCTGGGATAACTTACAATAACAGTGTGAAATGTTAGTTCTTACATAAGCCTTCCAACATTCTTTTTTCTTCTGTTCCTTATATCTGAGACATCAACCATTGGAGAGGTCTTTATTTCATATAAGTCAGGAATTTGCACATGTTATGCAGTGAAAAGCCTGGGATTTGCTGGAAAGATTTAAGCTTGGAAGCATTCCTTGCTATTTTGTGACTGGCTGCTACACTGAGACCAAATGATACTGTGGCTGAATTAAGATCTGTGATCTCCTCAGTTGGATGAGACATTGCTCATCTGCAAAGACTGGATGGATAGAGCAGAAATATGAACCACCTGTTGCTTACTCCCTGTCTTGTGGAAATAGTAGCTTCCCACAGAAAATGGCAGTATTAGGAGCAGCATACACACACTGCATTGATATTTCACAGATACTTAGGTTTTTTGTTAAAACTTGTATCTGTTATATAATACGAGTCAAATGTTTTAATAATTTGGATTGTGCCTGGAGGTTTTTAATAATAATAATAATAATAACAACAACAACAACAACAACAACAACAACAACAACAACAACAACAACAACAACAATAATAATAATAATAATAATAATAATAATAATAATAATAATAATAATAATAATAATAATAATAATAATAATAATAATAATAATAATAATAATAATAATGGTAGCAACAGCAACAAAATAACAACAAGTTATAAAAGTAGATATGATATTGTTAAAATTAGTGCACTAGCTATTATGCAAACAAACAAATCCAAAAGAAACAAACAAAAATCCACCTTGTCAGCCTCAAAAACAAACAAACAAAAAACATGGGAAATATCATGTAGAGAATTTGTCACAAAATGATGGTCAAGATCTTGTTGGATTTCCTTATCATATCCACTTTGAACATAACACACCAGCATAGTAGTAATAGGACAAAGAAATGTCTGAATCATTAACATTGCAATTTCAGGGGATGCTACATTTAAAGCTAAAGAATTGGAAAAATTAACAAAATACAGAGATCTGGCAATAGAAACATCTTGCTTGTGGATGAAACACACTTCAGTGATACACATTGACATTGGGGCTTTGGGAACAATACCACGGGTTTTCACAGTATTATAAGCAGTTGCAGATTTCAGAAATAACGCTGTCAGAGCTACAAAAAACAACAGTATTATAAACATCATACATACTGTGCTGATATTTAACAGATACATAGGTTTTTGGATAAAACTGTTATATGAGACAATGTTTTTATAATTTTGATTGATTGTGCCTGGTATTTTTAAATAATAATTATAATAAAATGTTGTCAAGGCAATTCTTACTTATAGTGACCCTTTCTAGATCTTCTAGATTTTCTCAGTGTATAGTACTCAGAAGTTTGCCATTCCCTTCTTCTGGCAGTGCCCTGGGATTGCACAGCTTTCCCAAGGCTACACAGGCTGGTTCTTCTCCTGGGACACTGTGGGGAATGAAACTCCCATCTTCTGGCTCCACAGTCAGATAACCAACTCATTGAGCTAACTGACTAAGGTTTCTTCTCTACAGGAGTATATTTCTTACACCAGCCATTTCTAGTCTAGAACAGGGAGGTCCACAGGGATGGGTTTTTCCAGGTGGAGCAGAGCTTTGAGAAGTTACTTTGTGGACTGCAGCTGCCAATATCCCACAGCTATAATTGCTGTCTTGCAAGAGGTACAATTTAAGTGCTGGATTTTGAGAACCTTGATCCCCCCCCCAAAAAAAAGAATTTTTCCAAGCTTTCTTCTAGCTGGAAAAGCCTATCCTCGAGGACAGTACATAAATAGCATAAAAAGGACTAATTGGTACATGTGTTTAGGAGACAAATGGAGAAATGGAAGGTGAGGTGCTAGAAAATGGAAGATGTTTATGCAGCTGTAGTTGAGGGCAGAAAAATCTGAAACCTGTTTGTAGGTTTGAATTGGCATGCAGCTGTCCTTCAGGAGTTGAAGGAACTCAGATTTACCATGAAGAGAAAATATTGTCATGGGAAATGTTAGCAGGGTACAGGCATATCTAGTTCTGATGCCTGTCACATACCTGAGCAGGGAAAAGGAAGAAAGTTTTGTTATTGAAAATGAAAGAAAGAATGAAAAGGGGGCACAACCCTTCAGTCATTACCAAATCACCATTAATCTCTGACCCACATTTTCCATTTCAAATGCTTTGCCTACATCCTTTGGCTTTGCTTGGAATGTTTCCTTCCAGAGTGATCAACTTGATTTAAACACCTTTTAGTTAATCAGCCCATAGGCACACACTGTGATCTGTAAATCACTGGAAATGAATTAGTCTCTGTGTATGGAGGAGCTATTGGATTACTGTATAACCTTAAAGCAGGATGACTGGAATCCTTCATGGTGTCTGAGTGCTTTGCTCTGATCCCAGTTAAGCTCCTGGTTCATGAGTAATCCTAATACGTCTAATTAGATTAATCAGAAACTAAGATTAGCATAGGCTTGCCCTATATGAAGAAATATATAAGGCAGAACCTTTATGCACTGCTGTGCTGGTGTCTGAAACACATGCCTTGATATTTTAAAGGGGGACTTTGTGATGAAATTAAAAGTGTCCACACATCATTAGCAACACTTGCCATCTTTTACTCATGTACAGAAATGAGATATATGTTTATTATTAAGTGGCACTAAAATGTAACCACTAATAATTTTTTCATGTAATTGTGCCAGTATTTATGTTTACATCTAATATGTAACTTATTAGTAACTAATAAGCATTGTGACTAGAAACCTGTTTGGAATGTGGTAGCTTTTGTTAAAGGTTCACCAGATATCATTGAACTTATCCATGAAAGTCCTAAGTGGTGAATACTGGAAATGATAGTCCTGTAAGCGGAACAGTCAGTAGCAGCTTGCAAACTAATGAACTCTTTTCTTCTCCTGAACTTTTGAAGACAAAGACAGGTACTTGTTTGCTGCAGGATGGTAACCAGGAACCTTTCAAAGTGCGGCTGCACTTAGCCAAAGATATTTTGACAATTCAAGAACAAGACGTGATCTGTGTGTCTGGCGAACCTTTTTACTCTGGTGTAAGTATCATTTTCTTTATCATCACTCTGGAATGGTGATACTCTAGTGCTACTGATAGTATTGTAGTATTTGACTTTTCAGCGTCTGAAGAGGAGACGTGAATAAATGTGGTCTCATTAGAGTTCAATACATTCTACCCCGTATGCATTCTCTATGTATCTCACAGAAGATTATAATAATTTTCCATTATAAAATTATTACATTAATATGGATGTCTCCTAAGGTAACATACTATTTTTAACTTTATATATATAATAGACACTGTTGACTCAGGTCAGAATCATGGTTTCTCTTAAAATTGTGGAAATGTCCACATTATCACTGGGGCCATGCACAGAGCAGAATCTAATTGTGCCTTAGCTGTGATATGGATAGTCTGTGCTCAGGTTTCAGGTTACTCTGCTTGTGGGCTTTCCTTTACCAATGTTTCAGCAGATTTTGTTTACATTTGCCAACTGAAGAAACCTGCTGTGTTGTAATCATCAGATCAAATTATCTGTTACTAAATTGCAAGAATGGTCACAAATAGAAGAAGAGGAGAAGGAAGAGGAGGAGGCCTGCTATTCAATCCTTGCAGTTTCCCAATTTTGATATACCAACTTCATAATCAGAATTAGAGCCCAGCATGATTGGGTGTTTTCAATGCCCCAGCACTTTCAGAATGACCACATTTGACTGGCACAACTTATCTACACACATTGGTGTTGGAAGGCTTTATTTTTCATGCCAAGATGCACACTGGAGTTACCACTGTTGTAAAAACTGCCATAGATCATAACAGAGTTTGTGTATGTGTTGAATAAGCTTCAGTAGTTGGGTCAGATTAGTGGGGAGTGACATAGATATTTCTTTTAACTGAGTTCTGATTAAACCTTAAGCAAAAGCTCTGAAGTCCAATGGATTCCTGTTACAATTTGTGAATTTCAGTACCACACCAACATTCAGAATTTAAGCTTTAGGCATACTGTTGTGTTGTGCACTGCTTGTTTCATGATATGATTTTTGCTAATGACCATAAATGATATGGTCTCCACTAAAATTTAACTACATTGATAATAGATATCACTACACTAATGGGGTAAGATTTACATTCTCCAAAAGAACTTGTGAAAAATACTCATTTCCAATAACACATAGAGCAGGGCACTGAGAAGTAATTACTGGTGCTATCTTGGTGTTATTTTCAACAGATGATTCAGTCTGGCATTCTGCATATTTATTTATAAAGAAGAAGAATTGTATAGCAGTATTTATATTTAGCAACTCACACTGGCACTTCTTTTATTTAATGGGATGTGCTTTGTCTTCACATTGTTGTGGTGATGCTGCAGCTATAATTTGTCACTTTACAATTAGAAAAACAAAAATAGCTGCTTCTCTCCACCCCAAAACAAATGGTAGGATTCAAAATGCCATTGTGGAAACAAAGTGCCAAGAGAAATAACAGCCAGTTCTTCTTGCAATAGGGAGTATTTTCTCAGGAAATATTTAAACTACATTCAAGCTGAACCTGGTTTACCTTTTCAGGAAAGAACTGTAACTATTAGAAGACAAACTGTAGGAGGATTTGGATTAAGTATAAAGGTAGTGTACTTTTTTCCTATATGTGCCATACATTGTGTTAAAATGTATTTTATCTAGTAGAAAATACCTTTAAATCATGTCAGAAAGTGCTTGATTAAATGTTTTATTGCACTGTCAATGAGTCCTGATGGGTTTCATTAAGGGTTTGTTTGTAATAGGCAATCAACACAAGCTTTCCCTCAACTTCATAGTTAATGGTGGAACAAGCAGACACCGTATCCCATTAAGATTCAGTTTGTACTTATAAACCATGATATATACATATAGAAGACATTCAACTGCACTCTCTGTTGTTTTGTAGATTGAGGCTTTAATTTTAAGTGCTTATTAATGAATGCTAAATTATGGTGCCTGGGACATAGTGTCACCAATGAATTCATTTACAATTCTGCATTAATTTTGCAGTTGTTATTGATAAGACTGAAAATGTTATTGCTTTCTGCATGTAGAAATATCAGCCCATAAGTATTGTCTGTATATGTCTTTAAAAAGCTTAGGGGACATAGGAAGGAAGGAAGGAAGGAAGGAAGGAAGGAAGGAAGGAAGGAAGGAAGGAAGAACAGTGAATGTAATTCTTTTTTTCTGCAGCACTGCATAAAGCAGCGAACATCACTTTTTCCTTTTCTTTTTTCCTAAACAAAGACATATATCATTATGCAATAGCACTAATCTCAGGTTTACTGGCAATGGATGCAAAATAGCAATCATGTATGTCCCCCCCCCAAAAAAAATAACCTCATAATGTGTGTTTTAAGGCAATGGTCCCCAACCTCGGGCCTCCAGATGTTCTTGGACTATAACTCCCGGAAGCCTTCACCACCGACTCTGCTGGCTGGGATTTCTGGGAGTTGAAGTCCAAGAACATGTGGAGGCCCAAGGTCGGGGACCACTGTTTTAGGGAATGAATGACCATGCCAATCTCACTGTAGTGAGTTGCACTAGAGTAGACCCATAGAATTCATGGAGATTTGGTGAGTCAATTTCTCCATAATTTCCTTTTATTGAAATAGGCCTATTTTAGTTTTAACTCGCTATGCTAAAGAAAAGTCACAAGTAGAGGAGGTGGTGGCTCTTATGGAGGAGCTGACTCACCAAATCCCCACTGATTCAATAAACCTACAATAATGTGACTTACTATGTTAACCGATAGGATTTCAGCCATTGTCACTGATTAGGAAATTAGGTTTTCCAATTTCCCAAGCCTGAATAGTGAAATAACATGTCAATAGATTTTCTTCAGAATGACAATACTTCTTCCACTGTCCAGCCCTCTTCAGCTGTCCCAGACTACACTACAAGCTGTCCCTGACAATGTTTTAGCCTCTGGACCATGTTTTCAAGGCACATGGGAAGGCTGTGATGGGGAGATCCCCTCTTCCTGTGATGGGGGGTTCCCCTTCTCTGCAGGGGACTGCAGGGCAACTGTTTCCTCCCCAGAAACAGTTCCTTTAGTGGAATAATTTAGTGGAATAATTCTGCAATTTAATGCCTCTAGTTCTAAGAATTGGTGTAATTTTTCTGTCTTCCTCCTACTAAAATTAGCTAATGCACTGTGACTAAAATCTCATAAGAATGAATGTACACATAAACAGGATGATCTGTTCGTATGCTACTATGTGTTAACAGCAATTACATGTGGATGAAAACTAAAACATAAAATTGAATTATGTATCAAACCAAAGCATTTTAAACTTTGAAAATGGGCAATGTGGCATATGAGATTGCTAGCGAAAGCTCAAAAATATTAGGCTTTGGACAGTTATCTAGTGTTTGTTGGCTTGCTTGGGTTTCCAGCAGAGTTTGTAAGCAGTGGGAAATAGTTTGGACAAAATCCAAAAATCGTATTTACTTGTCATACATTTACTGTTATTCTGTCCATATCAAATGTCTTGCGGAATACTCTGTTGGGATACTGAACCATCCTTATTAACTAAAATGAACAATAATCGGATACAGTGACAACCAGATGGAGAGGATCAGAAGAAATTTACATGAGCAGTGAGAATGAGTGACCATCTTCCAGTCCATCAACATATGCCAGACCATAGATGGATTTGAAAAATATTATTTCAAAAATGCCTCATCCTAGTAGGATGAAATTGATATTTACCAAATCATAAAATATCACTGCCCTGTTATAAAAATCAGTGTTGCATTTTTTTCCTTGCTTCCTGAGACCTTATCTGAACTTCTCTGATTCCTTTTTTTTACAGAAATATGTAAAAGTGCTGGTTTCACCTTGGCTCAAATTCACTAGTTTTAGGGATCCCAGATCTCTTCATAGATGTTCCCAGTCCTCTCAATTCACAAACCTCGAACTTCACAAACTCTTGAGTTACTTAGTCAACTTTGAATCTTTCCTGTTAGCCTTTTCAGTGTCTAGTTAATAAATCTAAGTGCCCATATATTTGTCTCCAATATTGCTTTTTTGATCTTCCAACTTGTCTGTTAGTCTGAGCTTCAACCATTTTCTCATTTTAACAGATCTATATGCTTGTGATCCCAAAAGTAGAATATTTGTTTGTGAATGGAAAGTGCTTTTATCGCCATTTTACATTCAATCAAATAGCATTTTTCCTCCAAACATACCACTTACAGTATTTCACTAAATCGGTCAAACTGGTTCACCTTAGGAGCTGGTAGTCTCAAGCATAGTCTGCAGGCAAATCCTATTGGAAAAGTTGCAAAATACCTGCTTAGCCATATGAGGTTGGCTGTGGAACTAATCATGTTTTAGACCATTCAGGCAATGTTTTTCCTGCATCTATAGAAACTGAAAAAGCTAACAAACATTGGAGTGAGGATGTGTTGTCTGGATCTGCCCCAAATTCCTTTTTTATGTATCTTTCTTAAGAGGTCTCTGTGTGGTATCCCTTGGTGTGTGTTTCTGAGGCAAACTGGTTATAGAATGAGAAAAGTCTCTTTAAGGCAAGAAATATAAGTTCTTTGTTTTAAAAAGTGGCAATTGTAGCGTATTTTGTTTTCCATTCATTTTGTCCATCATGCAGGACCTTTTCAAGCCTGGACTGATTAGGAAACCCTTTCCTTTGCTCCAGATTCCTATTCATTTCCTTTCTGATTTTTGTGCATTTAAGAATAAGGAAAAGAGAAGCAAAAGAAAGGAAACCTTCACATTTTCTTTAATGCCCAAATAGCTTGTTTTCTGTTGCATGCTTTTATGTATCTCTTCCTTGTCAGAGTGACAAGAAAATGATCTCAGCATGGCCACATTTTCAGAACTGTGCCCATTTTCCTTCCTCAACAGGTGGCTTGGTACTGTAATCTGTGGTGAATAAGGGGAACCTGCAGTGTGTTCACAGTTTTACTTTCTTTGTCAACAACTTCTCATTGTTCTGTTGAAACCCTGTTGTCCTAAGGCTGCCATTGTGCTCCTGTCTCCCAAGCTATAGAGTTGATTGTGTTCATAGCCTTAGTACTGAAAGGAATGGTAAAAGAGTTTTCCCCTTGAAATAATACAGAGTTAAAACTGGAGTAAAAACTTTAAAGAAATATAATAATACTTTTAAGTTGACAACATGTTTGATAAAATCCATTTTCACCTCATAGGGAGGAGCAGAACATAATATTCCAGTGGTGGTTTCCAAAATTTCCAAAGAGCAACGAGGTAGGTCCCAATGCCAGCTGTTTTCTCAACAATTAAAATATTGTATCTCAAGGTTTATCTGTTTCTCTTGGAGTGACTTCCCAACCCATTTGAAATTGGTGTACATAAAACATAACTATGGAATATTACAAGAGTTTCCCTCACATCCTCTTCTTCTTCCATACCATGTCTCTTAAACTGTAAGCCTAGTGATAGAGAATATGTTTTTAAAAGCCTAGTCTAAGGCTGCCCAAGCAGATTTCTTGGCATCAGGGTAAAAAGAATTTAAACAAATTTGTAATATGGACTTTCCTTTGTTAACTTAGTCTCATATGATTAAAAACTTTTCTAAATAGAGTGTTGGTATTTCTGCTCAACAGAACAGATTATTCCTGTCCATCCTCAGGACTAATAAACTTTCCCCAAGTGAATGAATGCTTGTGACTTCATGGAGCTGCATATGTGCAGGGGCTCTGTGAAGTCAGAATAGTATAGTGGATCAAGTAAGAATCTTACAAAGTTGAAGTTGAAAACTTAACTTTTGCCAAGGGGAGGGACACTCATAAAATTTTTGTTTTGACTAGAGCTTTTTAACATGATGCTTGAAGCAGTTCCCCTTTTGTATTCACGAAGGCTTTCACGGCCAGGATCTAATGGTTGTTGTGTGTTTTTTGGGCTCTTTGGATGTGTTCTGAAGGTTGTTCTTCCTAACGTTTGGTTTTTCCTAAGCCAGCTACAGAGACTGGTGAAACATTAGGAAGAACAATCTCCCAGACAAATCTGTGGATCAGATCATAATTTGCCACCAGAATGTATGCTTCTCTGTATATTTTGATTCAGTTTTCAATTCTGAAAAAGTGTCAAAACCTCTTTAAAAGCCATATCTTGAGAGACAATGCATCTAGAAATGTGTTTTGGAGAGAACATGCATTCAGAAATTCACATGTAAATCCTAATTTCAATGAGTTTTTTTAAAACAGTAGATTAATATAGAAACTGGATGGAAAATGGCACAGACAAGATGGAAGGTAGTCTTCTCAGGTCACTCTTTGAATCCACCATATACATGAATGTCAGCACTATACTTAAAAGTAGAGCTATAGTCTGTATGGTCAGATTATTAATTATTCTTTAATTGATCACCAAGATTAGAGGTTCAAGATTGGACGTACACTCCATGAAGAGCAAGTAATGTTTCCCTATGCACTTTGTCAGTATTTTCTGAGAATATAAATATGGGGGAACATACAAGAAGTTTGTCTCTTTCTGTTTTTCGCTGTTTAATTCGTATTTTGGTTGTGTAATTCGTTCCTTGCTTGTGCTACCAAAGGATTTTTTAAAAGAAAATATTAAAATTAAAAACTTGTTTTCTCTTTGTCCCTCCATATCTCCCCCCCCCCCGTCTCTCAGCGGAACTCTCAGGCTTGCTTTTCATAGGGGACGCAATTCTACAGGTACATAAAACCCTTTTCCTTGGTCAGAAATTATTCCTAGTAGTAATAAAAAGCCTAACCTCTGTGATAATTTTTTGCGTGATGATGATGACAATAATGATTACTGCTACAACTATTATTTTTTTCCTTAACAGATTAATGGAATTAATGTAAGAAAATGCAGGCATGAAGAAGTGGTGAGCTTATACTCCCTTTTTCTAAAGCATTCTGGTCTCTTATGCCTATCGACATAGATTCACATCTAGTGCAATGTTCATCATTATGCCCTGTAAGTGAATATGTGTTTTTCTCTGCAGTTGCTAAGTGGTGCATTTTCTATATATCATATTGTCCCTGGATTACACTTAGTGACTTCAGTCATGTTGTTGAAGTGAGCATTTTACTTCATAGGATTTGTATGCGCTCCCCCCCGCCCCCGTTGTGCTATCAGTAGTTCTTTCAAATAAATAGAGCCCCTATGTGTGTTAATCACGTTCAGGGCTGCCAGATGTACACAGGACAAAGTCATGCTGCTCTTTTTTCTACCAAATACTGAGGATCTACATCAATGGATGGGGAATGTGTGGTCCTCCAGATGCTGCTGGACTGCAGTGTCCATCTGTGCTAGGCAACTGAATTTATTGTGAGCCTCATGGCACAGTGGTTAAACTGCAGTATTGTAGCCCAAATTCTGCTCACAACCCAGGTTCAATCCCAGGTAGTCAGCTTGAGGTTCAATGAGCCTTCCATCCTTCCAAGATCAGTAAATTGAGTACCTAGCTTGCCGGTGGAGCAAAGTGCACCCTTCATAATTAAATTGTGAACCACCCAGAGAGTGCTTTGAGCACAATGGGATAGTATATAAGAAGCATACTTATATACATCTATACATCCTACATCTCCATGTTAGAGTTTTCCAGAGAAGTAACATGTCAATAGGGCTTGAAATCATTTCTTATTTATTTATTTATTTATTTATTGGACTTATATACTGCCCCATACCGCTACAAGCACTCTCCGGGCGGTTTACAATTTTTAATTATGCAGGCTACACATTGCCCCCCCCCCAGCAAGCTGGTTACTCATTTTACTGACCTCGGAAGGATGGAAGGCTGAGTCAACCTTGAGGCGGCTACCTGGGATTTGAACCCCAGGTCGTGAGCACAGTTTTAGCTGCAGTACAGCATTTTAACCACTGTGCCATGAGGCTCTTATTCTTGTCAAATATCTTTGCAAATCGCTCCTGGTAGGCAGGCAGTTTTTCACGGTGGGGTCTGAGCAGGAGCTTTTTTGTCTTTTCTCCCACAACTTGTGGTTAAAATAAACTGTTTCTTGTGTAGGGCAGTTGTTATGTGTTGTTGGCAAAACTATGTATGAGATGCAAAGCTATCTATGGCTTCCTAATAAATGTCTTTTGGCTTCATAATATATGGTGGTATATGATGTTTGGGAAATAATTACATTGCTTTTCTAACCCTATTATCGGGAATTGTGCTTCTAGTTTTTCCCCCCTTTTTAAATGGATGGTTCATCAACATATAAATTGTGGTTTGTCTGCAAAAAAAAAAAAAAAAAAAAAAGAGGAATCTTTCTCTGGGTGGTTTTTATAGTTATTTTATTTTAAAATTGAGGTTAAGATTTTTATTGACAGTATAATCAAACCTTGGGACTTTAACTGTGATGAGATTAGTTGCTAATTTAATGCACAAAATCTTTTGGTGATTGCAAAATGAAGTATTCAGGTTTTTTTAAACTGGTGCATCTGTGACAGAACTGCTATACTGCCATGATGCTATGCCATTGTTTTGTGTTCATTGCCAATCATGCAAGTTGTAAAACACAAGTTGCATAATGCTAATTTGCTTGTCAGCATGATTATGCTTTCTAGGATTAATATTTTCTTTTAGTTTTTATTTGTACATTCAGCCACCCTTGCATTTTTTCCCACAGGGAGAACACTTGAATCTGTATTTAACAGATGCAAAGTACATGCTGTTTTGAAAATGTTTCAGGCCATATCTGGAAACTTTTAGAGATTACCCTGGCCATGGTAATCATCACAACCAACCAGATAAAAATAAGTGTGCATGACTCCAGAATGATTGCATTGTGGAACTTTTTTTAGAGACTGGGATGAAATGATTTGAACATAACCAGCATGATGGGGTTGAAGCAACATAACAGTCCTAAAAAAAGGATTAAGATGCAGTGTTTACTAGATCCTGACAACTATTGCTCTCTTTTCCTTTCATAGTTGCTCCGTCTCCCCAGAGTTTCACATCTACACACTAATGCTGTTCTTTTGTGCCTGTTCCAAGATTTTCAACAGTTTCCTACCTGACATGTGTATTTTTCTAATGAATTCTTTGATAGTGATTTCCAGGGCCCAGCTATGTTAGTTTTTGGCAGCAAAACCCAACAAGGTGTCATTGGGCACCTTGAGGAATGACTGAAGTTTTATTAGGTATAAACCTTTGTGGGCTGAGGACTAATTCTTTAGAATTTGTCTACAACCCACTAAAAGATATGCCACAATGCTCTTTGATTTTATTCTTAATGATGACTGTTCACCCCCAAATAAAGCTCCCTTCTTGCCTCTTGAGAGCAATGGTTGATGGTCCTTTGGCTAAGTGTAAAATGAGGTAATTTGCTCAGCCTTCCTCCCTTCCTATGATTCATTAAGAGTGGCACTGGATTCTTGCAGTACCTTGAGATCATAGCATCTTCTTCCAGCTGATATCATGGAAGATTAATTCTTATCATCTCCACTTGTTAGCATTTTCACCTGGGGATTACAGACATTTTATTTCAACCCACATGATTCCAGTTGGATGATGATATTCAGATGTCAGTGTATAATGCAAGATTCCCCCCCCCCCCGGTACCCTCTAAAACTCAGAGGTGAAGGAGGAAAATCTTAAGATGGTCTCCACTGTTCAAGAACATCCCATGACCAGAACAATCACCTGAGGTGCATCCTGAGGTTATCGTTTCTGCCCAGGACACTAATATGTTTATATTCAAATAGAATTGAGGGGGCTCTATTCAACTACTATGGTTTTGTTCAAATAAAACAAATGCGGTGTTGCTGCTTTCATTTTTTGTCAGCCCACCATGAGTCCTTACCAACCATTACTGCTGCAGCCCCTTTCCTGTACTCTCAGAACTGAGATGCTCCTATGAGCATCATGAGACCATCTCGCCTTTCTGAGTGTCTCAGGCTGTTCTGAGAGGTAGGTTCTGGGCTATCTGGCTATAATAATCTCTTTCTAAGTTAAGGCGGACAAAATATAGACCATAGGGGTCACCAGCCCTCACGGCCTGCAACATTCACTCACATTCACTGATTTATGCATGCATGCATCAATTCAATTTATTCAGAACATCCCATTGGGCCCTCTAGGGGAATGGGGTGTGTGTGTCATATCTTTCTTACAGCATTCCTGTCCTCAATAAAATGTATTTTTTAAAAAATTTGTTCATTAGCATGTTTAATAAAAAGGCTCCGTTATGAGAAAATATTTTGGGGAAGGCATGAGAGTAGATGTAGGACTTCAGCATACTGGGATGGTTGTGTATAGCTCTCAAGACCTCTGGAAGTTGACTGCCCCTTTTTTCAGGGAGAAAGAACATTTATCTCAAGAAGTGTGCCAGAGCAATGCCATTCATTAATTCAAAGAAAAGCATATGGAAGGAGAATAAACTAATTAAAGATCTGCCGCTTTTGTGACAATATTTGATATGAACAAAGAGAAGTCTTTACATCCTTTCTGTCTTAATTTTCCAAACCAAGAGAGCTTTGACCCATATCTAATTAGTGTATGTTGTATGAAATGTGTTGCATACAAGTACAAGCTGTTGTACTGAATGCTTCACAGAATACAAACTTGTCCCAAGTCTTTTAAACTGGTGGCAATATGAAAGTATATATTATTTTTAATGAGCTCCAGAGTAAAGGTGCTTTTTTAAAACAAAGAAACAAAAAAAAAACTTTCTAATGCTTTGCAACTTACTGAAATAATTTAAATTGGCACTAGAAGGGAGAGAATATTGTCTTAGGCAAACTGGGAATACGTTCCCTTCCACTTGTGCCTCGGGAAAATCATCTTTTTTCAAAGCCCTCCCTCAAGGAAGTCTTTGAACAAGAGTGAATTTCCCATGGCACAAGTCTGGACTCTGTATTTAGCATAGAAATAGTCTGTGAAGTCAAGTGAAGACAGTTTACATTAACTACAATAATTCTTGCTGTACCTAAATGACACAGGAGATGTCAACTGCTGGATAGGCATTTGGCTAAGTTCAATTCCCTTCTGTGCCTCCTTGGCGGGAGCTGGACTTGATCCAAAGCCTCAGCATGAGAAGTGGGGCATCTTCGCCATGAAGGGGAAGCCAAACACACACACACACACACACACATGGACTCCACCCAACCTGAGCACCCTGTTTCAGGTACTCACCAAGGAGAGCAGTGGCAGGCAAGGCAACCGGGGAGGCCTGACCCCTCCGTTGAGGATCTCAAGAATCACCAGAGAAAGGACTGGCCAATGCACCAGTTCTTACAGGCTTTGCCCTGTAACAGTCCCTTTCAGCTCTGCAGTGCTAAGATTATAAGAGAAGGGGCCAGACTTCTTGTCACTTTTGGTGGTACTCATTATGCACATTAACCTTTCAACCAAATCTTGTAATAACTGATGAAACAATTAAATTGTTTATAAATCATCTACAACCGATCAAAATAGAAGATGAAATTAGAGCAACATATGAAATGCAAGAATATTCCAGTGTGGCCTCCAATTTAAATAAATATAAAAATTCTCTCCCTACCTTCATAAAGGCATTTAGTGGAACTTAATACAGTATGTCTACCTTTCTCTAAACAAAGTGTGGGCAGCTCTGTAGCCTGTAAATGAGCAATGGCCTAGTGGAGTGAATGGCATTTATCTAATTTGATAGTGATGGCTCTCTTTTGTATTGCTGAGTACACATTTATTTTCTCAAGAGTCATCTGTCTTGCTTATGAAAGTTAGGCCAAATGGTGATAGGTTGGAAAGTAATTGATGATCTTTTCTCACTGTATGGAATCATTTTATGTCAGCAGTGACTGTAAAGTCTTTGACTAGTACTCTTCGAAGTCTGACATGAAAAAGGAGAGCTATAATTACCAAGTGGAGGGTTTCTTTAAAAAATGTCAGCAACAATCTGTTTTCCTTGTGACCCAGATTTTACTGATACAGCAGTGTCCTCTTTGAACTACTCAGAAAGGAAAGATATCAAGCACAAAAGCTCCACTTAGTCTTTCTTTGAGCCAAGAATTGGCTGACTGTTGTGAAGAGAGCAGCAACTTTGGGACTAAGCTTTTCGCCAACTGGAACTGAACACTCAACTAGTTTCTGTTTTAAGTTGATATAAACATAAAAATGATTGATCATATTGAAATGTCAGGACACGTTGAAAACTGTTCTGAAACTCCAGCAGGTCCAACATGCTGCAGGCAGATTGGTAACAGGCTGGTTACAGGGATCTTAGAAATCCCCTGTTACAGCAGCTCGACTGGCTGCAGATTCAAAATTCAAACTGCTTGCTTATAAAGTATAAAAACTTTATACTTTTTATAAAGTATAAAGACCTATAAAGCCCTAAACAGCTTGGGTCTAAACTATCTAAAATACAGTATCTCCCTTTATGAGCCTACTCAGGTATTAATATCAACAGGGGAGGGCTTTCTCTCAGTCCATCATCATCACAGGAGCATTTGATGGAACACGGGGGAGGGCCTTCTGTGTTGCTACTTTTGAACTCTGGAATTTTCTCACCTGGGAGACCAGGCTGACCCTATCTTTGCTGTCCTTCTGCAGGCAAACGAAGATCTTTCAGGCAGGCTTTCCCTTAAATGACTGCTCAACCAAGGGGATTTTTTAAAGAGATCATTTTATTTTGTTTTACTTGTGTTTTTAATCTTGCTCTTATCATGAGTTTTAATATGATATTTGTTTAATGCCTTTTAAATAGTGTAACAGTTTATTATTTGGTATTTGACTTTGTTTCTTTTAATACTGTAAGCATCAGATCCTTTAGGGGAAAGGTGATATTTAATTATTATAAACAAACAAACAAATGTCGCAGTTGGATGGTTGGTCATATGCCAACTCTACAATCAAGAGATACACCAGTATCTCAACAATTAGCTGCAGCAAGCTATGAAAACCTTACCCAAAGATCAGTAGGGTTGGGCCAATGGACTTACTGCTTGCCCACTGAATCACTGGATTAAATTTAGTTGTAATTAAAAATTAGATACTGGCTTAATAGTTGAAGAATATATTTCCAAGGATTTGACACCAGATCTTCAGGAAAACTGAACAGATATTCAAGATTGTGGAAACCAAAATAATAAAAAAAAATGTCACCACTACTCTATAGAAATGTTAACCATCTCTAATTGAAAGAAGATCTGAATCTAAATTTAAGGATGCTACCATAGTCTGATGATACTATGTTTGAGAAGAATTAAGATGATGTGTTTGAGAAGCCATAGGTGTCTCAGGAGTTATTTTTCCTGCTGTTTTTACAATGGCCTGTCAGAACTGAACAGTCATGCTTTAAAACAGTAAAGAATGAAGAAAAATGTTAATCATTTTTCTAGAAAAAAAGTCTCTTTGAGACCCCTGATATTAGTATTTATGTAAATGTATTTGGCCTGTTTACAGTGAGAACTAAAAGAGGGATACAGGCTGTCTTGCAAACCATGCTCCAAATACTTCTATTTTCTTAGTTATCTACAGCATTAGAAAATGGATCTTCTTCAGATATTTATGATGTTATCATGGTAAATTTAGGATTGAAGGATGGGGATGTTGGGAAAAAGATTTTCATGCAAGCCCACATCTCTTCCCCACTTTTAGTTCTCATGTGACCATGCTGTTGTACCTTAACACTATTGAGGACTCAGAAGACACAGACATTGCAGAATTTTAGAGGGGAACACTCCGCCCTGCCCCTTCCATGTACTTAGAGGGGAACACTCCGCCCTGCCCCTTCCATGCCCATTTTTGAATCCTCCTTCATTGGAAGTTGAGTCTGAGGTGGGAGCTGACAATCTGTGTGGACCCTCCATATGAGTTGGGTCTGACCTTTCATTATTCTCCATGTATAAGAGGGCAACTGAAGTTATGACAAAGAAAGGGGAGTCTCAGAATGTTCTCCTGCACATGTAATGTTACGTATAGTTTCTTCTTCCTGATTAGGGCTCTAGTCTCTGTTTTCTTTCCATGTTGCATTTTAATTGACTACAAATGTTACTTTTAACAATCATTTTCTAGATCTGTGATCAGAGAGATCGATACTACAGATTAAGGAGATATGATATTTTATTTGGGAGCAGCCTAAATGAACCTAAATTTACAGTTTTCTGAATCAAATCTGACAAGTTTGTGTGTGTATTTAAGACAATGTTTTCATTCAAATGTATATCTGTGCTTCAAATCCTCATCCACTTACACAGCTGTTGGAGGGCAGCATCTTCTGAGCAAAAGCACTGTAGGAATTTGGAATTATTTTGTGTATTTGAGAGTTTCTGTCAAAGTAGTATTTTCATTTACCTCAGTACTTACTATAAGACAAGAGTCTCAAGGATTTTCAAGGCTTTTTGGAGAAATAAAAATGAACAGAACTATATACACACATTTTAATCTGGGAACTTTTAAGTGAAGACAATTGCAAAAAAACCATGCTCAACACATACTAATCAATGAAGCAAGTGTATAAATTGGGTAAAGTGTTTAAATAAATGCATACATGGGGAAAAGCATATCAAAATGTGCATGAATTTTCAAGCAAAAGGAAAGCACAAGCTCTCACAAACGATTACATGTCAAAGGACAAGAAAAAATGCAGCTGCAATTTGAAGAAATCAGTGAAATCAGGATTTTTAGCCAGGAGCAGTATCAGCGAAGAACTATGGAAAGCTAAAAAATAAAAATGAAGAATAATTTGTTCTTTAGCAGTTTCTCCTGTTTAAGGAGCAGTTCCTCCTACTATAGCTGAAATTATAAATTTATTTATTTTTTAACTGTTCCATATAAAATTATTTGGAGTGTTTTCCCCCCTAGGTCAGTGCTTCAAACCCTCATCCACTTACACAACTGTTGTGGGGGGGGGACCATAACTCTGAAGATGTGAATTTTCGGCAGTAAATTGCAAACAGTTAGGAAGTCAGTGCTTGGCTGGGGTTCTGGGATTTTTGTTTTGTATTTTGGTCATATAGAAGTTGCATGATCTTGCGTGCAACTAGAAAAAAAGCAACCATTTCTCAGTGGGCGACAATTTGTCAGTGAAATTTACAATATTGGAGTTATACTGACATAATTTTGTAATAAGATTCTGGGGCAACTTTTGTCTCTAAATAGCGAAGAAAAGAAAACAGAACCTGTGTGTTTTCCAATGCTACATAGCCTTTAACTCTGAGATACTATTTCCATAGAGTTGCATGTCTGTTTTATTTTTCCAAATAAGAACATCCTTTGCCTATTATCTGTTAGTGTTAATAATGTACTGCTGATGATTTAGTATATCTACTTTTTAATAGGTGGCTTCTCAGCCATTTTCTTCATGGCAGAAACTTACGTGGAGATCAATAGATCACCCAAATATTACACCACTTGTGATATTATTAAAAGTTTAAATTGGGGCTCACAGAACTTAGACCAGTGGGGAAGTACAGTAGGGGATGAATCCACCCTCAGAAACTGGATATATACAAAAAGTTACATTGTAAACTCATGTTTTGATTCAAAGGCTGAAATCCTGTTGTGCAACTTTGTAGTGTGTAAGTATTACATTTTAGTTGTGAAGCATCTAAAGAATGATTATTTTGTAATTCCCTGTAGATTGTCTGAGATATAGTTGGTTGACATTTCCATGGTGAAAAGGGTCCTCAGTTGTCAAACAATTCAGACCATAGAAATGTCAAATATATGTCACTGGTCAGTTAAAACCATACAAGGTCACAAAAGATTATGAAAGCCACGTGTTCTCAGTTTCATAAATTGTATTTTCCCGTGAAAAAAAATTGGTTGGTATTCATTCAGGTAGTGTTTTGGGATCAGAAAAGATGTGAATCTGGAGTTGAAATGTTAACAGCATTTGTGTGTATTTTAGGGATTTGCTGTCTTTATAACTTGAAGATTTATCAGTTGTAAAGCTCCAAAAAGATAATCTGGGATTTCAGCTTTTTCTGTATCTCAAGATAATGCATTTCATCTATTGTGGGATCATGTGTGTTGATGATGCTTGCATCGCTACACAATGACATTTTAAATATCGCAGTGAATGTTCTTTGGTTGTTGACACTGCAGATTCTTATTCAAGTGAAAAATAATCTCTCGGACACTTCCTTCCATAATGCTTTGCTTGCAGTACAGACTGTACCTTAAATGCTAATTAGCTTCTACTAGTTGTGGTTTCCTTCAGGATAATGGCCTAGCTTAAGAATCTGAAATGCAAGTAAAGTAAAAGCTGCAGTGGGAGAAAGTTAAAGATAATAGTGAAAAAACATTATTTCCATTGATTGGGAGATATCATGCTCACCAGTGAACATTCTGAAAAATGTGAATTATTTATTTACGTACCACTAAGTTATTTCTGACTTACGATGACCTTTTCCTTACCTTCAGTCATTTGGAGGAAAGTGGGAAGCAGATTGCTATTGTTTTCCTATGAGTAAATATTTCAAGGGGCAAATTTTTAAGTTCGGTTCAGATGCAATGCATGTGTGTGTGAGAGAGAAAAAGACAGAAGCCAGAATTGTTGCTAAGAAGTACCAGATCAAGTAAGAGCTGATTGCGGTAATTTCAGATATTCAAATTTATACACAGCTGCTGCTGTTGTAGTATAAAATCTGAAGTGCATAAATGTTTTTCTGTATATGAATTGTAGTCAGGTTTGTATATCCTTTTAAATGGTTTTCCATTTGTTTTAATTTTGTGGCAGAACTGGAGAACCCTTTCTTTCCAACGGCTGATCCTATTTATTTTGTTTTTTGTCCCATTTATATAATTATGGCACTCTGTCTCATGGGAAATGTGGTTGGCTCCTTCCCTCCTTTTCTTCCATTGGCAGGTGAAAACATAGCTCCTTAGAGATGCTTTTAGGGAACTAGGAGGCAATTGAGATGGGGAGGTCATTTGATAAGAATAATTTTAAGTCACGTTTTAAATATGTATATATTATAGTTTTTCCTCTTAACTGATTCGCTTTAACTAATTTTTTGTATGCCTTCTTGGGACCGCACTAGGGATGAATGGTAGGATAAAAATCAAATGAATTGAATAAATAATAAATACAGTGAGTACCAAAATTCACTGCCTTCAGCTAATATATTCCCCAAATTAACACCTTTCCCAAACACCATTCTATCCTTTAAAGAAACATAAAAGGAACTGGGCTTTTAAGAAGACTTTTGTGTCTGTCAGTTCACCTTTCTGTTTCTGTAATTTCCAGTTTTAGTCCACTGGAATGTGGTAGATGTAAATGGGGTCTTCTGCCCTTTCATTCCACTCCCAGGTAAGTAAAACATTGAGTGACAGTAATAGTTAGAAGTTTTAGGAGAGCTCTCCTGCACAGACTGCTTGGCTGAGGTAGTGAAAGGAGCTGTCATAGGAACTTTTCAGTGCAGGCTTTGAGGTGGCTGCAGTTGTTAGGATCCAGAAGGTCCTGGCAGTTGAGACATAGTACTGGAGAGACCTGTGCTGCTGTGGCTGATTATAGGAAGCTCCCTACCCTTCCCAAAAGCTAAAACAACAACCCATGTAAAGATCTTTGCCCACTTTTAAATAAGTGTTGAAGTAAACAGTGTGATGGTTGCAATAAAGGAGAAGGATTAAGAGTGGGAGAAAAGAAACAAGATGCTCTAGAAAAGATACTGTGGACTGGATTTGGAGGCTCTTTGAGACTCATCAGTCCAGAAGCTGTCAGTTCCCAAACTCTCTTTTGCAGACGAAGAAAGGAATTCTAAATTCATGGGCAACATATAGCCTGGCAGGGGCTTAACTTTAGTTTGTATTGTCTAGATGATTAATATGTGTTAGGTTACAATTCAGCAAGGATGAGGACTTGCTGTCAGGTTCGACTTAAGTTGTACTGGTGATTCGACTCACTGAGGGTTCCCCCCCCCCCCATGACGTGGACTTGACTCGTGACTTGGAACCTACCGATCTCCTCCTTCTTCTGAAGGAAAAAGCTTGTTTTTAATAGGGTCTCATACTTGGGCTCAGCACGTGGGACTTGGTACCAAAGGCTCAGATTTTAGACTTAGACACAAATACTCGGCAACATCCCTGAAATTGAATAGGGTTTCAAAGTTTTATCAAAGAAATGGGAGTAAAATGTGTTTGTGATTCCATGTATTGCTGAATTGTTCACACAGCTGATCCCACCCCCAAACAAAAGTGTGTGTGAGAAAGGGAAAACTACTTCCAAAACTTTTACAATCTATGCATGGCAGATGTAGGGCAATTATTCATCTGTGTATGAAAGGCTATCATTATGTGGATGGGCTAAAGTAGGCAGGAAAGCACATTTTCACATGGTTTGCAGGTGACAGAATAATTTTGCCAGTGAAGGCATTCACTGCAGTACAGAAATATCTTTCTCAACAGAGATTGGAGGCAGAGCTGCCTACATACTAAGCTGAGTTAGCTGCAAGTATTGATCAAAAGCATTACTTCAAAAACAGATTTGTCAAAGGATTTTGTGTTATGGCACTGTCAAGGTTCTCGAGAGCTAAGCTGGTGCTGGTGGGGGTGGGAGCCTATAAAGAGCTCATTCAAGTTCTGAAAAGATTTTGTTTGTATCCATTTTGTTGCTGAAAAGATTTTGAGTGTGCAAAACTCAATTTGTAAATTGTTTTTCAGAGTGCTTTACAAGTATAACTGAATAAAAGAAATAAATTTGAGAAATGCCCTAGGTCAGGACCCAGAGAAGTAGGAAACTCATTCTAGAAGCCTGAAGGGGGCTTCATAACCAATAACTGTTCTGCCCAGACCAATGGTGGAATCAAAGAAATGCCACAGCTAGACCTAGCATCGAGATCATTGTGTGAGCCTATGTAGTCTTTTGAATCTCTTCCATAAAATCCAGAGCCAGTGGCCAAAATAAAAGAATTTAATATTCTCTTGGAGATATGAAAGATTGAAATATGTTTCAGGTTTTATAGCAGGTAGCCGCTGATTTTGAATGGTGCATTACATCAATGAAAAAAAAAAAGATTAATAGCTCAGTCTCAATTGTTTGATCTTGGCATTGTATTCATAATCTTCACCTGAAAATGTTCTCTCTAAAAAATGAAGATCCAGTTTACAGGGGCTTCCCCTTCTCTCATTATGCACCTTGACCACATTATCATGCACAATTAAAAGTGGAAATTCTACAAAACCTTCTGATTCTTGTACTAGAAAAAAAAGAGAGAACATAATCTCTTGGTTTATATGACAATAGATGGAAAAATTTAGCTGCTAGTTCTACTCCTGCAAGTGACAGTTCTACTAAGGCTGGATTATAAAAGCAGCATTCAAAGCAGATGTACAGACTAGTTGAAAGCAAAAGGTGGCTAATATAAGTTCAGTTTCATAGAGGCCTGAACTGGTGAATGTACTTTGAATAGTATACTTTTAATAGAGGTGAAATTATTCAGATGTGCTTTCTTTTTTGCCACCATACAAATATTTATTTATTTATTTATTTATTTATTTATTTATTTATTTATTTATTTATTTATTTATTTATTTATTTATTTATTTATTTATTTATTTATTTGATTTTTTTACCCCGCCTATCTGGACTATTTGCCCACTCTAGGCGGCTTCATCTGTAAATTGAATTCTTCTGTCCATATAAATAAACAAATGAAAATTGGAGGAAAATGTGTATAAATAACAGAAGTTTTTACACTCATCAACATGGAGTACTTGGCTCAAAAGTACTGTTAGCCTGCAGAGGCTGAGGAGTGCTCAGGCAACTCTTTTACTGCACTAAATCCCAAAGCCATTATTGGCTTTGGTTGTATGAACTAGTGGGCTTTGATATGTTTCCTTGTCCATAAGGGAAAGGCACAAATTATGATGCATGAGTTCTGTTTGAAATAGTGTTGATGTGAGTTGGAAGAGCATTTTCCAAAAGACAAATGTTCATTTTATTAATATTCTGATACTGTAAATACATCTCGCAGAGGCATGATTTGTATCGTGTCATGGATTTGTATGTGGTCTTTCTCTTCACATTGCACATCTGAGGCCATTGGAAATGAATTTAAGATTATCCATCTACCAAGAGATTTCATATAGTACAAGTAATAGGGATGTCTCTGTCTTTTAACATGCAGGTGGCATGGAAAATGTTGAGGGACGGAGGCAGGTTCTGCCCTCTGTCTTTCTGTCCCGATGTGCATAAACATAAGATGGGCAGATAAAGAGTAACATAGACCACAGAGAATGAGAATGGCAATGTCTGTGTAGCTAGGACTATATCTGATGATGAAATAGTCACGAGGGCAACGATGTGAATAGACATGTGGCAGATTTCAAAGATGCATTTACACGTGAGCTTCCGTTTGTCTCATGTATGTATTAAGATCAGAAATCTGTGGCAGAAATGACCATTGCCCAAGAAATGGGAAAGTTGGTTGACAGTGCTGAAAGTCAGCATTGTCTTCAGAAGCTATCTTACCATTTGCAAAACAAATAGAGAATGGTTTTGCTGTTTTTCACAGTTGAACCACATGACGAACTGCTGTGGGTTATCCATAGCACAGAAATGGCTATCCTCATTCACTTTTAGATGAGAATGAGCTTTTGAAAGCAATGAAATTTGAAGATTTTTATCTTGGATGTTGTTAACAAAAAGAGTTGCTGCATGTTTCATTTGCGTGTACTTAATATATATCTTTGAGGGACGTGGTGGCGCTGCGGGTTAAACCGCAGAAGCCTCTGTGCTGTAAAGTCTGTAGATCTTCAGCTGTAAGATCGAGTCCACATGACGGAGTGAGCACCCATCGCTTGTCCCAGGTCCTGCCAACCTAGCAGTTCAAAAGCATGTAAATGCAACCTTAGTGGGAAGGTAACAGCGTTCCATGTCTAAGTCGCACTGGCCATGTGACCACGGAAGATTGTCTTCGGACAAACACTGGCTCTATGGCTTGGAAACAGGGATGAGCACCACCCCCTAGAGTCAAACATGACTGGACAAAAATTGTCAAAGGGCAGGGGGGAGTAGCCATTATCTATAAATCCACCTTGGAGGTTACCAGGCGCTCCTCAGCGGTAAGGCCGGGTCTAGAGGCCCTCCACGTGTCGATTGGGGCCAGGGATGGAATTGGGATTTTGCTGGGCTACCGCACTCCCCGCGGCCCAGCCACTTCCCTTCCGGAGCTGGCTGACTTCGTCTCCGCAGCATTGTTGGGATCCCTGAGGCTTTTGGTCTTGAGTGATTTCAACGTGCATGCGGAGGCAGAGGTTACTGGGCCAGCTTTTGAGTTCTTGGAAACCATGGCTTCCTTGAGCATGTCCCAACATGTCAACGGCCCCACCCACGTGGGTGGTCACACACTGGACCTGGTCTTTTCCTCCAATTGGGGCGAGAGTGGTCTGATGGTGACGGACCTGGTGTCAGTCCCCTTGTCATGGTCAGATCACCACCTGATTAAGTGTAACCTCGCAGTGGCTCTCCCCCCACGCAGGGAGCAGGGGCCTATTGCTATGGCCCGCCCTCAAAGACTACTGGATCCGACTGGTTTCCAGGATGCCATGAGAGGGATTACCGCTGACCTGGCTAGCACTCCTGTCGACGCCCTGGTGGACAGCTGGTCCACTGCTGCCATCGGGCAGTGGACATGATCGTGCCCAAACGCCCTCTCCAGCACAGAACTCGTCCGGTGCCCTGGTTCAACCAGGAGCTCCGGGCAATGAAGCGAATAAGGAGAAGGCTAGAGCGTAGATGGAGGAAGAATCCGACGGATAATAACTGGATAGCCGTTAAGGTTGCAACTAACCTTTACCTGAATAAGGTGAAGGCTGCCAGTAGATCATTCTTCGCTAACCAGATAAGTGAAGCATCCAACCAGCAGGCGGAACTTTTCTGTATAGTGCGCGACCTATCCGGAGTTGGCCCGGGAGATGGGCCTCCCCCTAGTTTTTCACTGGACCAATTTGTGGCATTTTTAAAATCTAAAGTGGAGGCCATCCGCCGGGAGCTCTCTCCCTTTTTGAATACAGTGAATCGAGCTGAGATGTCCAGCGCTCCGTCTTGCCCGGTTATTTTCTATTCTTTTCAGCCAGTAACGCCTGATTCTGTGACCAGAGTGCTTGACCGCTGTCGGGCCACCACCTCCTCCTTGGACCCTTGCCCGGCCTGGCTAATCAAAGCAGCCAGGCCGAAAACAACTGAATGGGCCACAGCAATAATAAATGGGTCTTTCCTTGAGGGCAGATTCCCATCTGACCTCAAGGAGACACTCATTAGGCCCATACGAAAGAAACCTAGTTTGGCGGCGGACGAAATTGGCAATTACAGGCCCGTCACCAATATTTCTTTCATGAGCAAAGTGGTGGAGAGGGTGGTGGCAGACCAGCTTCAGGCACTCTTGGATGAATCAGATGCACTGGATCCGTTCCAGTCGGGCTTCAGGCCGTGCCACGGGACAGAGATGGCATTGGTCGCCCTGTATGATGACCTGCTGAGGGAGGCCGACAGGGGCAAAATGTCTCTGTTGGTCCTCCTTGATATTTCGGTGGCCTTTGATACCGTCGACCATGGTATCCTCCTGGGGAGGCTCTCTGAGCTGGGAATTGGTGGCCTGGTGTTAGCCTGGCTCCGCTCCTTCTTGGAGGACCATCCCCAGAGAGTTCAGCTTGGGGAGAATGTCTCGGCCCCGTGGAGCTCCAACTGTGGGGTTCCGCAGGGATCGATTATCTCCCCAATGCTATTTAACATCTATATGAGGCCGCTAGCGGGGGTCATCAGGGGGTGTGGAGCGATGTGTCATCAGTATGCTGATGACACCCAGCTCTACATCTCCTTTTTACCAACTGCAGGTGATGCCGTCCTGACCCTTCAGCGCTGCCTGGAGACTATACTGGAATGGATGCAGGAAAACGGCCTGCGGCTGAACCCGGACAAGATGGAAGTCCTGAGGGTGGGGCCCCCCGTAGCTGGTGGCCTGGTTGGCCCTCTCTCTTTTGGGGGGGCGATCTTGGCCCCGGCGAGCGGGGTCTGCAGCTTGGGCATACATTTGGACCCGACGCTCACCATGGAAACACAGGTGACGTCGGTCGTCCGCTCCGCCTACTTCCACCTCTGGCAAATTGCCCAGCTGCGGCCCTATCTCGAACGGGGGCCCTCACTACCTTAGTACACGCACTCGTAATCTCAAGATTAGATCACTGCAACGCGCTCTACGTGGGGCTACCTTTGAGGCTGACACGGAAACTTCAGATGGTGCAGAATGCAGCAGCCAGACTCCTCACCGGAGGGAGAAAGTATCATCACATCTCTCCCATCCTGGCTAGACTACATTGGCTGCCCATTCGTTTCCGTATCGACTTCAAAGTTCTAATGCTCACTTATAAGGCCCTAAACGGCTTGGGTCCTCGATACTTGGCGAAATGTCTTCACCCGCCAAGTTCTACCCGAACCACACGCGCGAGCCAGGAGGTGAGGCTGAGGAGCCTGACGCCGAGGGAGGCCCGGAGGGAGAAGACAAGAAACCGGGCCTTCTCGGCGGTGGCTCCTCGCCTTTGGAACAATCTCCCTCCTGAGATTCGCGCGGCCCCTTCGCTGGGTACATTCAAAACTCAATTAAAAACATGGCTTTATGTCAAGGCCTTCCCTCCTGCCAGCATCTAAGTTAATTTAAATTATTTTTCTCTTCCTTTTCTATTTATTATTTATGATTTTATTATGTTCTGTTAATCGATATTTTGGATTTATGTTATTATAATTGTATACTTTTCTGTGTTAGCCGCTCAGAGTGGTACCGATTTACCAGATGGGCGGGATATAAATCAAATAAATAAATAAATAAATAAATACCTTTACCTAAGATATATCTTTATGTCTTAATTTGTCTGTATTTGCAAGTTGAGTACAGTTTGAGTAAACTCTAAAATAAAAGAATAATTTATTTTAACTGTTTTTTTAAATGTCCCAAACTTTTTCTTTCCTCCTTTGGAATTTCATAGAATACAGTCATTGTGCTTAATATTCTTAAGGAAGAAGCAGCTTTTTGAACAACATTCCACATTGCCTTTTTGCTGCTCAGCACAAACATAGCCAAACCTGCTGCTAAGGAGCTACAGTACAACACATAGCCTCTTGCAGCACATGTTTAAAATTGGAGTATTCTGTTCCTAAGGGTTTTTTTTCCCCTTCAGTCATTTCTTCAAATATTTTAAGGAGTTGTTATTGCAACATTTAGGAATATGGAAAGCTCTGTGCAGAGTCTGCAGCAGTACAGAGCTGTGAGTTATGGTGGATGACACTGGAATACAAATAAAGTTACATTGCCTGATTAGAGTGGTGCTTCCTTGGCTGACATTTATTAATGGTGTCAAGCGATACTTAGAGGAAAGCATGAAGAGGCTACACAAGCATTTCCAGTCTTTTATTTCACAAAGCTTTTATTTTTGTTTGTATGCATTCCTATCTTTCTCTGGAGTTCCTCTACCTGCATTTCAATAACAGGTTTAAATCAATAAACACAGGTCTATTATCTATTGAAATTTAAATACTAAAATACATATGTAGTATATCAGTGCTCAATGTATTTAAAATATGAAGCAGTTTCTTGAAGGATCTGTCTCTGGCAAGCTCTATAGCATTGTTACAGTAATGGCGTGTTGAGCAAAGGGCATTTAGTTCAGTCACTGCTTTCTCTACTGTAGCCTTAGCTTTGAGTACATACATGTACATTCTGAGACTGCTCACTTGAAGTAAATCTGTGATCTCTAAGCTGAGGGGGCATGGGGCAAAATTAAAATCTTGGCCTTTAAGGTTGGACAAACTGTAGTTTACTTTCCATTTGATAATAGGTACAGATTCTTATTCCAAAATAAATGCTTCATGTTGGTCAAAGGTTATATTGAACTTTAATTTGGAGCAGCTTTCAGAGTTTTAAAACGGAGATGGAATCCTGTGAAAACCAAGAGATTCCCTGGTGGTCTCAGCTGTTCCTAGATTCTGGATGCAGCAAAGCACCATTGCCTTTGCCCTGAAGAAGTAGCACTGGAAAGTGATTTAGGGGCTTAGGTTTGTGCAGAATGCTGCAGAGTGGCATGCAAATCAAGAGTCAAATGATAGCTACTCTCTGCAATCTGTGCAGTCTGTCTCTTCACTTTCAACTATACCTCAAGGTGTAGAGATTGACTTATAAAGCTCTGAGTGACCTGGGACCCAAGTACTGACTGGAGTTCTTCTCACTATACATACCTGTTTGTCACTGGAATATTTAGACCTGAAGGGGTATGCAGCATAAAACAGTTTCAGTGTGTTCCCTCATTTTCATAAAGGTGAGGTGAAGTGTATTCCATCAGTCGGCCTTGAAATGACCAGAGTTGTGATCCTCAACTGGTCAGTGCCTAGGCAGCACAGAGGTGAACAGATGACTTCTTGGTTATGGTGCCTGCACTGCAAACTCTAATTCTGGGAGTGATGATGCATTTCCAGTGAATGAGTTCTATCTGTTACTTAAGACATACCTTTTCACTTAGGCCTTTGGGTCATTTTGATAAGGCATTTTTAGAAGAGCTTAATTAAACACACAAGGAAAGCAGTGTGCTAGTCCTACCTCTTCCATACACACCTTGATCATGTGAAACATTGTACATCAGAAAAGGAGAACTTTGTGTACATGTGGAGGCTCTCCCGATGATCAGATCTATGGAAGGTCAGGGAAGAGGTTTACATGAAGGGCCTTCACATGCATGTGAGACTCTCACTTCAAATCAGTTAATCTTCACAGGAATAAAGCAATGGTAATCTTGGGAGGGACTAGCTCCTCTTTGTATGTTTAGTTTTGATAGAGATGTTTGAGAACAAAGGATGTGGGCAATGGTTAATCCAGATGGCAAAGAGAAACTGCAAAGGGTTGAATTTATTAATAACTTGCTAAGTGATATAAAGGGATGTGGTGGCTGCAGGTTAAACCATTGAAGCTTCTGTGCTGCAAGGTCAAAAGCAGTCGTAAGATCGAATCCACGTGATGGAGTGAGCTCCCATCGCTTGTCCCAGCTCCTGCCAACCTAGCAGTTTGAAAGCATGTAAAAATGTGAGTAGATAAATAGGTACCACCTCGGTGGGAAGGTAACAGCATTCCTTGTCTAGTTGCGCTGTCCACGTGGCCATAGAAACTGTCTACGGACAAATGCTGGCTCTATGGCTTGGAGACGGTGATGAGCACCCCACCCTATAGTCGGACACGACTGGGCTAAATGTCAAGGGGAACCTAAGTGATATAAAGCATAACAGTCTAAAGGGATTCTGGGAACCATATTCTTAAATAGACAGTATTGTACCCCAGGGGTCCAATGGTGTGCTTTTCCTTTCCATAGAAGCAGTTGAGGTATGTAACGGCAAAGACATATAAGGCATTTTGTACTTTTTATGAAGACTGAATACATGCATTGGTGTATGATAAGGACAGTTATTCAATTCTAAATGAAAAGCAATATGTGAATTCTAAACTGACTTAAGACGACAAAGGTATTAGCAGCATGAATTTTAACTTGTGTGTACGAGGGCTCAGATGAATGTTCTCTGAAACATGATCTCTGGGGAAATTAAGATGGAAAACGTCTGATGTATAAAGAGAAGGTACTTTGGGAGATAAAGTGCTGTCATTTTTATTCCTTTAGCAGCCCACTGACGATAGCATAGTCTAGGCCTTCTCACTTTGAAGGTTTCTCTTCGTTTGTACTTGCTTTATATAGTTATTTAAACAGTTTTGCAATTTATGCTCGTGTTCTTCCTGAAATGTACTGGCGGAAGGGGTCTCAGGAGTCAAACCTGTTGCTTTTGTCTTTTTCTCTGTGTGAATTGCCCCTCTTAGAGGGATATCACAGCTGCCACGAGAAAGAGATTATTACAGGCAGTGGTGGGCGGGGAGGGGGGGAGGGGAGGTTCAGAAAGGAAAAACCCGGAAAAGGTGAGAAAGTTCTTTCTAATCAACCCTGATTGCACCAAAGTTAGAAATATGGGGAAGCTGTCTTATACTCTTATACCTTATACCTAACATTCCCAATTCTGACTGGCAGTTGTTCTCCAGGATTTCACACAAGACTTTTCTTAGCCCATTCTGGAGGCACCTGGTATTCTATGGTCATTTCCCATCCGAATACTAAAAAAGATTTGTTCCTGAAATCAGACAAAATCAGATGTGTTCTGAATGCTTTGATGGTATAAAGTTATTTTAACATTCCATGCTTGTTATGGTTGGAAGGCAGAAACCTTCTATTAGGGCAGAAAGAGGTGGCATCGATAATTTATGATTTCAGCTGATAGCACTTTAACATTGGAGGGCCACTATTGATTGGTATTTGAAAAATCAGACTTCAAATGAATCCTGTGCTTGAGTCCTGAAGACCAATCAATTATCAAACAAGCTACTTTAGACATGGTGTGAGGGGAGGGGAGCTTCTGCTTTGCACTATAAGCAGTTAAGGAATTCCTTCTAATCATAATCTGTTTGTGCTGTCTGTATCTGCTCTTTTTTGGATATCTCAGTTCTTTGTGTACATTCGTCTGTGAGTGGCGTTCTACTCTCTACAACCTTCCAAGTGACATTGTCTTTGATATTTCCTGAGATCAAACATGTCCCACTTTCAGAAAGGATTGTTCAGCAAAGTCTACATGAGTCGCACTATGTCAAATTACTGTGAAACATTTGCCTGTCTCTGGGAGAGTTGCTCAGGGGCAGGCAATTCATTTTTTGATGGATTCTCTGGCTTTCATACCTAGTGAGAATGTTTTTGATAACCTGAATCAAGGAACTCTGGATAATTCAGGTACCAGTGGGGGTGGGGGGGGGAAACATGGCTTTTAAATTGTGAACTGGTGAGAATGAAGGTTCTTGATGTAACATGAGGAGCCGTGGCAATGTATCCTTTTTCTATCAAAGGACTCAAAAGTACTACCGCCCACAGACACATTGTATTTTTTCCCCCACAGTATATCTCTATTCTGACTACCAAACAATATGATCTACTTCTTGCTTGGAGGCCGGGGGCGTGGATGGGTTGACAGTTAGTGCAAATCACAATGAGGTTTTTTTTATGGCTTGAGGAAAAATGGTTTTGTCCAAAACCTTCCTGTTTAGCACTAAGGTTACTGTGTTCAGTTCACCTGGGACAGTTAATTCAAGTGTCTAGCTAGCTGTTGATTTCTAGGGAACTAAGGACTTGTCTACATGTGGCAATTGGAGTGGGCTGGGACAAGGTAAATAAGGTCGCTAGGATTTGTGCAATCCTTTTATCCAAATAACATATATCCCTTCAGAAGAGAGCCCCTTCATTACACTGGCATATTAATCACTTCCTCAGCTCCATGGAGGGGCTGAAGGAGTGAAAGGAAAGCTAAGTGTGTATTAGGGCAACAGATATTGGCAACATCGGTTTTAAAGCCTGAAGGACTATTAGAAAGCTCATGTGGGTTATGAAGGCAAATGTGTATTTTGACAGGCTGTCCTGTACTTCCTCAATACACATTTGCTTACTTATTCATCTCTTAGGTTTTTAAAATGATGCAACCCATATTTGCTGCCCAAACACACGCTTTTTTTAAAAAATAAAAAAACTGAGAAAGGGATAAATTTACCAAAATCGTGAATTGCCTCTTTTCTTAAGTCACTTCACAGTATTGGCATATTAGAAAAATGCTCATTTTTGGTCCACTCACAATCGAAATGATCCTACCTGCATCGAGAAAGCAGAAGCTCCTGTCAGGGACCAGAAAGGTGTGGGTAGAAATACTCTAGAGATAATTTGGTTCACTCCAGTTATTATGTCATGTGATCACTGTCAAAAGGAGTGAACCCACACATTCCCACAGTGTTCCGATCACAGTGTTAGGTGCTATAGGCTGAGTTTGCTAGCTCCGAAGACCACTGTCCCTTCTTCCCAGACTTCTAGTTGAAATCCGTCATGTGTTTGAAAATGGATTTTAAACACATGACTCAAAATAATTGAGATCTGGTGAGGAAAGAATAAAATATCTTCCCAAACCAACAAATTTGCTGTAATTGTTCTTTTATTTTAATATTTGTGCAGTGAGCATCTGAGAGATTAGTAATGAAGCATTGAGTTTGCACATCTACTCTTGTTACAACTACTCATTTTATTTAATCCTCAGGTCCAAGTTCTTCGGAATGCTGGGGAAGAGGTGACCCTGACTGTGTCCTTCCTTAAAAGAGCTCCTGCATTTCTCAAACTGCCTCTTAATGAAGATTGTGCATGTAAGAATTCATTATTGTTTCAAAGGAATAAATCTCAGTCTTTCAGAGGTAACTTGGGGGCCAGATCATATAATCTTTTTAAAGTGTGCTTAATCTGTAAATTGGTGGTTGCTTGCCAGTTTTACATAAAGAGTGTATACATTTATTTACATTTTAGAGTATCTATTTTAATTGTATTTTAATTGTTTTATCTTTTTATTATCTTTTAATTGTATTTTAATTGTTGTAAGCCGCCCAGAGACCTTTGGGTAGAGTGGGTGGCATGTAAGTTAAATAAATAAATTCAAGGGGGAGAGGTAGAGAAGGGGCAGTTTGAGTGAAGTGAAAATAGACAAAAATTGTGATCTTGTGAACTGTTGATTTCATATTTTTTTTCCTTAAAAATATTGTAGTTTCAATAAGAGCTTTCTCCTGTCACAGGTACACTGCTAGCATTCATTTTTAATATTCGTTTTAGAAGTCAGTTGAGTGCTATTAAAGGTTTTAAACTTAACAATAATATGTCCAGTGATTTTTTTTAAAAAAAATCCTCCTTTATTTAATAGTTAATGGCAGAGAAGTGGGGGAAGTTTAATTGCAATGCCTTCTCATTCTTGGCAAATAACTGTGAATGTATACATCTTGAAAACATTTTCATCCACATTTGAAACATCAGCTTTAGCAGCTATATCATCTTGAGTGATGATTAAGGCAGTTGGTCATGATTAGTGTTTTGTTTTAGTTTAGCCATTCTCTTTGATTAGTCCCACTGGAAAATAGCAAAATTAGGAAAATAGCAAAATCATGTCTTCCTCTTGCATTTTTAATAAATCCTACATTATAGTTCTGAATTGTAGGATTGTGTTAGGGCACACTAGAGATGGGCATGAACTGAACTACAAACTGGGGAAAAACATGAAATGGTCTGTTTTGTGGTTCTGCTCATGGTTTGATCTGTGCAACCCATTTTGCTGAAAAAAAGTACCAAACTTTTTATCCACTTGGGCCCTCTTTTTGTTTTGGCAAAATGAATGCCCACCATCTCCTTCCCATTGCCCCTGTCGCCTCCCTGTCTGATCCTGCCTCCTCCTCCTCTTCCTCTGCTGTCTCTGAAGATGGTGGCAGCGGCAGGACGGCAGGGGCAGCAGTGCAGCAGCAACGGCAACGGCACAATAGGAGCAGGTAGCTGAACCACTGAACTCAAAGGGAAAACCGAACCACGAACCGGTTTTGTTTTTCCCATTGGTTCATAGTGGTTCAGGTTTCATGGTTCATAGCTCACGGCTAACCATGAACCACATTTCAGGTTTATGCCCACCTCTAGTGCACACTCTGATAGCTACAGCATGGCTTTATATGTGTTTTAATTGCCTAAATTTTTATTTAGAAAAAAATTAAACATATAATCATATCTAAACATACTTCTAAAATTAATTTAACAAGCCTTAATTTCATCAAATAATTACTGATTGAATGTGTTTGTTTGTTCCCATAGTGCTGATTTACTTAGTGGTCAGTAAATATATACTAACGAGGAATATCCTTTATTTGAGTGCTCCTTTTCTCATTCCTTTCACATTCCAAAAACAGAGTACCCACTTTTGTTCCCCTTATAAACAAAAGACTATTTAGATAAAGAAAATTCTTTAACATTGGAACCACATTGATTTTGTACCTTAGTGGCTTAATGGTAAATATCAATGGAAATATTAATGAAGCTTTTCAACAGAGGGACCAGAGAATATTTAGCAACTCCTCAGTCAACATTTCTGAATAATATATTTTTTAATGTTTTCTATTTTATAATGAAAGTGATAACATCTATTATATTTGCTCACAGATAAAATGGGTGATGATTGAAATTTGTCTTTGTGCTGCATTGATTACAAAACAATTAAAACAAAATCAAAAATGTAGTCCAGTCCTTTGGCTAACATGAACTGTTCTAATTGCTGTACAAATCTGCCTTGTTACGTGTCAAAGAATGGGATGTTAACAATGCCAACAGATCCTAGGGCATAATCCTAACTATCTCAGATGGCTGGTAGAGTTTTCAAAGAGTCACATAAAGCTGTACTGGTGGATGTTGAGGTTAGTCAGCACATGACCCTTGTTCTGGCATAAGGGGAGTTGTGTCAGTTGACAAGAGGCTTCTCCTCATTCCAAAGCCCCTACAACCACTGTATCTTTGGATTGCAATGCTAATTTAAATTAAGCATTTGTACAGATTTTGATGTCATTGGGGATGCACAATTTTGCTTATACTTGGGAGGCCTGTCTATATTAAAACAAAACATGCAGGGAAACACACACACCTTGTTTTAATGGAGAAGAGCTTTCTCGACTTGTGGATTTCCTGTAGAGTAGGATGTACATTAGAGTAGGTTACCTACAGACCTTCTTTTAGCACAGAAATATGATGTAGAGAAGTGATGTTTTCCCACTTCTGTTTGCCACTGAACCCCTTATGTTTGACAGGGTGTAGCGCATGATGCCATATGTAGAGCTGAAATTTTCCTTCAGGCCTTCCAAAAGTGCCCAACCTTTACAAAATTACAGCATAATATAAAATCTGAATGAGGACAATGTATTTGATGGTACAGTTGTCATGATGTATCAGAGACTTGCAGTACAGAGATTAATTTCCCATAAAAAGTGTTTTGTTAACAGTGGGACATCCCTCAGAAATCATAATGATAAGAAAACTGACTGAGTATTTTGGAGTTGTTTACATGACCTTTCTTCTTGTAGATCTCACAGCAAAATGTAGCATCTCAATTATTCATTAAAAAAAAACCAAGTTTTGTTCTCTGTGTAGCCGACTTCTAACCATGGCAAAACAAGTGCCAATTCTGACTGTGAAATGTTAGTAGTTCAATAATCTGTGATACATTTTTATATGTATTTATTTTTTTGATTAGGCATTCCTAGTGATCAAAGCAGTGGCACATCATCACCTTTGTGTGACAGTGGTTTACATCTTAATTACCATCCAAATAATACGGTAAGAAAATACATTTCTCTACCTATCAAAATGAGGAAAATATTTCACATGAGACAGTTGACTGAGAACTATGCACAATCTATGGACATGTCAGCACTGTACATCTGGTTGAGTTGAAGCTGAAAGTTACTCCATTTCAGAAAAAGGGTTATGTTTTGCTTATCATATACTGGCATGTATAATGTGATACAATATAGAAAAGTACACTGCAACCTTTTTTTATATAACGGTTGTGTAAGGTAGAGGAACATAATGATAACTTTTACCTAGTGACACAATGAATCCATGTCCCACAAACTCAGGAGTCCATTATTTTAAACCCATTTTAGTTGGTGCAAATGAGAATCAAGCAAAAGAACCCTGCCAGGTTTAAGGAGCTTTTGTGGACCTTCAGCATGTCTTCATTTGAAATGTATTGGGAATCTAAGACAGCTCAGTTTGCCATTTCCATTTTATTGCTGATTTAAGTCTCCTCCTGTTCCTGCCTCTTCCAGTGGCTCAGTGTTGGAGGCTGCAGCAGGACCAAAGCTGCTGTCTGGTGCATTTAATTTCCATCTCTTGCTACTCACAACAACAATGCAGGCTTGTTGCCTCAGATACATCACATTTAGGTCTTTTCAGTAGGGCTTCACCCCTTCCCAGTATGGATAAGACTCATTCTGTTGCCTTTTTCCTCCAGTAAGTTATGCAAAATGGAAATTTAATTTGAGATAAAGAGGTTCCCTCCCAGTCTATGTGGAAACCAAGTACTAACAGTATCTTCTCTAAGAAACTGTTGGGAGTATGCTAAGGCCTAGAGCCTTTGTGATTTAGAGCTGACTGCTTGTGTGTGTTTGTGTGTGTATCTAAATCCTTCAGACATTGAAGTAAATGTATTAAATTCATATCTCCTCCATCCTTGACCTTATATCGGTTCCAAAATAGGTGAGAAATAGGCCTATATTCTGTCACTGTCTTGTCTTGCAATCCGAATTACATAGAATTATGAAATTGTAGAGTTGGAAGGATTATAAGGTTCATCTGCCCAAACTCTCAGCCAAGGCATGAGTGATCTTGTGCTACATTTCTTTTATATTTCATTTTGCATCATCCAGTTTCACTACCAGACACAGATTTAGCCTAGGAGCTTAAAAAAGAAGACAACATAGAAACAAAAAAAATATTTTGTTGTATAAGACAATTGTGAAAATATTGTGTAAATTATGACAATTTTGTATGAATGGTACCACCTCCCAAACCCATACATTACCTGAACATCACTTGGCAATACATTATAGTTGCTGAAAGACACAGATGCTCAGAGAAATACCTGAAATGTTACAGCACTCTTTCTTTGTAATACAGTACTTTGCCTCCAGACTTGGCTAGAAAAATTCAGTCAAGAACATTTCTACATTTTGTTTTCCCCTCTGCAAGCCAGTAATACTTTACTGATATTTTTCCCCAAGTCACTTGTATTCCTTCAACCTTCATGTCTGCTAGATACCAAAATGTTAAAAAGAAAATGTTTCATATCCTGGGTTATTTTGGTGATGGTTTTTATTTTTGCAGACATTATCTGTGTCCTTGCTTTAGAATCATGAGAAAGAAAAATTTTACTGCAGGCAACTGGTAAAAATGAAGGACATAGAGACCTCAGTATGTATGACCTTTTCCGCTATGGTGACAGAACAGTGTTTTTGAATGACACTGCTCATAAATGAAGGATTCTTCATTCACCTATCCATTGGCTGGAAGAGTATATGAGCCTTGCACAAGAATTGGATGTGATTCTGTGTTTACAAGCTGTGTTATTACCTATGGAGAAAGCTCACTTGAAGAAGTGAGTGCTCTAGCCCTCCCCTTCCATCATCACTTTGGCTGCTGGCCAACATGTGGAGGGTAATGCATTTGAAGGGAGAGACTACTATCTCTGTGGGCTCTCTGCATGGGTCAGAGGCCTAGAAAATTAAGACAGCAACTCAGGTGCAGAGTCTTGATGGATGGCAGATGCCCTCTTCAGACTTACCCCTTTGCTTGTGATGGAAGTGGGGGAAGACTCGAGTGCCCTCCTTGTTGTGAGAGCTTTTTCCACAGATTATATAACTCTTAAATAAAGCTAAAGTGAACTAAGGTTAACAGAGAGGAAACAGATTTTGCCCCCATTTGCTCATTTACTTACAGCTTTTCTGGTTGCTTTACCTGAACGAATAGTGATAACAGATATAAAGCACTAAATAAAGCTTACTCTCCCTCCCTCCCTTTCAGGAATTCCTTGGAGAGTAGCTCCACCCTCCCCAGAGATTTTTGGCATAGAAAAGCTTTCGTGACGCACAACATTTCCATCAAAATGAAGAGCAACTGGCTAACTCTGAGTATTCTTTTCCCTGTATTCTTAAAAGTTTATGTTTCTGGCATGCTCAGGCAACAAAGGAAGAAACAGAATATGGGATGAGAATCTGCAGAAGGAGTAGAGCAGTGCAGGCAAAGGCTGAATTCCCTCTGCTTAGCTCTCATTCCCTATTCAGCCCAACAAACAGAACACAACAAATAGAACAGCCTGTAGCTAGGAAACAAAGGGAAATGTCATCACTGCTTTTGGTTTTGGATTTAACCAGAAGCAGGTTTAACTGCAACACAATTGTCCCCCTGAGTGCATCTGTCAAATGCTGTCGCTCAGAATTTAGGAGTCTGAAGATGCAGTTACACTACGAAAATGAAATGGGAGATAGATTGAGGGGAGGAGTTTGAACTCATTTGAATGTCATGTGGTAGTTACGTGGTTTTTGAGTTGTGTGTGCAGCTTCTTAGGAAAAATTTTAATCAATTTTTAAACTATGTTATATATTGGTCAAGGGGGCAACATGGGCTTTTAAATAGCTTAGTGGTATAGGCATCTGGCTGGGAGACCAGAGACTAGCAGTTCAATTCTCCACTGTGCCTCCTTGACATGGGCTGGACTCAATTACCAACAAGCTCCCTACTGGCTCTACAATTCTAAGATTAAGATTAAAATAAAATAGTTGCATTTGAGGTTTTGTCCTGCACCCGCCTGCCCTCCCACTGGCTGCCTCTCAGAGTCACTAGCTGCTGCTTCTCTAGTGTATTTTTTTTTTAAATTAAATATGTTTAACTTCTTGCAGTCTGTCATAGTGCTAGTTCAGTATGATAGAAAAAAAATTAAAACAGATTGGTACACGCACACACACACACACACAGAGGGGTGGAAAAGGAGAAGGAGGGAGGGAATTGGCATCTGGGATTGGCCAGAGGGAAGGGACACTAATGACCTGCAAAGAGAAATTGACTAGAGAAATTGAGACGGTCAGCACCTTTTAGGCTTGCAGAGGAGGGAGTGCTTTTCCCTCACCCAACCTTTCTGTCTCTGATTGGGCTTCAGGTTTTCCCTGAAGCCTAAAATTGTGATGCTGGCATCCATCACTTGACAAACTCCACAGACACAATTTACACCAACACAGGCATTCAGATATGCTGAAACAATTCAAAATAAATTGATCTCACTACAGATTTAAAATAAATGATCCTCTCACAGCCAAAATACCTCACTTTCCAACCACAAAAACACGTTTCCTATGCAAAAAAATCTGCATTCTCCTCTGTACCATGTATGCAGAATTTTAAAAATAAATTTCAAACATGCTAAACCCGATTCAAAATCAGTTTTTTTTCCAACAAGGAACCATGCCCTGAATGACATCATATTTACTCTTCTTATGAGGTTTCTTTTTGTAATAATAACATCTATGACCCTTGACATTTATTCTTCTGTTTCTTTCTAGTATAAAAACATACAGAAAAAACTTTCCTTCATGCTATTAACTAGAACTGTTCCCTTCTGTCTCCCTTGTGACTCTGTTCCTGAGACAACAGCTTCATCATTTTAAGCACATGTCCCTTTTATTAGTTTTGCCACTTCCCTATTTTTAACAGGAATTCATCCAATCCTCAGATCTCTGTCAGTCTGTGTTTGAGGGACACAGTTGTCATGTTCTCTGCATCCCCAGTTTATAACAGCTGTACTTTTACTGCACAAGGTCAGCAGCTTCGTACATACATTTCTGACAAAAATTTGGACAGTATTTCTACTAGATCCGAAGATAGGGATTTTAGCATAATGTAAAACAATGGAACACATCTAGAACAATGTGGAATACTACACAACCAGAAGCCTAGCATAGCTTCCATTAAATTTTATGGTTACCTATCATTTCAGTCAAAATAAATGAAGTGCCACAAAATAAAGGAAGTGCCACAAATCCTTTTATACTTTCTCTCGTTTAAAAAGGATTTCTGTTGCCCCTTCATATTGGTGACTGAGGACAAAAAGTGCTTTGGTTGGAACAGTGTTGTAGCATGCTTGCAACCACAGCATCCATTACATCAGTGGTCCCCAACCGTGGGCCTCCAGATGTTCTTGAACTACAACTCCCAGAAGCCTTCACCACCACCTCTGCTGGCCAGGATTTCTGGGAGTGGAAGTCCAAGAACATCTGGAGGCCCAAGGTTGGGGACCACTGCATTACATGATTGAAGCCTCATGGAAAGCACACTGCAGTCCGCTCCAGAAATC
This sequence comes from Pogona vitticeps, assembly GCF_051106095.1. Classification (NCBI taxonomy): domain Eukaryota; kingdom Metazoa; phylum Chordata; class Lepidosauria; order Squamata; family Agamidae; genus Pogona; species Pogona vitticeps. The sequence goes on from NC_135786.1 coordinate 193,543,560, forward strand.
GGTGCAGTGTATTAGCCCTCTGTTACCACTCACTCAACATACCCTTAGGTGGTAGAATCAGAAATCTGCCATCTTTCACAAAGAAATGTCTAATGTAATCACTCAGGTCATTATCAGAGGAATTGCTTTTGGTGTCCCCATCCGAAGGTTGGCAAGTGGTAACTGGAAACACAAATGTTAGGAAGACGACGTTTTCATCCTAGAAAACCAGACCAATGGTTCACTCAGCCCAGTATTCTTAAGTAAGAGGGGCAGTGGCTCTCCATAGTTTCCGGCAGGATTCATTCTTGCTAGATGCCCTTCTATTTTCTGCTAGTCTTCCATCCAACTACAACCAGTCTCAACTCTACTTAGCTTCTGAAAAATAGGCAGAATTGGTGGTATAGGCCACCCTAATCTTTGGATGTCTTTCCCAGAAGTAATTCATTGCAGCCAATCAGGCTTGAGATGGTGATTCAAAATTATATGAATGCATTGTTGCATAATATAAAATTAGAGTTCACAACCTCTATTCCATGAAATCTTTGAGTCATAAGACATTTAAAATTAAAGTTTCAATCATGTAGGATTTTTTTTTGTAAATAGAAAACATCGTAACAGTTAAACATAATTGTTTATGTAAAAAAAGATTCAAAATTTTAAAAATCTGATTTGTTAGCAATCATTACTGGTATTATAATCATTACCCATTAGTATTATTTCAAAATTATTTAAAGTTCTCCTCCAACTCTATGTTTCAAACGAATTTTTTTTCCTGTTGTCTTTTGTCACTGTCAAGCTTTCACACCCATTGTTGTTGTAGGTTTTTGGGGCTGTTCGGCCGTGTTCTGTAGCTTTTTCTTCCTAACGTTTTACCAGTCTCTGTGGCCAGCATCTTCAGAGGACAGGAGTTAAAACTCTGTGTCCTGGTGTAGTGTGTGGGATAGTTGAGTACTGTATTTCAAATAGTGTGGGGGATAGTTGAGTATTTCAAAGCGTGAAATACCTTTCATGGATCCCAGCTGTGAAAGCCTTCGAGAATGTCATACCCATACTTTGTAACTGGAACTACGATAGCGGAGATTACATTCAGTTTGGTCTCCAATGACATATCCATACACTTGAGGCTTCTGTCTAGTTCCTTCATAGCTGACCTTCTGAGGCTCAGTTTTCTTCTGATTTCTTGGCTGCAATCTCCATCTAAACTGATGAGTGAAACAAAGTATACAACATTTTTAACAATTTCAATTTATTGTCATGATTCTTGTCTTTTTAATGTTCAGTTGCAGTTCTGCTTTAGCGCTTTCCAATTCCGTCTATACCAAGAGTAATTTTAAGTCATTGCTGCTTTTTGCTAGGAATATGGTGTCATCAGCATATCCTGAATAACTGATGTTTCTTCCACCAATTTTTACTCCTCCTTTATCTGAATCTAGTTTTACTTTCTGTATGATATATTTTCAGCACAAATTGAAATGACAGGGAGGTAAACTACACCCTTGTCTGACACTTTGCCTTTGGGAAACCATTCCATTTCTACATATGCTGTCCTAACAGTACCATCTTGTCTAGAATATAGGCTATGCTTCAGGACAAATCAAGTGTCAAGTCATGTCCATTTCTATTAGAACAATCCATAAAGTACATACAATCAAAGGCTTTTTTTATAGTCTAATGTCTATAATGTCTATAATGTTTATAGTCTATAATGTCTATAATGTTTATAGTCTAAATATAGACTGATATTCTTCTGACATTTTTGATACAGTACAATAGCCACCCTACATTGGCAATATGATCACTAGTGCCTCTTCCTTTCTGGAATAATTGAACATTGGGCATTTCTCACTCCATGTAACGTAAAAGTCTTTGTTGTAGCACTTTGAACAGCACTTTCTTTACATAGGGAATTAATACAATGGTCCTATAGTTACTGCACTATTTGGCATCTCCTTTTTTGAAGACTGGAATATATATTGAATATCTCAACCCTGTTGGCCATTGCTGTGTTTTATGTATTTGTTTGCACATTCTTGTTAGGACTTTGACAGATTCCGTCTTTGTAGCTTTAAATAGTTCTGTTGGTATCCCATCTTCTCCAAGGGATTTATTTTTTCCAACTGTTTTGATAGCCACTTTCTCTGTTTTCTAAAATTGCATGCTTTCCATCATAGGATTCGTCTTCAAAGGAATTGACCCTCCTCCTTGGGTCCCATCTGCATAGTTCTCACATATATCATTTCAACATTCTCTTTATTTTGTCCTGGCTAGATAGTATATAGTACATTTCCCTGTTCATTGTTCAGTATCCATAGCAAAGGTTTGTATTTCCTTTCGTTTCTTGGGTCATATGTAAAACTCTCTTGTTTTTGTTGTTGTTGTTATCTTCTCTTTCTTTGCAGTTTGCATTGTAATATTTATCTCTGTCTCTGCATGATAGTAAGTGAAAATTTAAGATTCTGACTCCATTTTGATCATATTTTACTTTTGCTTCTCATGTTAATAATTTTAAGTATTTTCTCAGTCATCCAGTTTGGCTTTTCTTTTCATTTGACTAGAGGAATAGTCTTCTTGCATTCTTCCCTGAGAATTTAGCTGATTTTAATTCACAGTTCATGGTCAATTGAGTTAATTAGTGACGTCTGTTCTTTATATGGACATTAAATTCATCTGAAATGTTATGTAAGTTATATGTTGACACTATGGGTCCTTTCATGTTTTTTCTCAGCTTTGTTCTAACTTCTAATATTGAGAGTTCATGATTTGTACCACAGTCTGTTCCTGGTCTTGTTTTGGCAAAGATAATACAACTTATCCATCTACTGGTTTGGATTACATCTATTTGATTTCTGTATTGGCTGTCTGATGATGTTCATGTATATAGCTGCATCTTGATTGTCTGAAGCATGTGTTTACAGTAAAAAAAAGTTACTAGCTTTATAGAATTCAGTGATTTGATCTCCTGCTTCATTTCTGATTTCCAGGCCAAATTCTCCAACAATATTTGGTTCCTGTTTATTTCTTATGTTTCTGTTCTAGTCACTTGTGACTGTCATCATACCCTGTTTAGTTGTGTGAGATCAGTTAATTACTGTACACTTACATAATTCCTTTTTATTTCTTCTTCCGTATTTGTAGTTGAAGCATAGATTTGAATAATGGCTATTTTGATAGGTTTTACAATAAATCCGACCTATATCATTAAATCAGCTTTTTCATTATAGCATCTAATTACTTGTTCTGCATGTTGCCTCAGTGGCAGAGCTGTGCTATTTCTTCTGAGTTTGTAATATCCAGGGTAAAACACTTTGTAATTGTCTGATTTAAAATATCTGATTTCAGTGCACTTTAATACTCTTACATCAAGTATTGCTATATTTAGACATTCTGTTTCTTGTTTTAAGATGTCACATAAACCTTGATTCTGACTGCTTTTCACTTCTTTTAAAATCAGAGACAATATTATTTGTGCTTAACTTGAAAAACATTTTGCTAAATTGTCATACTACACTTAGCTAAAGAATGTGGACATTTCCATTAGAGTTATACAATTACTAATAGATATTTGGCATTTTATCATTTTATAGTTTTATGTGTGTTTCATGCATAATTATTATGTCTAGGTTTATAGCAATAAACTTACTTACTCAAGAGTAATTTTGTGGTTCTCAAGAGATCTGAACCCACTATTAAAGATATGATAAAGATGGTTTTCTGTTGCCCTGTGCATGTCAGTACTATAATCCATTGTGACCATTACCAACATGCTTAAAACCTGGCCCGTATCCTTTGCCTTTGATCTCTGGTTGATCTCTGGTTTTAATAGGTTGGTTTAATTGACCATCACCCAGTACTCAGTGTGGATGAGGTCAGTCCAAAAGCCACCAGCTCACCAATCTACATAATTATAGTAAGGTTAGGAGAATAGCATTTTATTACAGAGGAAGTTCTTATGGCCTTAAATTGGAAAAAATAAAGGATAAGAAGGAATACCTGTTTATTTTTGGTGTTGATGCAGAAGCCCAAATATGAAAGGTGTTGAAATCTTTTTTAGGACACCCTTTCATGTTCTTCATGGCCTACATCTCCAGGGCTTAGGTGGGAGAAGAGATGGTGTGATCTTCGATTAATTCCACTCCTTCACTCCCGGTTTTCACAATATCTACCAGGATCAGATATGTGCAGGTAATATGATATGAAGTATATATTCTCTGTGTGGAAGAGTGTTCACTTTCTGTTTTTTTGTTGTTTGTGGGAGGGCGGAGGGAAAGATCTGAGGCAGCTGTGTGTTGAGATAGATTCAGTATTGTACAGATAAAAGATAGTTCTTCAGAGGGTACTCAGCCAAACGGTGGCATTTATTCCTACAAGAAATAATGATAGCCAGAACTAGGAATGTAAGCCATCAACTGAGAAACCATAAAACTGTTCTTCTCGGCAAGTTAGTGAGAGGCGCTCTGTCAGTCTCAGTAAGTTTTTTTGCACTTGCGGGGAGAATTGTTGTGCAAACTGCACAAACAGCATCTGGGCTTCTGGGCTTTTGGTGTCCATATGCTTTGCTTGACAAAGGAAAAAGAGACCAATTTTTATCCTGAGGCATTGTTTGCAAACCGAGCATGGTCTTGTATTCTTTCTACATCCATGGCCTTCGGCATTGACTTCTTACTTAACAGTTTTGCCAATAATTTAAAAAATGTGTATAATGAATACTCTAAGGTACAAAAACTCTCTGAGATTTTAGATATTGGAGAAGTATATAATTGTTTTTCTTTTTACAACAAAGGTACTTAAAATACTAATCCCATTAGGAAATTGAAACCTTCAGCCAAGTTTAAAATGTATATTGGTGTTACTAAATTGAATCTGGACACTAGAGTTGTGTAATCAGCAAGGAATATAAAAGAAAAATTTAAGCAATCATTAAGGGCTGAAATAAGATGATCACATGATTATACATTCTTATAATGCACGTGAGATGAGTCATATTGGGAGGTCTAAAGGATTACCACCTGCTTCATATAGAGAGATGAGTGATATTTCTTTCTCATGGAACAGTGCAGTTGGATTCTTGCCTGCTGGCTTAGAAAAGGTTATTCTCCTAAGAAAAAAGAAAATGACAGAGTAAATAGAGCAGCTTTTGTAATTATAAAAAACAAAAAGGGATATGGAATGGAGGTACAGTTGTATTGTCATGGGAAAGGGGAAGAGCTATGGTGTGTTGGTTCCTCCAGGTTGTCCTCCAATTCAAACAGACCTCCTGGGTTGCAAATCCTATTGCTAAATGCCATGTCATTGAGCTGGAGAAACAAACTATCTAGGACTTCATCCTAGGTAAAGATGCTGGCCTAGCCTGTACTATGGAGACCTGGCTAGATGATGTTGGAGAAAGAGAAAGAGAGTATTTATTTTATTTATTTATTTAATTTATATGCCGCCCACTCTACCCAGAGGTCTCTGGGCGGCTTACAATAATTAAAATTCAATACAATAAAAATAAAATGATTAAAATACAATTAAAATACAATTAAAATTGCCATTATCAGGACCCACAGTTAATGTTATTTCAATTAAAAGCCTTCTAGAACAGGAAGGTTTTGACCTGGCGCCAAAATGTCATCAACATTGGCGCCAGACGAATTTCAGTTGGGAGGGTGTTCCATAGTCTGGGGGCAGCCGCCGAGAAGGCCCTGTGTCTACAAGCCATCCCTCTTACCTCCTTGAGGGATGGCTCTTTCAAAAGGGCCCCCTGGCTAGATCTTAACTGCCGGGTAGGCTCATATGGAAGGAGGCGGAGTATATATAGTCTATCCCCCTCATCAAGTGCCCAGGCCTACAGTCTGCAAGGCTTCAGGATGTCTTTAAAAGTGACTGCTGGGGACCAAATAGAGATGGTGGGTAGTGGAGCTGGTCTCAGTAGTGGTGCTGGAGTTCTCTCAGCATGTTGTGCTAGGAGGTAACCATTTCTTGAACTGCTTTTTCTACAGCAGGTCATGTTTTTATATACTCTTTTATTATTATTTTTAAATTATTTATTACATTTGTACCCCACCTTTCCACTAAAAGATAGCACTCATAGCAGTTGCCTGAGAATCAAGGATCTGTTCCAAGAGTTATCTACCCCCAAATCTGGATCAGATTTTTAAATTTTATTTATTTATCTGGGTGGTGATGATGGTGCGGAAGAATTCTCTGTAATCCCACTGTACCAATGTCATTGACAGATCACTGTGTGATAGTATTTAGGCATACTGGAACCTACAGCTTCTGTAGGATTATGGCGTAAAGTCTACTAAAATGGTCTGCTCCAGGAAGGGCGATGGATTTGGACGGTCTCACATTCACACAGTCTCCACTCTGGCAAGGTCAGAGTTAAGTTTGGCCATTAAATATTGTCCTATTCTAGTGACCTTTAAGACACATAGACCTAGAAACTTTCTTTAGGCTAAGTGGCAAAAATTATTACCTAAAGATATTAGGGCCTTAGTGACCAGTTTCTCTAGGTGCCATAATTACCTGTCATGTGAAGGCAATAAATCAGTATATAGTCCTTAAGGATAGACAAAGTAAATGTGCACAACAGAACTGACACAGAACATTTGGCTGGCCTCCTTTTATAATGATAGATGCATTATACAGTTTTGTTGGAGCGCACCTGAAAATCTGTTTGTTCTATTTCTACATTAATTTTTGTTCCCAGCAACAATTAAAAAAACAAGCAAAAAAGAGAAGTTAAAAATAATTAATTAGTCATCTCAACCTATTCTTACACAAATCTACACATACTAAAATGCATTTTGATATGCTTCTTGAGTTCACAGCTGCGCTGGGACATTCAGGAGATGCAAAACCCCTTGGAAAAGTAATTTATTTTAGATTCACTTTTAGTTCAGGAGTGCAAATCAAGTTGAGCTCAAACTCCTGAAGCTTCCAACAGTTCCAAAGGCATCTCTCCCCTAGAGTGCAGCGTGCCATATTAATTTTGGCAAACGTGTGCCAGGAGGCACAAGTGAGCTTTTTCAGGTTTAAAAAAAATATTTTAAGAACAATTGAGGGGAGCGAGCCAAGGGAGTGAGTGTAATCCTTCGAGGTCTAAGGATAGACATATGTTGCCCTTGGATTTACAGAGATAATCCATTCCTCATTTGGAATAAATACTAGAGTTACAATCAACATTACCAAGATTCTGTTTTCCCCCAAATAATCTTTAGGACAACGAAAACATAATCTTCGAGAACCACTAATACTGCATTTAAATAGTACGTATTTATGTTTGTCTCTTATAGAATCACAGCGCACACACACACCATTTCAGTTGCATAGTTGGTGAATCTTGAATGTTGTCAGTTTCTCCACAGGTGATAATGTAGCACCATATACATTTCAATTGGAAATAAAATAATTTCTAATTACATATACTGCATTGTGTAAAGATTGCTATAAATATCGTTTTGGCTGCCATTTCTATGTTCTGAAAACAGACTAAAATTCCATAAACTTTAAACTGTTTAAAGGAAGGAAGGAAAGAGCATGTGAGAGTTTATATGGGAACACAGTGGTGATTATAAGATACTACACCTCCCACCCTCCCCACCAGGCTCTATGATCCCCATAGGTTCTTGTGACTACAGGACAGAATTATATGTAACATTGTAAGTATAAGAATAGGTTGAGATATTGTTGTGTTCCATCAGGCTGCTTCTGACTTATGGCAACTTTAATTAGTTGAAAAGTATGTGAGATGTTCAAGGAGTAATTTGCTATTACCATCCCCTGAAAACAAGTGGGCTGCTTATATACCACCCCATAGCACTTAAAGCACTCTCTGGGTGATTTACAAGTTAATTATGCAGGCTACACATTGCCCTCCCCTCAGCAAGCCAGGCACTCATTTTACCAACCTTGGAAGAATAGAAGGCTGAATCAACCTTGAGCTGGCTACCTGGGATTGAACTCCGGGTTCTGAGTGCAGTTTTGGCTGCAGTAAAGCAGTTTAACCACTGGGCCACGAGGCTCTTCATGAGGCCCTAGCAAGATTCTGTGGCCAAAGGGGGATTTGAACCCAAATTTCTTGAGTCTGAGCCCAACACTGCCCACTACACAATACCAGTTCTCATTCCATTCTGCCCTACCACTTACCTGTGCATAAGCCCCACTGAACTCACTGGGGCTTATATCTGGGTAGAAACCAGAGATAGTTATGAGCCAGAGTTTGGTGGTTCAACCAAATTCAGCTCAGTACCTGCACAGGTGTTCCAGAGATGACACACACTCCCCTCTCCTGCCTCCTCTGCTCACTTGACCATTCCCTGGCTGACACATGCTTCCCTCCCCCACTTTCTCTATGTAATTGCCCACTCACTGATCACAGCACATGTTTCTGTCCTTTGCCTCCTCCAGCAGCTGCTCACTCAGATGAGGAGGCAGGGCAGGGAGGAAGTGGAGGAAGGAAGCACTCACTGTGGTCAGTGGGTGAGCAGTCATGTTGAGGAGGTGGGGAAGGGAATGTGTGAGAGCTCAGAGGCGGCAGGAGAGGGGAATAGACAGCATCTGTGGAACACATGTGCAGGCACCACACCAAATTGAGCCGAATCACCAAACTGTGGTTCATGCCCATCTCTAGTAGAAACATATAGACTGCCCTGCTGTTTTAGTTGCTTTGTGCCACCAACTTTGATATTTAATAATATGTCATTTCTTTCCCATCTCTTATTTTATCTACCTTGTGGCCTGATTTTTTAAAAAATATATTTTATACCACCCTTCATTCTTGTTCCTTAGACTTAGAAGTGTATATAAGATAACATTAAGAAACAAATAAAAAGGAAATACAAGCATACATCTGATCAGTCACATTTCTTTCTTGATTAATGACATAACATTTTTGTCCCCAAATCCTATATTTAAACAGACTGCATGTGATGTTATAGAAACCTGTTCACAAATATTTTACTCCATATATCTGAGGAAATTATTTGAAATCAACAGAATCTCATTCTGAAATAAATCTATTTATTTTTAAGGTGCTATTAATTTTTTGTTTCTGTTTCTATTCTATTTTGCTATATGTGCTGAAACAGACTAACATAGCTACATTTGTTTCCCCTTGAATGTGGGAAACTTTTGCTTAAAGGCTGTAGCTGCATTCTATTCCAGTGACGTGCATACACTCCTGGCAGGAAGCGGCAGCTGCCAGCATGCGGGGTAACCCCTTATTCTGCCCTTTCGCTTAGAGGTAGAGCATAAGATCAAAGGGTTATTTTAGCCAATCCTGGTTACGATTAGGTAACTAGTATCCTATCTGCTTCTCTCACAACATACTATGTAAATCATTCTAAGTAAATAAAAGAGCTCTCAGGGCGTTGCCTGTATGTTCCGCTGGCTTGGACATCCATTGTCAACTCCTTTGTTCTCTCTCTAAGGCAATTAGCCTTCCTTTGTTCGGTGATCACCTACACTTGAACAGCAAGATGATTGTTCTAGCTCATGCAGAAGGGAAATTACTTCTCCTTGCTTATTATGGCAGATATTCTGGATTCCATATTGAAAGTATGAAATTGACTAGAAGTGGCATAGCTGACTTTGAACCAGAATCAGTATGGCCAAAATATAAGCCCTGTCAGCTTTCTGTAATCTGGAATCATCAACATAGTTACCAAAAAGAAGCTAGGCCTGCCCCCTCCCTCATTACTTTGGTAATGTAAGCAATAAAGAGTGCAAAGAGGAATGGTTTCTGTCATATATAGTCTCTACACATGAGCAAGAATCCTGAGTCCTTGCTCTGTAACCATGCTGATGATTCCAGATTACAGAATGACACAAAAACTTCTGAAAAAGTATTATTCACCACAAATTGCAGCTCCTATGCTGTCAGAGGACATGCATTTACAAGTAATGTCCTCTTAGAAAACTGTCCAGTGTGAGCAACCAGCGTTCAGTTGGTTCTTCTGGTTTTGCCAAGTTTTATCTGGATATACACCACATTACGAAAGGTAACTATAGAGACAAATGCCACATAAAACAGGCACAGCAGCAGGAATTCAACGGTTGACTTTTATTGTGGTGGAAAGGTGGATGAGAGGATTCTTTTGAGGCTCTCCTATGAGTATTATTCAGTTGATAATGTTGGAGAAGATCCTCTTGCTTTCTGACCTGAACTGTTATGATTTGTCTATAGACAAAATGCATTCCAAGTGATCGCTGTGGATGGCATTTGTAGTGGAATAATCCAGTGTCTCTCTGGTGAAGACTGTATTGACTGGCTACAAGCGATAGCAACGAATATTTCCAACCTCACAAAGCACAATGTAAGTACCCCTCTGAAATGTTCTTCAGATTTCCCAGTTGTATTTCATTCCAGCTGTCATGAAGCCCTCATGGGTTTAAATCTGTGCATAAACTATGTTTGAAGCTTTCCCAGAGAAAGTCACTCAAGTTTGTCATCAACTCAAACTTTTTGAAAGCCTGTTGGAAAGAAAATGAGTTTTCCCTATGGCTGTAGCATCCAGTTGAAGACTGCCAGTACTATTTCTAGTATACCAACCAAATCACAAAACAAAGCAAGCTAATTTTCAAGCAGCAGGAGTTCAGAAAAGATTGTAGGGTTACAATCAGACAGCTTGTAATGCTTAAGGAACCATTGCTTCTAACAGTGAGGTTTCTGTAGATTTAATTTGCCTCCCACCCACCCCAAAAAAGGAAAAGCAGACATATCAGTATCAGAGCTTGAAAAATTGACTTCTTGGATCTGCAGTTCCCTGTATTTTTGCTGCTTCAAGCTTTGTCACTTTCCAGACTTGAAATGAAACTAGAAATCTCTCCCTTTATTCCCATGGTTCTTTCCACTGAATTGTAAAGCCGAATCAAAATCCAGAAAGTGCTTAGAAAACAAAAGTAGGGACCATTTTTATTTTCCTTCAGAATATGCAGACCCTCTGATAAAGCAGTTCATCCCACCCACTAATGAGACAAGTAACCCCGATTTCTGTGGCTTCCTTTTCCCCCACACCTTGAGATACTAACCCTTTCTGCCTTTTTAGTATGCTAAGTCTTGCACCAGATTTAAAGAGTTGATTCTCAGAGACTGAACAAATTGGGTGGGAGTATTTATTTGGTATATGTTTTCTCCCCCTTTGGATTTAATCTTGTGGATTTTTATTTTATTTTGCCGTATTTGCATACTACTTCTGGTTCCATATCCTCCCTGGCTTCATCTTACATATCTGCTTCCATTCCCTCTTCCAGTAGACGTAGAAATCTCATGGAAAAAATCCTTCCCAAATGAGGTGAACTATATTATTTGCCCTATTTTAATTTAGTTTTGACAGCATATTGAATTCTCTAAGTCTGCAATATCCTCCATATGCATGTAATATCAATTTCATTTCTAATGCTGTGAGCTTTCTGAGAAATTTCATAACTCATGCAGATTTATATCCAGTTGCAGAACCATTTCAGATGGTAGCAATATTGAAAAATCAGTACACTATAGAAACATAGCAGGCAGGCATCTGTCTGCCGTCTGTAAAGTTCTAAGTCATACAAGTCTATTGCATCCCTACTTTTTCATCTTGATGGTGCTGTCACTCTGTAAAGCTGTCAGTCACACTATATCCTTGACAAATTGAACTGTTATTAACTTTACAGCTTACTCAAAATTATTTTCCATTGCTAATTTTAACTTGTGCTCTCAACTATTTTTGGTATTCAGAACAGTTCCAACAGTTGTATCCAACATTTCTTAGCCACACTTCAAGTACCTCTGATTAATATTGTAATTATAACTGTCAACTGAAATGATGTTTGTTCCATTTCTGTTACATGGTACTTTTAAAAAAAAGTTAGTAAATGGTGGCCTTTGAATATAGTCTGAGGTCTTCATAGTCCAGTGTGCAAAAACCAAACCAACAAACAAAACTGGGCAAGTACTGTACTAAATTTTATGGATCACTTTCATATATATTATCACCTGATCTCATCCCTTAGAATCAGGTGTGCCTGCCTCATCTTGTGCTCTTATCTTCCTGTACCATGAAAGTTGTGGCATGTCTTTGAAGGCAAGGATGGATGAACTCTACCTGAGCTGGAAAAAAATAAGTTTTTGGATACCAGCTGTCAGAATTCCGCATGTACCATAGTCATTGGGCATGCTAGCTGAGGAATTCCACCTGTCATCCAAAAATGTAACTTTTTCAAGTTCTAAACTCTACTTCATTCTCACCTTTTTCCTCCCATTTAATTTAAAGTGCACATCATATCCAGAATCAGACACTGAAGAGAAGCCAAGTTTGAGTTATTCTGGCTGTGCCAGAGGAGTATCCCTTCTGCTCAATGTTGTAACTCATGTAGATGACCTCAAGTGCCATTGCTAAATGAAATATCTCATGAGACTAGGAAGTAGCAGGAAAGTGGCTAAGTAATTCCTGGATGGCATTTATTGTGAAATGCCATAAAGCTAAAATGCCCATAGTTAATGGCCTGTCACAGTAAAATTACCTGCATTTATTTGTGACTGGGTCCCGTAGCTTCCACAATGTCTTTTAGTCAGATAAGAAATTGATCTGCAATCTAGTCACAGTTTTCTTTAAATGTTAGGCAATAAAAATTAGATATCGGATGGTATCAGCAGAAATTGAGCATTCACCTTTGCATGGACTTATGAGGACAAATAAGATATTTAGCCACAGATTTAGAAGAAACTATTAATGTTTAGCAATGGTGAGGAATGATAGGAGATGCCTGTGGCTCAACTGACTTCAGCAAGATGCTTTTTGGCATGCATGCTTTGGAGGTTAAACATTTTTGTACCACTTCAATGTATAACTTAGCTAGGGTCACCAAAGATCAGAGTTTCACTTGGCATGAAGTGTCAGAATGTCAAAACAGTTATGGATATTTCTACAACCCTTCAAACAAGCTGAAGTACAGTATATCTGAGGGGCCGTATTTGAACTGCATCCTTATTTGCTCTTGGCAATAGTGTCGGTTTATCCATGTCTCGGAAATAAATATGAGCTTGCTGAGATTTAGAGGTGGATTCTCTCTGCCATTGTGAAGCATGGCAAAAACAAATAAAGATAAAATAACACAGAAAGAACCACAGCAAGTATGAAAAGATGTTCTTTGAAAGTCTCACAAGCTTCCTGATCTAGGGCTAAGTACTGTAAATTACAAGTTAACTTGAGTCAGAGAATACCTACGTTTTGTGACAAGAGTCACAGCAAGAGATTCTGGCCTCATTTAATGCTACTTTAAGTTAGTAGCTCTTTGATCTTTGCTGCACCAAGATACCCAGAAGGAAAACCAAGAAGCCAAATAGATCAGAGATTGGGGATGGTGGAGTTTCCTCCTCCACTATTCAGCAGAATCACTTCAGAAGGTCCCACTGAGTTTCTTAGAGGTTAACAGCCCAGCCTCCATACCTGTACTTTCATTCAGTCTTAACAAACTGAACCCCCATGCAAGCAGGTTGGGGCATAGGTGACTTGAAACAGCTGCTGTTACAGCTGGAGGAGAGAGGAGGAAAAGAGGAATAGAGTGAGGATAACTACAGTATTTTCGGCAGCAGGATTAGAGAAACCACCTATTCCAATCACACTCCTTAAAAAGATAACAAAAAAGAACTTTGTAATTTAAGGTTGCAGAATTCCCTGCCACAACTTGAATAAAATTCTAAATTAAACCTCAAAATTAGAGACTGCAGCCTCATTAAAAACAAAAATTAAAACCGTGTATCAAGAAGCAAAAACCTCTACGGATCAAGAGAGCTCAGTTACCTGGTTTCTGTGGCATAGCACGACACTGTTTGATTTAAGAGAAGCATGTACACCTTTGCTTAAACACTGGTTAGAGAAAGTATGGCAGGTAGCTGAGTGAATAAAAGCAGCTTATAAGAGAAGAATATTTCTGCAAAAGATTTATAAGTATATGGTATTATTTCTAAATCATTGGATAACAAGCTCAGTCACAGTTTATCCATGCAATCTATTTCAGAATTATAACTGAAATATTATTCATTCTCTTATTCTTCCTTTATCCTTATCAGAGTGTTGCACAATTCAAAACTGTAGATGTACAGTATATGAAATATAGGTAAAAAGCAAGAACAAATTACAACGTTAAGATAATTAGACCGTTTTTTACCAGAAGCAGTCTATTTCAATAGTGTTATTATGACCATTTACTAGATCTTCTTTTGTATGTATGGTGGGACATAAATTGCATGTGCATGAGTGATGCATTGATTGAATTTCTCCACAGTCACAGAAACTTGGTCCTTATCCAAGTAGTCCCATTTTACTTGATTATTCTTTGATCTTCCTACTTTGCTTCAAAGTCTATCAAGTGACTTCCAGATAGTCCAGCTAGAGTCTTGTCCTGATGTGAGGTATTCTTCAGTATTCATCCGTTTGGCAATTTGTGGGTGTGACGTAACCCTTTTTCCTGCGTGCCCCCAGGTTGTTTCACTAACCCACGAGCCATGTTCCTTTTTATTTTTCACTGCCACCAGTTGGTTCTTACCAACACAATTTACTCAGAAAGATTGAGGTCCATATGCTTTGTGACTTTCAACACAAAACAGGTTTATTGATTACAGTTCACTTGAATAAATTGTTAAAAGCTGTTAAGGCATTTATTGGCTTCTTAACAACTTATTCCTTATTTAACTTTCTTCAGTATCCTCACTCTCAACTGCCACCTTTAACTCTCCACAGCCTAGCTCTCCATTTCACACTTAACTCTTCAACTGTCAAGCCTCTAACTGTCTACGTCCAACTGTCTCACTCAAACTCACCCCTCCCTTCTCGTTTCACTCTGTCTCTGTCTCCCAACAACTCCCATTGGTGCAGGCTAATACTGTTACATATATGGGAAGGCAGGGTGTTCGTTGCAATGGGTTTGTTTTTGTTTTTTTGCTCTGTTTTCCCATAGGTTTAGCCTAACCTCTTCCGGTTTAATATTTAAAGTTTGAGATGTGTGCAGAAAGCTTTTCCTTGATTTCAGGCATCATCTAGGGGGTTGGCATCCGTGAAGTGGATCAGTGTGGTGCCTTATTACTTTATTTTATTCATTATTTATTTATTTATTTGATTTATATCCCGCCTATCTGGACTATAAGACCACTTTATTCATTAGTACCTCTTAACATACCTGTGGAGGGGCAGTACCAGCAAAATAATGAACTTTTTTCAATGGGGATAGTTTTTAGGCAGCCAGTAATTACCCTGCATGATTTAATAAAAGCTACATCCACTTATTTGGCATGTGCTGATTTATACCATACGGTACTAGTATATTCTGCTGTGGAGAAGCATAGGGACAAAGCTGTTGTTCTCATTGTTTGTGGGGTGTGCCCTCCAGTCTAATTCAACCAATTTGCTAAGAATATTATTTCTGGTGGCAACTTTCTGTTTTGTGTTTAGACAGTGTTTTATGCTGGTAAGAATTTGATTCAGAAAGATGCCTAAATACTTTAGGTTATTGCAGCTTCTCTGATTCTTTTGTGCTTCTC
Organism: Pogona vitticeps; assembly: GCF_051106095.1. Taxonomy (NCBI): domain Eukaryota; kingdom Metazoa; phylum Chordata; class Lepidosauria; order Squamata; family Agamidae; genus Pogona; species Pogona vitticeps. The sequence goes on from NC_135786.1 coordinate 193,559,047, forward strand.
TGTTTTTTAAGTTCTTTAAGCACATACCTGTATTTTTAAAGGATTTGTTTCTGATTGTTGTTTTTATAATATAAAGAAAGATCTTCTAATGCAGAAGTTACCTTATGTTCAAGGTTTTTCCTGGACTGTGAAGGCAAGATCATCAGCATAGATGAAACTCCTGGACTATGGAAATGTCAGCTGATCATTTGTGTAAATGCTAAAAACTAATGGTGTCAGGAAACTACCTTGTGGAAGATCATTCTTTTGATTTCTCTAGTGACTGTGCTTCCTTTGAAATTCAACAAATAATCTTTCATTTTGAGGTAGAACGGTCACCATTTCTATTAGTCTATGATCTCTAGTAAGGTGGTAGAGCTTTTAGAGCAGCAGTTCATGGTGGACAGTGTCATATGCTGCTGAATGGTTTTCAAATGCTGCTTCAGGCATTCTATGTTTTTGAAAACCATCTTTTATATGCTGGGTTAGATTTAAGTTTTGAGCCACACAGCTCTTACTAGGTCTAAAGCCTGCCTGTTCTGGAATTAGAAGAGGTTCAGTTTTAGGGGCTAGATGGTTTAATACAATTTGTTCAAACACTTTGATAAGTGGCATAGTAGGGAGATTGGCCTGTAGGTTCTGGGATCTGATGGTTCTTTGCCTGGTTTCAATATAGCAATTATTTTCATCTACAGAGCCGGATAAAGAGGTAGCCAGCTTCTTTTTAATGATGATGATGATGATGATGATGATGATGATGATGATGATGATGATGATAATAATAATAATAATAATAATAATAATAATAATAATTTAATTTATTGTCATTGTAAGTATATACATGGTATACAGGCACCCAGAGACCAGACTCACATGCACACACGTAAGAATTCCCCAAACACTCCCCACCCACTAAAAATCCCCCACTAAGAATACAAACATCTACACCACAAGCTAAGTAACACTGTCCAACTAAGTATTCACTACTGGTGGTCTTTAAGCTCATTTTTAAGTGCAATTATAGTTCTGGGATAAAAATTATTCAGAAAACGTGTGGTCTGAGTCTTAATTGTTCTATATCTTCTGCCAGACGGCAACAGTTCAAAAAAGTTTTAAGCAGGATGGGAAGAGTCTCTTGGGATGTTGTGTGACTTCCTCAGACAGCGGGATGTGAAGATGTCATCCAGGGTTGGTAGCTGGAGCCCAATAATATTCTGGGCAATTTTAATGGTTCTCTGTAGAGCTTTTTTGTCCGCTACGGAGCTACTCCCAAACCATGCCAGAATGCCATAGGTTAGGACACTCTCAATGGTGCTACGATAGTAGGACAGAAGTAAATGCTGAGATAACTTTAATTTCCAGAGCATTCTCAGGAAATACAGCCTCTTCTGTGCCTTCTTCACTAGCATGTTGGCATTTATATTCCATGAGAGGTCCTCTGAGATGTAAGTGCCCAGAAATTTAAAACTACCAACTCTCTCCACTTCTTCGCCATTTATGTACAATGGTAAATGTACATTTCTCTTCTTCCTAAAATCAATTATGAGTTCTTTAGTTTTTTGATGTTAAGTGTAAGATTTTTCCAAGGACTGTTTCTTGAAGTTCCTTGTGGTCAGAACTTTACCAAAAATCACTTGGTGGGAAACTTTCCTGCTTACCTGAAGCAAGTACAGAACAAAGAACAAAAAATCCAGACTTTAGCAGGGCTAGAAAGAAGCATAATTCTTCCTCTCTCCTTTTTCAGGCCCAGGTTGAGTGGAAGCTTCATGTTCATCTTCTTTCTCTGACAGGGTGGGTACGGCAAGCAGAATAATCGAACTCTGAGAAGGCAAACTGGGCATCTCCACCCTCGCACCACACTCTCATTAGGTTCACAGCCCCTCATCAAGAAAATGACTTGTATCTGCACTGGAAACACTGGACTTGAAATACTCTTCAGCTGAAACAAGCTGATTTGATTGGTATCAGTATCAGAGAAAAATGTGCCCCTCTAGAAATAAAAGGCAAAATGACTTCAGGAAATGATATGCAAACAGGTGTGCATTTGATCACTCTAATAGATCATCTGTGGAACTCTGCAGGCTGCTTGTATCATTAATATGCAGCAGGTTCTTCCTGAAAGTTGCAGCTTTGCTCCCATTACGGTGGAAACGTACAATGACAGATGTTTTAGCAGACTGAGGATACTTGCCTGGGATACATAATTTATGCAGCTGGTTTTTTGAGCAGGTTAGACAATATCCTTTTTTCAGTTCTACACTGGGAGAGAGTGTTAAACAATTGGGTTTTTGTTTACTTTATAAAAATCACAATAGTCAATAGCTCCTGGTGTTAAATGTGGCTCTAAATTATCAAGACAAACATTTCCAGTGCAAAACATGATTGTGGTCTAAAACAGCACAATATCCGTGTATGTGGCACAAGGTAACTACCAGCTTTAATCCTGGCTAAGGTTATTCATCCAGTTTCTCTCTGGATTGCCAGAAGCACCTTGTTTCTCAGTGTCATGCTCCGAGGAAGGGATCCTTCCTCACCTGCAACGTGTCACTCTGAGGGAGCAGTCATTCTTTAGAGTGGGCCATTCCTGCTGCCATGACAAATACTGTTTTTTTAAAATCATTTTTATTAATTCTATCAACTACAAACAAATGTGCAATATAAGATAAAATAGAAAAGAAGAAGAAGAAATGAGAACAAAAAAAAAGGAAAGAAAAAAAACCCTCCCCCCCCCTTTGAGGACAGAGATTCAGACCTCATTGAATCCCAAATTTCCCAAGTTTCCAGAGAGCATTGAAAGTGAAAGAAGAAAAGCAAAGCACCTCAGTCATTTTGCCCTATCCTCAGATCTGTCCCTGGGCCCAAACATATATTAAGTTCCAACTTTGTTTTGCATAGTCTCTTGGTTGTTCTCGTAGTGCTTCTGAAAGTGTATCTAATTCTGTAATGTCCAACAGCTTCTTCAGGAACTCCTCTATTGTAGGTATGCCATGAGAAATACTGTTTGAAGTACTTCTAATCTAATCTAAGTATGATTTTTTAAAAAAAATCTATGGCACAGTTTGGGGGGCCAACACCCCCAATACCTTATCCTGAGGAAGGTCTGTGGCATGAAGTGCCCTGCATCTCATCCAGCAGCAAGACATGGGGTAGAGATGTGATGAGTGCTAATAAAAAATCTCATCATTGGCCATTTTTGGAGACTCACCGTAGCTAGACCTCCTGCAGAGACTTCCCCCCTGCCTCACAAAGGTGTTCCAGCTTTTCCCAGACTCCAGTGTTTCTTTGTTTTCAACTGTTGTTTTGTGCCAGAAAACTATCACATTCTGTCTGTCTTAATGCATTTTCTGCTGAACTGTAGAACTGTAGCAATCTTGCATAGATAGCTGTTTCTCCTACCCTTTCCAGGTGAATCCTGCACAGAATCTTTTGCACAGAAATTTTTATAATCCTGTTGTTGTTTTTTGTTCTCTGCTTTCTAAGTGAGTCCTGTTTAGGAAAGATGACATTTTTATAGGAATCGTAACAATCTTGCATAGCTTGACACCATTCAACCCAATCTGCTTTCTGAGTTAGTGTATCACCCGGCTCTTAAGAGTGTTGGCTCTGCTTAGAAACCTTGTTGTCGTTGCTGCTGCTACTGCTGTTCATTACCATTTTACAAATTTTCTCAGGACAACAGATACTTTGTATCTCAGAGAACTTGGGTTCAAGAAAAAGTGAGCTATTTGTAAGGAAATGGCATTACTGTTAAAAAGAAGGGAAATATCTTAATTCTACAGGAGATATTTCAGTTGTATTTCTAGTGGCTTAGTGCAAAATACAGTAGGAGTGCGGTATCTACAAGGGATAAGTTCTAAGCTCCTTTGCAGATGCTGAAAAACGTGGAAGTAGCAAACACTATACATAACATTGTCTCTCACTCTCTAGTGTCTAGTTCTGGTAAATACACTGTTTCTATGTTAATGTTTTTTTCAGGCAGCCTATAAGTGAATCCGCAGATGCTGATGCACTGGATGGGAGGGGGGATTGTCTTACTGTAAATTAGAGCATTGTAGAGCATTGTATTTTTAATTGTATTTTAATTGTTTTATTTTTTTATTGTATCCAAATTGTTGTAAGCTGCCCAGAGACCTTTTGGTAGTGTGGGCGGCATATAAATTAAACAAACAAACAAACAAATAAAATAATGCCTCTGAATCATTGGTTGGCTCTTTGGGAAAAATCAGCCTATTTGTGCTAACCCTCCACATTCCAGTTAAATACATGATTTTATGGAACAATTCCTGTGTTTTCTATATTAATTAATGTAATAAGTGTTGTCGGTGTAAAACAGATATGATAGAAGCATGCTACTGAAGAGATCCATAAGAACAGGGAATGAAAGAGTAGGGAAAGGGAGAGGATTCACATGAAATAATGTTTTCTCTTGACAAAATGTAGGGCTGCTTGTCACCTAGGCATAGTCAGCTGCTTGTGCAGTGAGCACTCCAGGTACTTGACGTAGGATGTCAGCACTGTCACCATAAACAGTAGCGGACCCAAAGCCAGGAAGGCCTGTAGAAAGAAACCATCATCCATCACCTATAGATACCACATGGATAGCTAAACAAAGGTTTCTGCAATTTATAATTGACCAATAATAGTAACATGATATTTTCAGGGCACTTTAACAGCAGTCTCATAAACCAAAAAGGAAGAAACAATTATAAAGTTTTCCTCCGTTGTGCTATATATCATGCAATACTCCTACATGCTTTTTAGCAAGCAGAAATATTTCCCTTTTCCTACAGATATACTAGGCCATGTCTAATTAAATGCAAACTACGTATTTCCTAATTCTACTCCCTTACTTAATCTATCACAGAAGATTGGTGTTTCAATGTGCGGTTTCCAGGGAGGATGTGGGGGGGGGGAGGAAAATGAGTTATATCCTATCTTTGGCAATAGTGACTATTTCATTTCTTAATTGTCTTGCTTGTACCTGGAAAAAAAATTTGTTTATATATATTTCTGTTTAGAAGCTGAATGGTTTGATATGTTTTCCTGCACAAAGTCCCCAATACAAAACATTTTTATAATGTATATCTCTATCCAGTTTAAAGAACCAGGATGGGCCTTCTTCCTTTGTTTCAGTAGATGACTTATTGATACTTCAGGCATAATCTGGATTGAGGCCACAGTGCAAGGCAAAGGTCCCTATTTCTTTTACTCCCTGTGCTAGGGACTGATCTCCTGCACTTGAATATAGAGTAAGAATATAAATTCTTTCTTGTATTCTTCTTGTAAACAATAACAAGCATGACCCTTTTTTTCTCCCCACCTGGCAGGAGTTGGGGGGGGGCTTTGCTTTTGCTTTATTGTTTGGTCATCTCAGCAAGAATTCTCCTATTTCCAAGAATAATTCTTTTTACAGATGCCATTAAATGTGCATTTGTGTAATACCACAAATTGTGCAAAAAAATATGTTTGCAAGCTTTGCATTGGGCTTGGTCCTTAACTGTAAATAAATAAATTCAATTATGGTTCCTGCTCTATTGTTCCATGGACAGATTAGAAGCAGAAGATGGGTTGGGCTGTTTTGTTTTTTAATCATTTGGATCGATCAAGACAGCATTTCTGTGTTTGCTATGTGTACAAACACTTGTTTGACCAGAAACGTTTTGTTGGAAATGTTGGAAGCCTGGATGGAGGGAGGGGGAAGAACACATATTCCTTATTGTCCTGCTTTTGCCAGGAGGTAATGAATTTTATGGGCTTGGAAAGTCCCTCAGTGAGGTATGCCACTAAGTCAACAGTCTAAATTGTTAAGAGCAAATAATTCAGTGAATATTGTTTATAATCCTGTCAATATTTATGTCATTCAATTTAGAATTTTAAAGTTGAAATGTAGTTGAAGAACAAGTGATATGTGACATGGTGGAGGCATGTTTATTACAGATTTGTATTAACAGAATTTGTTGCTTGGTTAAGTTTGGCAGGTAACTGTCTTGAATTAAAGAGGATGTTGCTGAGGAATAGCTATAATTGTTTTGTGCTCTTCATCATGTTGGTGTCTGAGAGTTTGGTAAGCTATGCTTTCTCTTTGTAACTTAATTTTGGCACAATAAAATCCATGTTGCAACTTTCCACAAAAGCTGAGAATAGCTATGTCATGTTTGATCCTCAGGTTGATGGTTAATAAGCCAGAAAAGACAGAAATACTATGGACAAGGAAATTGACCAGTCGTAATACCTTTGGAATCAGATGGGGTTGTGTTCATACTGCTACATGCATAGATTGGGTGTTCCAGGATGTGACACTAACTAGGGAAACATTGGTTCCAGCAGTGGATGAGGGACTTTTTGCCATCCTGTAAAATAAAATATGGGTTTATAAGTCTATTGAACCAGATGTACCTTGGTTTGGATATTCTTTTGTGATATTCAGGACATTAGTGAAGACAGAAATATATAAAGCTGCCTCTAAAAGTTTATTGCTCAGATGCTGTCAGTATTAATATTTTTTGTGCTTTCTTTTTGTATTAATTTTAGATCTATATCGGTGAATTTCCATATTGCTTGTGTTGTTGTTTAGGATCATATGGGATTCTGATTTTAATTTGTAAACCACCCAGAGTAGTGAGTCTGCTAAAGGGGTGGTGTATAAATCAAATTGAATGAATAAATCAAATAAATTTAAAAAACTCTCTGGGCAGGACTCTGGCCAGGACATGTAATGTATTCTACATGTGGCTGCCTTATAATGATGATTCAAAACGGTCAGCTCCTGCAGTAAGAAGACATAGAATATCATCAAGGGCTGGTTGTCAGCTCATGTAACACAAATATTGTAGCTACTGCAAAAGCTTTCAATACATTTCCAAGCCTAATTTAAGATACCAATTTCCAGTGAAGTGTAGTGGATAGAGTGATGGACTAGGACTCTGGAGAACAGGGTTTGTACCCCCCACTTGGCCATGGAAATTCACTGGGGCAGTGGAACTGGTAAAAGCACTCCTTAAATATCTCACTTACCTTGGAAGCCCTATCAGGGTCACTATAGGTCCGTTCTGTAATGACACAGAACAAAAACAACATCAAAAACAACAATTTAAGATGCTAGTTAATCTTTAAATGGATTGGGTCTATTTTACTTAAAAGACCACTTTCTCCTATACCAGCCTATCAATAATTTGAAATAACCAGAAACAGCTTTTTTTCACTTGCCTATTCTTAGGTTGGTTAGTAAAAGGAGGAGGTATTTTCTGTGGTGGCTCCACAATTCTAGGATCAACTCTGATCAGGGATTAATCTGGTTACTATTTTATAGACTTTCAAGAAGGTGTTGAAGACCTACCTGATTTCACTAGCCTTCCCATAATTTGTGGGCTACTGTTTTTATTGGTAATTCTTGTAGAATATTTATTTCTTGATTTTTTTTAAATCATCTTTTTGTATTGTCATCTTGGAGGGCAGATTTCCACTCCGAAAGGTGGCCTAGAATTTATGTCAAGTAGAACATGATTACGCTTATGTGTTTGTTTGTTTTCATTTGTTTGTGGGCTTAAACCTGACATTGTGTTTTGGAAAGGCTTCAGTAATCATAAAGCCTTCTCTTCAGTTTGAAAGTATAGCAATTTGTAATAATTTCAAATTGTACCATTATGTATCATTTTATTGTCCCCCTTTTCTCTCCAAAACATTACAGCTATCACCAGCTAGAATGCTGTTTGTTGAGCCTTTTATGTCTAATACCTTAATGTGCAAAGTTGCTCAATACCCTTCGCACCATGACATACCGTATAAAATGCATTCTAACTAAAATTGCATTTTGTTATATTAAATTAACCCCTTTTTGTATTGTCAAGTCACACTCACACAAATAAAACTTATATAGTACATGCTAAAAGGGTAGGGGGAATCAGTCCTATGTAGATATTCTTTATTCTGTGCCAAAATGTTCTTTTGGATCATTTAGATTAAATAATGCTATCATATTTATGGCAAAAAATCAATGCATCTTTGTCTCTGGCCTTGAAGGAACTACAGACATTTCAGTCTAGCTTCATACCTTATTATGGGACAGAGACTGCTTCAAGGCACTTCAGTGGATGATCTGGGAAGCAATCAGGGGAATAAGTCTCTGTTAGCTCTGCCAGTTTTCTTGATATTTTTCAACACCATCAACCATAATATCCTTCTGTGTTACCTCTTTGGAATAGGACTTTGAGGCACACTTTTATGGTGGCACTAGGCCTTCAGATAGTGGTGGGGGAAGGGTGCAGAATCCTGTCTAACACTGTAGCTATTGGTTTACGGTGCCCTTAGGGTTTCATCATGTTCACTATCCTATTTTAATGTATGCATGAAATTGCTTGGCAAGGTCACGTGAAGTTTTGGATTTAGGATCTGACTATCTTTTTGTTCCATCTAAATCCAAAGGTTCTAAATCAGTAAATCAGTACTGTACTGTTATCTATAATTTAATGGCTGAGGGTGAACTAATTGAAGCAGTACACATCAAAGGAAATTTATTTTAATTAATGCCCTTACAGCTCTGATAGAAATGATATGTCAGTGGAAACAACTTTTTAATTTTTTTACTATTATACATAAATACTGGGTTTTAAAAAGGATTTAATGTATGGAATCTATAATGTATTTACATCATGATATGAGAAACTGATATTTGTTTAGGCAATAATAGCTCAGGTGCAAGAGGGATCTCATTGGGAGTAGGTGGTCTTCTCACAAATGGGTTCTTCCTCTCAGGAAGACCAAGGGGTCATCTCAGTGTCAGTAAGATCAGGGAAGGGGCAGAAGGAAGATCAAACACTGCAGAACTCACCAAAGCAGACAACCAGGCAGAGTAGTCAGAAGTCAGAGTCAAAAGAACAGTTCAAAGGGGCATGCAGGGTCCCAGCAGTACAGAATAAGTGGTTCAGATACAAAGTGAGGAGATGCCAGACAAGCCGCTTCCAACAGCTTGCAGGGCCAACAAAAGGCTTTTTTGTAACCATGCTTCTGGAGCCCAACTTGGCACTCAGCTGCAGGTGTTCAGATGGAAAGAGACCTTAGTCTCCTTAAGAGGACAAACTCATATGTGAGGAGACTAAACTACTGACATTGAGATCTCCCCTTGCATCTGAGCACTCCTTCTCAGACCTTCAAGACGGGTTTGTGTCTTCAGTCTTCTTCACTCCCAAGAGTTTGTGGGGACCCCGCTTCCTCCTTGTATTCATCACCTGAACCCACATCATCCACATGGCATAGGCTTCTGGTTCTCCAAGTGTCTGGGATCTGTGGAGCCAGGCAGCTGTTCCACCCTATCAAATTCTGGAGTGTCAAGTTGGGCTCATCATCATTAGAGGACAATGATTTATAACTGCTGTGCCATTGCAATGCCATGACTTTTGGCATTCATTTGTAACTTGTCAGTGTCACAAGCTGACACAGGCCATTGGTGCAACAATGCACCATTGCCACTGTTGTGCTGTGCAAGGTTTAGCAAGACTAGCAAGGTTTGAAAAACACCCCTGCAACATGGATGACCCAGACTGTTTTTAACTGGAAAACTTGTCAAAGACAAGTATAAATTAAAACAGTGGCAGAGAAGAAATGCCTTAAAGGTCTAAAGGTGAGCCATGGCCCCAAGAGAAAATACAACTATTTAGCTTCAACCCCATCAAAAGTACAGTACATGAATACCCCAGCCAAAGAGTCATTACAGATTTAATCACCTTTTGTTTCTATGCTAAAAGGATTTTCTGACAGTCTGGAAAAGATCTCTTTCCCCATTTAGTATATGGCCCATTCTAAATTCATTTTCTTTGGGACTAGCCAGGTGATAACTCCTGCCAGCTGGAGTTCCAACCCTCCATAATTCCAAGACAGTCTAAGGAGACTAAGGACAGATAATCTTTGTTGCTTATCTATCTTCTGGGAGTATTCTTCCCACACATTGGTGGCTCCACTATCTAACCCCATTTTCATGTGTGTGTGTGTGTGTGTGTGTGTGTGTGTGTGTGTGTGTGTGTGTGTGTGTGTGTGTGCGTGCGTGCATGCATGTGTGTGCGCACATGTGTTTTAGGGAAAGGTCTTTCCTTTGTACCCTCTCAGCCAAGCTTCTTGTGAGCTTGTATTTTCCCATATTAGTTATACTTTATTGTGAATCTGTGTTATATATTAATTCTTTTCTGGTCAATAAAATTCATCTTACACATAGCTCTGTGTGAATGAGATATACTCAGTCCAATGTACATCATGACACACTGTTGCCAACATTCAAAGATCCCTTATAGGTGTGTTTCTGAACATGAGTGAGTATACACATGGGCCTAGAAGAGCATACCTGGTAACAGCTGGCTACTACCATCTCACTTGTCATATTTCACTTGAGATAATGAAATCCAACTAATAACAATTACTCTGTCATATTTGTCTTCATTGTTTACTGTTTTAGTTAATATCAGCAACAATCCTAATTATGGGCAGATACATAATTGCTTAATTGAAGACACCCTCTACTGTTGGCGATGTTTGAAAATGGCACCTGTAGCTGGAAAGCTACACAGTTACAAGCGAACCAAAAAAACACGGCTTTGTTGCATTTCTCCATGTAATCGGAAAGCTCTTATTTTATTCTGGCTATTATTAGGCTAGATGTAATGTAGGAACAGTCAGACAACCATTTCAAGAGACGCACTTGGCTCCCTAGGCTCAGAGGCAGCATGCCTCTAAATCAGTGGTTCCCAACCTTTATAATAGCCCACTAATCTGTGAGACCCCCACCACATTTTCATAAAAAGGCATTTTTAATAAAGTCATCCCTTCTCAGAAAGTAGAGGATTCTTTCTCCCCCAAAGGACCTGTTTTTCATGCATACACATGCACACTAACTTTAAGAGCATTCTACAGGTACTTGGAAAGGTCAAGGAAGAAATTATTTAACAAGGGCTACAAAAGGTGACCCGTGACCTCCAGGTTGGGAAACCCTACTCTAAATCAGCAAAGCTTTTGTGTTCATGTCTAGCTTGTGCACTTTGGGAGAGACAAAGAGCATGAGGAGGATTCAGAGCTTTGCCTGCATACAATATCTATGCTTTAACTCATCTCTTCACGTTATACTAGCAGAGTGTGGACATTTATGGCTTAAAAGAAGACTTAGGTAGAGGGGCCTCTCTCTCTTCAAAATTATTTTCCCACTCTTTTTTAGTCCAACGGTTTGAAGACAGAGCAGATTGTCACTTACTCAGTCATGAAGCATGTTACTCAAATAAGCTCTGTTGATGTAACCAGTTCATATTTTTTCTACAGAATTAATTTATTTTTATCTATGAAGAACTGTGCATAAACAAAATCCTTTTTATTTTTTTCTCTAACCAGTGTCTCTTAGTGCGTTCTTGACACACTAAGTTCCAGTTGAGGAGAACTAACCATTAAGGGTGTTCTACTGAGGAGAAACTTCAAGCTAATTCTGCTCTATAGATCCCTGAACTTTTTAATGCTGCATAGTTAGAAAAATCTTAAACCAATTATATCCACACTCTGCCAATATTTTATACAAGCCCATTACGACTGATGTTCTAATGCATGGGTCGTGGCACCATTCCACAGTTAAGATATTTCTGACCATGAAATCAAAAGTTATTAATAATTCTCGGGCAGAAAGCGTGCAAACTACATGAGCTACTCTGTTTATGCTAATTTTTAAAATGACAGATGGAAAGCATTTTCAATGCAATTTAATTAGAACGTGTTAAAATAGGATCTAACCTGCCATCTCTGCATTTGTTCCTTGCCCTGCACCTGCCTTCATCAAAAAGTTCATTTTTCAAAAGGGAAAACATTTCAGCTCATGTTATTCTTGGCAGAGTCATTGGTCAAGCTGTATCTTGTTAAATGTGTGTTCATTTTACCGACAAGCGAGACAGACCTTTGGAGCGAAGTCTCTTTCCTGTTTATCTGTAGCCTTTTGTTTGCTTACAGCTGGTGGTGATGCTAGGATCCTTGGCACATTTTAGGGACTTAGTCACAGACATTTCATTACTTCTGGTTATTGCTGTAAAAGGTTTTCTCGTTTTCGTTTTTCCCTTAAGGTCAAACTGTAGGCCGCAGAGAGCACACCACCAGAATTCCCAAAGTGCTGAAAGATGTGTAGCACAACAGGAGCTTCTCATACCTCCCACTGTTTGCAAATTAGCTTGCTTTGTTTTGTCAATGGGATATAAATTGTGCTTCATTTGTAGTTCGGATAGCTTAGGCAGAAATGTCAGCTAGAATTAAAATCTGGAACACTAGCATGATTTCAGCTTTTAATGAGGTGCTATCTCTTAATATTCTGTGAAGTCTGACCCCAAAGTGCAAAGCTTGCAAGTCTTGGTATAGACATGGATCAGGATTATGGCCAGGATTCCAGTGGATACAGGGCTCCTGGAAGTATTGTATATTCTGCTCTTTGGTTTAGGATGCTCCTAAGCAGTTCCAGGAATATCCTGTTGGTTGGAATGGTGATTTGTGATCACACGACAGTAGGTTGGAAGAAAGAACCCAGCTGTGTGTATTCACCAGACCATTTGTATGGTTTTATTCAATCCATCAATCTTTCAGCTGATGGAAACAATCTTGGTACTCTCCAAGCCATTCAGGCAGAGTCTAATGCGCCTGTTTATATGCTCAGAGTGTAAAGTATTTTACAATGCACCTCAGTATACGGAGCCCAATGGAACGAGAGCTTGGAAATGTTCTGACATCATGAGATACCAGTTGAGTACAGATGAGCGCGGGTTTCCAATGGAGACTCTGTGCCACCTCAGTTTGTGACAGTCAAGATGTGACCTTAAGTACAACATTAATTTCTTCCTTCTCATTCTCACATTGATGATGATCAACAGGACCTCCTGCATCTCCCAGAGGACTTTGGGTTTTCCCACACATTGGCCAGCCAACTGAAATAGACCCGACTGGGAAGGGGCAAGGTCTGTGGCGTGGACCAGGCTGGAGTAGTTTTTACTCTGGTCCACATGGGCAGGATTTAAACACTTCTGCCGGTGCTCCCCAGCACCAGTCATTGCTGGTACCCAGCCATCCCTCTGTTAGCATTGCTTGCATGAGGCTGTGCTGTACCAAGTAAGTTGGGTTTCATTTCCATTTACAGGGTCCTGATAATGTGCCTTCTCTCATGTCACAACATCACATGGTTATGGCACTACAGCTGTGGGCATGGCGCAAGATCCAGTATTGGAGAAAAGGTCTTGTGTGCCCAGATTTCTAGATAGGAAATCTTCCTAAGGAATCATGGAGTGAAGGCTATCAGGGGAATGTCCAGCAGTGGAGAAACTGCACCTGCCTGCACAGCAAATGACAGATGGTTTTGTGCCCTGATCTATCAATATTTCTGTCATTGCATGGTTCTCCAAGAAAGCTGTTTCGGAGGGTGTATCAGTTGGTGTACAACCTGGCTGAGGCTGGGATTTGGTCTCCATGTTGCATCAAGGCTTTTGCAGCTGTAAGCAATAAACTGTGGCCTTTTATATTAAATTGGTATGTTGTGTGCATTCTTTCCAATAACTGTAGCAATGTTCCCAGGCATACCACCTAGAGTGGTCGCAATGACCTGATAGGTGTGTTATAAATGAAATAAATAAATAAATGAAATGAATGAATAAATAAATAAATAAATAAATAAAACAAAATACTGTATGTGCACATTATATTGTAGTAAAAGATGCTATGAAATTTGCATTAAGTGTTGTTCACTTTTCTCTGAACAACCATAGATTTTAGGGTGGATTTCGGACAAATAATATATTCTGCAGAGATTTTAACTGAAGCCTGACCTATGTATAAGAGTAAGGACTGGCCTTACTGTTAGACAAATACATGGTTTGACACACCATGAACAAGTAGCCACTTCTTGGCCATTGATCCGTAATTACTGAATATTTACTTTTCAGGGAGATGATGAGAGGTGCTTGTGGTATTCCTGCCTCACATGCCAAAATTATATGATTGTCCTTGAATTTTATGCAAGAAGAAGTCCCAAATAACAGTCTCATAGTGCTAGCTATCAAAGTTAAAGTAAGATTAGCTAAAGTTCAGTATTCATTATTTGTTCAATACTTCTTTCTAAAGATAGTCAGAATTAATATACACAAAAAGGTTATAAACAACTATAAGCTATTACTCAATCAAATATGACCTTTGTTTTTTGTATTTCTCTTTTTATAAATATGCCCCTTCTCCTTTCTAGCCAATGTTTGCAATGTGAACAATTAAATGCTCAAAAGAAAAATACATGATCTAATGCCCAGCAACATTAAATGTATTGATGAATCCAAGTAAACTGAAATAGCTTTTGGTAAGTACTTAGGAGTGGAAAGTTTTGATGACAAAACGTAATATTCAGAACATTCAGAATTAACTCCTTAAAAATATGGATAGAATTAATTTGCAAATTATTTTTCAATCAGCTGAACAAAGAAATCTGCAAATGAAAAATATCAAAGTGCCATCTATTTTGTCATGTGACTGAGTTGCATGGTTGATTTAGTAATTTATTTCTATTTTCATTCTTGTAGATTAAAAAAATCAACAGGAATTTTCCCGTAAACCAGCAGGTAAGAGAGGAAAATATATTTGGAAACTTGAATGTACATTTGTTTTGTTATCTGGTGAAATGATCTCAGTAGGCTGTGGCTGATTTATTCTTATACATTTGATTGATATGAATTAGCAAAATCTTAAGGGGTTTAGTAAACTGGGTTTGCTAAGAAGAACGAATGCTTTTGTTTAGATAAAAAAGAAACAGGCAAGTTTTATGAGTCTTGGGACTACTTTTCTGTCCTTTAGATTGTCCACAGCAAAATAGGTGGGAGAGCATATATAGTCAGTAGACAACGTGCTTTCCACCCCAATATAGAAAATTGATTGGTGCAGATTAAGGGTTTCCAAGCAGTTTTAATTCTACAGTCAAGTGCATAAGCCTGTGTTAATTACTTAAAGAAGGACCCTTCATTGACAGACTGAAGGTCACATAGTTCCCCATTTCGGCACTTGCCGTGCACATGTATAAAAACTTACCCAGCTCCAGTGTCATTTTGAGAATGGGCATTAGAGATGGGATTCAGGGGCCCTTCACCTGAGCTCCATGGTTAACTCATGGACTATTGACTAAGTAGGGGAAGTCCACATGCATAGAGGCCTACTTAGCACAGATCTCCCTCGCTCATATGTACATTTTAAATAATTGGATTCCAAGTGTACATCCAGGGGTTCCTCTAACGTCACTGCCCATTTCAGTGAAGGGATCTCCTTCAGGTGTTAACATCAAACTAAGGATGTCACCATACAAAGCATGCATCTGAGTTTTATTCTGGATTTTTGAATTCTAAATTATCTAGTTGTTTTTCTAAAGTGCACATGCATGGTCAATCCTCCATGATCAGTCTTTCTGTCTTTCAAGTTTTGTTTTAATGCTGTGCATGAACCATTTATATCAGCCTTTATTTTCATTATGATCCTTGATTATACCCTGGAAAAGAGCAAATATGTTGGCAGACATGACTCTCTCAAGATTTTGCTTTGTGTTGTTTTACTGCTCTGTATTGAGTAAAAACATTGCAAAAAAGAAATTGATCTGATTATATTGTTTTACCAGTGTGCACCAGTGTACGGGTACTTTAGTAAAAACCATACAAAAAGACTCTGGGTACAGTCTCATTCTGTACAGACTCATTTATTGTTATTTGGTACCTGGCTATACACTGGGGGTGCAATGGGAAGAAAGATACAAATGAATGTACGAGACTAAAAGCTACAAGAAACTACACATGACCTAATTTTAAAATTCTCTCAGCTAAACCAAATGCTGGCTACACTTGTGTGAACAAAGGGAATATGAAAGGAACAGGAGAAATGATCTCATAGTTATTCATTTTTTGTCTGGCATCCAAAAATGATAATGTTGTGAAAAGGTTTTCAGCATTACCTGTATAGTATCTTAGACTTTATTTCCCTTCATGCATGGATCTTGGTGTGTGTGTGTGTGTGTGTGTGTTTTCATGCAGAAATGTCCCACAAACTATGCAAGTGTTGCACATTGTTGCATTGCATACAATTTGTTCTAGAAGCAATAGCCTGCTTAGGGTGATTACTAGCCCCAGTTGGAGAAAAACCAATACAATAGTGAAATTCACATAAACATTAATGTAAAAAAAGTTCAGTTTGTTCTGTTGATCTACTCTAGATGGGACTAACTAATGAATTTAGGCCATTGTGTCTTTGATAGTTATGAGAAATGGAGGCAATACAATTACAGGGCCATAAAGTGTTACAATATGAGGTGTGTTTTATAGAGAGGAAGCAAGTGGCCAAATAGTTTTTGAAACAGTAGAAGACTAATCTTAATCATAATAAACTCAGAACTTCAGACCTGGAAGGGACCCTATTCATCAAGTCTAGCACCTTTTAAGGAAGTACAGGGGGAATCAACCTTCCAGCCTCTGGCTCTGCGGCCAGATACCTAAACCACTGAGCTATCTAGCAGCATTTTTGTTTGTTTGTTTTTAATGCTGTCAGTACTGGTAGAAGTGAGCATGACATTCGGACTGGGGAGAATTGCCAGTCCCCAATTGAAGCTGAGTGGCTCACCTTAGGCCAATCAAAAAAATAAAATAGTGGCAAGAGGGACTGTGTACTTGGAAGGAATGAGTAATAAAATAAATATTGGTGCTTTTTTTAAAAAAATATAATCCTAAACAGAAGCTGTTTCTAACTCAAAATATATATAAAAAACAAACAAAAACACTGTTATCCCTGTGAAAGCCTGGGTATATTTTCTTATCCTGCCTTTCAATTCATGAAAGTTTGCTAACAGACCTTCACATTTTTAGCAAAATAATAACCAGCTGAGAAATCTTAGTAGACCTTAATGGAAAGCACAGTTAATAGCCAAAAGTAAATGTAGAACATTGTACTGTATTATAATCATGGATATGCTATGACTTAACTATTGCTGCCCCTCCAGACCAATAATAATAATAATATTAATAATATTATTAATATTAATATTAATATTAATATTAATATTAATAGTAGTAGTAGTAGTAGTAGTAGTAGTAGTAGTAGTAGTAGTAGTAGTATACTGTAATTTATAAATTTGATTCACCATGTCTGGTATTTTTGAATAATATGATGTCAAGTCAATTCTGATTAATAGGAACCCTTTCCAGTATTTTCCAGGTATAAATACTGAGAAGTAGTTTACCCTTCCCTTTTTCTGGGGCCACCCTAAGACTGTGGAGCTTGTTCAAGGCCACCAAGCTGGCTCTTCTCCCAACTTCCTTCCAAAGCCAGGTACCTAACTCATTTAGCTATCCAGGCAACACATTTAAACACCACTAAACACTGCCATTATATAAGTACCTTGCAATGCTAAACTGAAAAGCCAAGGGAAAGGATAAATTTCCATTGCTTTCAAAGGAAGGAAGCTCCATTAGAAAATGTCAAGGTGACATATGAGGACTTCTATATTTGGCCTGCCAAGCTGGGACATGAAACACAGGTGTGCTGCATTTTCTTGGAATTCATCACTGCTGCGGAGCTGTTTATCAGTGGCACCAAATGTCAGTACCTAGGAGAGATGGAAATGGATCTAAGTAGGAGGGAAGTAAAAAAAGCTCCCCAGGTTTATGTAAGCATTATCTTAAGCCAGGCTCGGAAGCATTACTTTTTGGACTGGGGGATCCTGTGAGCTTTAGTCCAAAAAGGAACATTTTAGAGCTCCATCTTTAAGAATATACATATTTGTAAGTTTATCACCTTCAAGTGTCTATACAGCTTTGCAATGTTTCCCCACCTCTCTCTCTCTTTTTAATTTCTTGCCTGAGAAAGCAGACAGCGTGCAAAATGGTTGGGCATCCTGAATCTGAGGGGGAAATCCCCAGCTTCTGTTTACTTCTTCTCCACTGAAATGCCGAACTATTTATTTTCTTGATTTGAATTGCCCACGCAGCCCATCTGACCCCCGGGGAGATTTGAATGATGAGTTTAAAAGACTTCTCTGCCTTTACTGACTGCAGTCAGTGAACTGAGAAAATATGACTTCCAGAATCCTTTGAGAATTGAGTCTAATTCTCTCTCTCCCCCCTACTGTGCTTTCTTTTAAAAGGAAGATTGCTTGCTTGGAGAGGGGGGAAAAAAGGAAGAATAATTTCTTTATTGTTTGATCCAGAATATAATAAGCATCAGGGCTACTGACTGTCCTGTGGGAAGATGTGTGCTAAGTGTTCTCACATCATACACACACACACGTACACACACAAACACACCCTTTTCCCACAACTCTCCCTGCCATTATCATCACACTTTTCCTGCCGCTTTCACTGTTGTTTCAACCCCTTTTCAAAAATTAGAAAATGAAATTGTGTTGAACATATAAGACGTTATAGACATTTGAATTAATGCTGCATCAATTTATTATTTTATTGGTTTAAAAATACAGTTTACAAATTGCATTGGAGTAATTACCATTGCAAGCAGAAGCTGGCAAAAGGAGTAGGATTCACTCGCACATCATGCCCTGCTCTGCGCATCATCAGTGATGTCACACCCAGCAATGTTCCTAAAGAACTGATGTAGGCAATCACGCAACCCAAAAGCAAGATGAAATATGTGTTTAAAAACAGCAGAAAAGAACTCAAGGCCTGCTGGCCAAACAAAATATACTCTCTGCTTATGCCAAAAGATCAGATCTTCTTCCAATTAGTGCTAAGATTGTGTACTCAACAGAATAAATGTTGAAAGGGACAATGAGGAACACAGCATAGACAGTGAGACAAATGCTTCTTTGCTTGGTCCCTAGACCTTAACATTAACCAGGGTGTCTTCTTTGAGGCATACAAAATCTTATAACTAGAATTTTAACCATATTTGGGAATGGATATGCAGAGATGATCAAAACAACCAATCCCTACAAAATCAAATATCATAAGAGAAGAGCAGGTGTGTGAATGTGCATGTGGATGAATGCTGAATATAATGGATATAATTTCTTATCTATTTGTATAGAGAAAAATTTATGTACATATTCTCTGTTTGTAAATGTATATATTTGACTCTATATAGTTTTTTTAAAAAACCCTCCACAGCTGTTGTTTGCTAAAATTATCAAGACATCATGTCTAGACTGACGTTGAATTTTTACATCCAAGAATTCATTGTCCTTTCACCCTCTGTTGTCAAAGAACACAATGATCAGGTTCCTTGTGGTTGAAACAACTATTGCTAAGTGTGTATAAAAACTCATTGGGGAGCTGGTTTCATGCTGTTAAATTAAGCAGAAGTGCACACCAGGGTGTCAATTATGCTGTGATCATTCCTGCATATTGCACTGTCAGCTGTCTGCACAACTAAACATTGATTATTTTTGCATAGATTTGAGGCTGGAATTCCTTTGTTATTACTTTTTACTTTTTTTAAAAAAAGAGAGACTTCTCAAACTAGAGTTATAAAAGATAAATATATAAAATTACTGCTTTAGACTTGTCTGAGAGACCTTATTTCTTCACTCTGTAGTTCTCATCTTTTCAAGAATGTATGCCTTTTTTTTGCCCAAGCTGTTTTCCATGCAAATGAAAAATGTTCTAGAAGCTCTCAGGCAGAACATGCACTCTTCTGAAGTACTCAGAGGCACTTCCTTTTATCAGTATTCCCCTGTATTAATCTTAAAAACACATGTACAAGCATGGCATTACTGTGGTAACCAATTTGTCAACAGGGTGTTTAGAGTCAAAACTGGCAAATGGGCTTTCCAACGGATGGCAGGCTTGAATGCTTGCTCTGTGTGTTGGCATATATGCATGCTGTATTGTTGAGAAGGCAGTGGAAGAAAATTAATATAATCACCTGAGATTCAAAGTAGAAAGAAAGGGACATGGGTTTCAGTTACATGTTTCTGAAAGCCAAACCGATCTGATAATAACCATTTCTTTTTAGTCAGGAATGAGAATGTTCAATGAAATTCCTTACTAAATTAAATCAGCTTACAGGCATGAACTGAAACGCATGGTTCAGATATTTTATTATGCAAGTATTTCAATTCCTATTATCTGTATTTTGAAATGATAAGTATAGTAGGAAAAACTGATTGGATAGCTCAGTTAATTGGGTTGAATCTGGCAGTGGATCCTGAGGTTGGGAGTTTATTCCCCACTGTGCCTTCCAGGAGAACAGCCTACCCTGTATGGCTTTGGGCAAGCTGCACAGTCCTAGGAAGCCCACAGAAGATGGGAATGGTAACTTCTGAGTACTCTCTACCTGGAAAACTCTGAAAAGGGCCACCATCAATCAGAATTGACTTGACAGCACATGATTATTATTATTACAAAAATTCTAGATAGAAAGGACTACGTAAATTATGATATAAAGAAATAATCAGAAGAACATTTGTATTTTAGTCTACATTATACAGTCTACTCTGCATTTTTATAATCCTGCAGTGGTGACTTTATCTTCAAAATATTTTTGAGTGTAGACATTCTAGTTGCTCTATCCACAAAGCCACCAAAAACACACACTGGAAGATTGCTTTTTGATGCACCAGCAACAAAATAGTTGAAACAAACTCCCCGAACGACACCTTGTATCAGATATGCCATGAATGGTGTTCGGAATTGCCTTTTCTGCTGCTTTGCCGTAGACACAATGTGAATTCTGCTGTTCATATCATTGTTTGTAGAACCTCCCACTAACATTAATATGCCTAATACTTATAATAATAGTTCTAAAACATATCCCACCTCCTCACAACAACTAGAGAACTCAGTGTTCCAGTATTGTACTTGTAAGAACAAATTTTTAGCTCTAGAACGCCAACTATAAATCACCCACAGTACTTCAGGCATGTATACATACTAGTATTCTTGAACCATTAGCTATAAAACTGCATGTCAGGTCCTTTCACATGACAATTTACCATGTATATCGAAAGAAAATGATTCTAGAATTGGCCATGTGAGGTTGAAGAACTCACATAAATAGTCTTGTTTGAAATATCCTGCTTTGAAAGTCATATAATATGTCTCTTTTAGTACTGGTGTTGGCTTTCTTCATTTATTTTTATTAAAATGATTGAGAAAGAAATTGAAAAGTCATCAGATTCTGATACTTATTTTACTGCTATGTGATTAAGCTTTCAGCCTGTTAGTGAGCAAAAATAATTTTCAGTTTCTTAATAGGATATACAGGTGATCTGACATTGTTTTACTTTCTCATTATATTAAAGTATTGAAGAACTGTCAGGTAATAATGAATACATTCAACCTCGTGCCCCAAACCTCCAAATATATAACCTAACATAACAGTCATATTGTTTATTATGGAAGCTCAGGGAAAGAGGAACTACCAGGGCCTTAAATCAATGCAATTTAAAGTCTTAGTTATTGATCAGTTTGTGAAATATGGTACGCATCAATCTATAGCTTCATCTAGCTTATAGAGGATGTAACATTGAAACCATCCAACCTTGCAGGTTTTAGCCTAAAGCCTCTCCATAATTCTAGAAGAATTAGATTTACATCCAGCAACAGAAATAGAGTATAAATGTTTAATTAGAGAATGAACATAACTATGGTTGGAGATGTGTGAAGCAAATATTACAGAGTGATCTATGATCTTAAGAGCCCATCTTAATAGGATTTCTGTCCTCAAGTATAGATGGTGGACAAGAATGCTGCTGAATTTTCAACCTTCTAAATCAGTTTCCTCCTCCCAGTGTAGAAGACCCCACTTACTTTCGACATATTGCTTAACTACAGTGATACTTTTGTTTTTGCCATTTTTGCAGTGGATGGTTTGTAAGCTGCTAATTTGGTTTACAAAGTGGTAGCCATGTAAGTCTGTGCAGGCATATCAGCAAGAAACACAAAACAAAAGACAAAAGTTGTATTTCACACCTAGTAATGATTTAATAGTGTGGTTGCTGATCTTGAGCCAGACATCCTGGAGAGTGAAGTCAAGTGGGCCTTAGAAAGCATGGCCAACAACAAGGCCAGTGGAGGTGATGTCATTCCAGTTCAACTATTTAAAATCTTAAAAGATGATGCTCTTAAAGTGCTACACTCAATATGCCAGCAAGTTTGGAAAACACAGCAGTGGCCAGAGGACTGGAAAAGATCAGTCTACATCCCAATACCAAAGAAGGGCAGTGCCAAAGAATGCTCCAACAACCGTACAATTGCACTCATTTCACAAGCTTGCAAGGTTATGCTCAAAATCCTACAAGGTAAGCTTCAGCAGTATGTGGACTGAGAACTTTGACTATGTCAACCACAGCAAACTATGGCAAGTCCTTAAAGAAATGGGAGTGCCTGACTACCTTATTTGTCTCCTGGGAAATCTGTATGTGGGACAGGAAGCAACAGTTAGAACTGGATATGGAACAACTGATTGGTTCAAAATTGGCAAAGGAGTATGACAAGGCTGTATATTGTCTCCCTGCTTATTTAACTTATATGCAGAATACATCATGCGGAAGGCTGGACTGGAGGAATCCTAAGCCGGAATTAAGATTGCCGGAAGAAATATCAACAACCTCCGATATGCAGATGATACCACTCTGATGGCATAAAGTGAGGAAGAATTAAAGGGTGACAAAGAAGAGTGCAAAAAAAGTAGTCTTGAGGTCAACATCAAAAACACTAAGATCATAGCCACGAGTCCCATCACCTCCTGGCAAATCGAAGCGGAAGATTTGGAGGCAGTAACAGATTTCACTTTCTTGGGCTCCATGATCACTGCAGATGGTGACAGCAGCCACAAAATTAAAAGACGACTGCTTCTTGGGAGGAAAGCGATGAGAAACCTCGACAGCATCTTAAAAAGCAGAGACATCAACTTGCTGACAAAGGTCCGAATAGTAAAAGCTATGGTTTTTCCAGTAGCAATGTGTGGAAATGAGAGCTAGACCATAAAGAAGGCCGACTGCTGAAGAATTAATGCTTTTGAATTGTGGTGCTGGAGGAGAATCTTGAGAGTCCCCTGGACTGCAAAGAGATAAACCTATCCATTTGGAAGGAAATCAACCCTGAATGCTCACTGGAAGGACAGATCCTGAAGCTGAGGCTTCAATACTTTGGCCATCTCATGAGAAGAGAAGACTCCCTGGAAAAGACCCTGATGTTGGGAAAGTGTGAAGGCAAGAGGAGAAGGGGATGACAGGATGAGATGGTTGGACAGTGTCACTGAAGTGACCAACATGAATTTGATCAAATTCCGGGAGGCAGTGGAAGACAGGAGGGTCTGGCGTGCTCTGGTTCATGGGGTCAGGAAGAGTCGGACATGACTTAACGAGTAAACAACAACAGCAATTTAATACCCCCCACTTAGTATTCACTTATTTTCTTTTGAAGTTTTTTTTTCTGTAAACAGCAACAATGATTAGTAGATAAAGGAAACAGCATGTGGTAATGAGATGAGAATGACAGAATTTATCTTTGAGGCTTGTTCTGTAAAGGTGGCTGTGTGTGAAATGTATTAATAGATATGAAATGCAACTTGAGTCTTGCAACTTGAGACCACCGCAGTCTCTTAGAGCACTGTATGAATGTTCTGTTATGTAGTCTTTGTGTTCTCACTCATATCTGAAAAAGTGGACTTGTTCCATGAAAGCTCACATTAAAATATAGCAGTTATGCTTTGCATTTAACTTCTATATGGTCTGAGTGTTTTGGAAGGAAAACTCTTTTATTATTCCTGAAATTTAGTAGAAAAAATTTCACAAGAACATAGATTCCTAAAGTTCCTTTTCTGCAATCTTTAGAAATTTAAAAGAACAAAAATAGTATAGGAATTTACACTGATATCACATACCTTTTTGAAAGGGAGAATTCTCCTTAACCTTTCCTGAAAGTGGGATGGATGCAGTCAGCTGTGTTTCTGTGAAATGTTTTGTCTGTTTGACAGCTGCTAGTTGGCTTAAGCTGGTTTGTTTGTTTGTTTTATTGGGGTGCTATCTTGCCCATCAGTATGATGCATTCACGCCATTTAGACAAAAGAAATGTGCATATTTGCTTTGGCTTGCTAGATAGAAACAATCACTTTATGCCTTATGGGTTGTATTGTAGCCACAGAATTTGTTCTCAGTATGAACAAAAGAACAACAAAAGGTAATTGCCCTTTTGCCATATTTCCAGTTTCACTTTGTGGACATCTTACATTACTATACATTGTAATAATATATAATTTCCTTAGGGAATAGCATCAGTCTGGTGAAAGTGGTAGATCTAAAGAATATTTATGGACTAACATGTTTTCTAGGGGAACATAATTGACTGCTTCAGGGGTTGTTATGGAGAGTCAGTATCAGTAATATCTGCAACAAGGTATAATGAAAGATATAATTCCACTTACTTGACAATTATTGAATGTGGTTTGATTTGCTTTTGAAGAAGTACTCATAACATTGATGCATTTCTCACTAGACAGCTACCCTTCAAAGCTAATTTAGGACTCCTGGCATTTAGAAAGGATTGTCAAGTGTGAGGTCAAGAAACATTGAAATCCTGTTTATTGAATAGGGGCAATTTATCAAGCATTGGGATTTAGCTTTGGATTTGATGGCATTCAGCAGTTCTTTAAAAAAAAACATAAATTACATTGAACCTGCCTTGGGATGCTTTTAAGGGACATGGTGGCACTGTGCATTAAACCACAGAAGCCTCTGTGCTGCAAGGTCAGAAGACCAGCAGTTGTAAGGTCAAATCCACATGATAGAGTGAGCTCCCATCACTTGTCCCAGCTCCTGCCAACCTAGCAGTTCAAAAGCATGGAAATGTGAGTAGATAAATAGGTACCAACATGATGTGAATCAGCCCAGAGCCTCACACAAACAATCTGTAGTTTTTTTGTCTACTGCTGGGGCTTCAAATTTTTTGGAACTGAATTTCCTCCCAACGTGGAGGGAGTTGTAGCCATTCTACCTGAAGCCATTCTAGCCAACTACAGCAGCAGTGAGAGAGACAGGGCAGGGCAGTGGCTGTCATTTAAATCTGCTCCTCCTGTGCCTAGAGCCTGAGTCTGCTTGTTTTTTTCTTTCCGTTATGTACCATTTTGTTCCATTACCTACCTACCTGCCTGCCTGCCTGCCTACCTAGCTATCTTTCTTGGATTGCTTTTGTAGGGCTAGGGCACTTAGGAGATAAAAGGGGCTTGGGTGTCTCTTTGTGGAACTGGATGTTGAGAATTTGATTCCGCACTGTCCCTCCTGGATGGGGTCTTGACCTAATGATCCAGGGGGTCCCTTCCACCTCTGAAGTTCTGAGATGCTGCTGCTGATGATGATGATGATGCCTTTCATGAGTTGAACATATGTTACAAAGAAGAATGGAACATTTTATTTTCAAAACATAAAAATAAATGCTCAGGCAATTGCAGGTGCACAGGGTGATTTAATAAACCTAGTTCAGGAGCTCAGATGGCCTCCAGCTCCTATCACAATTATGTGAAGGAATGAAATGAGGAAATGTTTGTAACTCGTGGCTTGTAGCCAAATACATATAGTAATAGGGCAAGCTTGAAAACTGAAATATATACAGTATCTTGATTAATTTGTCCTCTATAATTGCACGAATTGATTTCTCTTGTAAAAGATTTCTCTCCTTCAGTCTAAATATACTGGTATTTTTGTCATATTCTTGCATATGCTCAAGTTTGGTTAATTGTGAAATTTGTGTTTTGAGAACTATTTTGACACAATCCTCATTAACAAAATGTTTGACAGATGACACAAGAAGATTCATAATCAATGTAGTGTTCCTTTGTCGTTATATTATTCTAACACGTTTATAACCTTGAGGCAGATTTGCTTCCTATTAGTCCATGTACCGAATGCATTTATATTCCAGCTCTCTTCCTTTATGGAACCTAAGACACCATACTGGAGTTTCTCAAATGCCCTCCCAAGCCTTCACTGACCAGCATCCTTAACTTCAGCTAGGTGACTATATTCTGCACTCTTAGGCCATTCCCCCAAATTTGATTCAAACTGGTTTTATCTAGAATGTATAAAAAGTCAGTATCTTGAAAAGGCTATACTAGATAGGGTGAAAATGTGAAACACCATAATCTAATATGAGATAAGAAAAAGTGGGCAATTAGTTGAGATGGAATTGATTGGCTAGAACACTAGGGGAGAGGAAAAGCATAAAGTGATAATGGGAATGGGAATGCATGTAAGAGGACCTCTGTAGAGTCTGCTGACAAATAAAGTGGAGCCGTCTAGGACATACCACAGTGTGACAGCTTCAGAATCTCCCATTAAGCAGAAGCTCTGTGGTCCAAAAAGAGTAAATAAAAACATAACTTGTGGTGCAGAGAAGATACAGGGAATTATCTAGATGCAAATGGATCATCCTAGATCCTTCAGCTATTCTATAGTGTCTGATTATAAATGTGTAGCAAGCATTTGAGAGTTGTCATTTAGCTCCCGAGGCATTAACTGTGACATTAAGATAGTGCCACTGGAAATTCAACATCCAGACTCCTTATCAAAAGCATGCTTTATCCCCACTGTCCCACTACTAATAAGTTAACTGATGCTCCACTTCAGACTTCTGTGTAGTCCCAGTTCAATTTGTTCTCCACAGCTGACTTTGTTTTAATAGTAGGAAGCATTCTACTGTGGATTTTCAGGGGAAATGAGAGGCAGTGTGTCACATCCAGAAGGATGGTAAATTGTCAGACAGCATGTGGAGGAAGGTCTCATATCAAAGAAAGTAACTGCTCTGCTGAGATAGTCAATAATACCTTTAAGATTCTGGGCGAACTGTAAAGTACTAATGGCTAGCTGGAATTACTGGGGAATGTGCGTATGTAGATGAGTTATGTGGCAGGTAAATGAGAAACTGCCATAATTCAAAATGTAATAAGCATTACCAGATTTTATAAAACTACTATAGCAGGTTCTGCATGCGGTAGCAAGACTATGAACTTTAGTATTGGTTGAAGACACACAAGGACGTGCACAATAGAACTTGGAAGTATTACTTTGGGAACTACAACTTCTAGCATATCCCTAGACAATATGGCCATGCAAACTGGGAGATTCTAGCAGTTGTAGTATGAAAATAATTTTCTACAACCTCTGAACAGACAACTTATCATAGCCCCTTGACCTCATTCTCCGAAAGGCGATGAGTAGGTTCAGCCAGTTCTGCAACAATAATCAGCTAGAGCTTAACTATCTCAAAGCCAAGGTTTTATCATTTGGCAGGAAACCTAAAAAAGGGGGTGTGGAGAATTAATGGACACAGGATTGAACAGGTAACTACTTACAAATACCTGGGGGTTATGCTGCACTCAGCTGGGGGATGGACAGTCCACCATGAACACGCAGCTTCAGTTGGTCATCAGTTGGTCCAAGCTGTAGCAAAGTTCACAGGAACTAAAGGTGGCCACTACATCCCTGCGGCAATCAAATTATATGAATACGAAGTCATCCCCTACCTACTATATGGAACCCTACTGGGCTCTCCTTCCACTGGCTTTGCCCCATTAGAATGTGTTCAATCAAAATTCCTAAGGTCCATCTTCCAGGTCTCCAGATATGCATCTAACACTAATCTACGACTAGAAACAGGGATGATAAAAGTTGAGGACAGAGTTTCATTTTCCTCCATCAATCTCTGGCTCAACTTCAATCACACAACATCAGATTTAGCATCCCTGGTCCTATGTGACAACTTTAAATCTTCTTGGACCAAGATGGTACAAGCAAAGCTAAGATACCAGGGATTTTCCCTAGAGGCTATTCTGACTATGGACATAATTCAAGCAAAAACTGCTCTGAGACAAAGAGTACTGGGCATAGACAGAGTGACACTAACCAATGCCCCAGCTTCTTAGCTGCAGAGGATAAGTATGCAGCCAAGCAAGATACATACATACCTCTCATTATTAGAAATCCCACAACATAGGAGGGCTTTCTTCCTAGCCAGATGGGGAGTGCTCCCCTCAGCCGCACTTGAAGGCTGTTTTAAAATGATGCCTTCTTCAGTGCCCCGTGTGGCTCGGGGGAGGTTGAATCAATGGAGCACGTTCTGCTCCAGTGCCCATACTTATCAGGGCATACAGGAAAAATATATCTTACCCTTAACCAGGAAAATGCTGGGCCCTACGGATGCAGAAAGGACCAAGCTGTTCCTTATAGGATCCAACCCACAGGACAACAAAGCAGTGTGCCAGTTTTCTGGCAGCAGCCTGTAAAACATGCAAAGCCCTTTTAAGTCTTGAAAAGAGATTCTAAGGGTGATGACCCAATCAATGGTCACATGTCGTCGTTTAGTCGTGCCCGACTCTTCGTGACCCCATGGACCAGAGCACGCCAGGCCCTGCTGTCTTCCACTGCCTCCCATAGTTGTGAGTTGGGATTCCTCCAGTCCAGCCTTCCGCATGATGTATTCTGCATATAAGTTAAATAAGCTGGGGGACAATATAGAGCCTTGTCGTACTCCTTTCCCAATTTTGAACCAATCTGTTGTTCCATATCCAGTTCTAACTGTAGCTTTGTGTCCCACATATAGGTTTCTCAGGAGATAGACAAGGTGGTAAGGTACTCCCATTTCTTTAAGGACTTGCCATAGTTTGTTGTGGTCCACACAGTCAAAGGCTTTTGCATAGTCAATGAAGCAGAAGTAGGTATTTTTCTGGAACTCTCTGGCTTTCTCCATAATCCAGCACATGTTAGCAATTTGGTCTCTAGTTCCTCTGCCCCTTCGGAATCCAGTTTGTACTTCTGGGAGTTCTCAGTCCACATACTGCTGAAGCCTACCTTGGAGGATTTTGATCATAACCTTGCTAGTGTGTGAAATGAGTGCAATTGTACGGTAGTTGGAGCATTCTTTGGCACTGCCTTTCTTTGGGATTGGGATGTAGACTGATCTTTTCCAATCCTCTGGCCACTGCTGAGTTTTTCAAACTTGCTGGCATATTGAATGTAGCACCTTAACAGCACCTTAACAGCATCATCTTTTAAGATTTTAAATAGTTCAACTGGAATGTCGTCACCTCCACTGGTTGCTCAAGGTCAGCAACTACATTGTCTGGGTTGTCTGGGATATCCAAATCTTTCTGTTATAATTCTCTGTGTATTCTTGCCACCTCTTCTTGATGTCTTCTGCTTCTGTTAGGTCCCTCCCATTTTTGTCCTTTATCATGTTCATCTTTGCACAAAATGTTCCTCTAATATCTCCAATTTTCCTGAACAGATCTTTCGTTTTTCCTTTTCTGTTATTTTCTTCTATTTATTTGCATTGTTCATTTAAGAAGGCCCTCTTGTCTCTCCTTGCTATTCTTTGGAAGTCTGCATTCAATTTTCTGTAGCTTTCCCTATCTCCCTTGCATTTTGTTTCCCTTCTCCTCTCTGCTATTTCTAAGGCCTCGTTGGACAGCCACTTTGCTTTCTTGCATTTCCTTTTCTTTGGGATGGTTTTTGTTGCTGCCTCCTGGACAATGTTACGAGCCTCTATCCCAAGTTCTTCAGGCACTCTGTCCACCAAATCGAGTTCCTTAAATCTGTTCTTCACTTCCACTGTGTATTCATAAGGGATTTGGTTTAGATTATACCTGAGTGGCCCAGTGGTTTTTCCTACTCTCTTCAGTTTAAGCTTGAATTTTGCTATGAGAAGCTGATGATCAGAGCCGCAGTGAGCTCCAGGTCTTGTTTTTGCTGACTGTATAGAGCTTCTCCATCTTTGGCTGCAGAGAATATAATCAATCTGATTTCGATTAAACTTTAATATATTAAAGTTGCATCGAGGATACTTTCACTCTGGATTTCCTGCACTGGCTGGGGCCTGGACGCAATGACCCTTGGTTTTCCTTCCAGCTCTACAGTTCTGTGGTGCTATAATTCCATCATTATGCTGCTATAATGACAAATACACCAGAGGTGTATTTTTGCGTGGAAGAACTATGAATTTTGTTTGGTTCTACTATTATAAACAAATTCCTGGACTAATAAATCTTTAATTCCAAGTGGATTTTGCCTCAAGCTAACTGGTGCATCACAGTATACTGTATTTTTAATTGCTGAGATATAATCTATCATACACAGACCTACATTACATTAGTGAAAGGAATGCAATAGATTCTCAAATAATTGTTTTCATAGGGAGATTGACTTAATTGGCAGTTATTTATTCATGGCTTGTATCCCTTTGAACTTTAAAAAACAAATTAGTTATTTACAAAAAGGAATGTACAAAAGTCATTTACAAACACTCTATTGGTGTTCGTGTAACATTTTGTGTAATGTACTGGTTAATTGTGGCTTAATGGACTATTGTGGGAATTAAACCCTGTTTCATAGTTTAGTAAGTCACAAGTAGAGTAAATGACTGAATCAGCAGAGATTTATTGAGTCAGCTCCTATGTAAATTCCACTGATTCAACGAGACTACTCTCCTTATGATTTATTATGCTAAGCAACAGGAAGTTTTTTTAAAGAGAGGACAATTTTGAGGAAATATATAGTGAGTGGATTAATTGTTTACACCATTCTGAACTGTATTTTCAAATTATCATACCCAAAATTGGTACTACCCATGACCAACTATTGTCTTTCATGAAGAACTACATTCCTTTTGGTTACCACAGCTCAGCTTGTGATGCAATCTTGAATCTTTCATCAGCCTGTTTTAAGGGTTTTTAAAACTGCTTTTAGTTGTTGTTATATCACTTTATTTTATTTTTTAGTTATACATCATTTATTGCTATTTTTTTAAAAAAAGTTAATAGAAATAAATATCATATAATGAAAGCACCATATGTTTCTAATATTTCAAAATACTCCTGGGAAACCTTGGAATAAGTTTGTTTTCCCAAAATGTCAACTGGTTTACCTTAGGGCCATGAAAAACTGACTTTGTTAGCAAATATAATAAAAGAATTTAAAAGAATTGTTGTGTTTCTCCATATGTCTTTGTTGCCAAACCATTGTAATCATCTTACATTCTGAGTACAGTGGGGTCTTGACTTACGAACTTAATCCGTATTGGAAGGCAGTTCTCAGGTCGAAAAGTTCTTAAGTCGAATCTGCATTTCCCATAGGAATGCATTGAAAACCATTTAATCCGTATCTGCTCTTTTCGTCCATAGAAACTAATGGGAAGCTGCTATTCCGTCTTCTGCCACTAGAGGGGGATATTTTTTCTTTTTTCCTTTTAACCTAAGATGACTTAGCTTTAAAAAAAAGGGAAAAAAAAGAGTTCGTAACTCGAATCTAAGTTTGTAAGTCGAGTCCATATATTCCTATGAGAGCGGTTCGTAAGTCGAAATGTTTGTATGTCGAGCCATTCGTAAGTCGAGACCCCACTGTACATTTTTCAATAAGTACAAGTTCCCAAATCTTCCACAATTTGTATCCCCCTTTGGGGTCTTTCCAGTGTGCAGCAATTTGTAATCTCACTACAATCAAAACTGTACGTGAAAGACTGTCATCTCCCTCTTCAAATGGAGATAACATGAATAAAACCTGATTACTATTTCTTAGTGTATCATTTGAGATACAAGGGAAAGTACCTGAAAGCAAGTGGGTTTCACTAAATCAGTCACTGTACCCTAATAGTAGGTGACACTATTGAGCACTGAATGTGGGACAGCATCCATGTTAGGCATAACAATATAAATTCTGACTTGTTTTGTCCTTCTAGTGAATCTGGTAAATTGAATGGTAAATTGTCATTTGTTTTTCTCCTTGATGTGAATTGTTACAAGATGGGATTTATTTTATATTCATTTTTGTGTGTGTCAAAGACAACTTGTGCGTTTTCCTTGTATATTTCTGTAAAATGTGCAAGAGTAGAAAAAACAACCCATGAACTGATAACAATGGTATGAGTTGTTTCTGTCTTTTATATCAATCAGTTTGCCCTGTTGTGCATTCTCATAATAGGAAAATGTGCAGAAAGAGGAGCAGTACATAAATTGTATTATACACAAATTATGAAAGCAATAAACCAAAAAATGTGTCTCTGTGTCATGTCAGACCAAGATTTCTTGAAAGGACTGGGGAATCCTTTACAGTGGGGTCTCTACTTAAGGACGTCCCTACTTAAGAACAATCCAGCTTAAGAACAGCTCCATTTGCTAAATTTTGCTTCTACTTGAGAACAGAAATCCAAGATAAGAACAGGAAAAAAACCTTTCCTGCTCTTTTTTTTAACCTTAGGTCATCTTAGGTTAAAAAAAAATTCTCCCCCTAGTGGTAGAGTATGTATTAACCAGCTTTGCATTAGTTCCTATGGGAACTAATGCTTCAATGTACGAACGCACCTCTACATAACAAAAAAGCAGCCAGAACGGATTAATTGGTTTTCAGTCCATTCCTATGGGAAATTTTGCTTCAACTTAAGAACGTTTCAACTTAAGAACGCCATTCCAAAACGGATTAAGTTCTTAAGTAGAGGTTCCACTGTAGTTTCTATGGACGGAAAAGAGCAGATACGGATTAAATGGTTTTCAATGCATTCCTATGGGAAATGCAGATTCAACATAAGAACTTTTCAACTTGAGAACCACCTTCCAATACGGATTAAGTTCTTAAGTAGAGACCCCACTGTAGTAGCTTTCTTGCTGAGATAACCAATCTCAACTGAAATCTGAGTAGCTGTGAGATTTCATCACATATTAATTGTGAGGTCACTTGGTCCTGAGCCATTCCCACTGGACCTCTTCAATGGGGCTAGATTTCCCAACAAATATTCCAATATGCTTCCCTTGCCATTGTTAAGCCACTAGAATTTCCATCCATTTCTTTAGTTAAAGCAGTGAGAGAGGTATTGTGTACAAGTGGTTAAATAAAGTCATTAAATCCCCTCTATTGTACCATGTGTTTTTAGTCAAGACTCCCTGCTCAAGTGTTTTACCAATATTGAGTGATCTAATATGCTCCTTTTCCTCCAACCTTTTCTCTGGGCATATTAATTTAGGTTTATAAATAGGCAAAGGGTTTAAATTCAAAGTAGTGGAGACATAGAATAACCCTATAAAAGGGAATTTCATTCCCTTCTCTTGGTTGCCTAGATTGGCTTAGCAATGGAGCTCTCTTGAAGAGTTCGTGGTAGCTTCAGATTCTCACAGGTCACTTTCATTCCTGGTGGGATTGAACAACTGCTTCAGTTGAAATATCATGTGGTAATGGTTAAAGATGGGGACTGGAGTCTTCCATTACCTTAATTACAATATTCATATGGACACTTGAGGATGCCATCAAGAATCTGCATCTTTCACTTTGATGAACAAAAGATTTTAGCATTTTTGACAGATGTAGGTGCCTGTGGAGTTACTGCAATTGTCT
The DNA here is from genome assembly GCF_051106095.1 of Pogona vitticeps. Taxonomy (NCBI): domain Eukaryota; kingdom Metazoa; phylum Chordata; class Lepidosauria; order Squamata; family Agamidae; genus Pogona; species Pogona vitticeps. The sequence continues at coordinate 193,592,357 of NC_135786.1, forward strand.
GGGGGGAAGGGAGGAAAGAGTTGATTCAATAAGGATGTTGTGCCTTACAAAGTGTGCTCTAATTCCTCCCATGTCTAATTATGCCTGGCCATGTGCCTATTTTCCCTTTCAAAGCATGTTCTAATTTCTCCTATTTCTAATTTCTCCCTTGTTGCTATTTCTTAGTGTATCTGTTTAACGTGGTTTTTGGTTTTTAATTTACTTAATTCCTAGTAGGTAGTTTCTTGGTACATCTGAGCTCATTCCTTGAGGTTATAGATAGGTAGGAATTTGAATGAGGAATTGCTCAAATTAAGCCTAAAAGTTTTCTATACAAATTTAAATTTCTGAAGGGAATTTTGAGACACATCAGCTTTAATGTACTATACTTACATTTCAGTCCAAATACTCCTGGACCTTTGAGAGAATGAATTTAAGGAACCAATCCCTTCTTGAGGGTTCATTAGTAAAAGTAAAACATCTACAAAAAGACTGAGTAGATAAGTATCTTTTACTATCTAAAACAGTCTTCTTTGTTGCTTTGTTCTTCTTCTCTCTCCCCCCACCCCAACTTTGGTTAATAGTTGAGAGACTTTATTGCTAACTTCTTAATAACCAAATGACATGATGATCTATTTGCAATAAGCACCCCAGTTTGATAACCAACTGGCAAAGGTCTGCAGGAAGAGTAACAGTCAACAAGCAAACTCACAAGCTTGTACAGATACTTCAAGTAAATGTCTCACCAAGAATTAGTAGGACACTTTTCAAAGAAACACTCTAACGTACTAGTCAGATATAGCAACTGATCATTATAGCACATAATTGTATGCTGTAACATGAAGAACATCACAATTAAGCACCAGTACAAAACGTCCTTGAGCCAGTGATGGAATATTTTAAATCATATTTTCAGGATGGTTTGCAATAATATTTGAAACAATTTAAGAATAGTTTGATCAAGTTGTCAACATAAAATCCAATATAATGCATTGTATTAAGAGCAAATATCCATTAATCAAATAAAAAACAGCGAGAGATGGTTTTTACTTGAAATTTGGAGGAAAAGTGAGAGAGAGATGGAATGTTTCTGTGAAGGGAATTAACACTAGGGAGAAGCAAGAAAAATAGATTTTTATGGAAGAAATACACTTTTCAGATTGTTCTGAGTGAGTGTGAGAAGGAACAAAGATTGCAAGCAAATACTGTACATATGAGAGAAATGTAGAAGAATGACTGTTTTGATCAGGACCATGGACAGTGTTACTGTTAGGGATAAGGAGTAGCAGTTGCTTCCCTGTCCTTGCTTCACTTTCCATTGTACAGCATGACTTGTGGACCAAAACTTTTTTAAAAAAAATAATAATCAGCACTTGGCTTTCTGTGAGCTCTTCATTACACTACTGTTTATTTGTAAAGTAGATTTCTTTGCAGAGGTTTTAGGACATGGATAAACCAATTATTGAAACAAGGATTGTCCTTAAGATTCCATAATTGGATTGTCCTTAAGTTTCCTTGTGCAGCAGGAATCAGTCTTCACCACAATGAATTGCCTATCTTGCTGTGCAGCAAGATACAGTCTTGGATATTCTTTGTGATGTCTTTTAATCTTTTGCATTTACAATTTGACAGCTCTTACACAGAATGAATCAGAAATGTCCTTTTTATGTTAATTAATCTTTCTTTTGAAAAAAAGGGCTGCCTGTAAAATCAATCTAATCCTTTCTCATTATGTGGAGAGACAAGGGAACAATATCTCAACGAGCAATTGCCTTTAAATTTCTGGATTGCTTTAGCATTGAAAGGACAAAGTCCAGTGTGAAATATCTGTTCATCTATACAAAATAAATGGTATTTTCTTGTTTGATGGTGGCAGTGATGGACACTTGATGGAATATTATCAAGTATTTCAGACAGAATATCTGTTGAATGAATATTTCCTACTAATGAATTAAATGCTGCCAATATTCACACATACATGGTTAACTTTGCGGGAAGTGTACATCAGAATCACAAAAGCTCAAGCCCGTAGGTGAAGCTCTGCATGATCCAGGTTATTCTCATGTTCTAGAAGTTGAACAGAACTGTAGTGGCTGGAATTATGTGACTTAATTATGCATGCAAAAAGCAAACTGCATAACATTGAGTCACTTCTAGCTGGCAATTATGGAGTCCCTGATGGGATTCTCAAACATGTCCCAAGCCAATTGATGTTCGTGACCCCAAGAATCCCTACAATGATTCATTAATTGCCAGGTTGAAGTATCTGAATGTTTGACTCCCACATATATACAATTAAGCAACAGGATTTCAGCCAATAGGTAGCAGCTTCAAAACATTCTAGAAATCAATCAGATCTAAATGTCTTTGGAATTAGATGATCCTATATCCACCCCTGCAACGGTCAAATGGTGGTAGCCCCTCAAGCAGTGAGGTACAGGGGTTGAACATTTATTACCTCTGATTCCCAAATCTGGCAGGGCTCCTGCCAAGGGGAGAGCTGTAACTACTTGGCATATCCCATAGGGCCTACTAGGCCATAACCATACATTTATGGACCAACTGAAGATGCCAAATACTTTTCAAATGCAGCCCCAGGTAGAGTTCATTACAGTAAGCTAAATAGAATGGAACCAAGACATGTATCAGTGTGACCAGAATGGACTTGTCCAGAATCAGATGCAGCTAACATTCCAGTGCAAAGTCCTCCTAATTCCTGCTGTAGGTCACCAAGGTGATCAAAGCCATCCCTGTCCCATAACCAGGTCTAGAGCCAGGTTGAAATGGACCTCAAAAGTCTCATACAGGAACCACTGGAGTTAAGCTACCATATGCACCAGTACCTTGCCCAAGACGGGAATATTGGAAATTGTCCAGTAGTTATCCAGTGCAGTGGAATTAAAGGAGTTCTTTTTCAGCAAAAGTCTCATTACAGTCCCCTGTAAACATGCTGAAAACCCTGAAAAGGGTCACCATAAGTCAGAGTTGATATGACAGCACATAATAATATGTAATACCTACTGTGTGCCCTGACCACTGTTATGAGCTAATGAGTTAACATATATGTCATGACTCTTACCATTCCAAGGATCCTGTATGTATTCTTGTGTGGTTCAGATTAGACTCTGTCATCCCTGGACAAGCCAGATATAGCCATCAAATCGATATCAGCTGAAGAGTCTGTGTAAGAGAAGATAACAAGAGATTAAAGTAAAATATGCACTCTGCCAATCATTCCACAATTGTCAGCCATTCCATATATACATTCTTGAAACTACTAATAACATTAACATAGTGTGCAAAGAAATAAACTTACATGAATTACAGCTCAGATTGTATCACAATGACATTTGGAAAAATGATAAATCTCATTAAAATGTAACAGCATAAAGGTTACAGTTAAACGCATGAGTAAAATGTTGCTTAAAACCAGCCTGTGTGTCTGTGTTGCACCACAATTTTCATCAAATGATCCAAAGTAAATAATTATACTTATTTTCCTTTGGCAAAAACAGAGTCAGTTTCTCTCCATCTTATCTCAGTATTTGTTTCATTACATCAGAATGTTTAATTAAGGGAGAATTAGTCACAGGATGAATCATGAGAGGCATGCATGTTGACAAGTGGCTTTGTACATTAATACATTTTTGGTTGTACTCTATATGTACCATATGGGCCTGGTTGCTCTATGTTGATAAACATAGCTATTTTATTTTATATGTTTTCATAATGAACATCCTATGTGGGTTTTTTTTGGGGGGGGTTGAATTTGTCCAAACTCTTGATTGTTGTTGTTGTTATTGTTGTTTGCCAGATAGTCTACATGGGCTGGACAGAAGAGCGGGAACAAGATTCTCTTCAGGACCGAATGTATACACCAAAGTTTCTAGCACTGCGGGGTTCTTCACTTTATAAATTTATATCCCCTCCGGTAAGTATTATTACTATGCATTGTTTGCCCACAAAATGTGTAGCTGTTTGTAATGACCTTGATAGAAATATTTTGTGATAACCCAAGACACCTCATGAAGATTTGCAACAAAAAAGGTAGTAATAGTGAGAGAAATTAATGGCTTATTAACACCAAATTGCTATTGGAAGAAGTGATAGGGAAACAAGTCTTGTCCATGCCCAATGCTGGGATTTTTTGGTAAACACTGAAACATTTTTATCTTTACTCAGCTGTGTTTGTGACAAATATGGAGAGGGGAAAACTTCTATGTTTGTGCTGAAATACAGTTGGCTTTCAAACTACCTCTTCTGTAACTGTGGAAATATTGGAATGCAAGAGACAAATTCCTTTTGGCAAAAATATTCTTAATTGAATTTTTGTTTAATGTAATCTTTTGTTTCTGCTTGATATCCAAACAAATGGGCTTGTGTAGAGCCACTGAGGTAATTTCTTAGTTCTCGCACACAAGCTTGGATCCAGAGACACATCAGTGAAGGGGTGAGAGCAGAAGGTGATTTTCCGCTGCTGCCCTCCTGTCTCTTGAGATTCCTCTTCTCACACAAAGTCTCTCTGGACAGTAAGAAAACTACAGTGGTGCCTTGACTTACGAATTTAATCCATCCCAGAAGATATTCGTAAATCAAAACATTTGTAAGTCAAATCAGCATTTCCCATAGGAATGCATTGAAACCCGATTAATCCATTCCAGCTGTTTTTTGTTCTTATGTCGAGGCATGGTTTGTAAGTTGAAGCATAGGAACTAATGCAAAACCGATTAATCCATCCTCTACCACTAGGGGGAGAAGTTTTCTTCTTTTAACCTAAGATGAACTTAGGTTAAAAAAAGGGCAGGAAAGGAGGAAGGGAAGGAACAATGGGGAAAAGAGGAAAGGAAGGAAGAAAGCCATCACTGGGACACACAAACCCCTCAGACAAAGGTGTGTGCTTTTAAGCACATAAAGAGAGAAGACAGAGAGAGAGAAGACAATGGGGGGAGAGACTTGAGTCTAAACTCCATGTTAAAGGCCAACAGCCAGACAGACTTTTGCAAACTGTTTTCTGATTTTAAAACCAAATGACTAAAATGCATTTTAGAGGCCAACAGCCAGACCGACCTTTGCAAATTGTTTTCTGATTTTAAAACCAAAAGACTAAAATGTATTTTAGAGGCCAACAGCCAAACCGACCTTTGCAAACAGTTTTCTGATTTTAAAACCAAAAGACTAAAATGCATTTTAGAGGCCAACAGCCAGACACACCTTTGCAACCAGTTTTCTGATTTTAAAACCTACAGCCAGCACAGAAACATAAACTCCCCCAGCCACCTAGCCCAACCCCAAGCTGCAAAACCTCAGAACAGACAGTCTCTGTTTTAAAAAAGAAAGTCAAAAATCCAAAAATAAAAAAGCCTCCCCCCCCAAAAAAAAACACAGTCCGGACAGTACAGTACCAGGCAGTAGACAGTCTGAAGTCGCTCTCCGTATCCACACTCTCTAACTCTTGGGGCGAATGAGGTAGCAGACAAACAGCCTCTTCGCCGGCCAATGGTTAACTGAAAGGTCAAATTTCCTGCCTTCCCCATGTTTTTTTTCCATTCATAAGTCAAAGCTCCATTTGCAAGTCAAAGCAAAATTTTGCAAACGGAGCTGTTCGTAACTTGAAATGTTTGTAGGTTGGAACATTCGTAAGTCAAGGCACCTCTGTATTCTGAAGGGGTTCAGATTGAGCATGAGGTGGGAGAGATAAAAGGGAAGAAGGGGTAATGAATGGGTGCATTCCAGCACTGGTCTAGCTATCAGCTGCTCTTGGATGGTAGTGACATAATCAGGTTCAGTCCTGCCTACCAGAATCTTCAAGATTTGTTGGCTGTGTAATATGGTTAGCTTCTTTTTTCTGACAAGAATGTAGATCTTACAAACCTTGGGACTATGACCAGTCTTTTTGTTTATGCTACTCTATATGCTCACTGGGGGAAGGGGCTTGGAAATGAAGCCAACATAGAAAGAATAAACGTCCTCTTCATTTATGACACTTTACAGCAGCAAGGTAGACCTGTATGTTTGGTATGAGGACATTTCAGCTATAATTGCACAATGATAGTCTATAAGTGATTAATGCTGTCATTATTTTCCAAAAATATATTATTGGAGGTAGTTATGTTTTGTTTATTTTTATCCAAGGTTACTACATGGGACTGGACACGAGCTGAGAGAACATTTTCTGTATATGAGATCATGTACAAAATACTCAAGGTATGAAGAATAAAGTAAATAACTTCATTGAAAGAAGGGAAGGAAAAACAGTATTGCAGTACTGTTGCATTTGCCAATAAAACTCTAGTTCTTATCTTGTCTTGCATGTCTTGCAAAGGAATCCAAACAAAGTTGGTGCAAAATAATGGCCTATGTCAATAAGTCCAGAAAGGTACAGTGGTGCCTCGCAAGACGATTTTAATTCGTTCCGCGAAAATCGTCGTCTTGTGAAAAAAATTGTCTTGTGAGGTTCCCTATGCATCGGTCTCAAAAAAAAAAAAAGTCTTCCAAAGCATCAGTCTCAAAAAAAAGTCTTGCAAAGCATCGGTCTAAAAAAAAAAAGTCTTGTGAAGCATGGTCATAGAAAAAAAGTCTTGCAAGGCACCATAGTGATTGCAAAAACCAATTGTCTTGCGGGTTTTTTGTCCCATGAGGCAATCGTCTAGCGAGGCACCACTATATATATAAACTGAACAAGGTAAACAGTAATATGGGCAGGATCTTTGTTTTGTGAAATTTGTTTTCAACATTGGCAGAGTAAGGACTTAGAACAAAGGTGCAAAACGTTTGGCCCTCCATGTGTTTTGACTTACAGCTTCCATCAGCTCTATCCTTCACAGTCCATTTGGACTCTCAGGACTGTTTGGATCCACTATTTTTTTTTCTATGTCTACCACATCCCCAAAGTGACATCATTCTGAGATGTGCTGAGAAATCAAAATTGCAGCCCAGAACATCTGTTTTATTTCCTCAGAGAACTCAGGAACATCAGCGCAAATAGTAGTTCCAAGATGCCTCTGCACACAGTAGGGAGCCGCTGTTGCCCACTAAGTACCACAAAATCCTATCAGATGAAACTGAGATCAACAGCACTTGAGGGCAGCTGCCATCTCCAAGTTAATATGATGAAGCTTGCCCATAGTTGCTTTTGCCCCTTGTTTACTCACTTCTACTTAAAAGCTACCTAAAAATATGGGAAGGTATGTTAATAATACTGTTGTTGGCCTAAAATGATAGGGTGGGTTTAAGGCATTGTAACAAAGAATTCCAGAATCTGAATGTCATGTTTCCATATTTGTAAACTGAACATATGAGATTTCGCCTAGAGTGGTTGAAATGACTAGATAGGTGGGGTATAAATACAATAAATAATAATAATAATATGAGAACTCTTGGTCAGAATGTACAATCAGTCCAGAAAGAGCCCTTTCCATTTTAACCCCTAACCATGTTCACAACTCTCAGAAATCACATACTGTTCATGAAGAAGAGTTTTTAATAGCATCAGCTGTGAAAATGTGGCTATTCCTATTTGAAATTTATCCTTGTCATCTGTGCTCTTAAATGTTAGGATAATTATAATCAGTTAGGATTTGCAAGACTTTGCTATTGCCTGAACACACAGACCTGCATGTTGAGCAATAAATGAATAACAATAAGCTCTTTTTAAAGTAGACATTAAAAAGGCTAGTGAGTGTCTATCTATGTATGTACATTATAAAACAGCAGGTGCCTAAAACAATACATTATTTTTAGGGTTATAGATACCAAAATCGCTATTTGTGTAATGTCATTCATCAGGAGCTGAATTAAAAGTCATCATTTGCCAACATTACTACACTGTGGCATCTGGTGATGGAAAAATAAATTCAACTTTATCACAACATTATGGTAACAAATGAACAGTACTGACTTCTGCTGAAGTGTTAGATATCTTTGCCAGTTACGATAAAGTTTAAACTGGTACTTTGTCATTAAACTACGAAGCAATTTTTCAGGATCAAAGTCCTTTTCAGTCTTCATTTAGTATTGTCTCCAAGGATCCAGCCTCATAATAACATCTAGCCAGTGTCATTTAGGCATGATAAGGCTCTGAGCCTGGATGTGCTCTGTGCATAAGTAATTCTTACTACACAAATAGTTGGACTCAAGGCCATGATTAGAGCTAGTCCAGTCTCTTTGTATCATGTCCATTCAGCAGAAGAAGAATAAGCATCCTTTTCTCCTAAATGTGCACCCGTTTCTGTCTCTGGCATCTTCTTTCCCTGCCCGAATGAGCTTTCCAATTTCTCCTTTTCATTCGCATCCCTCATTTAGCTCTTTCACACACACACACACACAAACACACACACGCACGCGCACACACACACACACACACACACACACACACACACACACACACACACACACACACACACACACACACACACACACACACACACACAGAGACTCCTTCTCTCTCTCTCTCTCCCTCCATCCACTCATCCTCAATGATGCCCCTTGGCCATCGTCATTTAAGCAACAATCAACAGTTACTAATGCTGATATCTCTCTGCTTAACCAAACAAAATAATGGGACTTCTAAAAACGGCAAATTTCACACCACTTGGTTCAGGGGAAACAGGACATGAAGCAATAACCATTCTCTTCTGAAGCTTGTCTAGCATCCATGCTGTAGGGAAAAAGGCATTGTTGCCAAGAGAATTGCAAAATCATTACCATTTAGCATTCAGGCTGCTATGTTGAGTAAACATGAAGAATCGTCTACAAACCTTTATACTCTGTTTCCAGTGCTATAGAATAAGGAAGAGCAAACAGAACAAATTCCCTTTAGATTAGCAGGGTTTAATAAACAGGTTGTGTTAGTCTGCTTCAGCATGTATAGCAAAACAAAACATGTTGTGGAACCCTTGAGACTAACTGGCTTATTTTAATGTGAACTTTCATAGATTATCATTCACTTTTTCAGGCACACCTTTGTACATCCTGTAATAGGAATCAACAAGCACATGTTTAGGATGCTGTATCTTTTAATTTTCTAAAAAGCATCTGACAAAGTTTTACTGACTTGTTAGTTCTCCATGTGGAGAAGAACAGACCTGTTCTTCCAAATCATACTGCCGTACTACTGGCTTCATCCCTGCCATCCTATGTCTTTTCATCTCTGACCTCCATACATACTTGAGGATTATCTGAAGAGGGAACTCTCTGTATTCACATGGGCAGCTTTGCTCTGCTGCCATGAGGGATGCCATGTAAGTACACCGTATTCCCCCACTTCAGATCTTTCCACAGAAATCAGAGGATGCTGAAAGCTGTTCATTTTCCAGGTGGTTGTTTAGCCTACATTTAGCCCACTATCTGCATTTAATCTTAAACAAAACACGCAGGTTTCTTGGTTGGCATTTGCCATATATCCATTTAAAATTAGGCTATCAGCAAGTTTTGAACCTATAGTCTCAGGAGATGAAGATCAGTGAGGAGGGATTCTCATCAAAATGATTGTCTGAAAACAAAATATTATGCGGTTGAATGAAAAAAAATAAGAGGAGGCATGTCTTTGTCTTGTTGAAACAGGAAAGTGAAATGCATTATAATCTGCAACAGATCTGCATGTTTTTTTGCTGCAGTTTGCAGAAGATCTACTGTTGTCTGAAAGAAACAATGGCGGTATTAATTGTGCACTGTGAGTTTCTTAGAGCAGTGAAGTTCTCAGCTATTTCTCTTGACTTCATAAGCTGGACTGTGGCTGGAACAGTCTAAGCTTCTTGACACATTGCAACAGGTTCCAAGGAGGTGATAAAAAAATAAAAAAATAAAATAAAATAAGTAAAGCTAAGAGTAATGTCTTGGCTACATGTGTTTCACTTTCTGACCTCTTCTCTTCTGCTGCTACTTCCATCCAAAATTTATTTTCCTAATGGAATAAAATGAAGGTTCTCATGCCCCAACTAGTCATAAAAGAGACCTAAATGACAGTGTTTTCTATGCCTCTAGGCTAAGTTTAAAAATCAAGCCAAAAAGGATGAGAGAAATAATTTAAAAAAAGAAAAGAAATATGAATGGGTAAGATGGATTTGGGGTTGGGAGGCAACAAGTTTATGACATCTCAGACTACAATTTAATTCCCTTAAAGCAAGACTGGGATTTATTTTTCAGCTTGTTTACCGTATCATAAATAGCCTTTGATGATAAGTGATTCCCAAAAAGTCAGCATGGTTCTGGCTTTGTTACAAAATTTAAAATTAGTGCTAAATATGGGTGGAATAATCACCCAGGAAATGAATAGGAAATTGATGCATTTGTTTATTTTAGTTCCTTGGTTTTTTTTTTTTTTTCATTTTTCCAGTTGACAGTTGGTTTCGCCTCCCTGCTTGCATCAATTTGGAACTTGGAGGAAAAGAACCAAATGAAATGCATTTTACACCCTTAATATGTATATTAGTATGTATACACAAAATGTATACATATTTTGTGTGCAGTTTTGCAAAATATACACACTGTATAAAGCTGTTTGCCTTTGTATGGTGTTTCATTGCACATTATCACTAATGCACACATTTTAGTGCATTTTACCCTTATAATGTGGTTTTTGTATGTATATAAAGTTTGGAGATCTGTTTTGCAATTATGAGATGTGGAGAAAGCAAACAATAACTGCATGTTTATTCTCATGTTGATTTGAAAAGTATGGGTTTGGTCAGTTCTTATCTAATACAAACCTTAGCATTCATATATAATAGAACAGAGCCTATGTAGCAACTATACTGTATGTTTCGGCTGTATCCAAAGAGAACTAATGCCCCAAGCTTACCTTTGTAGAGGGCTTTTTAGTTTGAAAGGACTTGTAAGAAAAACGCTATCTCATTAGGACAGGTGTATTGCGCCCACTTAACATAAAAGCCATATTAATTAGGTCTACAAATGTTCTATTTTCCTTGTTAGAAGAAATGAAAGTTTGTGCTGTTTTGGTGACAGACCAAATAACCAATAGTCATTTCATTTACATTTTTTTCCTTTCATTTTCAGAAAAAAAATATGCATAGCTATTTTCACTGAAGTGTCAGGTGCAAAAGTTTATTTCAGAGTTCTGTCTCCAGATAAATGTTTAGGAACTGAAATCAAATTTACAGTTTTTTTCATTTTTATTTTATTGCAAATATTTCTATACCACTTTTCATTTGCATGGGTCTGAAGTAATTTGCAACTTCATTGTAGCATGAGCAATGGAACTGAAGCTCAGGACAATAGATTTCCTGAAAGAGTTTATTTCCAAGGGAACAGCTCCCCACATTATTTTACATAGAGCTTTTATTTTCATTCTCTGTAAAGCTCTATTGGAGGCCTAACCATTGTTGTATGCTTTTATTCACCACTTAAGCAATTATTATAAAACCAAAATAATATAATACATAAGAGTGCGTAGGTGAGGGAAACAATAAACACTATGTAGATGAATGGATGCCAATTTTTTTTATTTTTTAAATCAGTTTTTAGTAGACTGCATTAGCACTGGGGGCTAATGTACCATATAGAAATTAGGAGATCATTTGACAAGCACCACAGGAAAAGTCTATCTTCATGTAGCTGCCAAATAGAAATCAACAGGGTGCAACACATGCAGCAGGGCCTCCTCTGAAGATTGTGGTGGCTGGGAAGGTCAACATTCTCTGCAATAAACTGGTCTTAAGTTCTACATTACCTTGTTTACCAGTACAAATGGCATCCATTGTAGGTCCTTTAGCAGAGGTTTCAAATGTGTCATAAGGCATCCCAGTCAGTAATCCCACTGTTGCATCCTGCACTAGCTAAAGTTCCTGAACCACCCTCTACCGGCTACCCTACACAGAGTGTGGTCATAGTGAAATATTATAGGTATCTTAACCCAACAATTCAGTCTCAAGTTTACCAATGTATGGCTTGCAGTGGCCAGGATAACCTTGTCCAGAAATAGGTGCAACTAGCATCCTAATTCAAGCTGCTAGGAGACTATCTTAGCAGCAGAAGTCACTTGGGCCTCCAGTGAAGCAGTGGATCCAGGAGTACCCCTTTCAAACTGTATCAGCACACTGATAACTCCTTGCCTCAGATTCCCGAATGATGACACCCAGTGGCTATATATAGCTAATAAACAGCACTAGGAATGATATGGTATCTTGAAGGAACACTGCCCAAAAGCTAGGCTACAGGTTATTATCTGCAACCTGTCTGTAGTAAAGAGCAAAGCCATCATAAAATAGCATAACCCCACCTCCCCCAGGTCCTCAGAGTTTGTCCAAGAGGATTTAATAAGCACTGCCATCAAAAAGCTACTACAAGACTGAGTAGGAGCAACAGACTCACACCCCAGTAGTATTCTCCAGGAAAGCTTACTGAATGTATTTCCATTGCTGTCAACTTCTTGTGCAATTTCTCACAAAATTGAGTATTTGGGGCAGTAGTTATTTAAAATGTCTAGGTCTAGGGAGCACTTTGTTGTTGTACCATCACATCCTCTCAGGAAATGCTGTTTTCAGTGCTCCCTGAACCTGCCCAATACAATATTTTTAGCTAGCCCAGATAAGCCATAAAAGGTGTGATGAATCAAATTGTTATAAACATATTATCCACATCCTCGGAACCTGAAACCATTTCAATAAAACTGGACACAGTGGTGCTTTGGACTCTGCATCTGGACTTACTTCAGTCACAATGTTCAGATCCTTATGAAGGCATAATTGAATTTCTGTGACAGGCAAGCTAACACAAGCTTATGGTTGGGAATTCATTTGTTAATGACCTCCCATCAGAAGAGCTTTCCTATGAATCTGTCTTGTCTAATCTGACAGTTAATTAGATATAAGAGCATGTGCAATTGATTGTAGGGATCAATTACAATTGGTTATTGAACAAGCTCTAAGATGAATTATTGGACAATTACCTGAATATATATGTTGTGTGACTGGTGGTCAGTTATCTATATAATTGGCTTTTTAAAAATGTTTCAGTGAGGACACGATTTGATTTTACAGTGATCTGTTTATTTCTCTTGTTATAGTCTAAAATCTATCTATTCCTGGTCTACAGAATTGTGTTTATCACAAGAAGTCCCATTAAACCTTAAAGGGCTTTCATTCAAGAGCCCAAGGACATGATAATACATTGTACAGATATATATTCACTGATATATAGGACTGAAAGTACAGCTGTGTGTCAATGGCCTCTTGAAATTCTCCACAGTAGTCATGGGCAATGAGGGGAAATAGTTTATAACATCAGTGTGTAACACTACTTGTGATGGTGGTGTCAGTGAGGCAAATAGACACAATAAATGGATACCAGATTACTAAGAGATTAAACAATGCAGCTGTAGATCCTTGTAAGCAAACCATTAAAGAAAGGAAAAACTGTTAAAGATGTAAAACAGTGGCTGGAATCCAGTTGATTCGCACAACTGTGGAATGGGTTCCCTCCCTCTGGCAGATTCTCCTTTACACGGGTGGGCACCCACTGATTGTGAAAATAGGTTACATGGCCCTTTGTGTGAAGGGAAGTGTGCCAGAAGCAAGAAAAAGCTGTGCAATTCCTCTTACACATACTTAAATTACGAATGGGTTTTGTATCTGCTGCCATTCAGATACTCAGCATGAGGTTAATGGAGGGTACATAAAAATTATATATAGAACTCTGTTCTGCAACTGACATGTGAGTCTGTAATATAAGAAATATTAATTGATGTATGCAAGATTATATAACTCCAGGTTTTCATCAGGACAGTGATCTACTGGATCAGCGAAAACACTGCTTTGGTGTTCAGTCTGAAACAGGAGAGGATCTCTACTTTTCTGTGGAATTAGAATGCGACCTCTTACTATGGGAAAAAGCCTTCCAATCAGCTACTTTTCTAGAAGTGGAACGGATACAGGTAATCTGTGATGCTGACTTTATTTTGCAACATTTTATGGACAGCAGTAGCAAAATACATACGGCAATACAGTGATGGGCAACTTTTTAAAAAGCCAGTTTTGGAATAATTCAATTAAAAAAATTAAAAGGTGGTTAGTAATCAATCCATATAGATGGAAAGGATGCTCATTGAATTCCTCTCTTACATCAGTTAGGGTTATCTCAACACAGTGAGAGACCTGGATGAGGAATTTAAATCCCCACGGGTTTGCTCGCATCCAATGCAAAAGTGAGAAAAAGAAATCCTATTTCCTGCTAAGACATTTTGCAGTTTATGGAAAATACCTCTGGGAAGAGCATCCTTTCTCTCTAAGAAGAAGAGTTTATCCTCAAACGCACACACGCATATGGTGCAAGCACAGAAAGATGAACCCAATAGTTTCCAAAATTGGGCCCTTAGATATATTCTTGGAATAGAACTCCCAGAAGCTCTGATCATTTGATGTAATTGCTAGGGTTTCTTGGTGTTGTGGTGCAGAATCCCAGGTTTAGAAAGCTTTGGAGCTGATGTTTTAGCTATTTTAGATATGGTTAGATATTTTTAAAAATGAATGAATCAAGGGAGCAGCTACCACAATTTTACAAAACTTGTGCAAGTTACATAGCTTGCAGAAGTAATGAAATGTGTATAAAACCACTGAATCAACAGCATGATAAAATATTTTATCTTATTGAAAGATGAGGAGAAAGCAATGGCTAATTCTTTATCTTTGCCTGACTACAAAAATGAAACAAACAAGAATTTCCATTCCTGTAGTTGGGTGTGCCATTGAAACACATCATTACAAATGATGATATTTTATATGCAATGTTTTGCATTCCATGACTTGAAAATAATAAAGGAAAATTCAAAAGTCGTTTGATGTTCCCAGCCAGACAAGAGTGTTAATTTGGCTGCTTGCACTATAGAGCCGTGACTTTCATTTGATTCTCCTATGCTCTGTTATCAAAAACCCCATTACTGACTGAGATTACTTCTTAGAAGAGACTAGTCAATTACCTAATTTAATCTAAAAATCAGGACAAGGCTGATGGTTGAGGAAACAAAACAAATGCAGGAGTAGGTGTTTCTCAAAACTTGGAAAATCCCTCCCACCCCCATAGCAATAAGTGCAATATATTTATAATAAGTAAAGGATAAACATGAATAGAAAATAGCCCTGGAATGTCCCCCACTCCTAATAAGGGTCCTTTTGCTTAACACTTAGGGAAATGCATCCTTTTCAAGCAGGTAGTGAAAATACACCCCCTTTGCCCCCAAAATTCAGGTTTCTTGAAATAATTTACATCTTTTAATTTTTCTCTCTGCCCACCCGACTGCTGAATGAGGGCAGCTTCACCCTTTTGTCTCCAGGCAAACCATCTTAAGGATTTACGTTTTGACTGTAACTGAAAATAGTGGACAATGATGTTCTGCAGAATGAGTAGCCATGGACTTCACATTATTGGGAGCCATAAATTAAGAAAAGACTATGATAGCTGGCACAGACATTAGAACTGGAGGGTGCAAATACAATATTTGTCCATGAATAAGACACTACTTTTTCCTAAAACCATTACACTAAAAATTGAGGGGCACCTTTTACACCAAAGTAAACTGAGTGCTCACTGGAAGGACAGATCCTGAAGCTGAGGCTCCAATACATTGGCCATCTTATGAGAAGAGAAAACTCCCTGGTAAATACCCTGACGTTGGGAAAGTGTGAAGGCAAGAGGAGAAGGGGATGACAGAGGATGAGATGGATGGACAGTGTCTTTGAACCACCAACATGAATTTGATCCAACTCTGGGAGGCAGTGGAAGACAGGAGGGTGTGGTGTGCTCTGGTCCATGGTGTCATGAAGAGTCGGACATGATTTAACAACTAAACAACAACAAAACTGAGTACACAGAGAGAACAAAACGGCCCGTACCTTGCCTCTGCAAACAGGCTTCCTTCAGTCACAAGGCTTAGCTTTGTACAGTCAGGAGACTTAGCTTTGTCCAATCACAAGCCTTATGGAACTGACGTCAGCTGATGCTGAACAAACCAATTGGAACACACCTCATTGGAGGTGGAGCCTGTAGGCTCATATTCAACAGGGACTCATAATGTCCAAGCGTTCTGAGCCCAGGGGCTGAATACTCAAAGCTAAGATTTCTTAATTTTTGCGTTTGAAAAGTGGGGGGGGGGGCTTCTTATAAACGGGGGGCATCTTATAAACGGAAAAATACATTATGTTCTGAGACATATTCAAAAGATACGTTACAACTGAACCATGTATAGAACTCATTTACCTTTCTTTTGATTACTTTGGAGCATATAAACCTGAGATGGGAAACATGCAAATCCCAATATCCTTAGGGTTCTCCAGTGCCAACCCATATCTTCATTTTTAAACAAAAAAAAGTCAAAAGTCCCTTTTGGGGAGCTTGGTAGGTAATTTTGCCATATTTTGAAATGCATGGAGCACCCTTCCTACTGCCCCACTGTCCAAAACCTTAAAAACAAATGCAGAAGCTTTAAACTCCAGTCAGATGTTTCAAAATATATTATAAACCTTGTCTCCTTTCCCAAGCCTATTTCAATATATTTCAATATATTTTCCCAGACTGGTTTAGGGTCTGGCTTAGTTTTAGTCAATTCCATGTCACGCGTGGCTTTGTTAAGGATATGGGTTCTTTTTTTTTTTTTCAAGGCTGAGTGTACATAGAACAGCCTGGTTCCAGTTTTCCTGGTGGTGGGATTCATTAATTGCTTGTCCAAGCAGAAGGGCCTGTTGTGCTGAATGGTGTAATCTCTGGCTTGTGTAACTGCAAGACAGAAACAGGAGAAGTAGTCACAGAGCACTTCCGTCATGGAACCTTTATTCTCTATGTATTTGCAAAAAATACATGTGGCTGATGTATTTCTAATTTCTCTCTGGATTCTCTTCTCTTGAGTGTATTCCAGGTGAAGTATTGTTCTAGTCCAGTGGTTCTTAACCTTTGTTACTCGGATGCTTTTGCACTGCAACTCCCAGAAACCCTAGTCAGGACAGCTGGTAGTGAAGGCTTCTGGGAGTTGCAGTCCAAAACTCCTGAGTAACCCAAGGTTAAGAACCAGTGTTCTAGTCATCTGATCAATCCAAACACCCTAGAGGAGTAAAATAAAGCCATGGGAAGGCACACGTTATCTGGGAAAATCGTCTTCATTGATCCAATTCCTGCAGTATTTAATATGCAGAAGGGAAGAGCACATTGCATGGTTAACAAAAAAGTGTTCTGCCTTCCTTTGCTCCCACACTGCAGTTCCCAACTTGTGGTGATTTTCAGTTTGTAAGTCTTATTAAAATCAAGAGGATTTATAACATTGCAACTTCCAAAGGGACATTATTCTGATGCATAATCTTTATTGTAAAGGATCTGAGGGAGATGAGTGTGCAAATTAACCTGAGTCAAGATTATATTAACTTCTTTCTACTGATTTTTGACAGCTAGAATTTGGTGTCAACAGTCTCCAAATATCTGCTATTTCAAAAATAGACCTGAATGAGCTTTACAGCAGACTATTCTTTCTCAGTTTTAATGTCTTCTGCGAAAGTACTGTATACTGAAGGTCATAGGTCAGAGAAAAATAATGCTTTTGGCTCTACTCCTCAGCTTAGGCAACTATTTACAGACCCAATTTTAAGATTCTTTGTTTTTGGAGCGCATTAGACATGGGTGATTAAATACTGAGTTGCCTGTTATATGGGAAATTTTCAGTTTGAGAAAGTTTTTATGGCTTTCAGTGCATGAAATCAAAAATCAAAAGCAAATGATTCACTCTTTTTATGGCAAGTGTTATGTTTTTAAGGTTTACACTAATACCTATAAAAACTTTGACACTAAGTACTCGCTTGGCAATGTTCTTCATTTTTCTCTCTCCAAGTTCACAGCTAAAGGGATTAATTAAAATAAGCTGAAGAATTATAGGTAAAATAAAACATTTGGTGAGGACCCAGAGAACAAAAGGCTGGAAACAGATCTTTTACCATTGTAAATTGTGGTGCATATCAATCTCTCTTTACCAATTTGAGACAATTGCTCAAAGACCATTATCATCTTTAAGTTTTTCCACTGTTTCCTGCTAGGAGGTATGTTTGGCACTGATTGTTTCCATAAATGAAGAAAGGAGAATAACCCTTAGGTAGAGTGATTGATGGAACACATCCAGAACTCACAGGAAGAAGTGAACTGATAAATTAGAGCTTCAAGGTGTGCGGCTAGGGTATTTAGAACAGAACATTTCACGGTGTCAGAGCATCTCCCCATAATCACCTGCCACATATGTGAAAGTGATCCATACTGCTTCTACAACACACAGTGCCATAACATTTTCCCCCTTATCCTAGGTATATTGAAAAAGGGGCAGATCCAAGTCCATTTGAGGAAAAGGACTATCTCTCAAACCTTTTCACCCTATTTTGTGTGATATATGTTGTTTAAATATATATATATGGTGTGTGTGTGTGTGTGTGTGTGTGTGTGTGTGTGTGTGTGTGTTTAAATTAATGAACTAATGTCTTCCAGAATATTGCTGTCATTAAAATAGATCATATCCTTGCACACAACATCTCCTCCTCCTCCTCTTTCACTCAAATCCTGATATTTTTGATGACAGACAAGCCTCCACCCCTGTTGAGTGAGGGATGTTGTAGCTGGTGGTTTGAGAGGGATCAGGGAGAACATACATGTGGATATAGACAATCCCTCACTCAACAGGGGTGGGGGCCTTAGATATAATCTGTCTTATCTTTATCATGCTGCCCTTTCATCCCTCCCCAGAATGATCAGGACCACATCCATCAGACCGCTGTTAATGACCCATGACAATGGGTGGAGAAGGACTCTGGAGATGGGATTTTCACTCTCCCTTCCTCATCCATTGTCCTGCTAATGAGCCTGTTCAGACTAGGAGGAAGTGAAACCAACATGGATGATATCTCAGGGGTCACCTACGAACTCTCCTCAAACTAAAGAAGCTACTTGAATAAGTAGCAAAATGTTTCAACCCAATAAGAAAGAGGTCCAGTTGCCATAAATCAACTTCCACATCTTTAGCAGCCATGTGCCAAATGAATGAATGAATGAATAAATGAATGAATAAATAAATAAATAAATAAATAAATAAATAAATAAATAAATAAATAAAGTGCAGCAAGGGCATCATTCTCCAGATTTACCATCAGTGCAGTCAGGTCAAGTTCACCATTGCAGACATGCTCAACAGTATCTGAGTTCACCCAGCTGTTTATTTGACTAAATAACAAATGTGCTCCAGAGGTATGAAAGATAAAAGACACTTTTTGAGGATTTATGTAGAAATGGTGGTTAAAATGTAGTCCATCTCTTTCAGATACTTTAAAGGATAAAAGGACTCTCTCTCGTTCTTTCTCTCTCCATCCTTTATTCAAAATCGGTAAATACTGTGAATTTTCTTCTTATGTGCAGAGAAAACAGAGCACTTTCAGTTCAATTTAGGATGAGTCATATACCACAGACTCTAGAGTTTAAGATACCAGAGGCTTTGTACTGCCCTAGTTAATCTGGATTGTTTTCAATCTCATATCTTCCCCATAAGCAGAGGATAGACAAGAAAAGCCACCATCTGTGGACTGGATACATGCTTTGTCCTGGTTAGTGAAAGCTGCATAGGACATAGTGCTAGCTGGAGTTCCCACTTCATCTTTTTAAAACCCAATGCCATATGGTCCTAGCACTAAAGTTGGGCCATTTTGTATAGATAAAACAATCCTTTGAAGGGAAGGCAATCTATCTCAAAACTGCTGAGAGCTATAGACTATATTTCAGGGATTACTACCAGAACTGTATGCTTTTTTTAAAAATGGAATATTGTGCCATTTGCATCTGCCACATAGTTCATCTTTATTTACTTGAGTTCCAACATATTTGTTTAAATGATAACCTATGACTTCATTACAATTTTCCCTTTGAATAAAAAGGATGTCACAGTTGACTCTTTACTGAACTAGTTATGCCACAAAGACATGGGGAAAAAAATAAGTGAAACTGCATTCAGTCCAGACATTCTCCCTTATGAGTGTGAACTAAGAGGGGCAAGAATATTATTACAATTAGCAAAGAGGATCCTGGCAAATAGAAGGGGGAGATATGGAGGCAGTGACAGATTTTAACTTCTTGGGCTTCATGATCACTGCAAATGGTGACAACAGCCACAAAATTAAAAGACACCTGCTTCTTGGGAGAAAAGCGATGACTAACCTAGACAGCATCTTAAAAAGCAGAGACATCACCTTGCCGACAAAGGTCCACATAATCAAAGCTATGGCTTTTCCAGTAGCAATGTATGGAAATGAGATCTGGGCCGTAAAGAAGGCTGACCACCGGAGAATTGATGCTTTTGAATTGTGGTGCTGGAGGAGACTCTTGAGAGTCCCCTGGACTGCAAAGAGACCAAACCTATCCATTTGGAAGGAAATCAATCCTGAGTGCTCACTGGAAGGACAGAGCCTGAAACTGAGGCTCGAATACTTTGGCCATCTCATGAGAAGAGAAGACTCCCTGGAAAAGACCCTCATGTTAGGAAAGTGTGAAGGCAAGAGGAGAAGGGGATGACAGGATGAGATGGTTGGACAGTGTCACTGAAGTGACCAACATGAATTTGATCAAATTCCGGGAGGCAGTGGAAGACAGGAGGGCCTGGCGTGCTCAGGTCCATGGAGTCACAAAGAATCAGACATGACTTAACGACTAAACAACAACAAGCAAAGAGGAACAAATCACCTTGGGAGATTGTGAGCTCTCCAATAAAGATGGCATTCAGGGGAAACTTAGACAGCCACCTGTCTGATATCCTTGAACAACAACAGCACTGGTTAAAAGAGGGAGCAGTGCTGACATGATTTCCTCTGTATGGCTGATGGGTGGCCTAGCGCTCTCTCTCTCTCTCTCTCTCTCTCTCTCTCTCTCTCTCTCTCTCTCTGTGTGTGTGTGTGTGTGTGTGTGTGAAAGAAACACAGAGAGAAAGATCAGTAGAATGGCTAAGAAGGTACATGTAAATTGTTCCCCAGCTGCAGCGAAAGGCTCAAATCTTGTTTGTGCAGTTACGCTGCATTGATGTCTTCAGCTGTGGTGATCTTTCGGAAATAAAACATTACTGGATTCCCCTGATGAAGGTCCCAAGGGCTCCCACAGAACCTCTTTCATCACTGGGAAGTCACTACAACCCACGGGATGGAGAGAGTCTTTCATTTCCAAAAATCGCGAGCACTGATATGACTTTACCAGTGCTGATGAATTTCAGAAATAAAATACTTCCTCACTGTCTTATGGCCCACAATGGCTTCCCCATGATGGAAGTGTTTCCATGGGAGCCTTGGGACCTTTTTGAGAGGAAAACACTGTCTTTTTTTACTTCTGAAATCACCGTGGCTGATTACATTATTAGCCTGACACACTGTAGCTGCAAAAGCAAGATTTCAGCCAGTGACTTTTATTCTTTGTCTCTCCTGTTAATGACCAATTGCATTAAAAATAAATATCTGATTACTACATATTATGTTTATATAACTGTTTCTCAGCAATGAAAGAATTTTTGCCAAACATAGAAGTAGCACTACAGAGAAAAATGCATGCAGTAGGGATTCTCTGTCTTTATTTATGAAGGATTTCAGCAACTCAGGTCTTTGGGGGGAATGGCTAAAACTAAACAGCTGCATTCATACAGGATCCACACCTCTCAATGTATACTGTCCCCATTGTCCCTGAAAACCTACACCTGAGTCTGGGTGTAAATGCACACTTGCTTGTCTTCTCCCCATATGCAACATTATAATCACTTTGCAATAGGGTGAAATATTTTGTGGTGCTGTTAATAACAAGAGAATAAGATTGGTTGGTTGGTTGGTTGGCTGGCTGGCTGGCTGGCAAAAATGGAGACAAATCACTAAAATGCAAATTGTACAAAGAATAGCTGCTGTTTTGTTGCATGTACTTTTGAGGATCACACATATTGGAGGGTTTGTTTCCATCTTTTTAAACAATCTTCCAGTTGTTCTGTGCTTGCTGTATGGGCGTATGCTTTGCTTCTCAAAGGAAAGGATGCTAGTTCTGTGCAGAGAAAAAATGCATGGGTTAAGGGACCCTGAAGAGATAAATTAGTAATGTTTATATTGTTCTGCTTGGAGATGAAAAATCTTGTGTGCCTTGATAATTACATGTTGATTCATTTCAAATCAAGACAATGACAATGTCAGATTTTATGACATTGCTACTCTTTTTACATTGCTGCTCCTAAAGATCACATTTTTGGGAGAAATAGGTGATTATTAGCGGAAACCAGCCACATATATTTACCCTGACTCCTGGACATTTTGTGAGCTGTCCTGGAATCAGGTTTGTGGCAGGATCACATGAATTCATAATGTTTTAAATAATCAATGAAGCCAATTTTCGAACATTAACATGTAAGATTTGAGTGGCCTTGTGCTTGCTCAACCATCAACTTCTTTTGCTACTATCTTGAATAGACCCCTTCTTCAGTACCCTGTTTCCCCTAAAATAAGACTTAACCTGAAAATAAGCCCTAGTATGATTTTTCAGGATGCTCGTAATATAAGCCCTACCCCAAAAATAAAGTGTTGTTAAGTGAAACCCCACCCTCCACCATTGTACAGCATTGTGCGGCAACCAGAAGATGACATGACTATATTTGAATAAAATGTCAATTGTTGTACATGGAAAAAAATGAAACATCCCCTGAAAATAAGCCCTACTTCATTTTTGGACCCTGTCTTATTTTTGGGGAAACATGGTAGCTTGCCAGAATATTTTATATCAGAGCATCAGCTACTCATGGGGCAGGCTCCCAGCCTTGCATTTGCCCTTCATAGATGGAGTTCAGCTTCAGGGAAGGTGTATGTTGCAGAAAACCAGCAGTCTGTTCTACTCAGCAGCCTCCTGAGTAGCTCTGTGATTAACTGTCTTCTTCTTCTTCTTCTTCTTTTGCTATGTTATTAATGTTTCAATAATGCGTACATCAGAGAGAATGATAGTAGGAATCACTTCATCCATAAAATATTATAGAAGCAAGAGGGCATATACACTAAGCACTAAATACAATTTATCCCCAGACTTATTTAAAGTGAAGATTTAATATAAATGTTGATTGAACAATGGGGATATTCTCAACATAAAAAAGGATATGCAAAAGTAGACTTCAGTTCATAACTTAATTCATATTCTGTCATTGTTTTTGTAATCTTTTAAAGTGTTCTGTTCTGTTTTCAAACATATGGGATTGGGAGCCAGATTTAGTCATACTTAGAATAGAGCCATTGAAATCATTTGGAATTACTTGACTCATGACTAACCTAAATTCCACTGATTACAGTAGCTCTACCCTAAGTGTTGCTACAATCGGTCCAACTCATTTAATTTAGCCAAAACTGTATCAGAAGCATTCTTTTGAATCTTATATTAAACATTCCATTTGACATGTTCTCTAATTCTAGCAACAGTAATCTTCTTGCCAATTAGTGGCTGAAATCCTGTTACTTAGTGTAGCAAGTCACACTAGAATAGACCTGTTGAATCAATTGAGATGTGGTTAGTCAACTTTTCTGTATGTTCCATTGATTCAAATGGGCCTACTCTAGTTGCAACTCACTATGCTAAAGTATGTTGGAAATAAAGTGGATTCATTTGAAGCAATGGAACTTATGGAAAAGCACACTCACTAAATACCCAATTATTCAATGGACCTACTCTAAGTGCAATTTAGCAGCAGGATTGCAGCCATTATGTGCCTTCAGCAATCTACATCATAATCTTGTAAACCTTACTTTTAAAGATTAAACTAATATTTAGCAATCAGAGCTTGAAAGACAAGTGCAAAAGTCTCAATTGATTAAGATTTTCACTTGAAGATTCAAAAACCTGTGAAAGTTTTCAGTAACGATAATCGGCAATATTTTTAGAATGCTGCTGGTATTCATACAAGGCTTGTGTAACTTACTATAGTTAAATGTATTCTCGAAGGCTTTCACGGCCGGGATCTGATGGTTGTTGTGGGTTTTTCGGGCTCTTTGGCCGTGTTCTGAAGGTTGTTCTTCCTGACATTTTGCCAGTCATCTTCAGAGGAACAGGAGTAGGAACTCTATCCATGCTCAACAGAGCAGATGAGATCTCTGAAGTGTCAGTTGAGCTCTCCAGACTAGCACTTTCCAGATTCATTGGAGCTGACTTTTGTTGATCATTTGCTCCTCTCTTCTTTTCTTTGTATTTCCCTAGTCACCCTCCAGTTACCATGGATTATTTGTCTGGACTGAAAAGGGTAATAAAGAATGATGAGTGATCAAGAAGCATTGTCCATAAAGATCAAAAGGACACATATTTGGCATGCAGAGGCCATTGATCCGAAATATAATTTCAGAAATCTCTAGTTAAAAAGAGCACATCCCATCAAAACACTAAACTAATTTTCTCTTACTATCAGTTTGTCCCCATTGAAGGGTGAACTGAGCTGCACAAGCTGAGCCATTACAGACACATCCTACAATCTATGTCACCCTCCCCTACTGCTGATATTGCCAGTATGATCTCTTGTTTTCTTCTTCCCTAACTAGTCAGACTCTTTCCATGCGTAATTTTTTTAAAAAATCTTTCAATTTTCATTTTGAATTTGTAATTTTTAATTTATTGGGACTTGGTTAAATTTCTAACACTATTCTAACTGTGTTTGGCAAAAACTAGGGGAAAATTAAAAGATTTTGCCTAATTATTTGAGGAATTTATTTATTCCAAGCTCAGATCTGTACAATTAATGAATGAAAAATAGATTGTACTAATCACATATCCAGTTTGTTGCATTTCCTCATTGTACATAATACGTATTAAGAATTGTTTCTCCTACTTATAATGTTACATGATGAATATGGTCAACTAAAGTACTATTTAACATGCCATGTTTTTCCAATTTCCCCCCAGTGCAAGACATATGCTTGTGTTCTAGAGAGTCATCTTATGGGGCTTACCATAGATTTTGGCATGGGCTTTGTATGCTTCGATGCAGCAACAAAGGTAAGCTGAAGAAAAACAAAATAAAACAAAATCTAATGTTCCTGTTCTGAGGATAATGTTTTGAAATTAAGTCATTTCTGAAGTCTGTCCCTATTGCAGATTTTCTTCTCTCACATCCTTGTTATCTGTCTCAAAACAGTTCTGCAGAAGATATTTTTGTAATTTGTCCTTGACATGGAGGACATTATTAGATCATTTTGCACAAACCCTCCCCCTTGATCCAATTTTTTCCTTGCTTTTTAGTTCTCCGCCTCTCTGAGCATTATGGAAAAGTTTTATCTGAAGGCTAGAAGTTACCAGTTATGAAAAGCAAAAGGAACACATTTCTGGTGGTGCCATCAAGATCAAGTTCACCCTTTGTTAGCTAATGTAGTACTCTCTGCTGCTACCATCCCTCCCTGATAAGGGATCAGATCTCTTTGGGAAGAACATTTGAGTAGGGTATTCCTTGGGCAGAGCAACCACTGGTGTCACAAGCGGTTTGGAAGAATCCAATGTTTGCTTGTAATTAGTTTAGAATAAATTTAGTCACATTCCCAGTTTGCAGTTGAAATTACCGTTTTCCAAACCTGGCTACAAATCAATACCCAGGCAGATTTGTGCATCACTGCAGCATAAGATAGATAAAGGGAGCCCACTGCAAATTGATGTTTTTGAATTATATTACGCAGTGGCCTCAATGCAGGGGGCCAGAAGCATAGCACAAAGAGCAAGGGAAGGAAGAAAGCTGTCTTATACTGAATCAGACCATAGGTCCATCTAGCCCAGTACTAGCAGCACTGACTGGTTTTCAAACCATGGCATATTTTAGAGTCCAGGTGTAAGTGACTGTGTCTAAGACCTTCTGCATACCAAACATAAACTCTGCATCCCTTCCCCGTGCCCACTGTTTGAGAATGAGAAGGCAAGGAGTAGGCTTTGCGTTCACTGTTGGCCAAATAACAGGGCTGTAATTTTAACAAGGCCAATCACAAAAAAACAACATAGTCTCAATTCATTGTCCCACTTTCCTTGTGCTCCAATCTAGTGACACGGTGTTCTCTGACATAATTCATTATCAGAGATGCATTAGCAAAGTGTGTTAACAAAGTTATGGGTTCACATTTAGATTTTTGTAACAGAAAAAAAAAATCTAACAGAAGTAAGTTAATCAAAATATTCAGCTGGCAACACTGTTCAACAGAAGAAATATCAGCTATCTAGCAGAAAGAAACCATTAGATTCAGCCTCAGTCCTTGTAATAGTTTTTCTAGCCTTATGAAATCCTACTTTGCTCATTCACCTGAAGCAAGTAATTTGTTTTGACAGGTCCATGACATACCATCAGCTCTTACATTATCATGATTATGGAAAGCTTGATCTATACTTCAGCAAAGTCAATGGGTGCCTTTCCATTGATTTCTTTTTCCACCAGAACATACCTCAGGGCTAGTCAAAGAACACTGCAGATAATTTCCCCATATTTACTTGACCTGAAAGAATAAATTTGATTTGGAACTAATCTCACACTGCTCTTTGTATTCATTTTTCCGTGAATGTCCTTGTAAATGTGTGGGGTGGGGTTTTTAGAATTAATTCTTTTTTATATAGAGGGAGAAAGAGTTTAAGTTTTCTTATGAAAATGTGTACGTTGGATGAATGAAAGCCTTTTCTGAACAGGTCAGCAAAGTACACAAAATTGAATGAGTTATATTCATTTATGTACTTGGTGTTTTTTTTAATTGTTGTGTGGTTTCTTCACTCAGTAGCAAAAAGTGTTTGGTCAACAATATGAAGACATTTCCTGTCAAAACTGCACTAATCCTTGTATATCAGGATGGGCAAAGTAGGTCACATGTCGTCTTTGAGGCCATTTTGTTAACCTCAAGGACTTACCTGATCTTCCCCAGTGCCCCTTCAAACTGGACAAAATGTCAGATGGGACAATTTTCCTGTGCTCTCCCCCCCCACACCAACTATAGAGGCCTGTGAGGTTTCTCTTCTCCCATGTTTTATTCTAAGACTCGCAACAAGTGTATATTCAAGCAAACAGGATCTGTTTGTTTGAACAGGATCTACTCAACAAGAGTAATATTCAATTATTCCAGCTGTGATGTTAAGCACAAAAACAATCATTTCCCACCCTTCTTTCACTCTCTCGTAAAACCCTACCACTTCCACTGACTCTTAAGGGTGGGTTTGCTATATTCCGGCTGCTCTCAGAATAGAATTTAAGAGAACTAAACAAAGGGCACCACAAAAAAAGATGGTTCATCAGTTCTTGAACTGAACATGCTAGGATGAAGTCTTGATTCCACCCCCACCCCCACTGTCTAGGAACAGTATGGGACTTGACAGGGCTTCTCCTGGTAAATCTAGCCAGGATTGTTTGAGGTGAGGGGGAGACCTTTTGGCAGTTAGTACTTGGAAAAGTCAATGTTTCTCACTTAGTTCTCATTCTCCCCAGAAGAAGGTTTGGAGGGCGACTTTCTGTTTCATTTCCTCTCAGCTTCCATATTCGGCTGCCTTGGGTCCTTTTAAGGAGAAAGATGGGATAAAAATATTTTACATACATACATACATACATACATACATACATACATACATACATACATACATACATACATACATACATACATACATACATACATACATACATACATACATACATACATACATACATACATACATACATCTCCTCCTGCTGTGATTCAATTTCTTTAATAGTCACTGTCTCCTCCATAAATATATCTCGTTCCCTGGTTCCTCCAAGGCATTCAGCCATACCTCTTATTCTTCATTATTCTCTCCTTATAATCTCTCCTTCAGGGCTGCACTTCCCCTCTCCCTCCTTCCTCTTACGCTTTTCCTCCTCTTTTCCCACTAACCCACCTACTGCTTCTGATTCTTCTTTTATTTTCCTTATCTCCCAACTCTCTTTCCTCAGAGATAATTCTTCCGTTCACAGGTCTTTTTTGTTTCCTACTCTTTCTGCATTGGTTTGATTTTGATATTTTATCATTGTTTCTCCCAGTTTAACTGGGGAACTAGAAATTGAAATCTTTTTTGCAAAAAAACCACAAAAAAAAAAGGAGCAAGGTGACCTTCTGCCTTGTTTTGTCCCAAGCCTCCCTGAAAACAAAAAACAAGATTGGGGTTTCAGCCAGTTATGGTTTCAGTTTTGCTGTTCTGTTTATGTGTTTGTTTTTATATTTGGAGGGATAGTTTGTCCACAGAAAAAACTAGACAGCATCTTAAAAACCAGAGACATCACCTTGCCGACAAAGGTCTGCATAGTCAAAGCTATGGTTTTTCCAGTAGTTATGTATGGAAGTGAGAGCTGGACCATAAAGAAGGCTGACTGCTGAAGAATGGATGCTTTTGAATTGTGCTGCTGGAGGAGACTCTTGAGAGTCCCCTGGACTGCAAGGAGAAGAAACCTATCCATTCTGAAGAAAATCAACCCTGAGTGCTCCCTGGAAGGACAGATCCTGAAACTGAGGCTCTAATACCTTACCCATCTTATGAGAAGAGAAGACTCCCTGGAAAAGACCCTGATGTTGGGAAAATGTGAAGGCAAGAGGAGAAGGGAATGACAGAGGATGAGATGGTTCGACAGTGTCATCAAAGCTACCAACATGAATTTGACCAAACTCTGGAAGGCAGTGGAAGACAGGAGGGCCTGCCATGTTCTGGTCCAGAGTGAGACACAACATAATGACTAAACAACAACAAAATTTGTCCACCATGGAATCTTGGAACTCCTTCCCTCAGGAAGTGCAGTTGGCCCCTTCTTTCCTTTCCTTCCACTGTCAGCTGAAAACACTTCTTTAGAAAGGCTTCTAGGGAGCTAAGAGGCAACTGAGATGGCGAGATATTTTTAAATTTTATAGTTTTTAATTTATAAAAATATGCATATACTATAGTTTTAAGTCTTAATTGATTTATTTTACTTAATTGTTAATTTTCGTTTTAAAAATCTTAATCCATGTATTTATTCAGTGTCACTTGTAGCCCACTTTTCTCTCGATGAGGTGTCCACTAGCACAAAAAGGCAAGATAAGAACCAGAATGAATGGGTGGATGAATAAATATTTATTCAGATTTTTAACTGATGGACACCCCACAATTGCCTACCCCTACTTTATATAATCCTTGTAATTCTGCCCCTCAGTCCATGTGACTATAGACAGAATTGCAGACAGGAAAAGAGGAAGGTTCTCACCAGTTCTGTAGTCCTTCTTAAGTGAACTGGAGGAAATGTACGTAATAAATTAAACAAATCAATGAATTAACAATGAAGTACAATAAACTTGTAAAAGGAATGTCCAGCATTTCACCCAATTTAGTCTGAGAAATTCATGTTTAAAGTTTCAACAAGTTCTTTCTTTCAGAGCTTTGGGTGTGAATCTTAGGCTTTTCAAAAATGAGGGTCCATCATCATCATCATCATCATCATCATCATCATCATCATCATCATCATCATCATCACCACCACCACCACCACCACCACCACCACCACCACAATAATAATAATAATAATAATAATAATAATAATAATAATAATAATAATAATAATAATAATAATAATAACAACGACGACGATGATGATGATGATGATGAGAATGCAAATGGAGTAGGCTTTAGCAATAACAAAACTAAAAGACTGACTGAAGTAAGCTTTTGGGGGTTTTAGCCCCATCAATCATCACAGAAAGTATTTACTGTATGTGTTTTAAGTGGACACATACACACAAAACTCCTTCATGTAAGTTACTCCTTCAAAAAGTTAATGATCCTGCTGCCCCACCTCCTTCTACTCCTCAGCTTGTCCAACTCACAAGTAATCCATTTCATTGCTTGGAAACTGTGAGAGCCATGGACAAAAGCCTTTCATCAATGAAAATCTCCCCCGGGGGGATATTGTCACAGTTCCATAGGTGTCATTTATGTAACAGGATTTGGGCCATAGATATACTAACTTTGTATAATCTCAGGCCTATTAACAGTGCAGATATTTTGGATTTCATTCCCAAGCTCACTTTATTTCTAATAAATTAAGAATTTCAGTAATGAGAGATAGGTATCGAGGGGTGATCTGATGAGAGGAACAGGTTTATCTTCTTCTGTCCTTGCTGTGGAAGGAAATCAATACAGTTAACCTGTGTATTCCCAGATTAGTGGAAGTCTTGCCCTGGGTGAAGTTTATGATTGTCCATCCCTATGCAATCTAATAGCGATTGGCCAAAATCCTGTTGCTTAACATTGTAAATCTGATTAGAGTAGGGTTACTGAATCAGGGACTTGGCAAGTCAACATCTTTGTAAAATCCGTTGATTCAAATGGACCTACTCTAGCTGTGACTTACTATCCTAAAGCAATACCACCAATACAGAAACAGATTAGAAGAAAATATAGTGGTAGTAATTCCTGCAAAGCCTTAGGGCAACCTCTCCCAGCAGCTTCAAATTAACATTAGAGAACATGGGAAACAATCTGGGCCCTTCTTGCTCTCCACTAGTAAAAGGCCATGAGTTATTGATATTCACCTTATGAGTTATTGATACTCAGCAGTTGTATCTAATGACAAATAATTATCTTGCAAGGGAGATGTGGTGTAGGTTAATTCATGATATAATTTCTTCCTTCACCCCACTGCTCACAAACAATCAATTGTTATTATTTTAAATAAAGCTAAATGGAAGAAACAAAAGAGTAAAGCTTGTGAATAAATTCACTTAAGTAGAAACCCAAGTAGAAGGTATCTATCTAGTGATGGTACATATTTGCTTTAAAAGGTGTTTCATATCTAAAGATTGTGAATGGGCACATATGTGTAGTATTCAGAAAAAAATGTAGAGGAACTAAATGGAAATATGGTATCAAAATATCTTAAAATTAAGATTCCTCGCTTGCTTTGCTTGCCGAGTACATTAATGCATATTCATAGACTCTCAACTTTTATTTATTCACTGCTGCTTATGTGGTTGCTCTGGAGACTTCCAGACAAGCTATACATGACTTTGCAGCTGTAGTTTTTAATACTGCCAATATATTTTTCCATCTGCCCTAGCAAAATTTGAATGACAGCCAATTCCATTTTCGAAATGCTTTGCCAATGCACTCCCCCCCTCATTTTAGTAAATCATCGTGATTCTCGCAGAAAGTGTCATGGGGAAAGGAAGAGTGTCTCTGCTCTGTTTCTATCCTGCCTGCAGATAGCTTCTGTGAGAATGTTTGACTGATGAGTAATTATTCCTGCTCCCCTATTGGAACAGGAATGAAAGATACCTCCTTCATTCATTCCCTGTTGACAATGGGCATGACTGTATCCAAGGCCTTTGCAGTATGCCATTGTTCCAGTTGTTTCTTTTTTTGTTTGTTTGTTTGTTGATGTTAAAATATTAAAGTTACAGAATCTTGAAAATACTAGAAGTCTGGGTGAACAAATATGACTTAATGGTGGCAGCTTAGATTCAAAGGCAGACTTGATTACTAGTTTTTTTATGGGGGAACAGACAATGAAGATGAGTTGCCTGTGGGATTCCTGAAGGCATATGCCTAGAGCCTGGAAGAGTTAAATCAGGGCTGTCATTTCTAGAAAGCCCAGATCAGTATGTCGCTACAGTCTAGTCCAAAAAGAGCAACTGCTTTAAGCTCTGCATACGAATGGCCATTGCTCAAAGGATGATGTTCTACTAGACAGACACTTGATGTGAGCCAGTAGAGATATTATCCTCTGAACATCAACAGTTTTGCAAGCCAAGCAACTTTAGCGTCTTCCATATTTTCCAAAACTGAATTGTCGCCAATTGACAATAATACTGAATCACCAGCTTCCATTAAATCAGTTGTGCCAAAACAGGCATAAGACGCAATGCCCAAGAAATAGACACTATTTGTCACCATACCAATCTGGCATGCATAACGATATTTCTTTTTTCATGGTTGAGCAAGGTGGCAGGAAGTGATGGCTGAGGCATTGTATATTTCCTACTGTGAGAATTTCAGTTGCTGCCAAATGAGTTCTGTAGCAAAAGTGAATGATAAGCATGTTGTATGAAGGGCTCATTCCTAGCATGGAAGCCTCGTTTCAAAAAGTGCATCTTCAGATTTAGTACCAAAAATAAGAAAGATGTGGTGTTGTTAGAGGTTTCCATGGGGACAAGATTTGTCTCCTAATAAAAACATGCAGAGGCAGAAAGAGAAAGTGTGACTGAGAAGCCCCACAGTAGCTTCATTCAGCCCATTCAGCAGTCTTTCTCTGACATGGCAAAAAAGAGGTCAGGAGTATTTACTTCTGTTTTTGTCTTCTGTGAAAGCAGTCGCTAGTTCTTATGGGCAAACCTCCAAAGCTCCAGGGAAGTCCAACCAACCTAGCTGGCTTTCTGATGTGCTTTTGCTTTCTGGACAGCATACATTTAGATTCAATTTCAACCATGTATATGGATGTGAATAGGCCTAGGGTGCAGAGAACTTGATAACTCTTGGTCTGTGTGTGTGTGTGTGTGTGTGTGTGTGTGTGTGTGTGTGTGTTCCATCACATCACTGAAGCCTGATAGACCGGACTGCCCACAGACTACTTAGAAAGCTTTTTTTTTCTAAATGTCACTTTTGTAAAAAGAGTGGCCCAAGCATTAGATAGAAGCAAAATAAACAAAATGCTTAATTAACCCAAGAGATGCATTGAGGTGGGATGCTGATGTTGCCACTAGCAGAAAGTATTAGATTAATTCATGGATTCTCCATCAGTGGATTTTTTTTCCATGCAGAATGAATAGCAGGAGATGGGTATTGCCATTTTGTCCTACTTGTAAGCTTCCCTTAGGCACATGTCCACTACTAGGGACATAATGTTGAACCAGATGGCGTGTCTCAGCATGACAATTTGTCACTTAGGTTAAACTTCTCATCCTCAATATCTGCTCCTTCACATTGGGGTTAACAGTGATCTGCAGGAAGTAAAAATTGCACAGTGCTGTTTTTATTGGAATATTTTATGCACTACTACACAAGAAATAAGTTTTGCTTGTTTACAGCATGCATATGCAATAATCTTGTGTTTAAAATAGTGAAGAATGTGCAGCAAATCTCATCAGATTTGGCCAACATAGCCAAGGATGAGGGATAATAGGAGCTGCTATTCAGCAATGTTTGTAGGACAAGTAAATTAAAATCTCTTTGCTGATGCTGAGAAGAAATGGTGCTATATTTTTTTCAGAGTGAAAATACTAATGTATGTAGAAAACCTTGTAACTTTGTAGGTCTTTCTGTCCTGTGTTGAGTCAACAGAGCTCCACACTCCATGGGCTTAAATCCAGTTGTCAGTCCCAACTGGAGTAGATACATTGGCCAAAATCCTGTTGACTAGCATAGTAAATCATAGTATATCCATTTGAATCAATGGGATTTTTGGAAGAGTGGACTTGTCAAATCCTCATTGATTCACTGGGCCTAATCTAGTTATATTTACTATGCTAAGCAACAGGATTTCAGCCATTGAATCAATTGCTCAATAGTAAGTCAAGATTCGCTTACATCCCACTGCTTCAGCAGGTCTATTCTATTTGGAACTTCCAGCTGATTTTAGGCCATGGATTAATTTTTTTTATTTTGTATTTGATTGCTAGTTGATTGTAATAAGCAGTTGAATAATCCTGTATAAGAACAAATTCTTACACTCAGAATAGGATGTTAATTGACTATTGTACAAAGGTTTATATTATGTCAGGGCATCCATTTGTTTGGATTAGTCAAGAGAAGAGTTATAACCTACAGAACTGCTATACAGTATTCCCAGAGGCATATACACTGTCACTTCATAGCTGCACTCATTTTGTGCTGCTGAGAGATGGTGAAATAGTTTGTGATGCCATAGCCTCAGTCAAAATGCAGGCAACCTTGGGATAATAACCTTGGTGTTGCTCACATGGAAAAATTCATCCATTTGAACTGGAAGAATGAGTAAAAATAGCTCAGTGAGTCAAATAACTTCCTTCATCTTGGCCAGCACAGACATCCAGAATAACAATACTAATGCTGAAGAGTTATGTAATAACTTGGAAACACAATAAGAAAACAAATATGTTGTGAAGTATCAAGTAACAATATCCACAGACATTTAACATAGGTACATGCATGAGGTGTGAAGCAGAACCACAGTTGGTGAATTTCATGAATGTCCAGATGTACACATATACAGTAGGTTCCAGGCAGACATTTGGCTGGATGTGTGCAGCCCAGTCAGACACCTCTTGAATGTTTGCTGTATGTGGTTTGAAAGCCTCCATAAAGCTTATACCTAGAGATATCATGTTTACACATTGGGAAAACTGAGGCCATTTCTTCTAGACAGCTAATATATTGAGATTTGGAAATGCTGTTTCAAGCTATTTGGTAACAAGATTTTGTAATACTTCATTGTTCTTTATAGGATAATAAGTGGAAAGCATTGTCCATGGCTAGGAAACTGGAATAACAGATGTTTCTACTTTTTAATATGAATTGTATGAAACACAACCCCTCAGTGAAAATGGTGGGTTTCACCTCAGTGATGCAGCTCTGTCTGAAAAAATAGTTTCTTCAGTCATCAATAACAGGGCACAGTCTGTATCTCTCATGCTGAAATATGGGCATACAACAGTTGTTGACCATAGGTGCAGACAGAGCTGGGCAAAAGCAAGATGCTGACACACCAGGTGAGATAGATAGATAGATAGATAGATAGATAGATAGATAGATAGATAGATAGATAGATAGATAGATAGATAGATAGATAGATAGATAGATAGATAGATAGATAGATAGATAGATAGATAGATAGATAGATAGATAGATAGATAGATAGATAGATAGGGATAGATAGAGATAGACAGACAGATAGACAGACAGACAGACGGACAGACAGACGGACGGACAGACGGACGGACAGACAGACAGACATAACCTGGTGTGTTAGCATCTTGCCCAAAGTGGTCTATATGGACCCCCAGGGGTTGAGTTCGACTTGCAGGGGTCCACATCAGAGAGAAAAATGTGGGGGTGCAAGTTTAGACTTGTATCAAAACTTTGCAGGGGGGGGTCTATAGAAAACAAATATGTTGGCAAGTGGTCTATGGGGCAAAAAAGTTTGGGAACCTATGCTTTAGACTGAAGAATCTTTGAGCTCTCAGATGGTTTGGACTAGCATAGCCTCTTACTATCAGCTGTGATGAGTATGGCAAACCAAAATATATGGATCTCCAAAGGTTTCCTACACCTGCTCTACTCCATTTATTTAGCTTCACCATCCCATTTTGTTAACACTCACAGTGAGGCAGTTATCAACAGATTGACTTTGCCACAGAAAAACCATGTTTTATTCTGCAGTTTTAAAAGGTGCTCAAGAGATGGAACTTGACCATTGTTTTCACATTTTGACATAGTCTCCTTTTTTAATTATTATTTTTCATTTTTTTTCTTGTCCTCTTTTTTGCTGTTATCCAAGGTCAGGTGAAGCTAAAAGGCTTTCAAACAGTATTTCTTAACTGCAGTCTGACTGCTCTGAACCAGACACTGTCAGAATGTGATGCATCTTTATGATCAAAGAAACTTCAGACCATAGAACACTGCATCTGTTTAATTTTATAACACCAGCAGGTCAAAAATTGGCAGGGAAAACTTTTTCTTCTGCTTCTGTTTTATAAGTTGATGTGTCTGTGTGTTTTGTTTCTTTTAGGCTGTACTGTGGCGGTACAAGTTTTCCCAGCTTAAAGGGTCTTCAGATGATGGCAAGAGCAAAATCAAATTTTTGTTCCAAAATCCAGATACTAAGCAAATTGAAGCAAAGGTAAAAGCAATAAATCAATCTTTTTCTTCCCTTGCCAAAAGGAAATTACAACAAGAAACAGTCTACAGTTTGTATAATATTTCGGATTGTTGTGCTTAAACATAACAAGATGGATGCCTTATTTTATCTGAGAATTATTCTAAAAGGAAAAAGCAAGCACCCTAAGGAAGAGATACACTAAAAAAGCTACATTGCCAAGGCTCAAATAATACTTACATTAAACTGATGGATAAATTAATTCATGCATTACAGCCTAGCCATTCATGCATTACAGGCTAGCAAGCCATTGAATCTTGGGATAAAGAGCTCTCCAAGTGTGGAAACAATCCCTGATCTGTTTAAGCTTTCTGTTTTATCTTTTTTTAAATTAATAGATTTTATTACAGAATGCATGAGTGGTCCTAAGACCAGATAGGCAGGATATAAATAAAATAAATAAATAAATAAAATGAATAATATAATAAAGAACCATAACAACTGTCATCTGGCACAATTTTAAAAAATAACAAATAGCAATATATAGATATATCTGTATGGTCATAAGGAGGTCTGGATATCTAGTGCCTTAAAAGAACAGTTCTGTAGTTAAAGACTTTGGGGTTGGCTTCCTGTTTCATTGAACAGTGCAGCAAAGACCTATGATGATTATTAGAGTGTTTGACTACAAGACTAATAGAGTTCTTTTTTAAAAAGAACCATACAATGAAAGCAAATCAGTCATTTAAAACTACGGCCACTGAGGTGGGATAGAATAGATTACATTATCTAAAAGATGCCTAGTTCATTATAAAATAAACAGATCTTAACACTCAAATAAACACATTAGAAAATGAAAGGGAAGATTAGGCAAAAAGCTACTAGCATCACATAAATACAGTGGTGCCTTGCTTTACGATCGCTCCGTTTAACAATGAAACCACATTACGATGAACACTTTGTGATCGCTTTTGCGATCGCTTTACGATGTTCCGTATAGGGGAATTTCGCTTTGCGATGATCAGTTCCCTGCTTCGGGAACCAATTCTTCGCAAAACAATGATTTTCTAACAGCTGATTGGTGGTTTCAAAATGGCCGCCGGGTAAACAGAATGCCCCCCCGCTGTTTTCTAGGACGGATTCCTCGCTGCCCAGGCAGCGAAAATGGCTGCCCTATGGAGGATCTTCACTGGATGGTGAGTTTCCAGTCCATCGGAAAGCATTAAATGCATTTTAATTCGTTTCTATGGGCTTTTTAATTTCGCTTTACGCCGTTTTTGTTCTACAGCGATTTTGCTGGAACGAATTAACGTCATAATGCGAGGCACCACTGTATGACAATAAATAGGGAAATGTCTCAGTTTAAGCTCACACGCCACTCAGCAGAACCATTCACAGTTATTTTACTTTGACTTCTAACTAAAGATGGGGGCATTTGTATATGAATACAAATACCCCTGCAGAAATGGACATGACGAGGATCCAGCCCCCTGGGGCCAGACTGTCCACTCACCTTCCACTGTTGCTGCAGGCTCCGTGCTCCATTCCTATCGCTCCAGAGCTCATAGTCTGCAAACCACTCCGGGCAGGAGGCGGGAGGACAAGCCTCACTGCCAGGTCAAAGAGTGCCTCGCAGACCACAAAATTGCCAGCCTCTGGTCTACTCCCCTCCATCCCGCAATGGCCAGCCTGATGCTTCTGGAACACCAACATGTAGACAACAGTTCTCAATTATTGCTGTGGTCCTTAAGCAATGAGCTTTCATAGGTTCCCTGTAGTCATCAGGGTTAATAGAAAGAAATAGACATATCTCCCATGGATGTGACTAACTTCTCTTTTAACTGTTTTAGATAGTGGCCCAGATCCAATGCTCTGTTGATGAATTCCATGAATTATGTGTTGTGATTAGAAACAAGGTCTTGTTTTTCTGATCTGAATCTACTGATAATCAAGTTCACTACTTGGTCTTTATTTCTAATATTATGAGAGGTGGATTAAAATCCGACTGCTTTCTCCAGGCAAATATATAATTATACCAACTATTACCACAAGTCCCCTCTCAGTCATCTCTTTCTAAACCAAAAATATCCCTTTGTTGTAATGTAACCTTTTGTTGTAGGGGAAGTACTCCAACTCCCTTTGCTATGTCCAGCTTGATTATATCTTTTTAAGATTCTTTTATGGTGAAAATGATACATAGCGCAGTTCTCCAAATTCTTTGTTATGCTGCTTAATTTTCTGTTATAAAAATATAGTGCTTATAAAGGCTTGCAGACTCATAAAGAGGTGTAGGCAGTCGACTTTGCGTATCCCCTCTGTTATTGAGAATTGTAACATTTGAGTTTGGCTATAGGTTTTGGTGTAGAAGAAGGAGGGCATCCTTGTCTTATCCCTAAACTTGGAACTGTTTTGGGTGAGGAGGTTAATTTGCTTTCCATATAGCAAATAGTTCATGAGGAGTAAAGAAGTGATCATTGTTGATAGTGGTGGATATCAGGAGCCGGATTGAAGAGCAAGAAGAGTAGGATATTATAAAAGCCAACACTGCTTCAAAAGCATAAATAATAACAATGGGAAGTTTGGAGTGGGGAAGAAATGTGCAGTTATATATGTATGTGGATGTACAGGTAATATTGTAAAGTAATATTTATCAAAATGAAGATTGGTGTTGACTTTGTATAATGTTAACCCAAGTTTTGTAGTTTCCCATGTTATGAAGAAACATTTTTATTATTATTACTTTTCTGTGGCAGCGCATGAAATGAGATGCCTCAAAAGTGGGAGCAGCTCGCATGCCCCTCTTTAAAGGATATCTAAAATTATGCAAATTCTCCCTCTCAAAGTTACTTAGGAATATAAACAGAGAAAGTGAAATGTATGCATCTACTCCTTCTTCTCCCTCATGATACATGAGATGACTAAATGTGAGTCACAAATAAGTTAACTTTTGACATATTATATTGATCCCATATAACACATTGGTGTGCAGATCTTATCTCTGCTAAAGAGCTTGGTATGTGTCTGAGCTGCACACGAAAAAGCATATTGAAGTATTTTATATTTCCCGAAAGACCTTACCTTATACAAGACAAAGTTTCTGTTCAGCTTACTTTAAACATGCATGTTTGTTCTGCACCGGGGAACTCAAAAGTTAGTTGATATTTAGTTGAAGGTGTTACGTGCTTATACAGTAGCTGCAACTTGATGCCAAACATTTCAAGGGCTGTGTAGTGGTCTTTCTTTCTTGTTAAGATGCCTTTTGACAGAAAAAAAAATTCCAGATCCTAACAGATGAGAAATCTGTGCTTTTAAATATGTGTATGTTTGACTCATGTGGTGATTTTACATTGTAAATAGATCTTGTATAGGTTTATATTGGCATTCATTGTAAGTCACTAGGGTTTGACTGACAGTTGTACCTTGGATGTATGCCAGGAATAACAGTTGACAGGTGTAGAAGAATGTTTGTGAATAGTACTATAAGCTTATTGGTTAGGCAGGTACTCTTTTGCATGTAATTGTGTGTGTGTGTGTGTGTGTGTGTGTGTGTGTGTGAAAAAGAGAGTGGGAGTGGGATAGAGAGATTTCATTTTCAGCTGAATGTCGGAAGAGCTGTGTGTTAATTAAGATTAATGCTATTGGTTAGAGCTGAGTGTTATCTGCCATGGTGAAGAAACTGAAAAAACTGGTTTTTTTACATAACAAGTATCCATCTACACACACATATACAGGCATTATGGAACTGGTAGTGTTTTGAAAGGAACTCTGTATGAAGCCAAACAGGCAGGGAGGCCAAGTGTCCCATAATGCCTTGCAGTTCCTATGGAGTTCAGCCTTTCTCAGCAACTTGTCCTAGCAACTCCTATAAGCACTTATATTTTTTGGCAAACAGTTCCAAGAATTCTGTAGTTTTAAAAAAATTGAAAGTCCAGTGCCTAATCAAGTTAAGATTTATGTGCTTAGTTTATGTGCAAAATCTTTTAGACAATCTGAATGTTTATGGAATTATGTGCTCTAATTAAGTACGACCAAAATTCTGTTGTATAGTCATGGCAACAGAAGGGAAATGGTGTAACACCATAGCAGCAAATTGCTGCTAATTAATGAGTCACTGCTTGGATTCCTCATGTTCACTAGTCAGGTGGTTTAGCAAGCAAACTGGAATCCAAGG
The DNA here is from genome assembly GCF_051106095.1 of Pogona vitticeps. Classification (NCBI taxonomy): domain Eukaryota; kingdom Metazoa; phylum Chordata; class Lepidosauria; order Squamata; family Agamidae; genus Pogona; species Pogona vitticeps. The sequence goes on from NC_135786.1 coordinate 193,632,283, forward strand.
TAGGCACATTAATTAACTACAATTTGTTGCTGCAAGTTACACCATTTGTTTCTGCTGGCATGACTATTTAACAGAATGCTGTCCTATACCTGCTGTCCATTGTTGAAGTGGAATAAGCTATTTTTTTTAATGATTGTGTGTGATGTCAGTGCAGAAAGAACAAGAGCTGAAATTCAACATTATGGTAACACCCAGTTGGTAGTGCAGTAAAACATTCTTGCCCTCCCTTTCCAGTACCTTTCCACACAGAGACCTTCTTCAGAGGGTTTTACAGCTCTCCAAAGCATCTTTCAAGCACCCACTAACAGCTCAGGGGAGAGGGGATTGCCCTGCTCAACTGTTATTTTTTTTTACTTTTACTTGCCACTCCCTTTCCCCGTTCTATTATAATACTTCGCCTCCATGCTACCTTGAGTTAGCTTGCAGTATCCATTGTTACAAATTTCTATTATAAAATCATCACATTCAGCTTACTAATTTGAGTATGAATTGTCGAAAAGCTTTCTAAATTGGTTGCCCTCCAGATGTTTTGATTATAGTTCCCCAACTAAGATAGCTGCTAGTAAGCAGTAGTGGGAGTTGGACCTGAAATCATCTGGAAGGCACCGCCTCGGGGAAGGCACCCAAAGGTCAAAATACTGTTTAAGACAAATTAGCAAATTTTGTCTATCCATGATTTAAGGAATTTGTCTGACCATGATTTAAGTAAGACTTTCTTGGTTTGTTTCTACACCACTGTACTTAGATGTGTTGCATGATGATGAAGGAACAGCTGTTTCTCTCACATATTTTTTTTCTCTTTCAGGAGCTGGAATTTTCCAATCTGTTTGCAGTCCTCCATTGTATTCATTCCTTCTTTGCTGCCAAAGTGGCATGTCTGGACCCATTATATGTCAGCAGTCAAGCCACAACTATTCCTGCTGCTGCTGCTCCTGGTGCTGCTTTTGCTGCTTCCGCTGCTACTACTTCTACTGCTGCTGCAACCGCTGCTGCTACCATTGCTACAAATTCTGGCAGTAGCAAATTAAAGTATACGACTTGATATCTCCCATTTCTACATTTGCCACTTTCCAGGAGAATATAAGAGTGTGCATATATGTTCACCAGACTAGGTCTATGGAGAACAGGAAGCATGAAAACCAGCTCAAGAGACAAGTGGCAGTTATCAGCAAATTGTGGTCACATGGAATCATATTTTACATCTCAACTTTATAAGACATCAGTAGGCAATCAAAGCAGAAATCCCTAAAATGGGTGATTACAATCTGACTGTGCTTTGAATGACAATGGAGGTGAAGGAAACAAAAGAAAACCACTGAAATAACACTACGCCTAAGTGTTTAATACAATTTTCCTGTCTCCATGATAATAGACGGAGAACTGTCTTTTTCTTGTTTCCAGATGTTTTTATGACAACTTATTGTGCTCTGGATTTGAAATAGCATCCTCTTGTTAGACTACAATTGACGTAAGGACAACTAAGAGGTATACAGCATGTAGCAACAAGGAGGTGACAATGGAAAGATGCTACTGTATCTCCTTAGAAAAGAAAGCACCTTAAGTACTGTTGCAAATCCATATTTATGTCCCTTCAACCTAGAATCATGCTCAGTTTTAATTCTGCTTTTTCCCCATTGTTGTAGTGAGAAAATTATAGCCATATTAGTCCAACTGTTCTTTTTTTTAGAGGAAATATAAGCGTAACAAAGCCATCTACTCTTAATAGCCTATAATTCTTAAGCTGGTTAGACCTTGTTCTCACATCAGATAAAGTAGGGATATTGTACCATTTTCAGACTGCAGTGGAGGCTCTCAAAATTCATGGCTTCTCCCTCAGTAAGTTACTCCATCAGTAAATCAATCAACTGATCAGTTCCTAGAAATAGAAATGTGAATGGGGAATTACATGTTCACATTGGACAGTGGCAGTATAAATTCATTCACCACCACCAACATATCTGCTTTTTCTGCGTGTGAATGTTTTTCTAAAGAAAAAAAATCACCTGCAGTTTGAAGGAGTAACATCTTGCCGTATTGAGTCATCTCCTGTTTTATTCTGGAGTAGTTTCATTAATCTAATAGAATTACACAGAAGTAGCAGCTTGAGGATCATGGTCTCAAATCCACAAAAACATTTTATTTCTAGATAAAGATTCTCCATTTTTAGTGAAAATTTGTTAAAAGCCAAAATGTTTTTTTAATTGTGATTTAAAATTTAAAAAATAATATTACAACTGTTTAATAATCAGGCAAGATCTAATGTTAGGGTCATCTCCTGGAACTCTGCCATCAAGTTAACTAAAGGGGAGGATGCGCCCTGTGACTTGCTCTACCGCAAAGCCTCAAAATCTGCTGTGGAAGCCAGGGGAGCCCTCCATGGTACAGACAGAGAGGTGGAAGAGATTGGAAAGGAAATCTATCACAAATACAAAACCTTCAGTTTTATAGAGAAGTGTCTTTTAATCTACCAGTCTTTGTTCTCAGATCTGAAATATATTTTGTTACAGGCACAATAAAGGTTGCTCAAGCATTAATTTTTTAAAATCTGATTTTCATATTGCCAACAGGAAATCAAGGTATTGGACTAATTTACTTGTTCTATTTAACAACACAACTATAAGAAATGACCTTTCATAAAGCAAGTTTCATTTCAAGTTCAGTGAAAGATCTTCCCCACCACAATTTATACAGTAAAACCTGGAACGTATCTTAGTGCAATATTGTGAATTATAAAACTAGCCCATAAAGCAAGTCCACAATCCATTTTAAGATATTTTAATAGGAGACAGCAAGAGCCCCTTTTGACAGTGCACATGCATTCATTCTTGTATGTTCCATACATGCATAGCCCTTTTCTTTGTGTCTTGGGAAACCTGAGATAATTAGACCTCTCTGACATTCAGAAAAAAGTCACAGTGCACTTGTATGCAGGTGGCTCTTTTCAGATAATGCAGTGAAAGTATGACTGTTGGGAGAGCTTGCAAATGCCATTGCAGTACAGCCCTTTCTGTATGCCCTGACTGGCCATGTGTAAAATGTGTATAAGAGGTAAAAAAAATAACACATCTTTTTTACAAAGTCCATTTTATGATAAATGTAGGGATGAAACTTTAAGTTTTGATTTTTACTCGCATAGCTATATGTCAATATAACACTGATCATGTTCTAGAGAGCCATTCTATCTCTTTCTTGGAAAAGCTTTGGTTTTTGCTGATCAAAATCCAGTGCACAGGTATGAACGCATACGTCAGATTGAAATCAACAAAGCTAAGTGTGCTCAGATTGTTCTTTATGGTTCTTAAACATAGAAGTGTACGGAAAAATTTAAGATCTTTTGGTGGCACAGAAGGTCGTCTATATTTGGTGTACTTTCCTCTCTACTTGTCATATGTCCTGGAAGAAGCTCAGCTATAACATTTTTTAAGGAAATAAACATGTAAATATTTTAAAATCTCAGGGCTAAATCCAACTCTTAGTCCTCATTAGATTAGATCCATTGAATCAATGGGATTGATTTAAGTGTTGATTTATCAAGTTCCTGTTGATGATTCAGTGGGTCTACTGTAGTTAGATCCAACTAAAAAGTGGGTGTAGGCCCCAGCATCTCAATACGCACCCTGGAACAAACACACAGGAGCTCTCCAGATTAATGTATGTATGAGTGTAGATGGAGAAACATCATTAATATTTGTTTCAGTACTGAAAATGGAATGAATCAATGCTATCCTGTGTTTTGAGGGTGGAAACCCAATATATATAAGCAACACAAACAAATTATATTATAGGATGATTCCTGCTTGACCAAATATGAATTATTTTTATTTGCTAATTATTTTTAGTTATTGTTAAATGGTTTGCATGAAGCGGAAGAAGATGTTCTAGTGGTTAAGACAGAAAGAACATTATTTTTTTAATAACTAGCTGCATTAGTCTGGGCAAGCAGATCAGACAAAACACACACACAGACACATAAATGATCTCGCTCCCTTTTTGACTTTGATGGTCACCCGCCCAAATTGGGAATTCGTCCCATCTCGATACTACACCATGCAGATGATGCAGCCATCATTTCCCGCACTCATCTAGGCTTAAAACGCTTGATTAATGGATGTGCAGAGTATCTGAGCAAAAATAAAATGCAATTAAATTATAATAAATCAAAAATACAATGCCAAAACATTGAAACAATTTCAATGGAGCCTAAATGGAAATCACATAGAACAGGTTAAACAGTATAAATATTTAGGTGCTCATTTTCGTTATAAACACTCTTGGGTCCCCCATCAAAGAATGGCTATAAAAACAGCTAGGATCCCTACTCAATTTATTCTGTGTTTTTACTATAATTCAGGCAATCGGTTTGTCCCAGCAGCATTACAAGTTTTCAAGTCCAAATTATTCCACAAGCCCTCCATGGTTTCCCAATTTGGGCAAATTCTATGGATCGATTGAACAGCTACAATTCTCCTTCTTACGCAAAGTGTTAGGGCTACTTAGATGTGTGCCCTACTTGGTATTCTGTCTGGAGTCCGGAGTATCTTTAATACAGACTGTAGCTTGGCTGAGATCATTGACATTTTGGTTATCTATTACAATTCAGATGTAGTTTATTCTGCAACACTCTGTCCCGCCTTTTGGGTCAACGGTCCTCTTGAAAAAATTGAAATCAATTGGTATAGATAGCGACTGCCTTGGAGCTCTAAGTCAAGAGCTAGGTTTCCAAATTATTAAAAGAAGAATTTTGGATATTGAATTCCAGGACCTTTGCAGTGCTGCCAATAAATTCTGTTCACCATTGTTTTTCCATGTTCCTTCTAAAATTGGTAAACCTGCTGCCTACTTTTCCTTGCTCAAATGCCTCCCAAAATATAGGGCCTTTTCTTTGGCCAGATGCAATGTCATGCCTACTGCTGTATTATATGGCAGATTTAATGCAGTTGCCTATTTTGAAAGGCACTGCCAATGTTAACAGGGGGGTGCTGGAAACCCTTGTTCATATGCTTTTGCACTGCCTGCTTCACTCAATTGGCCAATCAAGGTTAATAGCCCCAATTTTATTAAAGATGAAGGGGAGGTCAGATCTGGATAAAGTTTCCTATATGCTGATGGCCGAGATGTATTGATTTATTTATTTATTTAATTTATATGCCACCCACACTAGCCAAAGGTCTCTGGGCGGCTTACAACATTTAAAATACTATAAAAAGACAAAACAATTTAAATGCAATTAAAATATATACTCTAAAAATTGCCATCAGACCCACAGCTGATATTATTTCAATTAAAAGCCTTCTGGGACAGGAAGGTTTTGACCTGGTGCTGAAATGTCATCAGTGTCGGCGCCAGATGAATCTCAGTCGGGAGGGCATACCATAGTCTGGGGGCAGCTGCCAAAAAGGCCCTTTCTCTACAAGCCATCCCTCTTACCTCCTTGAGGGACAGCTCTTTCAAAAGGGCCCCCTGGCTCGATCTTAACTGCCAGGGAGGTTCATATGGAAGGAGGCAGTCCTTCAGGTATCCAGGGCTCAAGCCGTTTAGGGCTTTATATGAGATGGCTGACACTGTAGAAAAAGTCACAGACTTCCTTGATATTATTGTTAGGAGATGAACTGTTGTCCCTTTAAGGATGTCTAACACTTTTCTGCCCTCTTGATGCCTATATATGTAGTTACCTAACAAGCCACCATGGCTATGTCCAATTTTTACTTACGCCAATAAAGGTTTTATCATTCACACAAGTTAAAAAAAAAACCCACAAGAGACAGAAACCTTAAAGATTAACTGCTATATGTTAATGTGAGGTTTCATGGATCAGGTCCAGAAGAAAGTGGACTTGATCCATGAAGGCTCATATTAAAATATGACAGTCTTTAAAGTGCCATAACATTTTTGGCTCTTGGCTCTTTGTTTTTGTTTTGTAATTCTCTCAAAGAATTACATTCTTGATTATATTTGAAGCTTCATAAGAACCCAGGTTTAAATTGGGATAGGTTCCAGAAAATAGTATTTAATTCTTCACTTCAAAGAACTTCTCCCACACCCAATCACAAACTGACTGAGGGAAACAACCTGATATCATTGCAGGGAGATTTTTTTAAAATATAACGGCCAGAAGCCAATCAAGGTATTACGCCAGCATAAGTCCATCAGCATAAATTTCAGTGGTAAATTGCAGATATTTAAGAAGTCAGTATCTGCATGTATTATTGTGTGCCTAGTCACAGAACTGGAGGGAGACACCAAAAGGAAACAGCAATTTTTTAGTTATGATTTGCCACTGAGATTTGCACTGGTGGACTTAGCCAATGGATATAGATAATGGGATTTGAGTCAGTAAGGATAGCTTTCTTTTAGGTCTCAGGTAACTTGTAACCAAATTGTTTACAAATACAATTACTATATAAATTTAATTTCATGAATCCAGCATATGTTGTGTACAATTACAGGTTTTACCATTTTAAGAGCATGGTGTAAGATTGATTAATTGGCCAAGTCTGCTTATCTGAATTCCCTAAAGCCAAATGTAATGATATTCCAATTTATTTCATTTATTTTAGAGGTCCTCTTGTGAACATTTGTCACCAAAGATATCTGAACTGCTGCCATTAGAACCGAGAGTTGAAAACAATGATTTCAATAGGAATAATGACAAGTACAGCTCTCAACATGATTGCTCTTTCTTTTTATACAGTTAAGAATAGTTAACTCCATAGTTCACTTTGTAGTTGAAGAGAGGATTAATATTCATTCATGGAAATTATCATGACTGTGCCTTAAAAATATCAGTCTTTGCATGCTACGCAATTACAGTAATCCCCGTGCTACTGATTTCCCATGGTACCAACTATTGTAACTGTGTAGGCCTTACTTTCTCTTAAATTCAAAATTGTGAAGGCAAAAGCAAGGTTCTTGAAATTATGCTGTGTTGGGCTATAAAATGGCATTAATTACGAGTAGATGCAATATGTCATTGAAAGACAATTCATAAAGTAATATTACCCACACAATATAGCCTGGGATTGATAGAACTGGCTTATTTGTACCTGCCTTTGGAAAGCAATTTGAGGTATGAAAAACCTATCCATGACACTGAATGAAATGCTATGACAGAATTATGAGAGTATTCTGCTTTCATATATTGCTTATACCATCTGCCCACATTATCTTAATAGACAACTAATGTGATGTTTAACAAAACACATATTTTGTCAGTGATGGCTGTGTGCATATGTTATCTATATAGATATAGAGAATGCTGTAGATGGATTTGGATAGATGCTAGGTTTGTATGTATTCATGTGTAGCAGGGAGGGAGGAAAAGTAGTGGGTCCTTTGTTGCAGATTTCAGAACCCTGAAACTTAAATGTGAATGATGTTTCATGAGACTGCAACATTATAATGGATTACACATAATGACAACATGCAGCATGAATACATTGTCACTATTATTGTGTGGAAATAATGGCGGGGGTGAGCTGATGTCTTTCCTGTGTAATGGAGATTATAAAACTGAAATTATCAGTAGAAATTGCAGATGAAAACCAATGTTGGGGCCCAATCAGTTCAGCATATGAAACTAATGCATCTCTGACTTGTGGGGATGGAGGAAATTTGCATATTATTTTATAACAACTTTCCTTGCTGCTTCACATTGAATCCCCTCCATCCTCTGCTCAAGAGTGAGAAAGAGCAAGGAAATGAAATGATTGTGATGGGAAGGGCATGGAAGGATCTGGTCAGCCATGGTGCCTTTGTCAACTTTGGATTCCAGCATAATTTAATAGTTCTTTCATGGAAAATAATTGCTTAAACATGCAATGGGAATTATTTTCTTGTACAGTCTTTGGGAGAAATGGAGCTGGTGAGAATATGTCTGCCACATTTATCATAGAAATATATGTTCTCTGAAGTTTTGAAGCTTCATTGTAAAATAATTATTGTAATACAATAACATAAAGCCCATTAATTTTTGATTCATACATAGTGAAACATTTCATTATAATAATTATTTATTGTAATGCAATAATATTGTATACAATAATAATTATTGTAATAAAATGTTTCACTATGTATGAATCAAAAATTTAATTAACCTAATGAACAGAACTATAGCCCCTTTTAAACTTTTCAAAGCTACTCATAATCAGTAGGGTCATGGGTGTTTTTTTTAACAAAACTCAAAGAAGTGAAAGGAATCATGTTTAAATATAAATTAATAATGATGAGAGGAGCCAGACTAGCAGTTTCCAAATGTTATCGAAATAACCCCAGTCTTAGTCCAAAAGTGACTTTCCCAAGGCCTGACATACAGAACCTTGGATAAACACCTGTGGAAGCGTTCCATTTTAGAATTTAAGTCTTTTCCCCAAAATGTATCTTTTTAAAAGATACAAGATCCTATCCTTAGCAAAAGACATGCTGTTAGCTATGCCTCCAGTTGTCCACATCCTTTTGGTTATGTGTATCAGTGAACTGGCTGCTTGCATGTAGGATTATGTGTGATTACGATATCTAATTTTACTGATATCCCGGTCACATGGAAGCCTAAACACAAGCAACTGTTTTCACACAAATGCTTCTTCACTGCAGATTATGAATTTTATTCATGGGTGTCTATGATAACCACATGATGCCCATTTATGTGAATATTATAGACAATTGGCCCAAGACAGTCAGCTTGTGGTGAGCAATATATGAGACCCTGCCTAAATCAAGGTGCATGGCACTCAAGTCAAGTAATTTTAACACCTGTGGCAGAAAACACCATCTCATTCCTCTTCCCTGATGATGATGATGAAACCCATCCATTTTAAAGACATGAGTCCTAATTTTTATGATTGACTATTGTGTATGCCCCCTCCACTGGCAATGCTGAGAAACAGGAACTATAGTACTACTAGCAGTGATGATGATGATGATGATGATGATGATGATGATGATGATGATATAAGCATAAAAATAACTTCCCCCCCACACACAACTTCCCCCCCCAACACTCCAAATGGTGTACCATTCTCCCTCTCTTTAACGGTAGGTCTGTAATTGGTAATATGAGCAGGAGGCTAAAATGGTGCCCAGATGTATTTGGTGCTGGAACCAAATATCCTGTTCCATACCATGTCACCAACCACAAGAACATTCATCTCAGTGCAAGCAAAAAAATCTCTGTGCATTTTTCTGCAGCATCTGTGTGCGCATGTGTGTGTGCATGAGTGCTTTGTTCCTTTGGACATGAAGAAGCATTCATTAGACATGGTGCGATCTTCCTCAGAACACCAAATGAGATGTCATTAACATTTACCTATGTTCAACTCTTGTTGAATTCAATTTGACTTGCATGCATATAACTGAGCACAGGATTCCGTCCAAAGCATATTTCTAAATAACTTGAGCAACCAATTGTGTAGAATTGTCATTGAAAATACAATTGATTTAACATGTTGAGCCCCCTTCTAAAGTTCCAAACCTACAAGTTACAGTTGCGGAAGTTTTTATTTTTTAAAATATGATAGTATTAGCCCTCAGAAATTATTGAACAAAAGAAGATCAAATTTATTTGTATATTTTACATTATATTTTACACTTGCTTTATGATATAAATATCTCTAAATAAAATATGTATATATTGGTTGGACAAAAATTACTATTTTTGCAGCAGATGCACTATCTTGACAAAGAGTAATAAAATCATCTCAGCTATGTTTCCCCCTACCTTAAAATTGTCTGACTTTGCTTATTCTCATTGCTTTGTATATGTTGGTAATGTCTCACAAGTTTTATTTTGTGGTTGGGGAAAAATTGCAGAGCAAATGTAATATAAAGTATTATATATTTTATAAATACTAAAGTTTAAAAAAGAGATGAAACAATCTAAGTATTTATTTCATTTTAATTATGTTTGTTGCTGTTTGTACTGTTCAGTGACTCACCAACCATCTAGCTGTTTAATTTCATTAATGTACCACTAATAAAACCCTTCTTTCTGTTTGATTTTGTTTCTTTGATTTGTAATTGAGAATACAAGAAAGAAGAAAATAAAAGACTTTTTTTAACTACTAGCTTTGGGCATATGACATGTGTTCTTACCCATTCAGAGTTGAGTTTTATTCTGGTAGCTCACTTTAACCTCCATTCTATGTGCATCATATAGCACTTTCTGAGTCTTTGCTTTTGTACTACCTTCTGCCGATCAAACATAAAGAGAGTTGTCAAATCCCTTACTTAGGCTGATGACTTAGCTGCCACCTCTTTTACTGCGAAAATAAGAGATACAAAAGAAAATCTTAATAAGGAATCCATGTGTGTGCTCCATTTCCACAAAATGCTGACTGTTTGGGTTGTGAGGAGATACAAAATTGAAGGGTCAAGGCTGGAATCCTGAACAATAACAGTCCATATCATAACACTCTAGCAGGTACATATGTACTTGTTCAAGTGTTGTAACATATTGAATGTTCTACTCAAAAATGTATTGCTAGGCCCCAGCTTAGTGTACAATACAGATCTATGAAGTGTGAACCTACCAATAGCTGTTAGAATAGATGCTCCATTTTCAGAACTGAGGTACACAAAGCATACAACAATACAGTGCTTATGTCTCTCATGCCCTTTGTGATGTTCAAGTGGCTGGTAGCTGAACCCTGCTCCAAAGATGTCATATTCAATGGACTTTGGCTGGCCCAGGAAGCAATTCTTAATGACAGATATTTTATATATTTTTGTGGTAGTGAGAGGTAGCACTAAAGCTTAGGAAAATTACTATTTTGAACTATAACTCCCAGAATCCTGCAGCTACCATGACCAGAGGGTTCTGGGCCTCCAAAAGTGTCATTTTCTCAAATTCTGAGAATCATAGGTATTGTAAGAGCTGTACAATGCCAAAAAATATTGTACATATTAATTTTGGAGCAGGACTGGTAGTATAGGGTATGGTGAATTTTCACTTTGTTTCATATTTCCTAGAAGCAGCTTTCCACATAAAAAGGCAATGGTCAGTGCTGAAATAAACATTATTTTCATTTCTTAAGAATATGCCATACATTCTTTTAAACTTACATGTGATAACGCATTGATCTCTCCCCCAGGATTCTTCTTTACAGATGTTACCTGAACAGCACAGAATCCAACCACAGAGTTGCAACTCCCATCAGGGTACAATAGGTGGGTCTTGTTGTTGTGTCAGCATTAAACAAAGATTTGCACTGCAGCACAACAAACTAACAAGTCAGCCTTTTCTTTAGCTAATGCGCAGTGCTGAGTTAACAGATACCACATAATCATTTGTTTAGAGGAAAGAGAGCAGAAGTAAATGCTGGAACAGAAAGAAACGACAGTGGCTGAAAAGATTGCCAAGTTTTTAACTTTTGGAGATAATGATGTAGAGTTCACTAGAACTTGTTTGGCAATAACCATTCAGATGCTTAATCCTGTTGCTTAGTATCCTAGGTTGCACCAGAGTGAACCCATTGAATCAGTGCTGATCTCGTCTGTCAACTGCTAGCACATTCCATTGATTGAAACAGACTTACTTTGTTTATGACTAACTTCAGCAAAAGTCATAACTACAGTAGGCTCATTCAAATAAGTGAAAACTAAAGAGCAATGGACTCATCAAATCCCCATTCATTCAATGGGTCTACTCTAGTTTTGACTTACAACACTAAGAAATAGGATTTCAGTCTTTCCCAGGCCTGTCTGGAGATGCCAGGCACTGCTGCATGAAAAGCATGTCACTGTCACAGAGCCTCTGGTCCCTCTTTCATCAGCATATCATTTCATGATACAAAACTGACAATTCAAATGACCTGCATATCTTCCTACCTCTTGTCTCCTTCATTGGTCACCACTTTCAAGAATACAGAAACTTGTAATATGATGACCTCATTTTCCACATTGACTGAATATCACAAAAGTTCTAATTAAAAAAAATTCCAGCAAAGATAGGGTGAGAACAAGATATGGTGTGCCAATTTTTCAGAAGCAAAGATGCTTCCATGAAGTCTTGTTCAAGCCCGAGTAGCTCAGATAATGCCAAGACAGAAAATGAATTTTCTCTGCTTCCACTGAGTTCTTCTGATCAATTTTTCAGTACATTCTTGGAAGATTTTGCTTTATCACTTACTTTAAAACCTTGGCAAATAGTTTAAGAACACTTAAAGCTATTTAACACTTTATTTAGTAATTGACCTTAGAGATGAAATACATTTTCAGAACAAGAACTCTTTCTGAAAAGATCAAAGAAAAAAATTATTGTTTAATTATGCAATCTACATTATACTGGTTAGTAACATCATATTGTGGAAAATTCATTTCTCTCAGCAAAAACATTATGCATGAGCCATCCAGATGCCTCTTAGGCAATGTACAGATAATAATTTCTGAGGAATAATCCAAATGAATTTTTATCATTATGTGATAGCAGTAGCCTTGATCTAGTTCTGCTAACTTGGTAATTGTACAAGCGTACTTAGGAAATCCTCAATAGGAGGGGAAAACATGTTTACAACTCCCACCCCCTCACTTCCCAGCTCTGGCTTAACTTGATAATGTCAAAATTGATTAACCTGGATTACAAGCATACTCTGATTTAATCAATTTCACACTTAAAGGAAAGGTTTTTTAAGGGTGGTTTTTTTCGGTGTTATGTCAGGGTGTTACTGAGGGAGAAACAGGGTTATGTTTTCCTTGCCTTTCAAAAGGACAATATGGTATTTGTAGATTGTGACTAACATTCATTCTTTCCCATTCTAAAATCACCTGCTACTATGTACAGCCTTAAAAAAAATTAAATCCTACAGACTTTGGAAGGGAAAAATATATTGCAAGCATGTAACAAATATAGACTTTCATGGCAATCACAATAAGACATACATGCATCTCATGTTAGAAATAGCTCCTCATGTTCTTGCATTTCAAGACATACTATCTCCATTTGAAAACAAAAGTGTAATCACTGATCTCCCTTCCCTTCCATGTTTAGGAGAATGTCCTGAAATTTGACCCTTCCCTCCCCCAACATAGGGATGGCTCCAAGAGGCAGGGTCCATTAAAAGGGGGTACAGGGGGTACACCGTATCTAGACCCAAGGTCAGAAGGGAGCCCCAGGAGCCATAGGAGGGGAGACGGAAATTTCCTGGGATCTCGGGAAATGTTTGCATATATTGTGTGATTTAGACTAGCATTCACAATTTGTTTTATGTATCATAATTTGGAGAAATTATTATCCATACTTTTATGTAGTGTTTGGAAATGTAGAAATGTAATCAGGGTGGCTCCAGAGGGGGACAAGATATGAGTTTCATGCACCTTGTTTTTACCCCCCCCCCCAAAAAAAAGCCACTGCTGCTGAAGAAGTTGCAAGTGAGAAGACAGAAGTAGCTGACTAGGAGGTCTAGAGTTGGTGGAGCCCAGTCTGGTGAAGAGGTGTGAAGAAGGGTTTGTTTGAAGGACTCCAGATAAGAGTCATTACGGGTCATTATGGATAGGCATCTTGTTGCATCTGAAGATGCCATTGAAAGCTATGAAAGCCTGGAATAAAGTTATCAGTCTTTAAGGAGCTACCAGTGCTATTAAAGTCAGAGTTAGGCTATAGGGCCTTTCCCATACCTTTTCCCTCCAACCATGTTCTGCAGGCCTCACTTTGGAAAGAAGGAGGTATTAATCCATCTCTTCCCTGGTCTTCTTTCTTTTCTCTCAGGGCATTAGGCCAGGAAAGGAGGGGGAGAATTAACCTGAACGTTCCCTGGGCCTTTCCCTTCTCTCCATGCTCTACAGGGTTCATTAAACTGCTCCCCAGGTGGGACCGCATCCTTCAAGAACATGTGCTAAGTATAGAGGAGTCACAGAAAAGGAATGAGCAGCTTCAAGTTCAATGAATTTATTGCAGAATGCTCACATCTTGTAAAACAATGCATTTTGCTTGAGAGGCAGTCTGCGATATACTTTGCAGTCATAGCAGATTCCACACCCGATTCTTCCCCTAATGAACAAACATTTATTTTGAGATATGTAATTTTAAAATAAATGCATTATGGGATTCAGAAAAGATTTCTCAGATTTGCAGATTGTAGCAACACAAGTGGGGAAGGAATTGGTCAGTTGATAACTGATACATTGCAAGAACATACTGTACTGTTTCCCTCAGTAATTGTAGAGCACAAGCCTACGATAATGGGGCAAATATGGCTGGAAAATACAAAGGTGTGCAAGCAAAAATACTAGGACAATGCTCAACAGCATTTTTGTTCACCTTGTGGTTGTCACATACTCAACTTATGCAGAAATGATGCTGCTGAATGCATATCTGAAGCAATAACCTTTTTCAGAACAGTTCAAACAGTGTACCACCTGTTCAGTTCCAGTCTTAAGTGGTGGGAATTACTACAAAGCCGTATTGGTTTTTCTCTTCATAGTATGTCTGAAACAAGATGGTCAGATCATGTTGAATATATAAAGGCTTTTGCAGCTTACTTGCCTGGCATTAAATTAGCACTAGAAGAACTAAATCTGATGGCAAAGCAAGAAATGAGGTCCACAGAGTTTTATTACCGTATTTTTTGCACCATAAGACGCACTTTCCCCCCTCCAAAATGTGGGTGGGGAAGTCAGTGCGTCTAATGGTGTGAATGCAGCAATTTCGTCGCTGCTGGCCCCGTGGGGGGGAGCGTCGCAAGGGTCCGGGTGAGCCTTCCAGGACCCTTGCGAGGCTCCCCCACCCCCCCACGGGGCCAGCACCGGCGAAATCGCCAGCTTCCAGGTGGGGGGAACGTCGCAAGGGTCCTGGAAGCTCACTCAGATCCTTGCGACACTCCTCCCACCCACGCGCGGGTCAGCACTGGCAAAATCGCCAGGTTCTGGGGGTGTTTGGAGGCTTCCCAAGCCTCAAAACACTCCCAGAAGCTGGCGATTTTACCCCCCATGGTCCCATGGGGGGGTGGGTGGAGGGTGGCAAGGGTCCAAGGGAGCCTTCCAGGACCCTTGCCACCCTCCCCCCACCCCCCCGCGGGGCCAGCCCTGGCGAAATCGCCAGGTTCTGGGAGTGTTTGGAAGCTTGATAAGCCTCCAAACACTCTCAGAAGCTGGCGATTTTAACCCCCCCCCCGCTCTGTGCGGGGTGGGGGGAGGGTGGCAAGGGTCCAAGGGAGCCTCCCTTGGACCCTTGCCACCCTCCCCCCACCCCCCGTGGGGCCAGCACTGGCAAAATCGCCAGGTTCTGGGGGTGTTTGGAGGCTTCCCAAGCCTCAAAACACTCCCAGAAGCTGGCGATTTTACCCCCCCTGGTCCCATGGGGGGTGGGTGGAGGGTGGCAAGGGTCCAAGGGAGCCTTCCAGGACCCTTGCCACCCTCCCCCCACCCCCCCCCCCGCGGGGCCAGCCCTGGCGAAATCGCCAGGTTCTGGGAGTGTTTGGAAGCTTGATAAGCCTCCAAACACTCTCAGAAGCTGGCGATTTTAAAGCCCCCCCGCTCTGTGCGGGGTGGGGGGAGGGTGGCAAGGGTCCAAGGGAGCCTCCCTTAGACCCTTGCCACCCTCCCCCCACCCCCCGCGGGGCCAGCACTGGCAAAATCGCCAGGTTCTGGGGGTGTTTGGAGGCTTCCCAAGCCTCAAAACACTCCCAGAAGCTGGCGATTTTACCCCCCCTGGTCCCATGGGGGGTGGGTGGAGGGTGGCAAGGGTCCAAGGGAGCCTTCCAGGACCCTTGCCACCCTCCCCCCACCCCCCCGCAGGGCCAGCCCTGGCGAAATCGCCAGGTTCTGGGAGTGTTTGGAAGCTTGATAAGCCTCCAAACACTCTCAGAAGCTGGCGATTTTAAAGCCCCCCCGCTCTGTGCGGGGTGGGGGGAGGGTGGCAAGGGTCCAAGGGAGCCTCCCTTGGACCCTTGCCACCCTCCCCCCACCCACCGCGGGGCCAGCACTGGCAAAATCGCCAGGTTCTGGGGGTGTTTGGAGGCTTCCCAAGCCTCAAAACACTCCCAGAAGCTGGCGATTTTACCCCCCCCTGGTCCCATGGGGGGGTGGGTGGAGGGTGGCAAGGGTCCAAGGGAGCCTTCCAGGACCCTTGCCACCACCCCCACCACCCCGCGGGGCCAGCCCTGGCGAAATCGCCAGGTTCTGGGAGTGTTTGGAAGCTTGATAAGCCTCCAAGCACTCTCAGAAGCTGGCGATTTTAAACCCCCCCCGCTCTGTGGGGGGTGGGGGGAGGGTGGCAAGGGTCCAAGGGAGCCTCCATTGGACCCTTGCCACCCTCCCCCCACCCCCCCACGGGGTGGGGGGGGGGGTAAAATCGCCAGCTTCTGGGAGTGTTTGGAGGCTTGGGGAGCCTCCAAACACTCCCAGAAGCTGGCGAATTTACCCCCCCTGGCCCCATGGGGGGGTGGGGAAAGTGGCAAGGGTCCAAGGGAGCCTCCCAGGACCCTTGCCAGGCTCCACCCCACCCCACCCCCCCACGAGGACAGCGGGGGCAAAATCGGGAGCTTCCAGGACCTTTTCTGAGCCTGGAAAGGCTCAGAAAAGGTCCTGGAAGCTGCCTATTTTGCCCCCTCTGTCGCCCGGGGGAGGCAGGGTGAGTCTCCAAAGGGTCCTAGGGTGTGTTCTAGGACCCTTTGGAGACTCACCCTGCCTCCCCCGGGGGCCAGAAGGGGCAAAATCGCCACCTTCTGGGGCTCTTTTGAGGCTTGGGAACCCTCAGAAGAGCCCCAGAAGGTGGCGATTTTGCCCCCTCTGGCCCCTGAGGGAGGCAGGGTGAGTCTCCAAAGGGTCCTAGAACACACCCTAGGACTCTTTGGAGACTGACCCTGCCTCCCCTGGGGGCCAGAGGGGATGAAACCGCCACCTTTGGGGGCTCTTCTGAGGCTTGGGAAACTTCAGAAGAGCCCCAGAAGCTGGCGATTTCACCCCCTCTGGCCCCCGAGGGAGGCAGGGGGAGGCTCCAAAGGGTCCTGGAACACACCCTAGGACCCTAGGGTGTGTTCCATAAGATGGACCTCTCCATAAGGCTCACCAAGTTTTAGGAGAAGAAAGCAGATAATTTTTTTCCTGTTTTCTTCTCCTAAAAATTTGGTGCGTCTTATGGAAAGGTGCGTCTTATGGAGCGAAAAATACGGTATATGTGATATCTTCTGCCCGGAATCCTCTTTGTATGAATCATTTATACAGTATATACTGGTGACGAATGGGAGACACCTCCATATAATTGGCATTCTGCAATCAAACTGAAACTTTATTTGCAAATCTACTAAATACCAAATCAGTTCAATTTCAGGTTAATTTGAAATAATCGTACCTAGCAGACCAACAAATTGATGCAATAATATTTTCTTAAACTAATCAGTGTTTTCACATTTTTATGATTATTGCAAGCCTCTCATTAAAATTAAATGTGTAGTTTTGTTACACCAGGGATACATGTTACTCTTAATCTGCTTAGTGCTTTGACATAATAATGTACAACTGGACTTGAATGAGGGTAAATATTTTTTAGAAGATATCAAAAGATCTGATGATGCAGTTTGCTTTTTTTGTGGATATTAGCTAACTTGTTTTGCTAGCTTGCTTGCTTATAGACAAAATGGAAGAACTGGAGAAAACAGAACATTGTTTATTGGATTTCAAAAGTTTGACTGCCTTTCAGTCTCAGCAAATCATCATGCACAGTCAACACATTTTTGAGTATTCTTTTGCCCTGCAGCTATTTGTGACTATATATATATTCCACACAATTCTATGTGCATCATGCCTTACTCCTGTTTTCACAGTACTAAAAGCACTGAAGATAAAGCACTGAAGATTAATAATGGACACTTCGTTCAACAGTCTATACACACATATAAATAAATGTCCATCCAAGCAGTCTCCTAGATCATCCTTAATTGAAACAAACAAAATGTGAAAATGGAAAATGTAAAGTGCATTTCCCAGGAACTTAGTAACATTTTTCTAGCAAGTCCAAAATATTTATTTCTTTAGACATCCAGATCCCTTTCTTCTGCCACACAATCATAGATATACAATAAGAATGAATATCAAAAATATATTTTAAAAATGGGATCTAAATCAAAACCATTACAGAAGCACCTTTCATTGGATTTCTTTGTTTAATTGGCTGTGAAGCTACATAGATGAGGATCATTTCACTTAATGTGTAATGGTTGTGCATGAAGTCCTTTACATCTGTATGAATTGCTGTCTACATTTAGTTATTATTTATGTAAATTATTTATATGCCACCTTTATAACCATAGGGGACCCAAGGTGGCTTAAACAGATAAAAGAACATATTTTAAAACACTATATAGTCTAAATATCAAATTTAAAAACAATTAAACATATATTCAGGCTAAAATCAAGTTTAAAGGCATTTTTTAAACATGTAAGTTAAAAAAACCAGCATTCCTTAGATATATTGTTTTAAAAATTGCATGAATACAGAGGTCTTTGCCTGATGATGGAAGGACAAGAGGAAGGGGCCCAACCTGAGCTCTTGCAGCAGTTTATTCCAAAACCTGGGAGCAACCACTGAGAAGACCTTCTCTCATGTCATCACCAAACAAGTTTGGGAAGGTGGTGGAATTGAGAGAAGAGACTCTCCATAAGATCTTAAAAGATCTTAATCATGTCATCAACTACCTATCTCACACTTTTTGTGTGTGTATAAAGTGCAAATATGTACCTATAAACTTTATAATGGTCCCTGCATTTAGTATCCTGATCACAGTGTTCAGAATTGTGCCAGGAGCCTACATGAGTTTCACAGTCTCATTGTCTTTGAACTGCTTTTTCTCCTTGATCACCACAAGGCCATCTAAGACAGAATGACAGGACCCAAGGAAGGGACCAGGGCCAGCAAGCATGTTCCTATCACATCACATAAAGCTCTTACAGAACGAAGGAAGGAGCCCAGCCATCTGATCTGGGAGCAAAATCCAAACTGAGGGGTCCTTAAAAAGATACATTTAAAAGGCAAGCTTTCAATTCTTCAGGAACCTCAATTGCAGAGAATGAGGTGTGAAGAGAAAAAGAAACAGTCCATAAATTTCTTAGGTAAAGGCAAAGGTAAACGTTCCCCTTGACAATTTTTGTACAGTCATGTTCAACTCTAGGGGGCGGTGCTCATCCCTGTTTCCAAGCAGTAGAGCCAGCGTTTTGTCCGTAGACAATCTTCCGTGGTCACATAGCCAGTGCGACTTAAACACGGAACGATATTATCTTCCCACCGAGGTGGTCCCTATTTATCTACTCACATTTGCATGCTTTCAAAGCACTAGGTTGGCAGGAGCTAGGACAAGCGACGGGCGCTCACTCTATTACGTGGATTTGATCTTACAGCTAAAGATCTACAGACCTTACAGCACAGAGGCTTCTGCTGTTTAACCCACAGCACCACCACGCCCCTGGTATTTCTTAAGATACTAAAAATTTGAAAAGCCAACTTGAGACCTGGCGCTATTTGGTTTCACCTCAGAAGAGGCAGAAATAGTTGTCTTTCTCCATGTCTGTTCTCAAAATTATTCAGGTTTTAGAAGGTATGTCAATATGGAAATAGTCCTTTCCAATACCACAGTCAAGGGTTGGGGCAAAAAAAGCATCAAGGGATCAAATTAGTGTAGGCTGTAGCATAAAATCAGAAAGTTCATCTGAGATTAAGAAAAAGGCCTCTTTTTCATTCCTCAGGATCTCTATAGTTTATGCAAAATGTCTCTATTGTTCCTTCATTTTGAGAAGTAAAGTATATGTTTGTGCATACAAAGTACTGAATGATTGGCTAAATATAAAGAAAGATCCAGAGAATAGAAGGGAGATAAATAAAAAATTGCAGTATTCATTTAAAAAATCACTGATTCGTTAAATATTTGTCCCTTCGTATTCATGAGCTCCAGAGTCCCCCTCTGGCTGTCTAAAAAACCCAACCCTGATGAAGTGATGAACTGATGTGTGCTTCATCGGTTCATGGGGAGGAGCGTCATGCTTCTTCAGCTTTGATGGATCATGAAGCAGGACGAATTGCCAAAATGCTGTGGTCGCTGCCAAGCCCCTGCACTTTGGGCAGCGTGACCAGCTCTTTTCCCTCCACCCAGGATAGAATGAGACTGCTTTAGTCTCTTGAAACTTGCAAGGAGGAGGGGGGAAGCTCAGGATACTTAAAGGGCTTTCCTCCCTTGCACCACCTTCGTCTTTTTCAGGCAACCGAGGGAGAAGGACAATGTCTGCTGGCTGGTTTTGGCTAATTACTGCATTGGGCAAGCAAGCTTTTCGAGGACGGGAGGGCAGCATCGGCTCCCTCCCAGGACTGAGTTGAATCACTGTTGATTTAATTTGCTTGTTTTTCCTAATTATTTAGTTAATCGTAGTGGAGTTATATTTTCTTGTTTATTTATCTCTGGCATAGTTATTTTGCAACTGCTGGTTTGAAAGGGGAAAGGCGGCGGCGCGGCTCCGCGCTGTGGCACAGCGGTGTGAAGATTTAATAAATAAATAAATAAATAAATAAATAAATAAATAAATAAATAAATAAATAAATAAATAAATAAATAAGATGGAAAAAGAAGAGGGAAAGAAGGGGATCCATTTATAGCTTTTTGTCTAAAGTTGATCAGTTGCTTATCTTTAACATACTGTAAAAAACCTCTTTAGTATTTTTGAAGATTAACAAGTTTAAAATAAAAACAATCATAACATCACTGTTTCATTTTATTTTTAAATAAATTTGGTTCGGCCCCCGAACACAGTTCAGATTTTTCATGTGGCCCCCTATAGAAATTAATTGCTCACCCCTGGGCTAGTGGATGAACTTCCCATTTGTTTACTAATAGCCCCAGGAGAAATGACATTGAGGAAAGGGCAGGGGTCCAGGAAGGGGAAACAGCCCACCAAGAAAAGGCTGGCACCCCAGGTGTCTCCACCACAATCTTCTTCTGAGGAGGAATCCTGGCCAGTATGGCAGCAGCTACAAGAGAAAATTTCAGTCTTAGAGGCTCAAAGGCTGGCTAAGCAGCCTCCCCAGCTGAGCGAGGTGCAGCCACACAGATTAGCCAGGGCATCTAAAAGCCATAAAAAAGCTAGATTAAGGGATACGGCACAAGAGCTAATGGACAGATTTGCCACTCTTGAGTCTGCCCAGGTCCCGGAAGTTACAGCCAGGCACAACAGGGATGGGGTGTCGGTGACTCCGAGGGCCGGCCGTGTTGAGAAGAGACAGTCATTGACTCCTGTAGCCTCTGAGCCATCGTCCGTCTACCAAGAGTGACAGGATAAGTTAGAGGAGCTTGACTTCAGCACCCCACATCCTTGTGAGGATCCTTGCAGGGCTATGACATCTTCAAGTGAGTCAAGATTCTACCTAGTATAGGGTCCTGGCCTTATCCGTCAGTCCCTAATTCTCCATTGTATAAGAGAAAAACATCACTTAAGGACCTGCAGGAAATAGTTGGACAGTTAAATTTGCCTGTTGAATAGTGGCACCAGGTCGAGCGTTTCTCGGGTCCCTGTGTGCAGCCATGAAGGTTCTTAAATGACCAACACATAGGTCCAGGGTAACTTGAGGGATGAGGGAAGATCTCTTTGTTTGGAGCCAATTCCTTGAGAAATTTAATGGGATCTCCTTTTGGAAATCTGATATGAGTCGGAAAGTGGATTTCCAAGTGAACTTGGACGCAGCTGGATCTTATGGATTCAGCATCTATTCCGGAGGTAGATGGTGTTCAGGCACATGGCCAGATTCATGGCATCAGAGAGGCAACATGAGGGACCTGACCTTTTTGGAGTAGTGGAGAATTTCAGGAATTTAGGAAAATGGTTGACCTTGATCAGGTTTGGCCAGCCCCAGTCAAACACCTACAGTTATTAATGGTTTATCTTAATAGGAAAGGGTTGGCACCAGGCACTATTCAAGGTAAGCTGTCGGCTCTGGCTTTACATGCAAAAATAAATGGTTATAGGGATTTTTCAGTTGACTATCAAAGTAGAAAAATGTAAGAGGGATGGTCCAAAGAGAGAGGGAGAGTGAGGGACTCTAGAGCACCCATTTCCCCTCCTCTGTTAGAACACATATGCAAGCAATTCAGTGCAGCTTACCTAATAGCTTTTTCGGTGCCCTT
The DNA here is from genome assembly GCF_051106095.1 of Pogona vitticeps. Lineage (NCBI taxonomy): Eukaryota > Metazoa > Chordata > Lepidosauria > Squamata > Agamidae > Pogona > Pogona vitticeps. Next base: position 193,654,371 of record NC_135786.1, read on the forward strand.
AGACTTAGTGAACTGCTAGCTGGAGGTAAAGCGGACAAATCTAGGGTAGCTCTAAAATGGCAGGATGTTAAAGTCCAGGATTGAAGAGTAGAACTTTTAATCAGATGATCCAAGGCTGACCAAACAGGCGAGGGGAGGCAATTCATCCTCTGGCGATGCAGCATAAAGCGCATATGCTCAGTCAGAGCCAAGAGGGCATACTCAGAATATCGAGGACAAGAAGCAGGATATTTTTTTTCCAACATGCTGATTAGTCACCATTGATATTATTAGTTCTGGAGGCTAACAGATTTAGCCCTAAATAAGGTAGGAGATAAGGGCATGACATTTGGCACACATTTAGGATTAGAGTGGCATCCACTGCAGCAGCCCTCGGTTACAACCTGAAAGATATTAAACAATTAGGCCGGTGGTCTTCATCAAGTTATAAAAGATACATTAGGGCCTTACCTAATGTGTAGGCAGAGGCCTGAATTATGTCTTTACAGGTCCCCTTGGGTCTGGAAGTCAAAGGCAAATAGTGATCATTGGCCATAGCTATTTAATAGGCAGAACACTATGTTGCCACATCCCCATGGGGGGGCAATTTGGGGCTCGGAGCCCAGGCACACATTACATGGAAAGGGCTGTGTGGCAAGCAGTGGATCCAGCTGTGCAGGATGATGGCATTCGGTCAGTTCTCACCAGATGTGCTGGTAATACATCTTGGAGATAATGACTTGCCTAAACTTTCTGGCAAGATGTTGGTCCTGGACATTATGTGCGACCTTAAGTGACTGAATGCCAGGTATCCTGCAATGTGGACCATGTGGTCCACAATTATTCCTCAGTTAGCCTGGTGAGGCTCTGGGAGGATTGGCAATGTTAACAAGGCCTGGTGGGGCGTTTACAGAGAAGTATGCAGAGGCATCTGCAACATCCTCGTTTAGCCAGGTGAGGCTCTGGGAGGATTGGTGATGTTAACAAGGCCGGGTGGGGTGTTTACAGAGAGGTCTGCAGCAGCCTTGAATTGGTGATAGGTCACCACAGGATCCAAGCGAAGAAGCCTAAACTGTTCAGAAGTGATGGTGTCCATATTTTAAATTCAGGTTTGGATGCCTTTTTCGAGCTTGTCAAGCTCGAGCGACTCGATGGCGGGCATGGGACATAGCTTGGCTAGTCCCTATGCTGTGGCAGGTAGTGAGGAAATAACAGGTATTTTCGTTGTGTCCCAATGTAATTTCAGGTAAGCCAACAGCACATCCGACCTCCCGGCACTGCAGATCGTGCAATTACAGTGCCTGTGGGGGGAAGATGCGCTGGGCCACTTCCGGACCAACAGTCATCAAATAAAGATGGCTTGAGTTCTGGGGGTGTTTATTAGCAGCTGGCTGGGTTCCTGCTGTCTTTAGAACACTGGAATTAGGGGCCGGGGACTCACCCATTTCTTAATCAAGGAGTATTTGGATACCCCTGCCTTTTACCTGTTTCTGCAGTACAGCAGCCTCCCTTTTTGCTAAAGGATGGCAAATCCCAAATTTGAATTTATATCAATAGAGTGTGGCCCATATTTAACCCATATCACTGTCTCGCATCTTTATTCCAGAGTTGGGAGGGCATTTTGTCCCCATCTCTAATAGAGAACCCATTAAGTGCTTCAGGTGTTTAAATAAACCAGCAGTCATTCTTGACTAGGGCAATGAATCAGAATCATTTTTACACAAAATAAACAATTTTTGCAAAAATTATGGATAATTTATTTTGCCCATGCAAGGACTCCACGGAGAAGATAAAAAAAATCTTCCTCCTGGGAAAGAAGAACTTTACTGTTCCTTCCTACCTCGTGCAAGAACAAGAACACTGCTCTGAGGATTTATGTCACTAATGCTGATGCCTTAATAACCAAAACTAGGGCCATCAATAAACAAGATGGAGCATTTTGGGCTTGAGAGTAATTGCACAGGTTTAAAGACTATGCAAAATATTTGAGGACAAGGAAACAAATAGTACAATAAAGGAAATGGAAGGTGATATGCCTATTAGTCAGCAAGAGCACTCTAAACCACAACATTTTGTTGTGTTTACACCAGTCTATCTATAACCTTATTCAGAGGTTCAAAAGAGGAGTTCAAAAGAAGGGTTCTAGCCCCACGTCTGCCTGGTGTGTCTCCACAGGAAGAGGGGCTGTCTGAATCGTGTTCTGCTACATGTAATGTCTCTCCATGTGACTGGAGATCCTTTTAAAAAATTCAGAGTTCCTTATTGGGTGCAATAACCTGTGCCCTCTTCAGACTATCTCAATGCGCAAACAGCAACAACTGCGGAGTAAGAATGGAACACTTTCCTGCTCATGTTCTCAAATTAAACCTTTTATGAACACCTCTGCATTGCTTTTATTTCTATTCCTGGTTACAAGGAGAAAAACTGCATGGTAGCCAAAGCATTGGAAAAGCCATGCAACTGACAATATAATTGTCTTCAAGTAAAACGATTTTGTTTGATAAGTTTTGTATACAGTCTGATGGGAGCCTCTATAAAACCATATAAATGTCACCACAGTACCACAGTATTGTATGTCAGCAGTAACAGCAAGCAGTCACCCAAGATCACGAACACTTTAAAATAACAATTTGCCACTATATTCACTGAATTGAATCTTCAGGGTGTATAATAACTGAAGTAAACAAACACCAAAAGGTTGAGATGTTGATATGAATAACTCTGCTCAGCACTTCCCTATTATCAGTAAGCTGGTTCTCCATGAAGACTGCTGGATAAATATTGCAAAATAAATACATTCAGTACAAAAGTCAGTGTCAAGCACCATATATTCACTTACTTTGGCGTTTTGGTCATATTCTTAAAAATACTTTTCCATCACTGAAAACATGTTAATATTGTAATGCTGCTGGCTAGGTTCGTATAAATACATTACAGAGAATATAGCACCCAATTTATCACTGGTCTTCTAACACAATAGAAATGCACTTACCAAGCTGAAGTGATGTCACACAAGTTGTTTTGTTGTTGTAACTATGAATTATTCATTATCTGCCTGTCAAGTCACCTTTATGTTACGTGAGGCGACATTAAAAAAAGCAACCTTAAGAATGATAATGGCTGGCAGCTATTAATCCCAGTTTAAGGTGTTGGTGCTTATCTTTAAAATGCTACATGGTTTGGGGCTCCAGCAAAAGAAAATTAGTCCCCAGATGATGTTTGAATTATACTTTCAATGAGATTTCAGAAAATATTAAAAAGTAAAAGGAGATGTGTTCTTGAAGGCTTTCACAGCCGAGATCCAATGGTTGCTGTGGGTTTTTCAGGCTGTTTGGCTGTGTTCTGGAGGTTTTTCTTCCTAAAGTTTCACCAGTCTCTGTGGCCAGCATCTTCAGAGGACAGGAGCTAGAACTCTGATTGTGGTCTGGTGTAGTGTGTGGGATTATTGAGTATCTGTAGCTGGGGGATCAGCTTTTTCTCAGGAGATTGGATATTTTCTGTGATCCAGGTGGTTTGTTTGTTTGTTTGTTTGTTATGGGTGTTTTGTTGTGATAAGGGGGAAGATTATCTGTCACTGTGATTGATGGGGGTCATTAGCTAGTCTTTTGTGTGCAGCGGTCCTTGTGGCTGGGTATAGTTCATTGACCTTTTTGCAGGCTGTATTTTTCAGTGTTTTCAGTGCTGGGAACCAGGCTTTGTTGAGTTTTAGACTTTCTTCTTTTTTGTCGAAGCTGTGCTGGTGTTTGTGGATTTCAATGGCTTCCCTGTGTAATCTAACATAATGATTGCTAGTGTTGTCCAGTACTTCTGTGTTTTGAAATAGGATTTAATGTCTGGCATTTTTCAGGGCATGTTCAGCTACTGCTGATTTTTCCGTTTGTTTTAGTCTGCAGTGTCTTTCATGTTCTTTGATTCTGGTCTGGATGCTGCATTTTGTGGTCCCAATATTTACCTGACCACAACTGCAAGGTATCCGGTATACTCCTGCAGTGGTGAGAGGAGCCCTTTTGTCCTTTGCTGACCGTAACATTTGTTGTAATTTTGTGAATATTTTTGTAAAAGGAGACATTGATTCTTGGGAGCAGGGAGAGATGGACTCTTATTGGTGTGTGCATGCTTTTAAAATCAACTGTATTAACCCAAACCACCAAGGTAGTCTTTCCATGCTGAGGTAGAGTAGGCATAAAAGGATTTATTGCTGTAGATAAGAAAAAGTTAGTAGTTTAGTTTTTCACTTGCTTTAAAATATAGAATTAACAGCAAAAATGCCCCAGTGCAAATACACACACAACACAGGCAATCCAGAAATGAAAGAGACATTTTAAAAGTGTGATTTCCCCCTTGATCCCTGGTTGTGAGCAGAATGCTGAGTGAGCTGACAAACAATGTCCTATCTCTCGAGATGCAGAAAGAATGGTATGCTTGCCTGCTTTGCTGGCGGATGAACTCATGACATTGGCAGGATGAAATTGTGGGTGTGAATGCAAAAATGTTGGAGGAGGGCCACAGAAAATGTTTGAGATGTGACCCTAAAGAGGTATTGTGGGAAGGAGCCAGCTGCTATTTATGCTTGGCTGCGCAATGCCATCACTGAAAGACTAGTCCGGTTGTGCTAGAAATGTCTCTAATTATGTGGCAGGCTCAGAAAGTGGGTCTTCTTCACAACTCCATGTGAATAAAAAAATATCCCTGATGAAACCAGGGTATGACTAGGTCAGGTAGTGGCCAGCCCCTTGCAAGGAGCCAGCTAAAACCCAAGTGGAAAGGAAGGAAGGGCTGTACATGAGGCCAGTCTGCTGCATTCTTTCTTATGCCCAAAAAGTTACTTCTTGCCTTGTTGGTGATGATGAGGATGACAGTGGTGGTGATGGTGGAGTATCATTCTACATATGTCTGGTGAAACCGTCTGATGCTTCTCTTCATCTGTACTGTTTCATTCTCTGCTGATTGGTGGTGGTGTTGATTTTAATATATGCTACTAAGAACGAGATGTGAATGTTGAAGATATACATTGTTATTTGCCTTCTGCCTAGGGATAACAAGGGGTTATTTTTGTTTCTCATGAACTATAGTGTTGCCTCTTTTTGGAGCAGGTTTTCTGTTGCCTTGCTCCTGCTTTTGTGGAGTAGTTTGAGGTTCCTGTAACTTGGTCCCAATGCCAGAGACCCAACAGTGGAAAACCAAAACAAAGCACATGAAAGACTGGGGGGGGGGGTCTTGCTGGAAGGTTTGGCACCCGAAAGACCCCTAAACTGAAAGAGAAGCCCCCCCAAAAAAACTCAAAATGAAGGGAAACTGAATAATTTCTCCATTTACATCCTTATTTAAAAGATTGAGAGTGTGTCACACAAAATGTGGTGGGTAACCATCTCATGGTTTCACAAGTCAATAAACAGAAAATGAAATACTTATAATACTGTTCCACTTGAATATTCTGTCAATTTTCCTACAACTGCATCAACTACGTACAAAGCCCTAAACAGTTTAGGGCCTCGATACTTGGTGGAATGCCTTCTACCACCAAGATCTACCCGTGTCACTCGCGCGAGCCAGGAGGTGAGGCTGAGGAGCCTAACGCCGAGGGAGGCCCGGAGGGAAAAGACAAGAAATCGGGCCTTCTCAGCGGTGGCTCCTCGCCTCTGGAACAACCTTCCCCCTGATATTCGCGCAGCCCCCTCGCTCGGTATTTTCAAAAAGCAATTAAAAACATTAATGTTTCGGCAGGCCTTCCCTCCTAGTTAATTCCTGATCCCCTTCTCTTTTCTTTCCTAATGTTTTAACCCAATTGTTGAAAGTTTTCTTTTATGTAATTCTGTTGTTTTTATTGTGGTATTCCATGTTGTAAGCCGCCTAGAGTGGTCTATCGACTAGATAGGCAAGATATAAATAAAATAAATAAATAAAATAAATAAATAACTAGTAAAGGCATCTCCTACTTTGTTAGTAAAAGGGGTTAATAAACATATTGGCAATTCTAGAACTTCGAAGAATTACTTCCTTTGACTGTAAGTCCTAGAATGCTGGCTGAGGTTTTCTGAAAGTTTGTAGACCAAAAAGATAATTATGAGGAATTGGATTTTCGAGTTAACCCCAATGAGAAAAACAAGAAAGTGGTCATTTTACGGTTTGGAACAGAGAGCCTCTGAAAGATGATCAACTTGGAATTCTGAAACACAGGGTAAAGAAACTATTGGATTTCTTTCAGATTTCCTCTTTCAGATTACTTCCATCTGGCATCAAAATTGTCTTACTGGTATTCTTCCAAATTTCCACAATTCCGTACATCCCTAGTAATTATACCAAGTTCAGGTTAGTTTCATGCAATGTCTGCTTGCCATATTTCAGACATGGTTAATCTAGGACAGCAACAGAAAATTTTTCTGATTGTCCTGATGCATGATATCTATTGTGGACAAGATGCTACTGTTAGGACAGTATATGAAGAGACAGAATGGTTTCTTATAGGCAAAAGTGTCAGACAGGGGTGCATTTTATTCCCTTATTTGCTCAATCTGTGAAAACTGGTGGAAGAAATATCAGTAATCTATGTAGATGTGGTATAATTATACCAGATGGGCGGGATATAAATCAGATAAATAAATAAATAAATAAAAACAGATGACCACCAGAAAATACCAATGACTTGAAATGACATTTAGTGAAAGTGAAAGAAGGACGTGCCAAAGCAGAACAGTTGAATATTGAGAAGACAAAAATCACAACCACAGAACTATACAACTTTAATACTGACAGTGAAGAAATTGAAGAAACATTTTGCATACCATGGTTCAATCGCCAATCCAACTGCAGCCAAAAAAATCACAAAACTGAGACTCAGAAGGGGAGCAATGAAAGAATTGGAAAAGATAATCAAGTGGAAGGATGCATCACCAGGGACTAAGACGCTTGTATTTCTGATCACCATGTACAAATGTGGAAGCTGAACAGTAAAAAAAGCTAATAGGAAAAAAAATGATTTGTTTCAAATACGATGGTGGAGGAGAGCATTGCAGATACCTTCAACTGCTAAAAAGACAAACAAGTGGGTCATAGATCAAATTGAACCTGAGCTATCTTTGGAGACAAAAATGTTGAAACCGAGGCTACTTTGGGCACATCGTAAGAAGGCAGAATTCTATGGAAAAGGCAGCCAAAGAGGAGGAACGCCAAATGTGAGATTGATTGACTCCCCACAGGCTTGAGTTTGCAGGGTTGTTGAGGACAGGATATGTTAGAGATCACTTATTCATAGGGTTGCCATGAGTCAGAGGTGCTTTGATGGCATGTAACAACAACATAAACAATGGAGAGAGTAATTTAAAGTCACCTCTATTTGTTAGCTATTATGTGAGTTCAAAATGAGGCTCAAACAATGAAGTATTTCAAACTTATGGATGCCCAGGTTTCATTATGTTTTCTCAAGACAATGACAAACCATTGTTGTCTATTGTCATGAGAAAATAATAATTTGACTATGTTTAGAACATTTGTTGCATAGATGGAATCTCAACACGATAGATTGAAAACATATTTTCACAGTTTATTAACCAAAGTATTTAGGTAAAGGTAAAGGTTCCCCTTGACATTTAGTCCAGTTGCATCTGACTCTAGGTTGCAGTGCTCATCCCCGTCTCCAAACCAGCATTTGTCCGTAGACAGTTTCCATGGTCATGTGGCCAGTGGGACTAGACATGGAATGGCATTACCTTCCCACCATGGTGGTATCTATTTATCTACTTGCATTTACATGCTTTCGAACTGCTAGGTTGGCAGGAGCTGGGACAAGCGATGGGAGCTCACTCTGTCGCGTGGATTCGATCTTACGACTGCTGGTCTTCTGACCTTGTAGCACAGAGGCTTCTGTGGTTTAACCCGCAGTGCCACCACATCCCTCAAAGTGTTTAGGATGCTTATTTCAATGTGCCTGATGATATTTATGCCTGTACTATTGCGAGAAAACTCATTGAGTTCTTCACTAGATTAAAAGATATGCAGGCTAACTCTGATATTACCCTGACATTTCCACACATTGGTATTAGTAACATCAAAGGCTGAAAAAGCTGTTAAGGATTTAGCTGAATGAGAAATCTAACAATTAATATATTAACAACATAGGAAACGCCTGTTAAAGGTCATGTGTGATATGGTTTATATGTGAGTGATTATGAATATACATTAATGTAACTTAAGAGCACAATCCTATGTATGTCTACTCAGAAGCAGGTTTCAGTGCAATAACTTCCTAGTTACAGGTTTTGTTAGGCATTATATGATGGCAGGTCCATGAGGAGAAATGTAGATACATTTTTGCATAGAAACCACTGTCCCATAGCCTCAGTGTTCTAAGAGAAGTACCAGCAAAAAATTATTGGAAATCTTCTGGTATAGATCTGGACAGATCCAAAGCTTTCACATTCATGTGACTGGAATACTCTTGTCTTATTTGGGTGGCATTCCTGCTGCAGGGAAGACTTGATGGCCTTATAGGCCCCTTCCAACTCAATTATTATATGATTCTATGATTCCATCTATGTTTCCCCATAATCAGTCTGACCTCTCTTCAATCCAGCTTTTCAGACACATAATTATTTATTTTGTCGGTTGATTAAAGAATGATTTGCACTAGGCTCTCGAGGTGACAAGAAAACCAAAACAGAAACATAAATCAATAACTGACAAAATGCAAGGGAATGCAAGAATAATGACTATAGGATATTGAGATGACTTAGAAATTCAGCTGACCTTCAAAAAGGGGCTCATGTCTGACCACTACCCATGCACTCTTCTTAGGTAACAGTATTTATTATTTGTACTGCTACTCTATCAATATTTGCCTTCATCTGTCTGGCAGGAATGGGCATGAAGGGAAGGACTGTGGTGTAAACAATGTTGGGTCATGAGAACAATATACCTGCAACCTACAAGAAGGCATACTGTGGCAGTGTCCTAGGGCATAGAATATGGCCATTCTACATAAGGGACTACGTTGGAAGAGGATTGTGGCCTTGCTTCATATGTTGTTTCTAGAAACACTTGGATAAGAAGCTGGGATACTTAATGCTCCCCTTTTTAAGGGGGTGTCTGCATTAGGATTTATTGCTGGTTTTGTTTCCCTGTTGGGTTGGCCAAGTGCAATCTGTTTTGCAGTGGCTACATGTAATATAACTGATAGCAAAGTAGTCCAGTCTTTTTCAGCTTCTTTTCAACCCTTTTGGGTCATTAGCAGGGAATACTTTTTTTGTACGATAAAGACAGTGTAGAGCACAGATACAATTTCTTGTTCTGTTTCTTTTCTGAAATAATTTTTAATAGTCTTAAGGCATGTGCAATGCCAGTTCAGCAATGGATTTATATGAAAGGGAGAGAAAGACAGCAGCCTGATGGACCCCCTTCATCTCCTCTCCCCTAATTTCAAAGTAGTTGGGTTGAGACCTTCCTGCCCTTCATCGGATAGAATGTTGGCAGAGGCACAGAAGAAGCTGACTGGCAGCCGCATGGAATCCTCAGCTGGTGCGTTGTACTGTGTCTGTGTGTCTGTCTGTGTGAAAAAAAGTGCGTGCTTTGGAGAAGGCAGAGCTCCAAAAGCTAAGGTGAGGCCTTGTTGGCTGGCTGGCTGGCTGGCTGGCTTGCTGGCCGGTTGACAGATTGGTTGCTACTGCTGCCACTCTTGCAGCTGAGATGGGTGAGTGGGTTTGAATCAGAGAGACGGAGGAATGTAACTGCTGGAAATCCCTCCTGGAGCTTCTTTTAAGGCAGCTGCTCTAAGGCTTGATGTGCTTTTGGGGACAGGGAGAGAAGGTTTGTTTTTCTTTGCCAGGGTGTTGGTGTTTCAGAGCAAATATCTCCTCTTCCTCTATTGTGTCATCTCTGACCTCAGCTTATTCCCAAGCAACCCTTTTGACTCTTATTGAGTCTGCTCTGATCCAGGTTGATTTTACTATCTAGCTGCCCTCTAAGGGCTTGTCTACACAATATCTCTGGAGTGGGATGACTTGGACTAAATAGGGTCACTAGGAGATCTGGTATGGCATTTGGTGTTATCCTGTATGGTCTAGATTTCAAGCAACCCTGCTTAGTCTACACCAGCCTGCTATCAATTTGCCAATATGATGAAGTGGTTTAAGAATGAAGTGACTTCAGGATATTGGCAGTTGGTCAAGAAAGACTATTAAGAAAAAAGCAGGATCTCTCTCTTTTCTCCCTCCTTACTCCTACCACTTTTGGAAGGAAGCTTTACATGTGAGTTTAATTTTCCTAAAGTGATTAAGCATATCTGCACTGTCCTAATGCACTTTTAAAATTGTTTTTCACTTTCTCTGTCCCTTCATTGAGCCTAGGAAGTGTTTAATTTGCCAATTGCTTGAATTGGCTCTCTTCACAATATTGGCAAATTAAGAAAGGTATGCTTACTTTGGTTTATTTCCACTGATCATATGGGCTGGAAAAGGACCAACCCATCCCCACAGTGGACCAAACAATGGGATAAATGTCAAAGTAGTCACACTCAAAGTTAATTTTGTTCTCCTCTTTTCCAGTCCAGTTTCTCTTCTAGGGGTCTGGACAAAATCAAGTCTTCTGGATTGTTTAGCCTCCCTGATAATGATTTCAAAACCAGAAAAAGTCTTATATTTCAAATTATGTGGCTTTGGATAATCATTCAGCTACTTAATTTCAAAACAGATCTTAGTATTTACCCCAACTGTGTAGCAAAAAGTATTTGGTGGGGGAATGATACAGTAGAAGCCTAAATGACATATTGTCCTTAAGTTACAATTTCATTCAAACTTCTAGGATGCATTTTATTGTATGAAGAGCTCAATGGAAGCACAGCATGATTCTTGACAATGGTGTTTTGAAAAAAAAGTTTAAAATTAAATTTTGTTTCCAAGGAGAATCTGTAGTGGGATTTGACTTTCTGGCAATAGCATCACATTCTACCTGATAATTTGTTATTAATTATAGCAGCTGCCTCAAGTACCGTTTGCAGTAATGCTGCCAGCTAGCTAATTTTCTTGGTTTTTTTCTCCCCTACCTTATTTGTTGTATTCAGTATTACTTCATTGCTTTTCTTCTTGTTCAGTAAATTTTCCTGTGCCATTTTTCTTTCTTTATCTGCACCAGAGCATTGAAAAGTTTAAAATTATGGACATATATAAAATATAAATAAAATTAAAATTAAAATATTAAAATGACTAGCCTAGTTTAATAATGTTATCTTGTCTGTTTAGTAGATCTTCTTTTGTACACATGGTGGGGTATAAATGGCATGCACCATGGTATAAGGCTGTACCCACACAGTCTCTGAGTGGGAAAAATAGTGTGGTGGGACATTGTGAGTAATTCTGAAGGACATATATGGAGAAAAAGTCATTATATAATAACCAATGAGAAGAGATCATAGGTTGGCTATTTGAAGCCAAAAGGCTGTATCCAGCTACATTTGCTGTATTATGGTCACTCCCCACCTTTCCCTGCTTGCATTGCAGAATGGGAATTTTGTTCTGGGTTTGTGATGAGATGTGTGCAGGTATTGTGAGGTCTGTTTCTTCCACCAGCATCTCACTAATCGCCTTGAAGAGTGCAGTAACTAGTGTTGGTGTTCTACCATATATTCCAAATGGAAGAAAGAGAACACTGTTAAAAGGGAGGAGCAAGGAACATGAATATTATTAAATTGGACAGTATAAGTAGAGTTTTGCACAAGCACTTATGTTGCACAAAGAATGCTGCATTTTGTGCAAAATACTTTATTCAAAATGGAACACTTTCTGCAAAACACATTTTTGCACACATATACAAAAATCACTTTTACTATCTTTTCCCTGAGAAGTCATGAAATGCCAAACATCTACCTTAAAATTAAGATTTTTACCTGGAAAACATAAAAAGCCTAAAAGTTTAGCTTCCTAATTATGACTAGGAGGAGAAACGTGAGTGTAGTGGAAACTTCCAATTTCCCCAAAGTCAGTCTTCACACAGAGATCAAAGACTGGTGTGGTGGGGTTACCACACATATACATTGATTAAAAACCTTTCAGAGGAAACCTGAACAGGGCTTAGTTTGACACAATCTTGAACCGTAATTGAGAGTAAGCTTTCCATTGGCCTGATGCTTTCCATGTGCCTGATTCTGGGTGCCCCTTGACATGCAGTACTTTCCCAGAACACCGTACGATAATATAGTTGGGAACGGATCTGTCTGGGTTTTGTTAACCATTTACCTGGAGGATTTCTTTTGCAGAGGCAGAGAGGGTAAACAAATAAATAGCAGTAGCCTCCTAGCCATTTTTTAAAAAAAATACAGGTCTTAGCTGGATTTCCAGAAGTGGGGGATATTAAAATAGAACAAAGTAATTTTTGAGCTTACCTCACTCTGGACCAAATATTGTTGTGTAATTTGCACCTTCAAAATGGTGATGAAGTTACTGTTTGACAATTAAAGACTCCCCCTTTTCAGTCCCATGGCTTGTCAAACTCACAACTAATCAATTTGAATATGTGGAGGCCATGGGACCCATGTGACAGAAGGTGAAAGTTTTTGAGTCTTTAACTACCAGAGATCTTTCTCTGCCTTAACATCAACCAGTGGTAAAGATATTTGATAATTAAAGACTTACCCCTTCGATCCCATAGCTCTCACGGCTTCCACTCCATGTAGCAGATTTATTGTAAACTGGACCAACCACAAATCTCTCCCTGCTGGTGATTTCACCCTTCTATACCGCTTACTACTGGCAATTAATATTAAACAGAAGAACAAAAATGTATCAAGCATCTCCTGAAAGCCGGAAAATTTTTCTTTGTGTTCTCTTTCATCTGAATTGTGAAAGACATTTGATTCAGTGTTCTGTTTGCGAATACTATACAAGAGAATATATAATTCAGTTCTCTACTACATCCACAAAGACATTAGACATACCAAAATGAAAACAGAATACAACTATTCACAAAATAGAATAGAAAGAAATACATTTCCTTGAAATTATTCAGAAGCACAGCAGTATCCCAGATGCCTTTCTTAATTAAAACAATCACTATTTTTCTTTTAACATTGCACCTGAATAATTTATTAGGCATTTATTTTTATTGTCATGCTTTTTAAAAGGGATCTTTTATTTATATAATAATAAATACTTAATTTGAAATAGCATACTCTCAGAGGTGCAGTTTACAACTTCAATTATAGACATTCTTTTTAGACTGGAGACAGTTATAAATACTCCAGTATATTTTGTTTTGTTAAAATTGCTGAAACAAGAATCATTGTTAGGAAAAAGCAGATATTCTATGAAAAGAAATACCAACAGAAAACCCCAATAGGGTAAACCAAGCACATGTTGTAAATAACAGAAGTTAGCAACATTGCAAACATATTGATGCGATGATTCTAAAACAGAGACAAATGATTCCTGTTTTCTCAAAGGTACATCCCCTTTTTCAATTCAGCTCACTCACAGGTAGGTTTGTGGAGGAGAGCAACCAAAAGCAAATAAGGGCAACAGGCTGTGTTAGTCATGTGGGCCCTGGAAAGCCCTTGTAGTCAGCATTGAATTCTTGCCTTAAAAACAAAGAATGGAACAGACAGCTGGACCTCTGACCTAATCAGTTCCTTGGTGTCGGTAGTAAAGTAACTCATCTTTAAGTCAAATCCTCCTATTTCTCAATGTTAAAAATAAGGGTTTCATTGCTGGAGGCCAAGAATTATGCCTTAAAATGAGCAAATCATTTTCTTCCCTCCAGTCACCACTCTCCACTCTTACCTCCACTTCATTCTTCTCTCCAAACTCCTGTCTCCTTTTGGACATCTAATTTCTTCTTCCCCCCTCCTTGTTGACATTCACTCTTTTCTCCTCTCCTCTTCTCTGTCAATTGCTTTATTCTCCCCTCTTTTCTCATCTGTCTTTACTCTTCTCTGTCCTTTTCTGCTACCTGTGTTTCCTGCTGCTATCAAAATTATATGGTGTCATATTTGGTGGCGTAAGGATTCTCTGTCTTCAGTTCATTGCAGGAGACATTGAAGTCATATATTGTGGCATCAGTCTGGTGTCCATTGCTTTTTGCTACTTTTTGATCACGTAAGTAGAAATTTCAAATTGTTTAAGTGAAGGGTGTGGAATCTGGGAATGCATAACTATTGTGCTCACTTATTAGATGCAGGCTGTTCAAGTATTTCTACTAAAGCCGCTAAATTCTTCACAAATGGGAAGGAATGAGAAGACAAATGACAAAAGCAGCAGTCATGTGACATTCCCAAGTAACCTGTTTCTCCAGATGAAAAACAACAACAGGGTTTAGATCAATCTAGTGGTTAGTGGTTGGTTGCTTTTGCTTTTCAGAATATCTTGAATGAACCTCCCCAGCAACTCATGTGACTGTTCACTGCCAAGGAGCCTAATTTACACAGTTTTTAGGGTTTCAGTTAAAAGACTGAAGCCATCTTTCTTTCATTACATGGCTAATCTGATGATCGTGTGAATACTCAAAGGTTTCTTCTAAAAGATAGAATGGGCTGAAATATCATTTGACTGAAATAAACCTCTTCTTTCTGATGACTGGTCAATTTGTAAACAAAACAAACCCAAACCCGTAAAACAAAACACAATTCTAGAGTTCCTACCCAAATGTCTTCTAATAATATGTTTGAAACATAGTTTTTTGTTCATCCACACTGGAGAAATTTCAAATGAATCTTCAGAAATGTTGAGATTAATGACAGTTGCTAAATTATATTCATGCTTTCTAATATGGTGGTCATTGGACTAAAGCAAAATGCAGAAAAATTGGATCAAATTGAACTGAATCAAAATAACTTCTCATAAGACTCATCTGGCTGGCCTAATTTTAGACAGGAAACAGCTCATTCTTCAATATTGTTTTTATAAATCTTAAAGGCAGTTTGGCTTTCCATGTCTTGTGAACTGTCCTGAAGAGATACATGCATTTATGTAATGTCTAATGTGTCAAAGCACTTATTGCAAAATCAGAGGACGTGTCCAGTGTGCCATACTTGGGTCAAGTATTAAATGATTAGTTTCAATTGTTGAGACCTGCAGATGTGGCCAGAGTGCTTGGATCTGTCTGTTCTACCACCACTCTGCTTGACCCTTGCCCATCCTGGCTAACTGGAAGATCTGACAGGGGTTTCGCACCTGGGTCCAGGAGGCCATGAATGCTCTTTGAGAGAGGGAGTGGTGCCTACCACCTTGACAGATGCGGTAATTCGGCCACTCCTAAAAAAGCCCAATCTGGACCCAAGGCTGGTGATTAACTACCGATCAGTGGCGAACCTCCCTTATTTGGGCATAGTGTTGTAGCGGTTGTGGCCGGGTAACTCCAGGCGCTGCTGGATGAAACGGATTTTCCGGATCCATTTCAATCGGGTTTCAGGCTTGGTTTTGGTATGGAGACTGCCTTGGTTTCCCCCTGTCTGCCCTCCCGAGAGACAGACAGGGGGAGTGTGACCCTGTTGATACTCCTGGACCTCTCAGTGGCTTTCGACACCATCAACCATGATGTCCTTCTGGATAGGCTGGCTGGGTTGGGAATTGGGGGCACTGTTCTGCTCCTTCCTGGCTGACTGTGTCCAGAGGGTGGTGCTGGGGGACAGTTGCTCTGTCCCATGGCATTTATGTCATGGAGTTCCTCAGGGCTCGATACTGTCCCCCATGCTGTTTATGATCTACATGGAACTGATGGTTTGGGCTGAGGAGTCAGCAATATGCTGATGACACTCAGCTCTACCTCTTGTTTTCCACCAATCCAGGTGAGGTGGTTTCTGTGCTGAACTCGTATCTGGACCTGATAATGGACTGGATGAGGGTTAATATTGAAACTCAGTCCAGACAAGTGCTGTTAGTGGGTGCTTCACCGGAGAGGCTGGAGGGCCATTTCCCTGCCCTGAATGGGGTTACACTCCTCCAAGGGACAGGGTCCGCAGCCTTGGGGTGCTCCTGGATCCCAGTCTAACTCTGGAAGCCCAGGTGGACTCGGTGGTGAGGGGCACCTTCCTTCAGCAGCAGAAATTATACCAGCTACAGCCCTACCTGGACGAGCAGAGTCTCATGACAGTTATACAAGCAATGGTAACATCTCGTATAGATTACTGCAATGCACTTTACATGGGGCTGCCTTTGAAGACAGTCCGGTGACTGCAACTGGTCAAGAATCGAGCCACATGGCTGGTGAGTGGTAGAGCTACTAGAGGATACATCAAGCTGATTCTGTTTAAATTACATTGCCTACCAGTTGCTGCCCAGGCCCTATTCAAAGTGCTTGTCAAATATAAAGCCCTAAACGGCTTGGGCCCTGGATATCTGAAGGACCGCTTCCTTCCATAAGAGCCTACCTGGCAGTTAAGATCTAGCCAGTGGTCCCTTTTGAAAGAGCCATCCCTCAAGGAGGTAAGAGGGATGGCTTGTGGACAAAGGGCCTTTTTGTCAGCTGCCCCCAGACTATAGAACGCCATCCCAAGTGAGATTTGTCTGGCGCTGACATTAATGACATTTCGGCACCAGGTCAAAACTTTCCTGTTCCAGAAGGCTTTAATTGAAGTAATATCAACTGTGGGTCATGATGGCAATTTTTAGAGTATGTATTTTAATTGTTTTATCTTTTTTATTGTATTTTAATTGTTGTAAGCTGCCCAGAGACCTTTGGGTAGTGTGGGTGGCATATAAGTTAAACAAACAAACAAACAAACAAATAAATAAATAGAACATACCATTTTTTACAGAGAAGTGATTATATGGAATAAATGTGGCAGGATGGAATCCAAACTTTATTATAGATTTGCCCATATTTTATTGAAACAGGGGAGATCATTTCCGCTAGGCAGCCATTTTGACCCTAGAGAACATAGAAAAATTCAATAGCTCTAGTTAATTTTAACACTTCACTTACTATGTTACTTTTCATGAGCAATTTGTTTTCATATACATGGGGATTAAGGAATAAGAAAAAGCAATATGTTTATATACTTGTCTGTTTTTTAAAAACTTTGTTTTGCAGAATTTCTATTAATTCTGCTATTCAGGTCTACAGTTCCTGTAACTTACCATTTTATGTCATGATCCTATAAAACACTGGTTCTTAACCTTTGTTACTCAGATGTTTTTGGACTGCAACTCCCAGAAGCCTTCACCATCAGCTCTGCTGGCTGGGGTTTCTGGGAGTTGCAGTTCAAAAACACCTGAGTAACAAAGGTTAAGAACCACTGCTATAAAGCATCCAGGACTGCCTATGTGGACCCTATGTCCATCATTTCAAACTAAAATCTGGCTTTTCATTGGGAAAGAAGTAGGGACAGTAGCTTCTGCTTCCACTTGTGCATTGAAATTTAGCTCTTCAACAAAACTGATATCATCTCTGCTCCTTAATTTTAGGCAGAAGAACCATGGGGCAGGTATGAATTCCACATCCAGCTAAGGATGCATTCTCCAGAGTCTTGTTCTGTCACTTGCATAGTTTGATCTGATAATTGTCAAGTTAGCAACCAAACTCTGAAGCAGAATTAACAATGTCAATTATTCTGACATATTACTTTAGTAAAAAACTTACAACAATTATTTAGAGAATGTTTATCTGTGAGAAATGAAAAGAGAGAAGCCACTTTTTATAACAGCAATCGGTTGGAGTGGCATAAACTGTCTCACTTTTTTTCTTTTTAGGCTGGAAAAATAATCTATTCAGTGCTAAATCATCTCTGAGCCTGGATGCCCAGGTATTGGCAGTGGCCAGGAGTGCCTTTGCACAGTTAAAACTAATGCGTTGAGCTGCACCCATTTCTGAAGAGGTCTGATCTGGTCACAGTGACACAGGCATTAGTTACATCCCAGCTAGAGTACTGTAATACTTCGGGAAGTGTTTGGAAACTTCAGTGGATCCAAAACACCGCAACCAGATTGCTAACTGGGGCAGGTCATAGGGATCACAGAACCTCCCTATTACAGCAACCCCACTAGCTGCTGATCTGGGCACAGTTCAAAGTAGTGGTTTTAAGCTATAAAGCCCTAAACAGCTTTGGTGCAAGGTATCTAAAGGATAGCTGTGTCTTCCTTTATGACCCCGCATGGGTGTTAAGATCATTAAGAGCAGCCTTTCTCAGTCCAGCTACCCTCACAGGCATGTTTGGTGAGGACACTGCAGAGGGCCTTTTGTATTGCTGGAACTCCTCCCATGGGAAGCCAGGCTGGTCTAATCTTTATTGTCCTTCCAACAAGCAGATGAAGACTTTGCGCTTCAGGCAGGCTTTCCCTTAGTGACTGGCTTTCTGAGGTTTTTTTTTAATGGAATGTTGCACCTTGTTGCTTTGAATGTGTTTTTGGTGTTGATTTACCATTTTTAGTGTAGGCTCTCCAGGCTGAGAGCAAAGACCAAAGTCCAGCTGAAATGCATGCAGGGCTTCCTCTTCACTGAATATGCAGGTGTTGTTGCCCACTCTGCTGAAGACCTCCAACAATGCATGAATCGTTTTAGGAAGGCCTGCCAAGACTTTGGATTAACAATCAGCCTGAAGGAAACACAAGTCATGGGCCAGGGCGTGGACTCACCTCCCTCTATTACCATCTCCACACAAGAATTGGAGGCAGTTCATGACTTTGTGTACCTTGGCTCAACAATCTCTGACACTCGCACCCTAGATGTCAAGCTTTATAAACGCATTGGCAAAGCAGCTGCCATGTTCTCTAGACTCATAAAGAGAGTATGACTTAATAAGAAGCTGACGGCATATACCAAGATCCAGGTCTATAGAGCCTGTGTCCTGAGTACATTCCTGTACTGCAGTGAGTCCTGGACCCTTTGTGCATGGCAGGAGAGGAAGCTGAACACGTTCCATATGTGTTGTCTCTGATGCATTTTTGGTATCACCTCACAGGAAAAGTTCCAAATAGAGTAGTCCTAGAACGAATTTTTAGCATGTATACATTACTGAAACAGTGACGCCTACATTGGCTTGGGCATGTCGTGAGAATGGCTGATGGTTGGATTCCAAAAGATCTGTATGGAGAATTAGTGCAGAAATATCACCCCAGAGGGAGACCACAGCTGCGAAACAAGGATATCTGCAAGCAGGATCTGAAGGCCTTAGGAATGGATCTCAGCAGATGGGAAACCTTGACATCTGAGTGTTCAGCCTAGTGGCAGGCAGTGCATCATGGCCTCTCCCAATTTGAAGAGACACTTGTCCAGCAGGCCAAGGCAAAGAGGCAGTCCTGAACCCGGCAAAATCAGGGAGCTGGACAGGGGACAGACTGTATTTGTCTTCAGTGTGGAAGGTATTGCCATTCTCAAATTGGTTTTCTCAGCCACACTGGACGCTGTTCCAAGTCCTCCATACAGTGCATGTTACCATAGTCTCTTGAGACTGAAGGATGCCTAATCTAGTGTGTGTATGTGTTTGATTCTTTTAAAGTGCTTGTATACTTACTGTTTTTAACTTTTAAATATCATTTAATGATGTAAGCTACCTTGGGTCCTTTTAAGAAGAAAGACAGGGAAAACATTTTAAGTAAAAAAGCAAATAATAAAATAAATTCAGCTTGAAATTTCAAAGGCAGCTTAATTTTTTCTAAAGCCTTAATTTTTTAAAAAGCCTTATTTCTCTTTCTTGAAAATGTTTATGTTTCCCTTGGATAACATGCATCCTTTTCTATTAGAGATATTCATAACAATGTTTGTAGAAATGACAGTTGGAGAGGAGAACTCAGATCCTTTGTTACCAGTATGATTAATTTTATGCACTGCATTGTTCTGTGCTGGAAGTGGCCCATAGGGCTGCATTGAAAAGACGGTTTTAATCACTAGAAGAGACAGAAAAATAGGCTTTTCTCCAAGAGTAATAAACAAAGAGGAAAGCATACCCTGCAGAGTTGTTAGTACGCAGGAAGCCTTCTCCATTTAGCACAGTGGAGCTTTATGATCCAGCGGATAATTTATGGGGAGGAGGAGATAGAATGAAGACATCAGTTCTGGATTTTTTTTAAAAAAATATGACTAAAAAAACAACAACAAGCCTCTTGTTCTTTTCATCAGAGCTTATCCATTGAACCTCAAGGAGGTTTGTGAGAAGAACATTTATTTTCTTCAAAGAAGATGGCTCTTCCCAGCATGGTGTCCATTGTCCAAAAGAAAGCAAGACAGAGAGAGGCAAGGCGTTACATAAGCAAGCATAGCTGGATAGCATGCTTTGAAGGGGTGGGCAGGATCCTGTTGGGACTGTTCTGTCAATATAAGTGGGATGGCTTCTGTCAGTGGAACTGGAGAGAAGGTGCTTTTCCTTCAACCTTCTCCAGATAACCAGAGCATCTGGTAAAGCAGGTTTTTGGGTAGCCCAGATGACTCTGAGGGGGTGGTGGTGGAAGGGGCAGAGTTCCATCACATTAGCAGATGTCCTCTAGTGTAATGTTGAATTTAAATATGTTGACTTTACTATATCAGCAGTAAAATAATTCTGCAATAGGGCAGAACCAGAGTGGTAGTTTTACTTAAATATTTCAATTTTTTTCTTTTAATCTGCTGAGAAGCTTTCACCCTTTGTCAAATCATCCAGTAATTTTTTCATCGAATAGTGTCATTAAGGCTATGGCCAGTAGCCAATCATCCAGGAGGCAAGGAGCAGGAATTTTGTATCTCTGAAAGGACCTGGATTGGTTGGAGCAGCCAGTAGCCAATCATCCAGGAGGCAAGGAGCAGGAATTTTGAATCTCTGGCTTCTGTTGTTTTTATAGGATTACCATAAACTAGCTCTTGGTGCCCTCCAACTTGGATTGTGATGCTTGCCAGACTACCTACCTTGTGCCTCCACTGTGGATGTTTTCCTCTTTGTTTTTTAGTTAGTTGATTTGTTTGAGGGTTCCCCTCCCCCCCCATATTTCTTTGGATTATTTTTGCTGCTGCTAAGCAGCCCAGTTGTGCCAAAATGCCTCACTAAGATTTTTTCTTTTTTGGATCTGCCCCTAACTCCATTTATTTTTCTCCCTTTTCTTGGCTTATTTTTGCTGCTTGCCACTGCCTTCTGAACTCAAAGAAGAGAGAGGGGTCAAGTAAAATTATAAGTCACTTTTAAAATAAAATGAGAAAAAAATATTTTTTAAAAAGAAAAAATGTAGGCTTTCTCACCTTTTCAGAATATTTTGCCTTCCAAAAGGCACACTGAAAATAGTAGGATAAGAACATGGCATAAAATCCTACTCTAAAATACACCATTATCATCATACTAACGCTGGAACATTAGAACAGTAGTTCTTAACCTTGGGTTACTCAGGTGTTTTTGAACTGCAACTCCCAGAAACCCCAGCCAGCACAGCTGGCGGTGAAGGCTTCTGGGAGTTGCAGTCCAAAAACACCTGAGTAACCCAAGGTTAAGAACCACTGCATTAGAACACTGGTTCTTAACCTTGGGTTACTCAGGAGTTTTGGACTGCAACTCCCAGAAGCCTTCACCACCAACTGTGCTAGCTGGGGTTTCTGGGAGTTGCAGTTCAAAAGCATCCGAGTAACAAAGGTTAAGAACCACTGCATTAGAACATTAGAAGTCCTGATACATTTGATGCAGCCATATTTGTCTTTTCCAGAAGTGTAATTTTCATGTATAATTTTTAGGGTCTGATGCTCAAATCTGCCAAACTGATAACCACACCCAATCCAAGTCTGGGCTAGATATGAATCCACTTACATGTGCCATTAAACCTTAATGTTGAATATGATGCACCCTGGATTTCTGGCAGTAATGGGTCAAATGCATCAATGCAACCCAATGCTGCATGAAAACAACTCGTAAGCTGAGATCCAGTGGGATATGGAAGGATGTGGTTATCAATGGCTGCAAGTCATGATAACAATCAAGAATTTAGAAACATTACTGTTTTGAACTAGTGCTTTCAGAATCTCCCAGCCAATAAAACAATGCTTCCAAACTCTGTGGCCATCTGTAGGTATCACAAGTATTTTTAAAAGTGTAGTGCTTATTCTGGAAATGCAACAGCTCCTGTGGCTTTTGACTGATCATGGCTTACCTGGGGAGGAAAAACATTGTGTAAGTTATCTGGAGCACTGTTTTCTTATTTCACCACAAATTCCAGAGTTCAGCCTTGCATTAATAGTAGGCTACAACACTAAGCCATAGTAAGCCCTAGATCAAGTCGAGCCCTGGATAAAGGAGGGAGATGTAGAAAGTTATGGGGAAAGATCAAGGGTGTCATCTCTAATAATATGTTGGGGAGATTGTAGTTGTAAGATCACCACTCTGCAAAGATTAATTGAGGGTACTATATTTCCTTGGTGCTTCTGATGAAACTCTTATATCGATCGTAGCTGCATTCAAGTTCTAGAATGATGCCAGAGGCCTTTAGCATCAGCTTGGGGAAAAATGTTTCTATTGGAAGCATTTTCTTGAACAAATCTTCTGTACTATGGCTGAATGCACAGCTCATATCTGATTGAAAATCTAGTAGAAGGCTTATGTATGTTTTCTTAGAAAGTCCTGTGGGTTCAGGCTATGCCTTATGCATTTTTCTGTGAGCTCTCTGTTTTGGTGAGTATCTGTGCTTTGTCCCCCTGCCTGCCATCGATAAAGCAGATGATTACAATATATTTTAGATGAATATGTTTATGGAAAAATGGGGGAGTGTGCAAAGTGGGGAACAGATGTCAGAATAATTAAGTTTGGTCAGTTTTTCATTTGATGATGATAGATAACTGCTACCAAAGTAAACAGAAGGGCTAAATAGGATAGAAAGAGCTAAAGTAAGAAATTGGTTGTGTTCAAAAAGATGTTGCTGATGAAAGACAACAAACTATGAGAACACATCTAGATATCTCCAGAAAAATTGAAACAAGAATGCCTTTGTAGTCTGTTAGGAGGTAGTGGATCTAATCCTTTGTTTCCCAAGTATTTCAAACCATCTCTGGTTGTGCTGCAGGAATACCAGTATTATTGTCCTTTACCATTTTGGCCCAAACTAAGTGTTATGCTTCTGAAGTCATACAGTTTAGCCTGGTATAGCTGAATTTTTTTAAAATAACCACCGTGTTCCATAATTTCACAAGGTATAAGTGAATGTGAATGAGTCTTCTCCTCCCCCGAATTTCAATATTCATTTACATGAGTAGGTTTTCACCATTTGGAAGGAGGGTTTGATATAAAAGCTTTTATTTTGGCTTTAGTAGCTCAGTTTCTAATTAACAGATAATGGAGAAATGAGGTTTTTTGCCTCAGACTAATCATTAGTTAAAAGACTTTGAAGCCAGAATTGCCACTGAGGGCTATTATTTAACTATTCATTCTTTTTTTTAAATGCTTTGCATGTGAATTTTATTGTATTAAGAAGCAGACTGAACACTAAAACACTTGGCACTGTTTTGTAACTGCAATGGCTTCTTCATTTGGAGCACGCAGAGTGCTTTTGTAACCTGAATGGGCTCCAGTTGCTAACAATTTTGAGAAGTGACAAGGAAACCAGCAGCCATTACTGAGTTCATTGGAGAGAAGGCCTCTTCATTTCCATTGAATTTAGAAGGGAAGAAAGAAATCATAAAGTATACATGAAGGGAAACAGCCACATAATATGAATTCTCAGGGGTCCAGGAGCCTGGAGTTCCAGAAGAAGGTGTCCATGTGTCTCAGGATGAGGCTGGACTACTGCCTAACCCACAAGGATGGTGTGGGATAAAGGTACAAGCCCAGCTCAAAGCTTTCTGGTAAAGTGCTCAACTACAAGGGAGGGCTCCTTGATAATAGGCAGTCTGTTTGAGGGGAAAGCCCTTCCTCCCAGAAAGACTAGAGGGCCACATTCTGCACTTGAGTTCCCTCCCTTGTTTGACAAGGTCTTACATCTGAGCTCTGGATTTATATGGGAAACAGCCTGGCTGTATAAACCTTTGTCCACCCAGCTCAGAATAACAAGATGAGACACCGGAATATGGGTTAAAACATGCGCCACAACTTTATTAACCCATTTAAACTTTTAATTTACCCCCTTTACAAGGGAGCCAGCCATAGGGGAAGGTCTGGACCCTGGTCAGGACTGATGGAACCCTCATCAGTCCTGACCAGGGTCCAGACCTTCCTCCAGAGAGTTCCTACATTGATAGTGCCCAGCATCTCCTGGGGTCTCCCTATTTTCCCTCCCCTTATCCAAACCTCTGTAAATGCAATTCTGAAAGGAGGGGTACCTTGCACCCGCTAGGTCCCCCACCCAAAACTCACCTGAACCTACCCTGTTTAGCACTACCTGCCATTGTGACCTTACTGCCAGTATGCCTAATTAGTTCCCTTGGACTCCCTAGGAATAAGAATAAGAATGGAATGGGCAAAAAACCACCTGTATCCTGGAGCCAATTTGGTGCAGGTCAAAAATTCCCATCTGGCCCCAAAGCAACTGGCTACTCTCATTCTTACCCTGGGTGGGACGATGGGTCGTTCGTCAGGCAGGGAATGGAGCAGACGAGGAGGTCTCCTTTAAAGGCTCGTATTGAGCCGAGCCCACCCATCCTCTCACGAGGTTCCTTGCCTGTCTCTTCCATATGGGCGGGCAAAGAAGCCCATCACAGGCAGCTCCGCACCTTTTCCAGAGGGCCACTGTCTGGACTGAGAGTTGGCTGCACAGACTCCGGCTGTTGTGTATCTTGATCCTTCACTCCTTATTTTGTATGACTTCTGGACTGCTTAACTGTGCTTTGTTGTACTTGTTTCTCTTCTGTTATGACTAGATTAGTTTGACTCTTGCTCTTAGACTTTCTTTCTTGGTCACCTGCATCTGGTTTCCTTGACTCTTTGGTAGGACTCTGTTTGCTAGACCTCTCCATTACTTGACTCTGATTTGAGACTCTTCTGGCTGGGTGTATTCATACTCAATGTGTCAAGACCTTGCTCATGGGGATAGCCTGCCTGGAAGCAGTTCATTTAAGAGAGTTCTGCTATAAATCAAAGATAGTGGTTGTTGTGGGTTTTTCGGGTTCTTTGGCCATGTTCTGAAGGTTGTTCTTCCTAATGTTTCGCCAGTCTCTGTGGCCGGCATCTTCAGAGGTCATCCAGAGCACAGAGTGCTGTCCTCTGAAGATGCTGGCCACAGAGACTGGTGAAACGTTAGGAAGAACAACCTTCAGAACACGGCCAAAGAGCCCAAAAAACCCGCAACAACCATTAGGTCCCGCCTGTGAAAGCCTTCACAAATAAATCATGGATAGATTTAGCACAAATATTAAGGAAATATTCTGCTTATGGGTTGAATAGCAATAACTTCCTTTTTTTAAAAAAAGGATTCTGTTTTCATTTGGTGTCACTTTGTATTTAGGTATGAGTGGTGTTTGAATGTCATGACTCCTTGTTTGCTGTCCCTTTGTCACAGCACACTCTGCTATATTAGGGAAACCTGATTCTGGCATAAGAATTCTAACACAGAGAGTTCAGACAAAGTTCACTCTAGCTATAAAGGAGTATACGAAGTAAATTCCATTACATATGACACTGAATCAGGCAGTAAATTATACTCAGATATAGAAATGAGGAACAGTAGTGACAGTTATAGAGAATAAGTAATGGTGATTCAAATATCATATGTAGAGGACGGGTTTTTTTTGTTTTTGTTTTTTTACAAAGGTAAAAAAGTTCTAAGATTTTAAAATTATCTTGGGGAAAATTATTGGTTTCTTCCCATTTTTACGTACCCCTCCCCAAAAATCCATCCAGAAATTTCAGGTTAAAGTGAAATATATTTTATACTTACTTTCCTATCCAACCTATTCCCTACGCCCTCTTTGGACAAGGAAACACTTAAGGGTTAGCTTTCAAGGAAACACTTAAGGGTTAGCTTTCAAATTTGTCTGTCACTCCATCCACTACACCACTCTGGCTCAGGACATTATTTTACTGTATGCTTTCCCTCAAAGGATATACTTTTGTGCTCTCTTTTCCTTAACAGATGCATTTTAAAGCACATTTGCTTGAATTGTAAACTGGATCACAGGATTCTCAGTAATAGTACAAATGTTGGTGGGAAAGTGTACTTTTTTCACCCATAGGTTTGGCAGATATTTTTTTTGTGTGTGCAAAGATTCCATCCTGATCTATTTCTTCTGTGACCCTAATTTGACACACAATTGCAAAAATAATGCTTAATGAACTGAGTATTGAAATATGCACTTTTTTTTCTTTTAGCCAGGTGAGTCTGACAGAGTGGCATGGAATCAGTGGTCTATAGATGGGACAGCAGAAAGAGAGTTTCAGTGATTGCATCAGCTAATCCAAGACTGGCCAGTGTCTCCATACTGGAGATATAGTCTGTGGACCAAAATTGGCTAGTGGCATACACATTTCCATTTACCTCTCTTTGTACTGTGACATGGCTGTGGCTTCAACTACACTTTCCCAAACAAACACTGAAAGCAGAGTCCACCGCCCCCAAATCAATGGTATTGTCCTCAGGAGCTCCCTTAGTCTCTCCTAATGATACAAGGACCAAAGACATTGAAAAAGAACATGGAAGTTGTGAAGTGGATTTAGAGAAGGAATAGTGGAGGAAGTGGAAATACACTCTATACCAGAAATCCATAACTCATCTTTAGGGAATTAAAAATAGCACTGAACAAGAGCACCTGTCCTAATGTGGCTTGCTAATGGCATCTTTTAGATTCAGCTGCTGAGATTGAAGTTGCTGGTCCACACCTGATGAGAGTCATTACAACCTCTTTACTCACACTGGATTCTTGTTGGCTTTCATAAGTTCATTTAAGAACAAAATAGACATAAAGCCATCAAGAGTTTAAGCTCTATATGTGTAATAGATAGTATCTGTCCCTGGCTGCCATTCTTACGTTCTTAATTGAGATCAACTCTAAAGGTGAACAGTAATTGAGCAGCAAGGACATCCAAAAAGGTTGAGTGTTGCCAACCTGTGAAGGCATGAGCCTTTTTCTTAAGCAATGTGTAAGGCTCTTCTGTTTGATTTGTCATTTGGTGTTAAGAGTCTTGGTCAACAGGGGTGATATTAAAACACTAAATTTCTCCTGGCCTCTTTCATCTAACAACTCTGGGGTTTCAGCACAGGCCAAGACACAAATGTTAATACATAAATGGAAGAAAAGGAAAATGCAATCTCTAAGCATACAGAGGTAACAATTATTAATCTTCCATGAGACTGGTCAAATATTTATTGAATTAAGTGTTAGGGAAATGGTTCTCTACCCATTTATACTTAATAGCAGCGCTATTTCCTGACTCTATTACATGGATCAAGTTTGGGCTTGGTAAACAACACTTAAGAACAGGGCATTTCCACACCTTTATATTGATTTTTTAAAAGGAAAATCACTGTTTTTGAAACTACTGATGTAGTATAGTTTGAGGTTAATACTAACCACACTGCAAAGCTATTTTATGACCCGTAGCACTAGGAGAGATTAATACTCCAAATGAAATTAAAGTTCACATGAAAAAGCATGGCCACCAAGGAGAACCATTTATTATGCAAATAATGATTGGCTGCTTTTCATTTTCTGCCTTCTTTTCCCCTGAGCCTCCGGCTGGTCCCCATAACTTTCAGATTCTCGTTTCATTTTTATTTTATTTTATTTTATTGTTAAATATTGAAATATGTCCACATAAAAAGAAGTTAAAAATAATCAAAATTATCTCAATAGCTGCAAAGTTGTTTAATGTACACAGGGTCTTCTCCCCACTCCACCCCCAGCTTACCGTGCAGTGTATCTGAGTAGTTGTTTTGTAACATGGAGGATAAGGTAATCAAAGGCTAATAGCCATAAAGGCTATATATTCTCTCTTTGTTTCTGCCTGGGTATCTGAAGCAATAAGCCCCTAAATACCAGTCACTGGGAATAAGAGTGGGAGGGTTTTATCCTTTAGGCATCTTGTTGACTACAGTGTGAAGGTATGCCTTTTGCTTGATCCAACAAGCCACCTGGGCCCAATCTAGATAAATGCATCCATGATAACAGTCTGCCTAGTTCCTCCTGCATCCATCCTGGTGTGTCTGGTTACCCTGGAGAAAACAACTAAAGGACAAACAGGGAAGATTCAATCTTTCTTCCTTCCCTATGAGAAAAGAATGGGATTGACTATATCCAGTAATTGGTCAACTGGTGAAAACTGACAGTGCTATCTAGTGAGTATGTGCTGAAATTAGAAACTTTTATTGTGTAAACTCTAGTCAACTCCAGCTTAGGCTTTGAATGTTCTGGTCCTGACCCTTAGAATTGTGTGTGGAGAACTGTAGGCCCACCTCCCTTCTCTCTTTCCACTGGCATGCAGAGACCTTCCTTTTCGGGCAGGCTTTTAATATGTAAACTGCTGCTGAGTTTGGGATTTTAAGACAACAATTGTTCTTTTATCTCTATTTTATTTTATTGAAACGTGTTTTTCACTTTTTCACTTCTTTATCTTGTGCTTTTTAATAATTAATATCTAATTGTTATTCAATAATATGATTATTATATTTGTCATTATTTTAATATTATTTTATTAAATAATATTTTAATATTTAATATTATATTTTACATCATTTGGGTGCCACTTGAGTCCCTCTACAGAGAGAAAATTGAGGTAGAAATTGAATAAATAAATAAATAAATAAATAAATAAATAAATAAATAAATAAATATAACATGTCTTCTTCTGTGATTCCCCACTATCCCTTCCTGGACAGTGGGTGGTAGAGGTTAGTCCTGCAATATGGATTCCACTGACTCCACAGGCTGGTTAACGGGTACAACGTGTTTTATTGTAATGTTAAACAGGTCACAAAGTTCTTCCATGTTTGTCCTGTTCCCAACCCCTGTCAGTTTTTCACCTTGAGTCTTGGTTGCAACCCCTGATTCGCTTCTCTTTTATCCTAAACTGATTTGGGAAGATTATTCCTGGAGTGTATATCAAAATGCTGACAACGGGAACTAGAGCTACCAATTAACTTTATTTGCAGAGTTTATTCAGAAATAATTACAATCAAAAAGCTCTGTAATTTGGCATACTTAATGCTAGAGTTGCACCTTGACATTTTGCAAATACCTGCATTAGAAAATCTCCACCTAAATTAACAGCTGGGGCTTCCGAGTCTAAAAGCAGCCATATGTCATTCACATCTGCCATCAATAAAACCCTTCTAATCACAAAACTTCCTGGAAAGATCAAACTGTCTTTTTAAATCTGTTGTTTGGTCTTTCTCTATCATAACTGACAGTGCTCATAAAATTTTACGCTCCTTGTTGCTGCATCAGCTTTTTAGCTTATTTCTATTCTTCTGCAACAGTTGCATAATTCATAAAAATTGTGGCTTTTTAGAAGTACAATTACTGCTGTTACAGTTAGTTTTTTAAAAAAAGTTAAATTAAATATAACTTTTGGCACACAGATTCAATTACCTCAAATGTGATCTGCCTAACGATATCCAAAACTTTTGCTTTATGTTCTCATACTCAGTTATGAGATTCCATCTCAGTCACTACAGTATTAAATGCATATATAACAAAAATACAGCCGCCTCCCCAAAAAATCATAGTTTTATGATTTACAAGTTTTCAGCTGGCAGGACTAATGCCAAACCAATCAATCAAACCAGAAAACAATTACGTTTTCTTCTTCCCCGCTGTTGCTCCAGATTTCTTTTCTAGCATCTAATTTCACATATGATAATGACATTCAGTAAATTGTTGGTTAGACGCCAGCAGCAACATAACTAATAATCAATCAATCAATCAATCAATCACTTCAGTTTTTTGCCCTCCTTTTTTTTCACAGTGCAAACTTGATAGGCAACAGCATCAAAATGAAAGAAAGTTAGTTATAAAAATTTTCGGAGATGTAGCCATGTTAGCCTGTGCAAACATTTCAAAAAAAGGGGGTGGGGAAGACGTTATCGCACTTTAAAGACTAACTGTTGCTTTGGTCAACAAACCTTTGCATTTTCTAACAATGCTCCTTGAATTAAAAGAGAGAGAACAATTTTAAACTGTTACAAGGCAATATACAACCCTAATTTGCTTCTCTAGTTCCTTAATACAAAGTCTACTATCTATAGAATTTCTAACTTTGCTCTGCCTTTAAAAAAAATCCTTTTGAGACCCAAGTGGGTTGCTATCTTGAATTTAGAGTTCAGACAGCAGCAAAATCAGTATTCCTTTCCTTTCAAACAAATACTCTATTATTCTAAGATTCTCCAATTCTTAAGATTGTTAGGACTTGTAGCTGAAGTGACAAAACCAAATTCTAAAGGCCCCCAAGGATGATGCAGAAAAAAATAGATGGCTATAGAGAGCAGTCTCAGGAAATAAAACTTTGGAAAAATTGGAAGATAAATTTTATCATGGCACTAGGTGCTGGAGTTTTATTTACAACCTCACATGCTGCCTGTAGTTTAAATGAGTGGGAAGGATTTTTCTGAGCTGGGTAGCAGTCATTGTTCCTTCCAGCTTTTGAAATTCAAAGAGACTCCCACCTCTCTGCTGAAGACCCTCTCTTTCATTGGTTAGTTACAGTTGTTGTTGTTGATCTGTTCAGTTGGTTGCTAATATGTGTGCAGTGAAAAAAAGCCATACACATAACTGTATAATTTCAAGCAACTCTAAATAAAGAAACATTGTTTATTCTATCTCCTACCAATAATTCAGATGCTTTAAATGCCAGTTAATGAGAAAAAGTGGATTCTGGGGAACTTATAGATATTCCCCTCTCTGTAGGTCTCTGTAATTCCACTGTGTAGCAAAAATAGAATTTCACCAGAAATGCAAAACTCTGCAACACTAGGTTCAGCCTTTTCCCAGAAATAGACACATGCCTGTCCTTAATTATGCCTGCTATAGACTTACAAGGAAAACATCTGTATAAGCAATTTTCTACAGTAGAAATTAAATATAAGTAGAATGCCCCCTCAAAATGTAGCATGTTAAAGGCCTGCAGAACATGCTGAACTCTCAAGAACATGTTCTGAGGCAACTTTCTCAAAACACATTTTTATAAGAAACATTCTAAGTTTTTCTTTTTCTTTCCCAAGAAACAGAAGGATATTTTGAAGAATGTCTTCAAAATTCTCTCTACTCTTTGGGTAGTTGTCTCCCACCACTGACTGTGCTTCAGAATAACACAACATAGAAGTCACCATAGAGGAAATAAAGTGAAAAGCAAGCTGTCAGCACAGTTGCTGTTGTTGCCACTTGTATTGGCAGGGCAAATAACAAAAACCCTTTGGAGGGAAAAAGAACGGAGCTAGGCTAGTAGTAAGACCCAGCTCTAAGAAATTGTGGAAGAATTTTTCCCCCTTTGGCAGGAGACATTCAATGAAATTCTCCTATATATTTTTTTCTTCTGGGAAACAGATAAAAAGTAGAGATGGGCATGAATCGTTCACTCAGAGGCAACGCTGTCCTGCCTCCTTGTCTGAGTGAGTGGCTGCCAGAGGCAGCAGAGGAGGGCATCACACCAAATTGGGCTGAATCACCAAACCATCTCCTGACGACAGTACTGAAAGATCTTTTGTGCACAGCCACATCTCACATGATAACATGCAGCTTGAAGATCTTGGGGGGGCTAAAACAAAACAAAACAAAAACAGAAACAGAAAGAGGCTTTTCTGTCCTATTTGGGTTCTTTCATGAATTCCTGACACAGAGTCTCTTGAACCTGAAGGATTTGTGTAAACAAAAGAGCGGTATGAAAATTTTGTGGAGGGTGTGTGTGTGTGTGTGTGTGTGTGTGTGTGTGTGTGTGTGTGTGTGTGTGTGTGTGTGCGTGCGTGTGTGTGTGTGTGTGTGTGTGTGTGTGTGCTTTTTTTCTCTTTCGTTAAATATCACCCAAATTGACCAAGAAAATTTGCTTTCCTCAGGGCCCCCTATGGGGTACCTTCTTGCCCATCTCTCATCACCCCCAGCACTGCCATTTTCTGTCTTCTTCCTTGCCTCATAGCCACTACCAGCAATACTGCTGCCAAATGGGGAACCGTAAAACAAAAATGCCCTGAATGTGATGCCCCTCCCTTTGTGGCTAATGAAAGGAAAGGCACATTAAAAAATAAACATTAAAGACTTACTGCCCCCCCCACCAAGAAACTGGACTTTAATCAGAAAAGAAACGTTTCCCCTGCACATCCCTACCAGACAGGACTTGAGTCATAATTTTATTCTTAATGTGCAATATATTTTTACATGAATAACTAGAATGGACAGAGCACTACATTAGCTTTGGGACCATTCTCTTTCTCTCCAATCAGCTCCTCTGCCATTGCAATGGTGGAAAAAAACATTTCTTTGATGTGAAAAGAGGACAAAGGGTGGAAGCACCTCACAGGCCTGATGTATCAGTGTGTGTGTGGTGGTGAGGTGCACTGTTTGTTTAAAGTAGCCCAAAAGACCAAAAGCCAAGTCTAATTTAGTATTTGGAAGCTTTTTAAACAGGTTTTTGTTTGAAAACTGGAAAAGACTTCTTCCCATTTAAGCATAATGTACTTCTCTGTTTGTTATAACGCCAGCTAAATTTCATTGCATTTATAGTGCCCTGTTAAAAACAAAACAACAAAGTATGAGCAGCCAAGAACAGAAGGAATGAAATCTTACTGCACACAGATGGTCCATCATGATATATACTGAGGTTAAACCCTGTTGACATGTGATTGTGGAAGGGCAATTGTATAAACGTTCTCCTACCAGCAGACTCTCCTTTGTGCAGCTGGGCACATGCTGGTTGAAACTGGGGGAAGGCTGCTTTGAAATAAAACAAACAAACAAATACATAAATGCTGATTCTAGAATTGGGCACATGACCAGCTGCACAAATGACAGCCCCCACAGGAGGGGTAAACCACTGTGCACACATATATGTTCTTTTTAAAAGGATTCTGACCTAACATATTAACTTGCTTTAATATCATTTCTAATCTGTAGGGCTGCTGCAATCATCTCTCCAGAAAGTCTATTATTGTTCTTTTAGCTTTTCTACTGATGTAGTTAGTTGGGGCTCTAGATTCAAGGACTGAAAAGGTTAGTGCTACAGCAAATTAAATTTTAGGCTTATGTCCAGAGAGCTGTTATTAGATTGTGTTTTATTTAATAATATGTACATCTGAAATGATTTTATTGGAAATCAAATTTGCATTTCCCCTTCACGGATTGCTACCTTGTTGTGGCGAAGGAGCTTGAGTAATTCAGAGAAGCTATGGGCTATGCTGTGCAGGGACTTGCAAGATGGACAGGTCATAGTGGAGAGTTCTGACTTAATGCAATCCATCTGGAGCAGAAACTGGCAAGCCACTCCAGTATCTTTGCCAAGAAAACTCCATGGACAGAAACAAAAGGCTAAAAGATATGATGCTGAAAGATGAGCCCCTCAGGTCAGAAGGCGTCCAACATGCTACTGAGGAAGAGCGGACAACAAGTACAAGTAGCTCCAGAGCTATTGAAGTGGTTGGGCCAAAGCCGAAAGGACGCTCAACTGCGGACGCACCTGGAGGTGAAAGGAAAGTCCGATGCTGCAAAGAAAAATACTGCATAGGAACCTGGAATGTAAGATCTATGAACCTTGGTAAGCTGGATGTGGTAAAACAGGAGATGGCAAGAAGAAACATTGACATCCTGGGTGTCAGTGAACAAAAATGGATGAGAATGGGCGAATTCAATTCAGACAATTATCATATCTACTATTGTGGGCAAGAATCCCTTGGAATAAATGGAATAGCCCTCATTGTCAACAAAGGAGTGGGAAAAGCTGTAATGGGATACAATCTCAAAAAAGATAGGATGATTTCAATACGAATCCAAGGCAGACCTTTCAACATCACAGTAATCCAAGTTTATGCACCAACCACTGATGCTGAAGAGGCTGAAATTGACCAGTTCTATGAAGACTTACAACACCTTCTAGAACTGACACCAAAGAATCAACCCTGAGTGCTCACTGGAAGGACAGATCCTGAAGCTGAGGCTCCAATACTTTGGCCATCTCATGAGAAGAAAAGACTCCCTGGAAAAGTCCCTGATGTTGGGAAAGTGTGAAGGCAAGAGGAGAAGGGGACGACAGAGGACAAGGTGGTTGGACAGTGTCATCAAAGCTACCAACATGAATTTGACCCAACTCCGGGAGGCAGTGGAAGACAGGAGGGCCTGGCATGCTCTGGTCCATGGGGTCACAAAGAGTCGGACACGACAACGACTAAACAACAACAACAATGAGAGTGTGGTGGCTTCAAGCTGTCTTGGATGAAATCAATGCCCTGGATCTGTTCCAGTCAGGCTTCAGGCTGTGTCACTGTATGGCAGTGCCAACAGCATTGGTCACTCTGCTTGATGGCCTACTGAGGGAGGCCGATAGGGGCAAAATGACCTTGTTGGTTCTCCTTGACATCTCAGCTGCCTTTGATACCGTCAACTACAGTATACTCCTGGTATGGCTTTCTGAGTTGGGGATTGGTGACCTGGCTCTTGCCTGGCTCCGGTCTTTCCTGGGGGACCATTCCCATAGAGTCCAGCTTGGAGAGAGTGTATCGGCCCTCAATTGCGGGGTGCCGCAATGCTCGATCATCTCTCCAATGCTGTTTAATATCTATATGAGGCCACTGGGAGGGGTCATCCAGGGGCATGGTGCTTCATGTCATCCGTATGCTGATGACACACAGCTCTAGATTTCCTTTTTTCCAAACAGCAGTAGATGCAATTGTGTCCCTTGAGCATTGCCTGGTCGCTGTACTGCAATGGATGCAGAAGAATGGACTGAGGCTAAACCTGGACAAGATGGAGGTCTTGAGGGTGGGCACCCCCTTCTATCAGTAGTTTGGGAAGCTCCCTCTCTTTCAGGGGGTAACTCTCACCACAAAGATTGTGGTCCGCAGCTTGGGGGTCCATCTTGACCCAACACATACCATGGACTCCCAGGTAGTGTCTGTGGTCCGTACCACCCATCTACATCTTTGGTGGATTGCCCAGCTGTGCTCCTATTTTGATGTTGGGGTGCTCACCACTCTGGTCCATGCACTTGTAGTCTCGAGATTAGACTACTGTGATGCGCTCTACGTGGGGCTACCCTTGAGATTGATGCAGAAACTACAAATGGTCCAGAACACGGCTGCAAGACTATTAACTGGGGTGAAAAATAACATCACATTTCCCCCACTCTGGTGATCTTACATTAGTTGCCCATTCATTTCCACATTGACTAAGGTATTAATGCTTGCATATAAAGCCCTAAACAGTTTAGGATCTTGATAACTGGCAGAGCGCCTGCTCTCACCTAGCTCTACTTGTGTCACTTGATCTAGCCAGGCTGGGTGGCTGAGGGGCTTGATCCTGAGAGAGGCCCAGAAGGAGCCTCTCTTGGGGTCTTCTCAGTGGTGACCCCTCACCTCTAGAACATCTTCCCCCCTGAGATCCACCTGGCACCCTCGCTGGGAGTTTTTAAGAACAAGCTGAAGACTTGGTTCTTCAGGCAGGGCTTTCCCCATCTCATCACTTAGTTCCATGTATTTTCCCATCTTGGACCTTGCTTACTTCTCTTTTTTTGTTTGGATATTGTCTGCTTTAATTCTTGTTTTTATTGCTTGAACTGTAAGCTGCCCAGAGTAGATTCATCTGAATCTAGATGGGCAGGGTAAAAGCCAAATAAAATAAACAAATAAATTCTGCAACATTCTGTTCTCATCCTTTAAGTTGGCATTTACCACCTGAAAGGAGGTAATGTGTAGCAGGAGAGTCATCTTTTTCCCTTCTCCTGGCAAAAAGGAAAGGGGAAATTAAACTGTGCCTTACTTGGCTTAGAGTGTTTCTGTGTTGTTTTGGGCTGCATTTGTGATATAGAGCACTATCATGATGCCCACTTATTCTCAGTGGTAATAACAGCTGATCCAGAACTACATCAGGGCAGCTAATCAGGCACTGCAAGCAGATGCATGAGATGGACACTGGCATGATATAGTCAGGCTGGTCTTCTGTGGCTAAGTGAGAAACAGAGCATGACTTCCCAGCTCTCTCTTGGCTTTGAGGCCTGAAGCAGAAGCAGATGGTTTCTTACTTATTTATCCATTTGATTTTTATCCCACCTTTCTCATGCAAAAGGGACCTGAAGTGGCTTACAGTTATATTTTAAAAGAAGTACAATTGGAACAAAAAACAAAGATCAAACATTACAATCAGGTTATATTAAATTGAAAACACTAAAAACACCATCAGAAAAATATTTAAGGTCTGTAGAGCAGTGGTCCCCAACCCTGGGCCTCCAGATGTTATTGGACTACAACTCCCAGAAGCCTTCACCACCACCTCTGCTGGCCAGGATTTTTGGGAGTTGAAGTCCAAGAACATCTGGAGGCCCAAGGTTGGGGACCACAGCTGTAGAGCACTTCATTGCTAACAAGCCCCTTCCTCAGTGGTTGGTCAGCTGCCCAAAGCCTGCCTGAATACAAATTAAATATTTACCTGTAGCAAAAGAGCAACAGGGAAGGGACAAACTTTGCCACATTTGCTATGAACATTAGACTGGGAAGTCTTTCTATACCATTCAAGTGCACACCCTGCCTTCATCTGTTCCTCTATATCCCCAATACTTTCTGAAACAGGTTTGCTTATGGGCTAATCAACTGGATCTTTACCATTCCTTTCTTCCAAAGAATGCCAACCAGGACAACTGAGAATGGGACTGAAGGTTACTTCACCTTGATGTATTTTCAGGGACAAGTTTGTATGTGAACACTTGAAGTGGAGATATTCTTGGCAGCTCTGAATATTCTAAGACACAGGACTGTGCACATTATCAAATGGTGCCATTGGCTGAGAAATCTGGAACTAACAGCACCAAAGTACTCCAAATTTATGCAATCTACTTGATGCCTCAATAGTAGGGTGTGTGGGTTTTTTAACCCTACCAATGGCAAATTCTAATTCTCAGGACATACTTAGAGGCTTTAATATCAAACATCTATTGAAATGCTTCCTTCTCCCAGTACTTAAATCCATTCTGCTGAACTAATAGTTTCCTGAAGTCATTCTGTTTTGTCTCACCTCATTACTTGAGTCCTTGTTCCCTTTACACATTTTCCAATAGAACAGCTAAATTGCCAAAGGTATATATAGTCCTGTAGAAAAACAATGAATTGGAGTGACATTGTTGGATAGTTCTGTGATGAACCTATAGCAAAACTGATAATCTTTTAAAATTGCATACATTTTAGGAAGTGTCCCATTTATTTATGTACATGGCCTCCCCTGCTTAAGGCCTTGAGGCAACTTAAAGAACACTATAAATATGTTAAACATGTACTTATTTCAAATTTGAGCACAGCAGTCAAGAAAATGGATACAGGAAGATGATTTCTATACTAAAGCTACTCCAATGTATCCTTTTTTATTTATTGTCCATCCCCCAAAAATGACACTTCTGTCTCATAGGCATTGGGTTGTAGGCTTGTAGTTACTTACATATATCACTTGCTCAGCCTGAAAAGGTTACTCCCCAATAACTGCACTGAACTCACAATATACGTATAGCATAGGAACCAAAACCAGATGCCATCTGTGTCATACTGTATGTACTCTAGCAATCTTATAGTGGTGCCTCGCAAGACAAATGCCTTGCAGGACAAAAAAACTCGCAAGACAAATGGTTTTGTTAATGGGGTTGATGACTCCCAAGACAAATATCCCTATGGCCGTGCTTCACAAGAAGAATGTTTTCCGTTTTTTGTTCCTGCCTCATGTTTGCTGATTTTTAAATGTTTTTCTATGATGTTTAAAAAGTTTAAATTTTTTTTTGATTGAATTTTTAAAAATCATCTGCACAATATGTATGGTTTTAAAGAGCACTTAATAAACCCTTTGTAAAACAAATGTCACTTTGTTCTGACTTTTTTTACCCATAGGAATGCATGGATTAGATTTCAACACATTCCTATGGGAAAACGCGTTTCACAAGACAAATTTTTCACAAGACAACATTAACCGCGGAATGAATAAAATTCGTCTTGCGAGGCACCACTGTACAGGACTAATCATATCATCCAGAACATTACAGATTCATATTTATGTGTTTGTTTTTGTTTGTTTGTTTGTTTGTTTGGCTTTTACCCTGCCAGTACCCGGGACAAGTATTGTGCCCCCCTAACCCGTGGACCTGCCACCACTGCTTTCCACTCTGCCCCCTCTCCCTCCCTCAGTTCCTGATAAGAGTACCCCCAAGGCACCCTCCTCCTCCTCCTCCTCCATCACCATCCCTCCCTCAGCCAGGTCATGGCAGGGTCCCCAGTGCACCTCCAGCTCCCGCCGCTGTGCTGCCTTCACCTCCTGCAGCACTTGCACAGCAGTGCTCACCTACCACCACCAGCCCAGCAGGAAGATGCTGCTGGTCATGCTCAGTGCCGCCAGCAGCCCACCAGCAGCCAGGGAGAGGCACAGTGGTGCTGGTGCTCCCAGCCCTGCCTTCATAGGTCCAGCTGCCCAGCAGCAGCAGCCATACCCCCTCCATCAGCTCCGAGAAAGGCCTTCGGATGGAGGCTACCAGTTCACTCTGCTCAACAGGACAGTCTACTTCCTTTTGTTGCCCTGTGCAGCGCTTGTGCTGGGCTGGGGGTGGCTGATTCACCATGCTTGCCAAAAAGCCTTGGCAGGGAAGGAAGCAGTGGGAGGGAGGACGGATGGACAGGGCCACCTGGAGCAGCCCAGCAGCAAGATAGATTGCAGGGGTGCAAAAGGTTGCATCGTTGCACCCCCTAAATATGTTGCTCCCTGGAGCAACCACCCCTCTCCTCACACTTCACCACTGCCTTCACTTTTTGATTCTCATGTGAGGCCCCTCATATAGTAATATTAGGATCAATATATGATCATCCTTTTTGTCCTAAAATATCCGTTTTAAAATCCTTCTTTGTTTTGATTTAGTACAAGGTAATATAAGAACACCATATTTCAATGAAACTGTCTCTGGTTTTCTAGTTGGTGTTCATAGCTACGTTGTTAGCTTTTTTTTGCAACTTCTCCTAGATTTTCTTGCCACCTAACCTTTCTGTTGATGCAAGACCTCTATGGATTTTGTCCATTTCCACTTCACTGTTTCTGTATTCAGTTTCTCTTTTGTAACCATGGTATATTTCCTGCTGTGCACTTTATAAAGAGTTGTAATGGAAGACTGAGGTGTGAAGCAAACTTTATTTTGTGCAATTCCTGTGGGAAATAGATTCAAACTGGCTACAGCCGTAGCATTCAACTTCCTGCTGGTTCTTCTGACACTTGCTCACCCACAGGTCACATTGGTGTTGCATTCGCATATTGCATGTACCATCACAGGAGGGTCACATATTCTGACTGCCTCAATGTCAAGATAATTTCCTTTCTCATCCCAATAAAGGTCATCAAGGAAAAAAACGAAATGTAAAGCCTTCTTCAGGATATGCCGGTTCGGCATACATGGAGAGCTTTTTATGTGAGGGATATAGTTCAGTATATAGTAGTCTGTATTTGTTCTGAAAGAGGAGGCATGAAGAGAGGTCATTGAGGCTTGGGACCCACAAAAAATGTGCACAAGAAGAATCATTTTTATTGGCTTCAGGTAAACATTTAAACGGGTTTTAAACTGATTTTAAAACTGAGAGGAATACAGCATTCTCTGGAAGTCAACAGAAGCTGGGCTTGGTCAACGGAACTTGGTGTTTTCTTGTTCATTTGTTTTATTGGCCCTGCTCTGGTGCCTAACAGCAGTCTGACCTGATGAAATGTAGACGCAATTTTGTTTTGTTTTTCATCCACCATAGAAAGCAAACAAATGGAATATGTTTCCACTATGCACGTCTGGCTGCTCTTGATGGTATAGGAACAATGTTCATTCTCACAACATGCCCGAGCCAATGTAGATGTCGCTGTTTCAGTAATGTATACATGCTAAACATTCCAACTCATTTTAGGAGTACTGTATTCTATTTGGAACTTTGTCCTGCCAGGTGATACCAAAATTGCTTCGGAGACAATGCCTATGGAACATGTTCAGCTTTCTCTCCTGCCATGTACAAAGGTTCCAGGACTCACTACAGTACAGGAGTGTACTCAGGACAAGGCTCTATAGACCTGGATCTTGGTATATGCCATCAGCTTCTTATTAAGCCATACTCTGTGAGTCTAAAGAACATGGTAGCTGCTTTGCCAATGCGTTTATCCATCTTGACATCTAGTGAGAGAGTGTCAGAGACTGTTGAGCCAAGGTACACAAAGCCATGAACAACCTCCAATTCTTGTGTGGAGATGTTAATAGAGGCTTCTGTAGCTACCCAGTCGTGCCACTGAAAGAGACAGGGGCAGCAGGAGCACCAATGTCCAATTGAGGGAGGTCGGTCAGTACACCAGACTGGCGGCTGTCACCATTGCTTTTGGTACAAGCATATAAAGCCTCTTTGCTGAAGGCTGCAAGGGGATGGACACCACATAGTATTCCATTAAGGATGGCAGAATCTGAGAATAGACTGGTGAATATAACCAGGGTCTGTAAAGGACTCTGCAGGACGTGAAGGGAACTGTCCCAAAGGAGGTACCTAGCTGTCTGTTTCTCTTG
This sequence comes from Pogona vitticeps, assembly GCF_051106095.1. Taxonomy (NCBI): domain Eukaryota; kingdom Metazoa; phylum Chordata; class Lepidosauria; order Squamata; family Agamidae; genus Pogona; species Pogona vitticeps. Next base: position 193,694,863 of record NC_135786.1, read on the forward strand.
TCCCATTTGCAATAAATCTTTTTGGTGCTAAACTACCTTTGGTGTCACCCATGAAGTCAGGAATGGAGGACAGACCCCATTCTGTTTATGAAGGAATTATTTCAGAGTAGATTTGATTTAAATAAAATTGATTTAAATCATGATTTAAATTAAAATAATTGGAATTTTTGGACAATTTAAATTTTAAAAAAATGAATTTTAAATTTTAAATTGTGATTAATTCATTAAAGTCAATTTGATTTTTTTAAAAAAACATTTATTTTTCTCCCCCCTGAATTGTTCTGAAGTTTGAGGCTCTTGGTGGTCTTGCATTATTAGGACCCAGAAACCCTGGAAAATTCTATAGGCTTCTGACAAATTGCAGCTACGTTTTCTGGGAATTAATTAATTCAGTTTTCCAATTCTAACATTTAACTTTAATGAATTAATTTAAAACCTTATGTTCCATGATCTGTTTATCAGTTTCAAGATGCAACCCTATACCTTCCCTTTGTCATTCATGGACAATTTCAATTTCATCCTTGACAGTTTCATTTGGCTCTTCTTCATTGGCATCTAGAACAGTTGTTCAGTAAAGCTAGTTTGTTTTGGTTGATAATAGATTTATGTTGCTATTTAGTTTATATCCCACTTTTTCCCCTTGCAGGACTTAAGGTGAGTCACAAAAAGATTTTTTTTTAAAAAAAAAGTTACATTCACAATGAATTACAATATCAAAGCACTATCTAATATGGGACCACTACATAAATGGCACAGTAATAGCAGAATTTAAAATTCCTTAAAAAACCATTAAAAGCAACATTAAAAGGCACAATCTGAAAGGCTTTTTGTTATCATCCAATCGACTCAGACTGAAGTGTTGGGAGTTTGCCGGGATGGGAAGTCTCCCTCAGCCATCATCACATTTAGCTTAGCTTCACCCACTTCAGCATAGCAAGATTAGTATGGCTGTATGGTTGGAATGAAACCTGATTGTGACAGCTGTTATCACATTTTTATGAAGGATGAACTCCAAATTATTTGTAACAAAGGTGTTGGGATGCAGCTTTATGCCTCTGTGTGCAATACATTGGATGGTTGTCTTTTATTATTTCAGTTCTCTGCTTTGATAACTTTTTGTTCTAAAGAACATGTAAATGGTCTGGTTAACTATATTAGTGTCATGTAACTATTGATTAGGATTGCCTTTGTCAAAGGGCTGTGGCTGAAGTATCAGATAATTGCTATATTTCTCCAGGTTTGCAGATGGGGATAAAAATCTGAGGGGAAGCACAGCTAGAGGAGGTGAAAGTCTGGATATTGTATGTGAAGTGTCTTTGAAGCTTGGGTACCTTCCTCCACAGATTCCCACCTTATTTATGTCAGTGCTCATCACTGTGAAGATACTTCTTGCCTGCTCTACAACTGTGACATCACAAAGACCCACCACTGAAATAACTAGGATTTGCCTCCTGCTCTCAGACTTTGTCCTTCAAATTTCATTGAATGGGGCGCTGCTGGCTTTCAAGAGGAGGGACAAAGTTTGGAACAAAAGGTGTTGGTGAAGGGGACAGTCACAATGCATCTTGGTAAAAAGTTCCATTTTCCAGCCACAGTAGGAAACTCAGCTGATCAACAATCTCCTTGATAGCCATAAAATGGTTGAAAATTAGCTTGGTCCCAGGTGTTTAACAGCTGGTATATAAAGACTGTAATTGCTATATATCAGTTCTACAAGATTGCTGCTGTCAACATTCTAATTCCCCTGCTGCATTTTCTTTTTAATGTTAAGTACTGTCAGTGTAAGTTAACATTTCTTCCCTCTTCATTATCATAATCTATACCAATATTCCTTCAGGATTGAAAAACTGCTTTTCTCCACTACTTGCAAAATCTGCTTAATGCATATTTGGATTCTTTTTCTCACACAGAGTATCATCCATCAGGACCCCAGGCATTTTAACACCTCTCTCTCTGCCCCTCCTTCTAACTTCTTAGATGCTTCTTTCTTTGCCACCTGCAGCCTGCAGGCTGACAAACAAAATTGAGCTCGGATATTTTATTTCCCCAAAGCATAGCAATTTCAATTGTATTTATTTTCCAGGGGAACCCAAAGTCAAATAAAACTCTGTGGCTGTATCCCCAGTCCTGATGCAGCTTGGCTGATTGTTCCTCTCTTGTTTTTGCAGTGGGGTATACTCCCTTTCCTCTTCACACAACGAAGTTTACCAGTGATTTGATTTAATCGAAGATGGATTAAATGCTCCTTCAGTGATAACATTCCTTAGCCAAATCTGACTGGCAGTGTGGTATCAAAGTGTCATTGAACTGAAAGCTATGGGGAGGAATGATGCTGAGCAGCTAGCTAAAGTAGAATCAAGACTCCACAGTTGACACAAGCAGTAGTTGAGAAAGGTTCTATTTAGAGTTGTTTGTTTGCAAGGAACACTTAGCACTTGTCTTTGCCCTGAAAATATTTGCTGAGGAAAAGTTAGCACATCTTTATGAATACATTATGAGCAGCTGTAAGCTTTCTCACCTCAGTTCCAGAGGAGAGTTCATTTGCAGGTACTCAAGATGTTTAATATTGCATACGTACAAACAAAAATTCAGTACTGGAAACTACTGCAGCCTGTTTTCACATGCTTTAGATGAATATGTACAACATCTAGGCCAGAGATGGACAAGTGGATCATGAGCTGCCTCCCCACGTCTGTTTTTGCAGTCCCTTCCAACTGTGCAGTGCTGGAGAGCAGCAGTGCACTCAAGGCGGGGAGGCTGATGGACTACACATCTCTCTCTCTCACTCTCACTCTCTCTCTGTCTCTTCTTTGTGTGCTGTGAAATAAGGTCCACAGGGAGCATGCATGTTGTTTTCAAGCCAAATCATGTATGTCCCAGAATGAGATAGATAGATAGATAGATAGATAGATAGATAGATAGATAGATAGATAGATAGATAGATAGATAGATAGATAGATAGATAGATAGATAGATAGATAGATACCATCTGCTGTAACCTCACTGAAAGTCTGCAGGTACAGCTCCCATTGAGTCTGGAGGGGCAGTACTTCCAAATCCTACAGGTACTGTCTGTCTCTGATTTAGGGCCAGCTAATCCTATGGTCCTGGATTATTTGTGATCAGTCATTCCTGTTCTGTGATTAAGGGGAGATTCAAGCCTCCAAATTTCCAGAGGGTTAGCTGTTAAACATTCTGAGCCAAATTTGGTCATTTTCTGTGACACTTAATTAGGGAACTGAATCTTGTTGTTTGTGTACAACTCCAAGTATTTCTTCCTTGACCCAGGTACTGAAAATGTTACCATGCAAGTAGCATAAAATAACCAGCTGCTCTCCTGTCACAGTTAAGCTTTTTTAAAAAATTAAACAAACAAACTACCTAAACTGATGAACAGGTAAATTATCTTCTGTCCAGCACTTTCAAAAAGGTGCAGAGGCTTCTAAATTCACACATCTTTTCCCATTACTGTTCTTCTGTGCAGAAGATTTTTTTTTGTCTACGAGTTTATCTCTCCCCCCCAGCAAATAAATAGTAGTGGCCATCCCTCCTCCCATTACTTTAAGGCAGATCCAGAATGGTGGCTAGAACCACTTGGTGCTGGAACATACAAAAATGCTAATATTTAAAAATAAAAATGAGGTCCAGAGTATGTGTAATAAGTAAAAGAGGATCCACGTACATATAAAAATAGGATGGAACTTTGGCATAGGCACTCCATGTTCATTATTTTTGTTCTATCTTGTGTTTAAAAAAGAGGAAATCTATTCAAATAATCTGGACATCATATAGTATAGTCCTTTCACAGACTTACTTAACCTTCAAAATGCTTATTTTAATGATGTGCTCCTTACGTGTTTCTGACATGTGGAAATGTATACCTCTATGCAGTGATTCCCAACCTTGATTCCCCAGATGTACTTGATTTACAACTCCCAGAAATCCTGGCCAGAACAGCTTGTGGTGAAGGCTTCTGGGAACTGCAGTCCAGGAACATCTGGGGACCCAAAGTTAGGAACCACTACTCTATAGATTGAATTAGACAGTTTGCTTGGTAGAGGAGGCAGATACCCCCTAGCTTTCTAACAAAACCATATCTTTTAAAAATGAAGCTACCAAGACTAATTCCAAAATTATACTGTCAACAACTGTGAAGTGCTGTAAACTGCAAGGCGTTATTTTACAAAAAAGAAATGAGAAACAGATGTGACCTTTAATGAAAGTTCTTGGTAAAAAGGCAAACCACACTGAGATTAAGAAAGTAAACTGGCAAAGTCCAAACTCTTGTATAACGAAATGAGTGCTGTGTAACAATAGTTCTGCACTGTTTTAATTAAGTGAAAACATGTTCTATTAATTCTAGAGACAACAATATAATTATCTGCAGGAACCAAAATAGATACTAAGGACTTGAGGCAAGTTGTCTCAACTGTCTTATAGAGATCATTACCTGCACAAATGTAGCTACAAGGTTTACATAATTAAAAATTCATCCTGCTGCGAAGTGAACATTCCAGTTCTTAAAGCTGTGCAGAGTTGCCCACAGAGTATGTCTAACTTCTTCCAAATCTTTTTCTCTTCCAGTGAAATCCTTTCCTCGTTGTTCCTAGTGCTTGATCCAAAGATCAGTAGTTTTAATTTGAAAATCCAATGTGCAGTATTGAGAAGGGATTTCACTTGTTTCTCAGGCTAAGACAGAAAGACAGGTTCTTAATTAGGAATTGACAACTCAATTCAATTTTGGTTTCTCTTAGTTTTTTATTTTTCCTGTCTAAAATGCAGTGCATTTTAATTTTTTCCAGATTATTATACACTTCAGTGAAGCTTAGTTCTGCACACAGTGTTCCTAATATATGTGTTACAGTATTTAGCTTTGTGTAAAATACACACTTTGACAAGCAATTTTCCCATTAAAAAAGAATTGTGACTTATTGTCAGTGATGCATGAATTTTTGTATGTCTTTTTTTTTGCTGGTGTACATATTTAGGAGATTTTTGCGATCAAATGTCACCATTGTGAAATTCAGCAAACTGAATTTTGAAATATGTTGGACTTTTGGTTTGTGTAGTGCAGCAAATATGTAAAATTAAACAAATTTCCATTAAAGTGTGGATTAAATGAATTTCTGCTCATTTCTTGGTTTCTGTACTTATGACAGGCCTATTCTACACAGTAGTTTGACAATTAGGAATATGCATTTTTTTTGCAGTGGGAATGAAAAAGTGGAAGTGAGTGGACACAATTTTTTTCAGTTTTTCATTAACCCCTACCCCATAATGAGCATACTTCTCATCCCATCTGAATCCCACAATTAGCAAAATATCATCTCACACTTTAGTTCTAGCAGATGATGCAGACTGCTAGTGAAAGTATTTACTAATATTTGATGTGTTTCCTATATTTTCCTATTGTTTTTGAGTAGTTTGGTCACCCCTGGAGGAGAAAAATGTTCTTATAGAAAAATGCACAGTAAATGAAATTGTAGGACTGTGGCTGATGTTTGAAGTTGCTTTATCATTTTAATGAATATTGCTGATGTTTGATTTGGTTGTATCTTACTGTTCTCTAATCAATAATTTGTTTCCATCTGGTTTTTATTCATTGTTCCAATTTGTTAAGGATAATTTCCAGAACAAGGCCCATGATAATCAGCAGCCATACTTGAAAGGTGTGTAAAATGCTGAATCATGCAGTCTGGGATGATGCAATGTCCACATTGATTGGCTATATGTAAATGTGCATGTGTATAACTGTGTGGACCTGGAGAAGATGTATGAACCTCTTCAATGAATGTCATGCTTCCGATTTGTACTGCTGAACCTCTGTATATACTGTAAATACACTTGGTGTTGGAAGAAGCTGTCTTTGTCTGTGTGAATCAGTTGGACTGCTTGGACTAGGACAAAAACTCTGCTAACTTACACCAACACAATTGTATAATTTCGAGCCCTATTAGTTGAAAAACTATTAAATAGCATCTATCTGTCTACATGCCAACCACATACACAAAGAGAGAAAAATTCTTCAGGTTGTTGAAGTATTTCTCTTTAAAATAACCAAGTAATTGAAACATACAACTGGACAAATAGCATTTTCCAACTTAGATCCCAATATTCAGTTGTTTTGTTTGAAGTCTGCTGTGAAATAATACTACCAGAAAAGAAGACCCCCCATCAAATATCCAATATCTTTTTATCTCAGTTTTCCTTTGTTGTAGAATTAATTATGCTGGTAAACACATGTTTCTTTTTGTTCTCATTCTGTTCCAGTAATGTATTTTAAAATAAATTTAATTTTGTATTTCTGGTGATTTCAAAGCATCCTATAGCCCTGGAGTTTAACTGCACCCCAGTAAAATGTTTCCTCTGTATAAAATGTGTCACTGAACTGCCTACAAATTATATGGTGCCTATTATAATGGCAGCAAAACCATTTCTCATGTTCTCACATTAATAGAGTGCTTAATAGCTTGAAGAAATAGCACCATTAGAGAATTAGAAACCATAAATAATTTCAGGTGTAGGAAATGAAGAAATGGATGCAAGTATTTGGATTAAAAGAGGCTAGAACTTTATTAAAAGACCATGACTTAACATGTACACCATTACATGAAATGAAAATAATTGTTATGACTACTTCCAAAAGGATGTCCAGGAAGATTGGCAGAAACAGTCCAGTCAAGATGCCCCCTGACATGACATCTCAGTTTAAAGTTATGTCTAATTTATTAACTTATTCTGCTACAGCCGATGTAAGATATAGCTAACAGGCATGTCTTTTTTTGTTAATCATAGGTAAGCACAGGAGACTCAATCTGGATCAAGAGGCTAGTGTGAATGCAGGGAGCTTCATCCATTCCTGTAGTTCCAGTTTAGCTCAAGATATATTCTGAGATAAATTTATTTTTTTAAAAGTGTTGTGTTTTTGTTTTCATAGATCAATTTCACACAACACATATTATGGATGGGACTATAGAAGGGGTAAATGTTAAAGTCCTTGTAGGCTAGAGGCATGAGAGTGATTAGACTGTTAATTTTTCATTTTAAAAAAAGGGAGAGGAGAGTACAACCTAGCTACCAGCAACATATTTATGGTAGCACAGTTTCCCCCTTTGTGTGGAGATATATGTATGATGCAGTCTTCCACAGGACATGGTTAGTTCCAGTGCTACAGATAACAAGAACGAATTTTGCCAGATCTTAAAGTCTAGTTAATTTTACTTGGCATAACCTTTTGTGGAAGAAAGACTCCTCCTTTATCAGATTTATCGGTGATGTAGATCCTTATATGTCTTGTCATTGCAAAAGGAAGATGGAAACACACAACATTATTGTCCTCAGTAGCAAAGATCATGAGGATCCTGCTGTCAACTGAGTTCTCACACTGGCAGGAATGATATTTTGTGCAAAACTGTTAAATCTGTTGCACAAGAATGCTAATTGTTTTGATTGAAATTAACCTCACCTGGATGACTGAGACAAGTTTTTTTTCATGCAAATGACAATCTTTTAACAAACAAAACACAGCTCCACCCATACCCCCCACCCTGTCCTGTTGTTTAAGAAGGAATTGCCTTTTATTTCTTTATTTCATTATTTATTTGAAATATTTTTGCATTGCCTTTCTTCTAAAAAAGGACCCAAGGCAGTTTACATAATTAAAAGACAATATTTACAGCTAAAAACGATGAGTACACAAAGGTGGCTTACATCATTAAATGACTATAGAGATGGTAAACAAAAGCACTATTAAAAACACATTCAAAGCAGGCAGCCAATCACTGAAGGAAACCTTGCCTGAAAAGTATTGTCTTTGCCTGCCTGTGGAAGGACAGAAATGGTGGGCCTGGTCGCTAGCTAGCTAGCTAAATAAATGAATGAATGAATGAATGAATGAATGAATGAATGAATGAATGAATGAATGAATGAATGAATGAATGAATAAATAAATAAATAAATAAATAAATAAATAAATAAATAAATAAATAAATAAATAAATAAATAAATAAAACAGTTGCTCTTTTTCCCCCTCTTTTGGACAGGGTGTCTTAATATGCTTGAAGCACTCCTTTTCATCCAGCAGAAGAATATATACGAGCATTTGCTACATAGTTGGTATTAACTGATCCTCTTTTGTTGTTGTTGTTTAGTCGTTAAGTTATGTCTGACTCTTCATGACCCCATGGACCAGAGCATGCCAGGACCTCCTGTCTTCCACTGCCTCCCAGAGTTTGGTCAAATTCAAGTTGGTAGCTTTGATGACACTGTCCAACCATCTTGTCCTCTGTCGTCCCTTTTTCCTCTTGCCTTCACACTTTCCCAACATCAGGGGTTTTTCCAGGGAGTCTTCTCTTTTCATGAGATGGGCAAAATATCCTTTTCAATAGGGTACCTGGAATTATGCAAACACTATAGAGAACATGAGCACAGAATGTAACAGAGAATGCAAATGTTTATACACACACATATGCATACTTAATATATAGATCAAGTTTGTTTCTGAAAATACAAATCATAATTCATATGTTCTTGCCCTAAAATAACATTTTTGTTTGCTGCCATCTTCTGTGTAAAGAGGAATGATACAAGGCAAAAATTGTTTTCTCCTGCTGCTGGAGAAGAAAGAAGAGAGCACAGATTGAATTGTGCTATCAAGAATAGGAGAAAAAAGGATTATAAGCATAGTACTTTAAAGGTGGACCTAAGACAGCCATTCTTTTTGTAGTGTTTGCCTTTATGATTCAGAAGGCATCAGCTTTTAACTATATTCATAAGCATAAGATTAATCCTGCTGGATCAGGCCAAAGATGCATCTAGTGTTGCATCCTGTTTTCCACAATGGTCGAACAAATTTCCCTGGGAAGCCCAAAGGAGTACATGAAGGCAAAACCCTCCCTTCCAGCAACCATTATTCGTTTGGATGCTCCCTATATCTATCATGGCCCAGAGCACTAATAGATCTTTCCCCTATGACTCTGTCTCTTTTCATGTCAAAGCCATTTAAGCTGCTGACTATTGGGATCTGGGCCATTGGCACTTACTAGTACAAAGTGTTAGCCTTCTTGAGTCTTAGTGTGTAACCTTACTTAGACAGATCCCTGCAATAGCAGAAACATTGCTGTCTGATCTCTGCATGGTCCACCTCCTGGGTTCCCACTACTGTCTGGGAATCAGAGCAGCACAGCAATGATACTAAGAATGGGAGAAGATTTGATCTCCTTCTCAGTTTAGGAGGGGATTTGATTTGATTCCCCTCCCCCCCCCCCCAAAAACCCCACACACATTCAGGCAGCAAAGTGCTGGCAATATGGTTAAGAATAATAGGACATCAAGTTGTGGAAGACTGCTGCATACGCTTCACTTATCTCTCTTATCGGGATCTAAATAACTTTTTGATGCCCTAAGACGAGGCAGAATTCTATGGCTGTGTTGTTGGAAGTTGCTCAGTAATTAGGAATACCCCTGAGTAAGCATAGAAGCCATGTGTGCTTGGGTGTGTGCGAGTAGTAGTAAGTTCCATTATGAATGGGTTAAATGGCAGATCACTAGCTGGATAGTTCAGTAAGGTATCTGGCTGCAAAGCCAGAGGCTGGGAGTTTGATTCTCCACTGTGCCTCCTATGAGTAGAGCAAGACTGTGTGGCTTTGGGGAAGCTGCACAGTCCCAGAATGCCCCAAACAAAGGAAATGGGAAACCACTTCTGAAAACTGCCTAGAATACTCTGAAAAGTGTCTCCATAAGTCAGAATTGACTTGATGGCACACAATTAAATGTTATTATTAAATGGCTGATAGGAGTCACACATTATGCAAAAACAAAGAGTAAGAGTCACATCAAGATTTTCATATGCATGGGTTTTTCCCCTAATAATCTGAGTAAAAACTCTCTCTCTCTCTCTGGCAATCTAAGATTTTGTTACATGCTACCAAGTCTTACAATAAACCTGTGAATGAATGAACTCCAAAATGTCCTATCTTCAACAGCCTTGCTCAGCTCTTATAAACTCAAGACTGTGGCTTCCTTGATGAAGTCAATCCATTTCACATTTGGTCTTCCTCTTTTCTTGCTGCTTTTGATTTTTTCCAGCATTACTGCATTTTCCAGTGAGTCTTGCCTTCTCATGATGTGTCCAAAGTTTGACAGCCTTCATCATTTTTGTTTACAAAGAAAATTCAGCCCTGATTTGATCTAGAACCCCCTTGTTTGTCTTTCTGGCAGTCCAGGATATCCACAAAGCTCTCCTCTAGCACTCTATTTCAAACAAATCAGTGTTTTTCCTGTCAGCTTTCTTTACTGCCCGGCATACAAGAGCATGGATGATCTTGATCTTGGTCTCTAGGGACACATCCTTACACTTGATAATAATGTCTAGTGCCTTCATTGCTGCCTTTCTGAGTCTCAGTCTTCTTCTGCTTTGTTGCTTGAACTCTTCATATATCTATACCAAGATATACAATGTGTTCAACAATTTCAGTTTCTTAACATTTGAAAAAAAAGATAATGCAGTGACACAAACCTGTCAGCAGGAAAGCATGATAGGACACCCTAGGATAATCTTGAGAAGCTAATTTAGATACTCTGGTTGGGTAAACAAATGCTGAATTATTCACTCCTCCTCTTTTATTGCCCTGTACCACTTCTTTCAAGTGGCATCATCCATCACCTGCTCCTCCCAGTGAATGCTGTCTCTTTTCTGTGCAAGATTAACCAGAGATGGAAAGATCATTTTTATGTCAGTTTCTGGATTGTGGCTCACATCCCAGCATAGCTATGTATTCTAAGAGTTGTACCCTACCCAACCACCCAACCACCCCAAAATGAACTTTGCTGAGATTAACCCACATGACCAAAGGATTCAAAAAACCTTGACACCACCCAGTCCTTGAAAAAGTGCAGCTTGGATGTCAAGGCACTGGATATGAATGAGGCATCTCTCTTTATGACAGATCCCAACAGCCACTTTTTACTAAAATGAATAGCACAAATTGCCTGGTGCAAGGTTCCCTCTGAGACTACGCAACTGTGTGTGACTCCACCCCCCTTGCGCAGATTTCCTCCTCCTCCATGCATCCACAGAAATTGTTTCTGGCCCCTTTTGTTCCAGTTGCAATGGGGTGTGTGGAGCCATGTTGGGGGGTGCGGGTGGAACCCCACCCAGAGGGGCTAAAAATTAGAAGGAATGTTCGGTGTTATCTTAAACCTAAGATTACATGCAATGACATTTTAGAGAAATGTATGGGTAATTTGCTTCTTTTCTCGGCAAGTCTAACAACAGTTTAGTTTAAAACACTTTCTGTAACACTTCCTGACCAACAGTGGCCAGCTGGCCAGCTAGGCAGTAGATTCCCAGTTTACAGTACATAAAAGGGGTCAATGAAAAGACATGAAAACAGCAAGCAACTCCAGGAAGAAAATTAACAAGTCTGGCTGCTGACATAAATTACACCTCTTCTGGTGAATATAGCTTTTAATGTTTGCCATTTAATCAATTCAACAGCACCTCATTAATCCTGTTCTACGAGATTCTAAATTCATCAAGAAATGCAACTAGGCCAAGTTAAAAAAAACTTTCATATGGATAGAAAAGGACTGCTTTCAACTGACTTACCCATTTACATTTCTATGAGATCAAAGATAACCTTGAGCAAATGAAATAATACTCTTTTGTGTGTGTATGAACTAATCATTTCAGATAGTAAGGGGAAAAAAGAAAAAAATCGAATTGCATAGTCTCTATAGGCACCAATGTACAGAGTAGAACAGATACTAACCAAATTGTTTTGTTAAAGGTTCAACCTGTCACGTCTTCCCTGGGGATGGTTCTACTGCTTTTTGATATCCAGACCTAAAGATCTATTACGAGCTAATACATGTGAGAGCTAGCTTTTGGTATGAAGCATGAAAGCCAGAATTTCAGAAGTTATCATTGCTCATGAGTCTCAGAACAATCTTGATGACAGGACAAGCCAAGGGGTGGAGGGGTGGGGGTGGGGTTCCTACTTTCTTTCTCTGCTCATAGGCTTCCCAAAGAAGAACTTGAAAAGTCTCTTTTTTACTGCAATTCCCAGAATGACTCAGGCCACATGGTTGATAGAGCTAAAGCCCCAATAAATAAACTTTTCTAACTTCTGTTTATAGACATGTGAATAAAAAGAGAGAGAAAAATTTCAGCAGACTGCAGACAGAAGGGGAAAAGAAGATAGCCGAAAGATTCAACCAAAACCAGGCAATGTAGATTGTACAGTTCAACTGCACAGTCAGTTGTACAGCTCTTGTTGTGACTGATTGCAGAATGCACTGGTTTTAAGTGCCTTATGGATACTATTTCCTTCTTGGCACTATTGTAACTAGTGCAGACGTATAACATTGAGTTAAACCCATGGAGCTAGGCAACCAATGATTTTCACACAGAAGTGCCTATTGGAGCCAACAGTTTGCTGACAATATCTATGAATATGCATGATTAGAGAGTTCTTTCCTTGCTTGCTTGATTGCTTGTCCTTTGAGAAATGAAGAGTTTCTGTGCCCGTTTCAATTCCTTTACAGGGAATTCAAATAAGATTAACTAAGACATTGAACAGCAGAAAATCATTTAGTGAATACCAAAAGGCATTACTTAGCATTATCTAAGATTTCCAATCTTATTTTGTGAATTTGTGAACTATATATACATATATGGATGATTGGAAAATACCACTGAGGGAATAAATTTCACCCTGACTACTTTAATTAATGTTCAGTTTTTTTAAAAAATAAAATAAATAAAATTGCTCTGCCTTTGGGAATAATCATTATCCTTGCTCTTTTCTATTTTTGATGTCTTGTGTATTGCAACAGGGAGCTCTTCCCTCACCTTGTGTGTGTGTGTGTGTAAGTGTAAGTGTAAAAGTGTAAGTGTAAGTGTAAGTGTAAGTGTGTATGCGTCAGCTAAAATCATACTACTCTACACTGTGCTACATTGGGGTCCTACAATTTTTTTTTACAATACTTATATGTTATTATTGCAGAAATAACACTGGAAATATGGTGTGCTCTTTGCACTGGAAATATGGTGTGCTCTTTGCACTGGAAATATGGTGTGCTCTTCAACTGCATTACATTAAGAATCTTACTTCTTTTGTTGTTTCCAAACATGCACAGTGACACACAGACCATGATGATTCTTCACAAGGAAATGACTGAGTGAAACTCAGCTTCCACTGAAGAAGTTGCATGTCTTTGCATGGAGGCTTAAATAGAGAGAGAAGGACCTCCTCAAATTTCTCAGACTGTCCCTTATTTACTCTATGCCCACCTTTCTTTAATTTTGACTGATATCTTTAGGGTTGCTGATGTGACTTCCTTTTCTTCTCATTTTTCTCCCTTGAACCTCTCTGAGGGAGGGCTGAGGAGACATCTAATTTTTGTTCTCCACAGGTGAGGGAACAGTTATAGTTTTGTGTACTTCCACTTTAGTAAGCTAGAATTAGGTTCAATTTTAATTTTTATTCTCTTTCTTATATTAATGTGTTTCTTTAATAAACAGTAACTTCCTTATTTTCTTAAGAACAAAAAGCAGTGGATGTGATTTTTTTTTTCAAATCAGAAAGTGTGGTTTGTTAACATTCGATTTTCAGCGGCTGAATCCACAAGTTAACTTTGCTGTATCTTTGTTCTTCATGTTCTGCAGAGGTTCTGAAGGTGAGCTTTATCTATCCTTGGCAGACATTTAAAGTCTTCTTTTAACACACTTAGTTGCTGTTCCCCAAAAGGCAGACTACAACTGGATTCCCTCCCTTTCCTTTAGCTAGAGCAAAGTGCATTTAAATTAATTTTTAGGAACTGACTGAACCCTGAATGAACTAATTTCTCCCTGCAGGACATTTGCATAGTTTACATATGGGCAATGGGAGGATTTTTCATCATTCAACATGTCATAAAACAATTATGCATTCTGCTGCCTTGCTGCATCTGGTCATGACAGATGTTGTTCATATAACTGTTCAAACATCCAGCCCAGCTAGCACAATGCCCTGGATCAAACTGACATTGATTTTGTTTCCAAATACGCAGAGTCACACACAGACCTCAAAGAGAGTGAGTCCTCAGCTCTATAAAGCTGCTGAAGCTGCTGCAGGGCCTGTTTAGCCAGCTATTATCTGCCATCACATCACATCTGACTTGTGATGACCCTGCTAAGATTTTCAAGTTGTATGAGATATTTAAGGAATGCTTGGTGTTTAGAATGTTCAATGAGAAAAAAAAAGATATTTAAGGAACGGTTTTGCCATTCCAGCTCTGAGTGAGTTCCCATGGCTTAGTAGGGATATGAACCCAGATCTCCTGGTTCTGTCACTTGATCCATTACATTACACTGGCTCTCATGAGCCAACTGTATCACTAAAACATACATCCTTGACACAGTTCAGCTACAGAAGTGGGCTGCAGAGATCCATATTGTTGTTAATCAAGCGTGTGATCGAACCAAGGAGCTCTTGTTCTCGGCCTTCGGACTGTGGTTGCAGCTAACATTTCAGTCTAGAAGGTGGGGGGGGGAGGGAAAGAACTAAGAAGACAGAACGGACATATTGGCAGTCCAAACCCATCCAGATTCCTAAATATGAAACCTTCCCTTGGAGTTACTGGTGCTGGAAACGTTCCCGTCCCAGACCAGTGAATACCATGTTATCTTTCTCTTTAAGTGCTGAGTGTACTGTAGGTATGAAAAATAAAGTCCCCACTACATTAGTAGGCTCTCTGCATGACACGAAACCCTGAAAAATAAGTATTTTGGATCACAGAAGATATTCTCATCTTCAAATCTGTATGTTCAGTGTGAGGGAGAGATGATTATGTTATTTTGCAGTATAACATTGTTAGATTTAAATAATTCCTGTGTTGCTTAAAAAGACCTGAGTAGGTCTTCTTCAACTAATTTGTGAAGGTCACATATCAACAAATCATCTTAATGATGCCATTTTCCATTACTTCCTGATGGGCACGTGGGATGGTGAGACCATGGCATGCTATGATCATCCCTTCCTGCCGGCAGCAGAGCTAGTCACAGCTAGATAATTGAACATCACAGTACCTGGAAGTGAAACAGTCTCTGGGCTCCTCATGCATGGTCAGTGCTATGAGCATCAAGAATATGGTTTGGGAGAACCACATAATGCGGCGGCAGCATTGTGGAGGACTCAGGATGCAGGGTGCTGGGAGGTGCCTGCGTCAAGAAGAAACAAAGCCCGGGACTGTGGGAGATGGAGCACTGTTGTGTCATGCACAGCTTCTTACCAGTCAGGGCAAGAAAGGCAGTGTATGGGCAATTCTGAAGTGGATCGAGCAGATCCTTTGTGATAAGGGCAGAGAGGTCATCTTGGCACTTCCATTCCTGAGGTTGACATCTCTCTGATTCCTGTGGAGGGCCTAGAGATGCCCAGCCCTCTTTAGTATGTAGCAATCAAACCCCTGGCCTGTTAGGCGGCAGCAGGAGGACTTGGGGAAAGAAAATTACATTCCTTTGTAGTTATAACTGTCAGACGCTGCAGCCACCAACCCTAATCTAATTTACAGGACAGGTTCTGCCAGTACTTATTCTCTTAGCTTTGCTGGTTTGACACATACAGGTCCACAGGAACTGGTTCTGCCAATACCTGCACCCTCTCAGAGTCCTGTTAGTATTTACCTATTTAACAGATATGGTCTTGTTGGCATGTACAAACCCAACAATACTGTTCCTATAAGTGCTTACCAGCCCAGGCGGTACCTGAGGCAAAGCCTTAGGTCTGATAGTAATGCTGCCAGGGGCCCTTGTTCTGCTTGTAATTATGTTAATGAAGAGATGACACCAGCACCCTATCTGTGTGAGCAGGCTAATAAAAAAGGGATTCACAAGACCTTCTTCTGTCCTAGTTTGGTTCTTGGGTGCACATTAGAAACCTGGGATTACAACATGCCTTTACCATAAGGGGGGGTGGCCAAACTACATTTTGCTTAGGATAAGTTGCCTATGGATGATATATTTGGGGTCAGATTCTGCTGATGATAAACAGACCTAAGAAATACTGAAAACTGCAAGGACTATAGCTGAGGCTATGAATGAAAGAAGGAAACATTGATAAGTAGGTGGATAGATAATCAGTCTATTAATATTCCAGCCAATATGCTATCTCTCTGCTATATTCATTAGCTGGACATTCCGAGGCAATTTCATTATACAATCTACAAACAATTCAGGAAAAATCTGTATAGGGATTATATTTTACTTATAAGGCAGACAAGAACAAATGGACCTCTATGCGTAGCCAAAAGATGTTAATGCCTAATCATTTTAAATACTCTGTGCAGCATTCAGTGCTTTTCCTACTTTACAGTTTGACAGCTGCTTTTTGAACAGACAAAACCCTGGAACTGATAGCTTTAGTGCTGATTACCATGGGACTTCCTTTTCGAAGAAGCAGTGGATCGTGAAGAGATTGTAGGAGTCTCTAGTTTTCCTTTATTCCACTTTGCCATTAATGTAACAAGTGGCACAATTTTCTAGGATGGAGAAAAATGGAGAAATGTCTTAGGAGTTCACCGTACTGGTTTTGAAGGTCTTGGGAAGAAGAACAGTAGAGGAGACGTAATGTTTCCCATTTTTGATGCTACACAAGGATTGGAGTGTTTCAAATAATTACTACAACCCTATGAATCACATTGCCCATACACATGGTTTGCACAGAGACATATGTACAACCTTTTCTTGTAAAATTCAATACTTCAAGGTAGGCTCAATGAATTCTGTTGCTTTTGCTGCTGCTTTGTTTTAAATGTCCTTCAACTCAAATTCAAACAACAATATAAAGCGAAACATTGTGGAGTAACACAGAAGAAGAAATCAACTGCCTCCATTATGGACTGAAGATCTCATAATTCTTGCCTCATTTCAACACAATCTTTTTCCACCAGGGATGGGTGTTTAGCAAAATATTTGGTCAGTGTCCACAGATTTATATATTCCTATGGTTGGCTTCAGGTCTGTTACATAGTTCATACACTAATGTGTTGAAACAGATGCATCTTGAGTTGTGCAAAGGCCAGCTATCCACATGTCTGCAGGCCCTTTGCTTGAGATTTGTTGTATTAATAATCTGATTTATGTTGTACTTTGAAGAATGCAATGTTATCCTGTTTCTAGACAATTAATGAAAACAGCTAACCATCTACTTTTCTCCACCACCACCCATTCTTTTGATGTTAAGCCAGCTGCTTTGATCACTTAGTCAATAATGTAAGGTGACAACTTTTGGAAGTACACATGGTATATTTAACCTGTCATCTCATTCACAGATATACTACGTAAGCATTATCTTGTCAAAAAACCCTCACAGTATAGGTTAACTATGAGCTAAATAAGGAGTGGATATTGGTCACAAATTGAATTATTTCCCCAAAGTTGGAGAAGTTACTCTCTAGCTAAAAGCTATATGGTTTTAAACTGTGCTATTGCTGTTTGCAATTTTGAACATTGGGGAATACTTTCCATGCTTTGTCAGACACAGGGAAAGCCACTAAGGACTGCTTCTCCATCATCGTCTGCAATGGGTGGGCAATCTTCAGAGCACTGAGGGTGATTTTTCAGATATGCCAGCAGCCCAAAGGGGAGGGGAGGCTATGGCCAAATATGCTAATTTGCATACTTGATTAATGCAGTGGTAATGTGCTGTACTTATTTTTTAACTGAATAATTATTTGGACTAAAACCAGCGTTTACTTCCTCTTGTGCCATCTTTGCTCAATTTAAAAAAAAACACATTTTGGGGGGCCATGGGGTATCTGAAGGATGGTGGTGGAAGAAAAACTTGCACCAAGAGATTTTCAAAAAATATTTTAAAGAAAACAGTTAATAAGTGGAGACAGGGAGGGAGGCCCTTGGGGTGCTGGAAGGTACATGTTACCCACACCAGTCTGTGATAATAAGAAAAGAGAGACAGTTTGTGCCTGTCTTTACTATAGCTGCCATTCTTTGACATGAAACTTAGATACCCAAAATGTGCATTGTGAAAAGTATCTGAGAGTACAAATCTCAGGGTGTTGTGTTTTTTTTGGGGGGGGAATGGACCTATTAATTGTAATTAAATAAAATCTGCCTGTAGCCTGCTAACTGAGTATTGTCATCATTTAGATGATCTTTATTCTGCCTGGGAATGATGTATCCCTAGAAATCACCTCAAGATCACCTAAATGCTGGCAATACAATATGGACAATGCTTCTTTGAGGCATATTATGTTGATATGTTCAATGGTGGTTTTTTCTGCCTCTTTTCGGCCTCAACCCTTACAAATTCAAACTAAATTACTATTTCTTCAAAAGTTTAGCCTTCCAATAACTGGAACTTCAGGTGAAGTTTCAGAAAGGTGAGCATGAAACAAAAATCAAATCTCCTCTCAATTTGTCATTTTTTTCACGGATGTCACCCTGTTTCCCAGGGTTGACAACTAAGGTTCTCTTGGAGGCCAACATAATTTTTCAGAATCGCTTCCAATTGATGTCATGTTGTGACATAGTATTGTTTCAAGATTGACTTCTGAAATAAAACAGTGCCTGCTGGAGAAATTGTCTTCCCTTTGTTCTCTTCAGAAAGCTTCCAACCTTCTGGCTTGTTGCCCTTTCCCAGATTTCTGACATGCTTCTTGTTTCATTGCCATGAAACTGAAAGATGAAATGGGGGCTCAGTTGGTCACTCTGCAGAGGTTGGCTTTGTTTTTAATTGGGTCTTACCAATGAAGATGAGCAGGCTGCACACAAGAGCTAATCTCACAACTTTATATGTTGTTGAAAATGAAAATGTTTCTTGTAATTAGTTTAAAAAAACACCAAATGAATGGAAGTTCAAAAACACCAAAATGTATATCAGGAATGCAGGCAATGGAAACCTATCCAAACATGCAAAACAAAACTGATATTTTCAGATCTTGAATTTAGACAGGTGTAAAATATGAGTCATGTGTAGAACCAAGTATTAGGGGAAGAATACAGTCCAAGGTGGGCATGAAAGAATTCAGTGTATTAATAGACAAAGACTGAGGGACCTAACTATCATGCAACGATGTGCAACTGTGATCCTTCAGATATTGTTGGACTTCAATTTCCATCACCCTTCACCATTGGCTATGCTGCCTAAGGCTGATGAGGGGTTGTCACAGTATAGCAACATGTGGAGAGCCTCAGTTGCCTGCACCTAACTTTGCAACTTTACACAATATCATTTCCTGTCTGAATTTTTGTATACTTCTGAACACTAGCATTTTTACTTGCAATTATATATTGATATGTCCTTTTCAGTTAGCCTGATCTTGGTTTCTTCCAATAACCATCCAACGTATACAGTATACTGATCACTTGGAATGATATTGTGTTCCTCTCTAAGTATGTCCAGCCAGACATGTGGCAACCACTACAATTAGGATCATTCTCTTTCAAGTGTTGTCTGGGGAAAACTGGGAGTTGAATTCCAAAGCAGTGATGTATCAAAACTCTGGAAATGCCATCATAAATATCCTTGTGCAAAATAGTGAGGAACACAACATCATTCCAAGCCATCAGTATACTGTATATACATAGGTAAAGGTAAAGGTTCTTCTTGACATTTAGTCCAGTCTTGTCTGACTCTAGGGTGTGGTGCTCATCCCCGTTTCCAAGCCATAGAGTCAGCATTTTGTCTGAAGACAGTTTCCGTGGTCATGTGGCCAGCGTGAATAGACATGGAATGCCGTTTCCTTCCCACCATGGTGGTAGCTATTTATCTACTCACAATTGTATATGCTTTCGAACTGCTAGGTTGGCAGGAGCTGGGACAAGCGACAGGAGCTCACTCCGTCGCGTGGATTTGATCTTACGACTGCTAGTCTTCTGATCTTGC
This sequence comes from Pogona vitticeps, assembly GCF_051106095.1. Lineage (NCBI taxonomy): Eukaryota > Metazoa > Chordata > Lepidosauria > Squamata > Agamidae > Pogona > Pogona vitticeps. The sequence continues at coordinate 193,714,746 of NC_135786.1, forward strand.
ATCACAGAGACTTCTGCGGTTTAACCCGCAGCTCCACCACGTCCCTGTATATACATGTCCTCCTCAAAGAGCAAAGAGATTGCACATTTTACAAACTGGCCTTCATATGTTTGGAAGACTGTGAGTGGAGCCACATTTTAAGTCAATGATCATTTTAATACCATTTATTTCAAAATCAATATATGTACATTAGCTCCTGAACAGAATTCTTTCCTGCTGGGTGTTAATGGCTTAACATTAAAAAATTGAGAATTATAGTTGCTATATAGTTTCTGTGGTATATTGTCCTCTGGCTTGTGCAATGAAAAAAAAAGGGATTAATGTTTAATAAGATGGCTGGATAGCTCAGTGAGTTAGGTATCTGCCTAGGAATTTTATTCCCCAATGTGCCTCCCAGGAGAAGAGCCAGCTTGTGTGTCCTTGGACAAACTGCACAGTCCTAGGATGCCTTTATAAGAAAGGAATGGTGAATCACGTCCGGGTAACCCATACCTAGAAAACCCTGGAAAGGGTCACTGTAGGTTTGAATCAACTTGATGGGACATTATTATTATTAACGTCTAGAAATGAAATGGTATGCTAATCCTTTGCTAATTCTAGAAAAAGTTGTTTCTAGTTCTGTTTCCATTTTCCTCATCCAAGATCAAATCTCGATTATTTGCAGGAAAATCATGGCATCCACTTTCAACCTCAAGTCACTAGGTTAAATATGTTACTTCTTTGTAAGCAATCAGATGTATCTCTCAATCATGGCTGGATTTGTGATCATAAGAGATTAAGCAAGGGACTGGAAATGGGTGGGGAGAGAGTTTAGGCAATTAAAAAACTCCAGGTATAGGAAGTAGTTAGTGAATTTTCTTGTAGCTAACAAAGGAAGGAGACTAGATTAAAATTTAAGGAAATTACCTGTGCTGAGTCTTAGATTAGTAAATTGTGTTTCTTGCATTGTGATCATAATCCATTTACAGAATATATTTGAAACTCTAAATTTATCCATAGCATTAAACAGATAAGACAATCTTATTTTGTATGATTCTTTTACATTTATCAGAGTATGATCCTAGTGTTCAAATTGGTGGCTGATAATATAAAAAGCCTCAGCTGATTGCATTTGAGAAGTTTGAAATGGATCAGTTATAAATATGTCCCATTTATGCCCTTGCTGTTTATCCTCTTCCTTTTGCATTATTCATTAAATTCTATTATTCTCAACAAGCATCTCTAAATATAATATATCTAGGCTGAATTACATGTTTAGCATATGAAATGGAATGTATAATTTGAAATCCTAGAAAGTCTGAGAAACTTTTTCTGATGATCCAGTCAAACTCACTTAACTAAGATCTTCTGAAATGAATCTGTTGTGTGATAAAGTGCCTAACATGTGATAATCCTCCCACATTTGTAATCATGTAGAGAAGGGGGTGGGGAGAGAGAGAAGCAAACACAACCTTTATGGCCTTGAAAGCCACACAAACATACAGTATGTTGCAGAGCTAGATGTGACACATAGTTGCATAATATTTATTCTGTCTCCCTCCTTCCTTCCCTCTCTCTTTCTCTTTGCCTACTCACTACACTTTTTCCATTTCTCACACATGCACAAACCTTTAGAAACACAAGAGGAAAGGTGGTCAATATCTAAATAAACACCAGTGGTAGGAAAATAGCAAACATGTTAATACTCATGGTTTTGCAAGCTTTGCTAGTAGTCAGTATTGGAGGGCTGCCCAACTCATGCCCTGAGCTATTTTGTGCCCATTAATAACTGTGTGTACCATGATAGCTTAACCATGCTGGATTATATGTATATATGTGTATGAGAATTAGTGCAGGGAAATCGCCCCAGAGGGAGACCACAGCTGTGATACAAGGACATCTGCAAGCGGGATCTGAAGGCCTTAGGAATGGACCTCAACAGATGGGAAACCCTGATATCTGAGTGTTCAGCCTGGAGGCAGGCATTGCATCACGGCCTCTCCCAATTTGAAGAGACCCTTATCCAGCAGGCCGAGGCAAAGAGGAAGTCACAAAAGCAGCAAAAGCAGGGAGCTGGACAGGGGACAGATTGTATTTGTCTTCAGTGTGGAGGCGATTGTCACGCTCGAATCGGCCTCCTCAGCCACACTAGACGCTGTTCCAAGTCCTCCATACAGAGCACGTTACCATAGTCTTTCGAGACTGAAGGATGCCTAACTATGTGTATTTCTATGGATGTGTGAATATATATAGACAGACCAAACACAACCAACTACAATATTATGCCCAGTCTCATTATCATCCTTGACCATGCACAGAATCTTCCTTTTAAGGCTACTGCTTAAACAAAGGGGAAACGACTGACTTTTTTGCAAGTGGAAACTTCCATTTGAAGTAATAGAGTGATTTCTTTCATGTGTAACTGCGAGCTGGAAAATGGCAGGAGGCAACATGGGGCATTATGCCCTGCAGAACAAATAGGATTCTTGCCTTTTTTATACACTCCGAAACACATATCATATGTTTTGGGGATATAATCATCATTTCACAGCACACACAACATTCCAAGATGTGAGAAAACCTCAACCAGAAGGAAAGATTTCAGAAACCTTTCATAACTTGTCATTGTAATCTTTTGAGATCTTGCTCTCAAAGTTTTGAAACTTTCTTTTAACACAAATGGGCATAGCAGAAGCTTATGTTTCTTCACCTCCTACTTTAAACTTGCATTCAGAAATGCCACCATATATAAAGCTTACAGAATAAATTCACAGAAGTTGAATGTAGGAGGCTCCTAGCTCTTTTCCTGCCAGCCTTTTCTAGGGTGCTTTGAATCTCTTACAAAAGAGAGTGCATCCTTGATACCATGCCATCACGAAAGATTCAGAGGGGAGAAAGAGTTCATTCAAATGTATAGACATGGAGGGTTCCAGAATTGAAAATACTATATGTTGTCTTTTTGAATCATAACTTCCTTAGTGAAACTAGTGCCTTTTAAAATAATACTTTTTTGTCTTGTCAAAGTATTGATAATGGGTTAAATAGATCTTTTTCAAAAGCTTCCTTTTATAAATAGATTTTTTTCTTGTTAAATGTAGAACATAGATTTCCATATAAAAATGTCTATTTCCAGATACTTTTCTATAGAAAACTCTCTTAACTCTTGTGAACCTAAAGATATTAATTATTTAATTACTGTACAACTAGGGATGTGGGAACAGTATTACTGTTTTTTTTCCTCCTGGGGAAGGAGAATAATTCATCACTCATTCACTGGGTCATCATAAATCAGAGGTCTGACTTGAAAGGATATAGCAATAAATTTTCCTGGAGAAGCATAGAAAGCTGAGGGCTACCAAGTATCACAGAACTACATTTCCCAGACTTCTCATAAGATAAGCTGATCCTCACCCACGAGAATTTCCACAAAATATCTATGAAATTTCTTCTCTTTTAAATCCCTCACAAGGGAATTTCTTCTTTATAAAACTGAATAAATAGTCAAATTTCTCATGAGAGTTTTTTTCTTTTGTTTTGCAAAACAGTCTTTAATAACCATTAGCCATCGGCAAAGTTCCTTCTGCTGAGCATTTATGATTTTTTTCTCACACAGGTCACACAGATTTTTCTCAGAAGAAAAACAGTCCTAAGCCTTTGGAGATAGGCCTCTATGAACCTTTTTGAGGAGATCAGGAATTGGATGAATATGGATTTTGAACTCTCTGTGTATGGGCAGAATTTCATTTTTACCTTCAAAACTTTAGCTTTTTTCTCTCAACAACTTAACTACAGACCCTGGTAATACCACTAATTACTTTTCCTCCAGGGGGTTCAGAGCAAGCATTTAGCCTCACTGCAATTCTGTGATGCCCGTTAGGCTGAAAGAACATAATTTGCCTGAGGCTACACCACACAAGAAATGTCTAGCAAGAGAAGGATTTGTAGCATTCCTCACCACCAAAATTTGGGGCAGTTCTAAAGAGATGAGAATGTGTAAAATAAAAGTGTATAAAGATCACTTTGTGATTTCCAGATGACTTTTGCTTTCTATCTGTAATCCTGCATTTCTTCCACAGTGTTCCATGTCAGTGCTTGATAGGAAATAAGAATTTTCATAACATTAAAGAAATGGATTCAGTCATAGCTCTAGCATCTACTCCTAATACTAGCACTGTAATTTTACCTATTTACTGTATTTTTCTGTCTATGAGACACTACTTTTTCCTAAAATCATTACCCTGAAAATTGAGGGGCATCTTTTACACAGAAGTAAGCTGAGCTAGCTGAGGAGAGGAAAAAATGGCACATACCGTGCCTCTGTAAACAGGTTTCCTTCAGCCATGAAGCTTAGTTTCCTACAGTCAGGTGACATAGGTAAAGGTAAAGGTTCCCCTTGACAATTTGTCCACTCGTGTCTGACTCTAGCGGGCGGTGCTCATCTCCGTTTCCAACCATAGAGCTAGCATTTGTCTGAAGACAATCTTCCATGGTCACATGGCCAGTGCGACTAGACATGGAACACCATTACCTTCCCACCCTGGTGGTACCTATTTATATACTTGCATTTGCATGCTTTCGAACTGCTAGGTTGGCGGGAGCTGTGACAAGCAATGGGAGCGCACTCCGTCATGTGGATTCGATCTTACGACTGCAGGTCTTCTGACCTTGCAACACAGAGGCTTTTGCAGTTTAATCCACAGCACCACCTCCAATCATGAGCCTTATGGAACTGACTTCAGCCGATCTTGAAGAAACCAATTGGAACACACCTCCTTGGAGGTGGCGCCTGTAGGATCAAGATTCAACAAAAACAAAATGTCCAACGTCCTAAGCTCAGAGGCTGAATCCTAAAAGCTAAATTTTCCTAATTTGTGGGTTAGAAAATTAGGGGAGGGTGTCATCTTATAAATGGAAAAATACAGTAGTTGGATTAGCAGCAAAGTTATTCCTCACAGTATTATTACACAGTATTATCAGTTACTCATTTAATGGTTACTGCTAGGTGTTTGTGTTTACTCCTGGCAATAATTCTGCAGGCTTTATGCAGTGGTGCCTTGACTTATGGAATTAATCTGTATTGGAACAGTGGCCGTAATTCAAAATTTCCATAAGTCGAAGCACCATTTCCCATAAGAATGCATTGAAAACCATTTACTCCGTTCCGGCCAAAAGAAAAAATACCTCCCCAAAAACAAAAATAAAACACTGCAAGCTGCTGGGCCTGCAACAAAACAAAACAAATCTAAAAATATAACCCCACCAGCCCAATCCCACCCTGCAAAAGCCACCCAAAACAGTAAAAAGCAGCACCTAACCTCCACTGCTGCTTCGACCTCTGCCGCCCGGAGGCTTGAGCCTGGCTGAGGTGCTTCGGCCGCTTGCCGCCAGCTGCGGCGGAGGGAGTGGTCACCCAGAACTGGGAGGCTTGAGCTGCCAGGTTTCTTCAGCTGCTTGCCTCCCGCTCGCCTCCCGCTTGCTCCATGCCACCCTCCATGGGCCATGGCGGAAAATTCAAATGGTGGAGGGCGGCGTGGAGTGAGCAGAAGGCGAGCCGACAGGCAAGCGGCCAAAGCACCCTGGCCAGCTCAAGCCTCCTGGTGCTGGGCAACCACTGCCTCCACGACCTGCACCATCGCCTCCAGAGAAGCCAGGAGGGTCAAGCCTCCTGGCTCTGGGCCACCCCCACCGCATCCCTTTCCCTAACCATGGGGTGAAACAGCTACAAAGAAGCAGCCTCTTGGGTCTTGGTTGTACTGTTGTTGCTTTGGTGGGTATGTGTTTCCTTGCTTTTTATTTTTCCCACTGTGCTGTCCAGAAAGAGAGGGTTTGTTGTGTGTACTGAACTCGTGCTATTTTTTCCCTCTATTCTAGTTTTTTGGGTGCTTTAATGCTTTTAGAATTGGTTGATGTGTGAGATTTTGTAAAGGTTCCCCCCCTTTACATAGGACAGGTGGGGGGGGTGTCTTGGCATCCTTTTGTGACATCTCCTGGTGCTGTGCTCTGCAGGATGGGCATTACAACAGGCTTCTTCGACTTTTGTGCTGCAGGGTTTTTGCTTAGTAGTTGTACTTACATTCAGTTTGCTACCTGCTTTTTGAGTAGATTGATTCTCGTTGTCTTCCTCTGCTTTTCTGGAGTAGTTTAAAGGAACTGAAGTTTTTAGAGTGCCAAAAAGCATGATGGGGGGGGGGGTAATCATATAGGAAAATTGAAAGGCATTTTCCATTTTGTGTGAAATGAAAGGACTGGCACAGAAAAAAATAGGTAAATGAAAAAGACACACCCTGAAAGAATCCAAAATGAAAAAAAATGAAGAAATTTTCACCATACACATTCCAAGTCCGTGCTTCTATTTTCAAAGGAAATGGGGCATTTGTTTTGTGCAGAGAAAGTTGTGCAAATTACAAAAACTTTGACAACAAAAATGGTGTTTCCTGCCTCTCCCAGGCCTCAAAAATGTCATGTTATAGTTTCTTATTAAGTGGAGACAGCCTAAATTGTTGAGTAGGAAGAATTCAGTGGGTATGGCTTATACTCAGAAATCAGATGCACACTTTCCTGAGAATAGCCTCCAATGAAAATTGTAAGAGTTATTTATTGAGTAATATGCCTGACAATGCTTACAACTGCAGAGCACATTTTAAATATATATCTATATTTGACAGATCCATGCTAACTGGGATGCATAGATCTATCATGCTCTATGATACGAGTTGAAAGATAGCCAGGATTGCACAACCACAACTTCACAGCAGAATTTCCAGTAGTATCTCACATTGTTGCAGAGCATCATTACAACAGTCCAATAACATATGGAGGGCAATGTATGTATAATTAAGAATGACTTTCTAGAGAGTAACTACCATTGGATTCTGAGGTGGCTCATGGACCAAGGAGTGAAGTTTTATGACCCTCCCTCTCACAAGCCACTTACTCTTCTAAGTAAATTTAGTCACATCTGTCACATTATTAAAGTACTGACTGATTCAGACTATTTTAAAAGTGCTTGGCTGAATATAGTTAATCACAATCTACATAGAAGAAAAATTATTACCTACTAGAATAGGATAATTTTCTAAAAGTATTTGCGGGGAATAATACAGAATGACATTTGTTTCAAAATTCTGTTGCCAGATCATTACCCAGAAAGCCACTATCTCAGATTCACAGTGCTGGGCAGCAGCAAAGGGGAAAAAAATCTACATCATCTGCTGAATTGGCACAGTTGTCAGTTGGCTGTCTCCTTTTCCAGAAAGTGGAACCTATAAAATTTACTGCAACAATGGATCCCTACATTATACTTCTTTCAATCATGCCTTCTTGTGGAAAATTTCCAAAATACTTTGCAGTTCATCACAATGAGCTCCGAAGGATAAAAGAAAGAACATTTATTGTATATTTAACCTTTGCAACCCAAGGAAAAGGTCACAGTCATTATAATATTTAAAATCTAATGAAACTGTTAACACTCTGCCATAATTTATTGTATACCAGACAAGCTAAATATTATTATCAACCCCATATCTATATCACACATACAATGGAACGTGGCAACAACACTGCCTTTAGCAAAGCTGCAATTAAAGTTTTTCAGTATATATATTTTTAAAAAGACTGCACATAACGAAGCTAATAAAGGCACATTTTAAGATGCTACCCAAGTCATTTGAATTAGCATTTTAGTTAACATAAATTAACAGTATGAAATGAAGATTGCTGGAGTCAGGCATACATTAGGCATGTTGATATTTTGATTTATTAATATGGTAGAATATTGTATTGCGAAATTAAAACATTACAATCTCCAAAGAATACTTTCTGTTGACATGAAAGACGCTTCCCAGTAATGTAACTGTCACAATGGTAACAAAGGTACATATTTCATTGTTCCCTCTAGGCAACTTATTGTGAGGAATGAAATGTCCTTTTGAATTGAAGAACAAATCCCATTTTTCTGCTGTTGTCACTGCATATAGTAAGTCTGCTTTACCTTTCTGTTGACATGAAATAACACAATAAAACTAGGGCACTTTTGTTCACTGCAATTTCCCCTGCATTTAGAGAAGTTGTTGAAGTTCACTGTATGAAGTTCACAGTACTCGTAGTACTTCCTTAAACTCAGAGAACAAGAATTATAAATTTTGGTGGAGTCAAAACAAAACTTCTCCTGATGATTTCCAAAGAATAACTCGTGACTATCAACAACAAGCAAAATGGAAGTTTGTCTACCCTGAAGCACATGCTTCCCCTCTTAGAGTGCATGAAAAAAAAATACTAAACTAAATAGCCCGGGAACACTATCAAATTTCCAAATGGGAATAAAAGTTGTATTCGCGAAGGCTTTTACGGCTGGGATCTAATGGTTGTTGTGGGTTTTTCGGGCTCTTTGGCCGTGTTCTGATGATTGTTCTTCCTAACGTTTCACCAGTCTCTGTGGCCGGCATCTTCAAAGGATAGCACTCTGTGCTCTGGTACAGTTGGTTTGGGAGTTGAGAATTTATTGCTGTGAAAATAAAAGTTATTTCTCATAATGTCACATCTATTATTCATGTGGGCATTTTGGTCTTCCAAGTTCTACAGCTTTGTTTGTAAACCAAGATAAAGAATAATGCCTCTTTCCTTGTTGTTTTTCACCTTGTTTGCCTGCTTTGACAGTGGCAGGGAGGCTTCCTGTAGCAGTGTCCAGCATGTAAGAACCCGAGGAAAACGTGTGTGACCTTTGCCACAGCCCAGGATAATGTGATCTCAGGCTAATTGTACTCAGTACCCACGTAATCCTTTTTAGATACTTCTTTTATATGTAGTTGTTGTTTAGTCATTAAGTCATGTCCGACTCTTTGTGACCCCATGTACCAGAGCACGACAGGCCCTCCTGTCTTCCACTGCCTCCTGGAGTTTGGTCAAATTCATGTTGGTATCTTCGATGACACTGTCCAGCCATCTCGTCCTCTGTCGTCCCCTTCTCCTCTTGCCTTCACACTTTCCCAACATCAGGGTCTTTTCCAGGGAGTCTTCTCTTCTCATGAGATGGCCAAAGTATTGGAGCCTCAGCTTCCGGATCTGTCCTTCCAGTGGGCACTCAGGGTTGATTTCCTTCCAAATGGATAGGTTTGTTCTCTTTGCAGTCCAGGGAGCTCCCAAGAGTCTTCTCCAGCACCACAATTCAAAAGCATCAGTTATTCGGCAGTCAGCCTACTTTATGGTCCAGCTCTCACTTCCATACATCACTACTGGAAAAACCATAGCTTTGACTATGTGGACCTTTGTCAGCAAGGTGATGTCTCTGCTTTTTAAGATGCTGTCTAGGCTTGTCATCACTTTCCTCCCGAGAAGCAGGCGTCTTTTGATTTCGTGGTTGCTGTCACCATACATGTACAGTGAGCTCCAAAAGGATTTGCTAACCACGGATTTGCTACTCTATTTCTTCTTCTGGCACCTAGCCAGTCCCTTGGTCTGAGACAAATTATTTTTATTTTTCTGTTTTTCAAGCCCCTCTGCTTGTTCCAGTTCTCTCAGATCTGAGTCTGACCCTGGGTTCCGCTTTTGTCCCCTTTAGCGCTCCCTTCTTAGAGCCTAGGATCCAAAGCTAGCCCACTGGTCTTTCCAAATCTTGAGGTAAACTTTAAACTATTGAATTTTCTCTGAGCCTTTCCCTATCCTTAGTCTTTCCCAGGTCTGCAATTAGGAGTCCCTTTTAAGCTTTTCACCAAGACAATTTCAAAGGTCCCACTCCTTCACTTACAGTACCAGACTACTAGGTCTCTTCAGCTTAGGAAATTCACTTTTTACTTTGGCTTACTGGACTGTATTTGAATCCTGCTGCTGGTCACCACTTTGTGATGTACACCCCATGTCCTTTGTTTATTTTGCCTTAAACACAAGTCCACCCTCTGGATGTGTGTCCTCACTTCACGCTGCCACCAGGTATTATGCACTTAATACCAAACAGTTCTTAGCCACATGCTGCCAGTTCAACAGATTTATTGATTTTATAAATGTCATGTAAATCACAGGGGTGAATCATAGATGTTTAAACTTATTCATTAAATATCATTTGCTTTCACGTTGGGTTTGTTTGTTTCTATTCACTGTTATAATATTTCGTTGACTATATATATATATATATATATATATATATATATATATATATATATATATATATATATATACTTTTAAACTCTTTCCTATTCTCTCTAACATTCTCTCTTAACTTTCTCAATAAAATTTCCTAACTCTCTCCTCCATTCCCTATCTGCAACCTCTTTTCTCCAACTCTCTTCCCTAACCGTCTCTCTTACTCTCTAACTAACTCTTCAACTGTCCTCTTGGTTCCGCTGCTCCTGTCCTCTCATAGGCTCCTGCCCTTGAGTTTCCCATGAGGGAGAGATGTGATGTGGGGGTTCCACCACAGACTGTCTTATGGATACATAGCCCCATGACCAAGTGGGGATACAGATGGAGAAAATGATAATGGTTCATTAGCAATGAAATAGGCTATTAGGCTATAAAGTCTACAAAGTAACAACAATATAGTTGACACAACTGCCAAACTGTGTGAATCAATGTAGAATTTCATGTTTGGTAATGACTTAAGAACCCTTGATTGATATTCAGTCCTTTTAAGTTGGTCTCCAAAATCTTTATGTCCCATTTTCTTAGCTATCTCTTTCAAGCCTCCTTTTGTAGTTTTCCACCACCCCAAAACAGTGACCTTTTACATCATTCAAAGATTGTCCAGGTAGATTGAAATGTTTTGAAAGGGGTCATTGTGTGTTGCCATTCCTGATTTCAGATTTATGTCCACTAATTGTTTTGTGCAGGGATGGTCCTGTTTGTCCTATGTAGAGTGCAGAAGGCATTGTTGCCAAAAGATGGCACTGATAGCATTAGCAGAGCAGTAAGTAAACAGATTTCTTATGTTGTGGAGTGTGACATTGTTGGCGCCTATCAGGTAAAAAACAAATAAAAATAAAAATTAAAGAAGACAAAAATGTTTTGACACCTTGAAGAATAAAAATAGTAGTTAGTCTGTAACATTTTTGTTCTTTTTTAAAAAAATGTTCTTTGCCTGATGTGCTAGCACAGACTAACATGGCTAGCTTTTCTAAAAATATTGTTGGAGCCTGAAATACCTAGAGTTTCCCAGCCACCATAGCAAAAGGGTTGAAATGCAAACTCGAAATGTTTCCTTATTAAAATGCTAAATGTGGTACAACAAGTGTAAGCATAAGGTAATCACACTGGATCTAATTCAGTCTAAATTATCTATCTACACAAACACGCAAATGTTGCACTACTTTCTTATTTTTCTCCTTTCTTTTGGATTTTCACCAGCCAGTGAAAGAAACCTAAGTTTACACAACTTCTACAAGAACTCCCAGATTCCCAGAGCAATATCTTAGTGTACATTGTCACATAGATCCAAAGCACCTTCTTTCTGACTTGAAATTTACAAAACGAATGAAAAGTTAAGTAAGGGATCACAGAAATGCAACATGGTGTTTGTCTTAACATGCATATTCAATAACATTGTCAACACACACACACACACACACACCTCACTACATAGAATTTCTTGAAGGAGCAGAAGAGAATGGAGACCTGATACAGTGTCCCTTATAGTCATAGAAACTTTAGGATTGCAGTCCTGATCCAATTCTCTTATCTGTGACCAGATCATCCTATTAACATAATGCGTAGTTAGTAGGTAAAGACAATAGATTTGTATCAGAATAGAAATATATTGTGTGTTTTTTTCCCCTGAAGCCAATTAGTTGGATAATCAGAACAAAAAATGTTTATCTTGTAAGATGATTTCAAAGACAGGGAACTGATGATATTGTGTAAGTATGCATTATACGTTATATATATATAATCAAGCTGTTTAAAACAATCCCAGAGACACTGTATTACCTAAACCATTGTTCACTTTGTGCATTTCATGCTTTTGCATAAATCCTTTAAATCTTTACTGCTAATCTTTTTTCGTATAATCACTATTTTCCATGCTTCAAATCATTCCCGTAGATGAGCACCTGCAAATATTTCATTCACCATGGTCATTGAGCTTGTCATTAATCTGCTTCAGGTTGTGTAATATCTCCTCAATATGTTTTCCCAAAGCATGTCATACATTTTTAACATGCACATTTGTCTGCGCCATTAATACATTTAGGCCACATAATAAATTTAGGCCACAAAATTGGCCAAAAATCTGTCACCTAACAAAATTATATTGAAAACAAAGGAACAAATACTGGAATTGGCAGTGAAGATTCCAGAGATGGAAGCGAATATTTGAGAGAAAATGCCACACAGTCCCTTTATTAAATTGAACTGATTGATGAGTGTCACCTTGAGGGCATTCACATTAAAAGGGAGAATAAAATTAATTAAGAATGGAATCCTATGAGGAATCCATGGATGGTATCCCCAAAGCCATAAGTGTAACTAGATGTCCCATTCAGAGGCCATTGAGAGAGAGAGAGAGAGAGAGAGAGCTAGCTCTGCTCCTTAAGATTCCACTGTTTGATCTCATGAAAACATCCATAGTTCTTAGCTACCTAATCTGACAGCTATAAGATCAAGAGAAAGAAAAGGTGAGTGGATGGAAGGCATGATGTGGGCAGTTTGAGTGAGGCTGTCAGTAGGAAATTATCCAAAGCCCTTGCATTATAGCCTCATCAGGTGGGAATATTTTTAGCACAACCTTGATGCTGCCCTTAATGTTTTCCCTTCCTCTGTAACCAATGGGTCAGAAATAGGAATTGTGTGGACACTTTTTGCTACTCTGCTGGCAAGAGCCTGGCAACATGGTGTAAATGTGAAAGAACCCTGTCCTGGAGCAGGTAGACCAGTCCCTGTGACTACTGTCTCTGCTGCACCAAGTGGACCTGGCACCCAGTTCTGGTCTGCGATGGTGCTGAGGAATGATGCCAGAGATTTGCCCATATGGCCAGGGCATTGGCAGACAAGTGGACTACAGGAGTCAATAACATGCTTAACGCTAAGATGACTTTTGAGAGCTGGTCATGAAAACATGAAATTAGAGATGGGCATGAACTAGCGGTTTGTGCTCATTCATCCTTTGGAATTTCCCAGTTCTGCCTCTCCCAGCAGGTGCCCACTTGGAGGCCATGTCTGGAGGAGGTAGAACAGGGAAGCCAGGGCATTGCCTCTGAATTTGTGCCCAGCAGAGGAGGTGGGGTTGGGAAGCACTGAACACCTGTTTGTCCAAAGGACGGACTATCAGGAACTGAAGAACCAGCAGTTCCTTCCTATCCTTAAATGAAACAATTTCTTTATCCCAAAGAGCATTATTTTACTAGGCACGTGAATGCAGTAAAAGACAGCATGCAACCATATAATTAACACAACCAGTATTGCAAATCTCATGCGTCTTTTTCTTGTTATAGACTGAGGTGGAAATGTGATAAGTAAAGAAAGTGGTTGTGATTTATTCATTCACTCACTCACTCAAAGCACTTTAGATCACCTTCATGGACAGTGTCCTCTCAAACAGCATAGCCAATTAAATTACATAAATTAGAATCAGTGGTTCAAAGCCTTTTTCAGCACAAGACCTGAGGGGGTCAGCTGTACATCTTTGGGAAAGAAACTTCAAAGAGAGTGGGCATCATTATTTGAAGGTCTGCTCTGACCTATCTAATACTACCCACACATTAAGAGCTGCTTCAGGGGCCTTCTTCAGGGAATGCTGCAAAGACCAATAACAGTGGTAAACCCAAGACAGGGTGTTGTCCTGGCGGTAGACCCAAAACTATGGAACTCCCTCCATTTTACCTATGCCTCCCTCCCTCAGTCCAGCCACTTGAGAAGGGCACATTGTCTTACTTCTTTGTTGTTTCCTCTGAGGCTGCAAATTGCTTACTGATACTTTCTTAAAAGTAATTTGTAAATATAGTTGGTGGAGGTACTGTATTTTATATCATGTTTTCTCCCTTTTGTAAATGACTTTTTAAGAGCATATCTTTGAGAAATGGTTTGAAAATTCCCCAAATAAATAAGAAGATAAATAAATAATTAGAAGTATGTTTTGGATACCAGAATAACTGATTGTATGAATTCTGAGATGAAGACTCCTTGGAAAAAACCTTGATGTTAGGAAAGTGTGATGGCAAGAGGAGAAGGGGACGACCGAGGATGAGATGGCTGGACAGTGTCTGCGAAGTAACCAACATGAATTTGACCCAACTCCGGGAGGCAGTGGAAGATAGGAGGGCCTGGCGTGCTCTGGTCCATGGGGTCATGAAGAGTCGGACACGACTAAATGACTAAATGAACGAACGACATTAATATTTAACCAGTTGCATTTGATTACTTCAAACGTATCTATTACATTTAGTATGGTATACAAATATACAAACACACATACTAACTGTACTGAAATTCCACTTTCTCCTGATTTTCCATTTTAAAAAAGGTATACTTGAAGATTCGAAAATTGTTTCTCTTTTCCAGTATGTCAGTGAACCTTTCTGTGGAAGAATACAGAAAAACACACACAAAAGGAGGGTATGATTAATGTGTTCTCCTCCTTTAGCAATAACAGGCTGCCATGAAGAAAAATATTGCAAACTATAGGTTTGGTAAAGCAAATTTCATCTACAGGGGTGTTAGAAGTTGACAGACTGAGAGGGACTGAAAGGCATACTTCACCCCAGATTTTGTTTAAATAGACTCACTAGATTGAGGTCATAAAAGGCAAACAATATGAAATGGATATCAACATCTGGCAGAACAGCTCTCTGTGTTAGGATGTGTAAATTCTATAGTATAATATCAAAAGAAACCCTTGAATTTGATGCTTTTGTGATCTACCTGAGATTTTATGTTAACCTCACAGGTATGGTTGACATCAGGATCAGTCCAGCAATTCCACAAGGGAAAGCAGCATGTTGTAGGCAAGACTGGATTGCATGGAAAGGAAGAATTGATGTCTCGGGGTCTAATTTAGTTCCTTCAGTGTTGAAAGCATCTGATGGTCACAAAAGAGGTTTTTCATACATCCTGTTGTTTGCAAATGACCATGCTTTGTTTGTGATTGGTTTTCTGGGCATTGTTTGCAAGCCTGATTTCACAGACGTAAAAGTCTTCAGGAATTGCACCTCTGGAACACTAATGCGATTTCAGCTGGAATGGTGTATTATTTTTAATGTATACTTTGACTCTACATTGTGCAGGTAGTATGTATAACATACTAGATCCAATGGCAGGCCAGAGAGGGACATTTCGATTCTTCTCTATACAGCAAAATGTTTTGAGTCAGCACAGGTCAATCTTACAGATAACATAGAACATGCCGTTGCATCTATATTTATCTGGAGTGTGCGCTGGGTCAGGAAGGTCACTAAAAATCTCATTTCAGTGTCTTCCACAGGAGGCCAATGGACTTCAAACTGCTTTAGGTAAGTGAAGCGCTACTTCAAAGTGTAACATTGCTGTAAAACACACAAACACACTCAAACAAAGAATACAGACATCATTTCAGGCAGAGAACCATTCACACTTGAAAAGGAACATTTTTTCAAAACACTTAATTTTAAACCATGACTGGAGTTATGCATGGGGATGTTGACACTGAGGCTTGTGATGCAGTGGGTAAATTGCAGTACTGCAGTGAAGACTCTACTCATGACCTAAGTTTGATCTTGGGCTCAAGTATCTGGCTGATAAACTGAATATGCAGGTTGCTGTTGTGTGTGTGTAATGTGTAACCTGCATAATTAAATTGTAAATTACCCAGAGGGAGCTTTAAATACTATGGGGTGGTATATAAGCAGTACACTTTAATTTCTGATTTGCTTTGCCTTAATTAATAGACAACTGGCACAGCAGAGCAGATAGGAACAGCAATCAAGAAGCATCTAGAAGAGAGTGTGTGTCTGTCTTCACCAGAGTTCTAAGACTATGAAATTCAGACATGCAGAAATTATTGTTTATACTAAAAATGTGCATCTTTTCACTTTTTAAATGTTCTAATCAACCTTAATTAATTAAATTAGTCTGTAGTCTGAAATACTGCTAGTTGGCAGACACTACTCTCCTGAAGACCAAGTGGTATCCTAAAGAGTAAGGATATTCACAGACTAGGAGTCTTTTCAAGAGCTTTGGTCCAAATGTTTGTTTTTTGGTATTCCTAGAGCCACACTAGTCTCTGTCTGTCTGTCTGTCTGTCTGTCTGTCTGTCTGTCTGTCTGTCTGTCTGTCTGTCTGTCTGTCTGTCTGTCATGCATAAAAGTTCCTCTTACCTGATCATATCCCTGATTAAAGATATAAATCCTTGTTTATCTCATCCTCACAGGCAAAGACTAGACATTTTATGCACACACATCCCAAACCCAGTCTGTGATAAGCTGAGATATTTTCTGGCACTATAGACTGGAGGGGTTTTTGCAAATTGTATACAGTGCAGTGCAGAAATTTTGTAACTTTTGTAACAATTTTGTAAAGTGTTAATGTATTTATGTTTTCATTTATTATATCTGTATCTTTGTTTTTTGTATAAACCGCCCAGAGTAGACATGTTCTAGGTGGGCGGTATATAAGTCTAATAAACAACAACAACAACAACAACTTGCCCAAACTGGACAAAACTATGATCACTGCAGCTTTGTTTCATGGACATCTAAAAATCTGAAACATTGAATGGATTCCTCATACCTTAAAAAAAATCAGCTATTCCTTCTGTGCTTTCTCTCTCTGTCTGCCATACATACTGTGTGCTTAACTTTTTGAAGAGAAAGGATGTTAGTTTGCGCAGATTGCCTGAGAAGCATTTTGCATCCATTTCAAAACTGCTGGTGGGCAAAACTCTCCTTGTTTTCCTCTCATGCTGGACACGAGGTGTCTTGTTGTGTTAAGACAGTCTGAATCAATTAGAGCAAGGGTAAGGGTACAAACCTGAAGAGAAGGAAAGATGGGGGCAGAGGGAGAAGGAAGTCAGGGAGAAAGAGAGTAGATGATACCATTATCAGGTAGCCCAGCTGCCTGATTTTACTTGAATTCTAGCCAAGCCTTCTGCCTGATGTTTTTGGTTTATGAGGAAATGCATCCATGTTTAGTTAAATAGGCTGGTTCTGTGTCTTTGTAAATTTCTAAAGCATGTCTGAAGCTTTAGGAATAGAACAATTCACCTTAAACCTTATCCAAAATAAGTACAGTTGATGCATGAGTTGGAGTCATTTTCTTCAGCCCCGCTGGTAAATGTCCTTGATACTGGTTACAAAGGGAGACATTCAAAACTCAATTCAGCTTGTATTGTCTTTTGAAAGATATTGCTAGGGATCGGATGGGAGGTGAGGACATTTCCCCATGGCATGCTATAATCCTGGAATGGAAATATTGACATTCATATCAGCCATGAGTGATCCAAAGCCCAAGAAATGAAATGTGAGGTAGGCACTTTATGATTGCCAGAACTGAGCAAAGCGCTGCTGGTTTGTTGAAATTTCACTGAATACACCTAGGAACAAATGCTTCTGTGCTGAAATACATTGTGGCAGGAAGAAATAATGAAAGTTTAAAAATATACATGAATATCTGAGGATGAGGATTCTGCTCTGACAATCACAACATTTGTGTGACAGTTATTGGTTTGTAGTGATGTATCATCTATGCCCGTAGAGTAGCAATGCCTCTAGTCAGGGTTCTTATATGCCAACCCTGCCCTTTTCTGAGATGGTACAAGGTATCAAGTGGTTAAAACATGATATTCTACACATCTCCCTCCTTTTCTTTTCCAGGTAATATTTTCAACAAGTACTGCAAATGTTCAGCCTTGTCAGATTGTTTTGGAGATGTTGTTGCCTTCGTGCATGTATTTTGCAAAACCTGGGTTTCTTTGACTTCATTTGTGTTGGCAGTCAGTCACTGTATTTGCTAGAATGATCCCAGAAGCAAGAACTTCTGGTCCCCTGGTAATTTTCTTTTGCCATGAAATACAGAAATCATGTGTGATGAATAGAGAAATTCAGCATTTCAGCATGTAATGGGAATTATCTCAGTTTAGCTCTGAATCACAGTTATTTACTATCATGGAGACACGTTTTGAGGGAGGAAATAGATATCTACTCACATCCAGGCATTCATAGTGCAGATACAGAACCATTCCTAGTAACACATGAGGCCTTTCTCTGCTCATCAAATATTATCTGTATGTGCCCATGGAAACAAACATAGGACTATGTTACATTTCATCAAAGTAAAACAAACAGTACACGTACTACACACACACGCACACAGAGAGAGAGAGAGAGAGAGAGAGAGAGAGAAGGAAGGAATAAAATAGGAGACTTTGACTGCAAGCTGTTCAGTATTTGGAGTCAAGTCCATATTTCCTCTGAACCATTGCTTGAGAACAATAATTGAACATGACATCAATGAGGAAATTAACTTAGCTAGAATCCCTCAGGACAAGTTTAAATCAAAAGCTCTGCATAATGTCTTTATTCTAAGTTTGAAGAAAGTGGTTGTATGAGTGAATTTTATTGTCAGCCCATGAGCTGGTAGACACAGATTGCAGGCTTGGAGGCTGAGCTATTTCTGGCCTGGTAGACAAAATATTTTTAAGGCTACAAACTAAGCTACTAGTCATAGCCACAAGAAGCAAGCCAAAGTAAACCAAAATCATTACACTGTTCACTATCAGATATTAAATCCTAAATTTCTGCCTCAACTTCCAAAGACGATTGGTGTCAGTGGTTACTCAGATTCCTTGCTCTTCAACCTTGCTTTTCCTTTGAGAAAGGCCTGGTCCTAGCCATTTGGCTGCTTGACATGGAGCAGTAAATCAGAGGGATGTGCCAGTCCGAAGCATTCATTTCATGTCTTTTTTTTTTTTGTTGGAGGGAGAGTTCTATTCTTCTCATGTCCCCTTTAGTTTGAAATGAAAGGGACCTGTTCCTTTAAGTGATTTTGCTTTGCTTATATTTCCTTGCTGGACTCCTTATGCATTTGCAGTTCCTTAAGATTTATTGACCAGTTCATCTGGAATAGGAAGGGAGTCATCTTGTCCTTTCACTCAAGCAGCAAAAATGTCTTGGCTTTGGTCCTGACATAGAGACTCTGAACTTGTGCAAAAAATTCTAGCAGCACTTACATTTCAAAAACTACTCAAATCCTACCAGTCTTTGTCCACTGATACTTTTATTTTATTTTAGTGGATGCTGATTGTGGCTACTAGTGATATTTTTTATTTTATTTTAGTGGATGCTGATTGTGGCTACTAGTGATATTTGTTTGTTTCATTTTTACGGCACCTTTCTCTGCATGGCAGAACTCAAGGCAGTTGAAAACAATGGTAGTAAAGAAAATCTTGATTAACATCTATACCAAAGCAGGTACATTTAAAAAGAATTAGTTTCAGCGTAAACACTTGTTCTAAACACGAGGAGAAGAAAACGATGTAGCCCTTTCTTGAGGAATGTTGCCCGCATATGCATAGTGTCAGACAATGACAAAATGAATCACACTGAAATGGAAAATAATTGTGCAGAATGTATGTCGCTGCATGTTAACAGCATGACCAGTATCATTAATTATCTATCACTTACTGTCTTTTAAACCAGAGCTTCATCCTCAGGTGAAAGGATCATAAATATTTCATGGAGGGGAAAAATATTTAAGCATATGGATGTCCACAAGCCTGTTAGGAAGCCTTCATGAATTTTCATGAACTTTTAATTCTGGAGCTGTTGGGAATAAATGGGTAAGTTCAACAAACTGATAAATGTTCATGACATTTGGTGAACAGTGCCTGTGCATTCATTCATTTATGAATTATTGAATATACACTTTCATTTAAAAACAAAAAAACAAAAAAGGCAAAGGAACAAGTATTTGGGAAATGGAAGTGTAAAAATAAAAAATAAGGGCCAAGCACTATAAATGGCATTTATTGCATATTACAGATATTGTGGGGTGGATTATCTGTTTAACGTGAATGTTTTAAAAAGGCCAGGGAGGAGTATAATCTAACCCAATGGTCCCCAACCTTGGGCCTCCAGATGGACTTCAACTCCCAAAAATCCCGGCCAGCAGAGGTGGTGGTGAAGGTTTCTGGGAGTTGTAGTCCAAGAACATCTGGAGGCCCAAGGTTGGGGACCACTGATCTAACCCACTGGTTCTTAACCTTTGTTACTCAGATGTTTTTGGACTGCAACTCCCAGAAGCCTTCACCATCAGCTCTGCTAGCTGAGGTTTCTGGGAGTTGCAGTTCAAAAACACCTGAGTAACAAAGGTTAAGAACCACTAATCTAACCCAGTGGTTCTTAACCTTGGGTTACTCAGGTGTTTTTGAACTGCAACTCCCAGAAACCCCAGCCAGCACAGCTGGTGGTGAAGGCTTCTGGGAGTTGCAGTTCAAAAACACCTGAGTAACCCAAGGTTAAGAACCACTGATCTAACCCACAAATTAGTTTTAGAAATAATTCTTGTGAAACACAATGAACATAATTCAAAATAAATAAAGTTATACCAGCGTCTGGGAGCAGCAACAGAGAACGCCCTCTCCTGTTTCTCAAACAAATGCACCCATGAGAAAGGCTTCCTCTGAAGATGGTAATGGGAAGGCCCATAAATGGAAATACTGTCTTTACAATAGCTTGGACTATTTTATGGCTTTATAGGTTAAAATCAGCACTTTGGAAGGGACAACCAGGCAATGGAGTTGCTGTAATGGGGGTGTTATGCTGTGCTGTGTATTTTTGATTTTTTTTTTTTTTTTGCCAACATCTATTATGAAACAGCATGCCCGACAAATACAGAAAACTCAGCAATATCTTGAACATACTGTATTTTGGAACAGTACTGGCAGAGCTTGTACAGGTGTTCAAGTGTTCAGTATCAAAGGTATGGCCTTTTATACTTGCTTTTGTCACTGAGGTTAATGAAGTGACTGTGAGGCTTTGTCTTCCCTCATTTCAGTACTAATCATCTTTACTTCTGTTGAAATCCACCACCATTTGTTTCTGCTAATGACATAAGTATCTTAGGAGACAGTCCTTTATTAGCTTTCTTGTTTGGCACTAAATGCTCAAATTCATTTGAATTCCTTTCCAGCTTTCCTATATGAATAATTTTAGCTATAATACTGGACAACTGTAGGTACTGGAAATAGGGAGGTACTTTTTTTAATATGAGGCACTTTGTGTTTATGCCTTTATAACATCCTTTATAACATCTTTAAATTGCACAACCTGGTGAAAAAAGCAGTAATCAGTGACTCCATATGATAATGCCAATGTCAATTAATATTTCAATTAGAAATGGTGGATAATTGAAAAAAATGCATACATTTTTTAAAAAATCCATACACCCCATACTTTTAAATTAGGGTTTAGTAAAATACCACCTTTCCTATAATATCTGTCCTCTGGATAGATAGCTCAGTGTATCAGTTATCATGGTTGTAATGTGAATTGCTATCTGCCATAAGATTTCTTTCAATCAATTTATCATTTGAGAATTCTGTCTCATACAACCTTGTCTAGAACTCCCTTATCCTCTTGTCTACAGACTATATCACTTCATGTTCCATTTCTAATAAAAGAGATAAAGTATTGTTTTCCACATTTCTTTCTCTCACTAGTATAGTAGCAATTTTATCAGCTATATGGCATTTATTAAGTTTATATCAGTTAGTATACAGAATTTCCTTTTCTATTTTCATTGTATAGCTAAAATGTAAATGTTATTCCTGGTTCCTCTAAAGCTTCTCTTTCTAAAGTGACCTTATGTTCTTCAAATTACTCAATTTCTTTACAAGAATTTATTTGTCTTTTTCCTTTCTCCATTATGCTGTTTGACTTGTTAAAAAAAATGCCCCTGTAAGATGTCCTTTTCACTTCCCACACAGTTTAATGATATAATTTGTATGAAAAAGTTATTTCAAAATACTCAGGAGCATTATTGCTCATATAGGCCACCATATCCTTATTTTAAATCTGAAAGTTTCTGACTTCTAATATTTGCAGATTTTATGCTCCCGCAGGTACAACCATAATCTGATATCCCCTGGACTCTAATAGCTACTTCAACAATGTCTGCCACCAAATTTATTTATTCCCAGATCTGTTTCTGGGCTGCCAATCCTCCAGAATCAATCCTTGAAAAGGTACTATGAGCTATTGAATAAAACACATTATTCTTTTTAGATTGACGCTAATCTCTGCAATGAACAACAGGCGGAAATAACCCAACATTTCTTAAGAGTGATTAGCTCTGTAACGTCAGAGTAAGAATTGTTGGCTTTTCAGCTATATTTGTACTGCTGGTTAAAATAGAAACCTTTTTTTCCCCCTCACCAGAAACTCATAATTTAAAAGCATTATGTCAAGCAGGTAGTGTGGGAGCTTCTATACCTGCAACTGTTCAATCTGAAATACAGAAAGGTCATCTTTAGTCTGACCTTGCTTAGTGCTGCCACATATTTTGGCCTTGCTAAGTCGTTGTTTAGTCATTAAGTCATGTCCGACTCTTCATGACTCCATGGACCAGAGCACGCCAGGCCCTCCTGTCGTCTACTGCCTCCCGAAGTTTGGTCAAATTCATGTTGGTAGCTTCAATGACAATGTCCATCCATCTTGTCCTCTCTCATCCCCTTCTCCTCTTGCCCTCACAATTTCCCAAATCAGGGTCTTTTCCAGGGAGTCTTCTCTTCTCATGAGATGGCCAAATTATTGGAGCCTCAGCTTCAGGATCTGTCCTTCCAGTGAGCACTCATGGTTGATTTCCTTTAGAACTGATAGGTTTGTTCTCCTTGCAGTCCAGGGGACTCTCAAGAGTCTCCTCCAGCACTACAATTCAAAAGCATTAATTCTTCGGTGGTCAGCCTTCTTTATGGCCCAGCTTCCACACATTGCTACTGGAAAAACCATAGTTTTCACTATTCGGACTTTTGTCAGCAAGGTGATGTCTCTGCTTTTAAAAATGCTGTCTAGGTTTGCCATCGCTTTCCTCCCAAGAAGCAGTTGTCTTTTAATTTTGTGGCTGCTGTCACCATTTGCAGTGATCATGGAGCCGAAGGAGATAAAATCTGTCACTACCTCCATATCTTCCCCTTCTATTTGCCAGGAGGTGATGGGACCAGTGGCCATGATCTTAGGGTTTTTTTTTTTTATGTTGAGCTTCAGACCATTTTTTGCACTCTCCTCTTTCACCCTCATTAAGAGGTTCTTTAATTCCTCCTCACTTTCTGCCATCAGAGTGGTATCATCTGCATATCGGAGGTTGTTGATATTTTGTCTGACAATCTTAATTCCAGCTTGGGATTCATCCAGTCCTGCCTTTTGCATGATGTGTTCTGCATATAAGCTAAATAAGCAGGGGGACAATATACAGCCTTGTCATACTCCTTTCCCAATTTTGAACCGGGACATCCAGATCTTTCTGGTATTCTTGCCACCTCTTCTTGATGTCTTTTGCTTCTGTTAGGTCCCTACCATTTTGTCTTTTATCATGTCCATCTTGCTAAGTACTGGACAGTAATTACAATAATTCCTGGAAAAGCTAATGGAATTGGGTGGGGGAGCTTGACCAACAGACCTGTTGAGCCTTGAGGAATTAAATTGCCTCCAAATACACCTGGCTTTAGGCAAAAGCCATGTCAATACCAACCAGAGTCCAAAAACAAAGAGCACCACCCAGGCTTAGGTAAGGAAACCTATAATTTGCCGTAGCACCCAGATGTTGAAGATAGTGGAGAATCACTACACTGTATCTTCCAAGTCAATGTATCATGACTGGACACAAATGTAAAAACTGTAGTATAATATTAGGGAACTGGGAATAGTCAATTTGTTAAAAGGAAGAAGACAGGACTCATTCATTTCTGACCTTTCTGGCCTTCAGACATTGATTTGGACACCTGAGTTGGTAATAGGCACAAGACCTTATTCAGACTCCTGAATTAATATGCAGAGGCTAATTGTAAGGTCAGTAGGCTTGATCCTGCAACTGCTTACACGTGCCGAAAATCCACAGACCCAGAATAGGAGTCTCATAATGGTGAACAGTGCATCTGTTTCCAGATATAGTCTGCCTCTACCCCACTGAGACAGACCCTAAATACTCCTTCCATTCAAACTGTTGAAATGGCCATTTATTGGCCATGGGAATTACACAAACCATCCAGTTTTTTAGACAGATGAAATCTGTGACTCATTCATGTGTGTGTGAAATACTGGCCAGTGGATTCCAATCCCTTGTTATTACTACAAGTCCATTAAGCTTGTACTGTAGTGTATAAGGCATGTCTTTTAGCTACTTCACCAACTCTTTCCACTCAGCATTATTACTACAGTTTGGTCCTTAGCTATATTGAATCAATGGCAGTGTTTCCTTCCTCACCAGGAAGTGCTGAGAAGAAAATTAATATCAGTTTTATATCTTGCTCATTAAATTGATTTTACCCTGTA
Source organism: Pogona vitticeps (assembly GCF_051106095.1). Lineage (NCBI taxonomy): Eukaryota > Metazoa > Chordata > Lepidosauria > Squamata > Agamidae > Pogona > Pogona vitticeps. Next base: position 193,739,162 of record NC_135786.1, read on the forward strand.
TTCCCCAGCTGAGTCAGAGAATAATAAGGGGTTTTTATTTCTTTCTTGGCAATATGAATCTTACTGTGTTGTAATATCAGCTGGAAATTAGATACTTGTACATTTCATTTATTCAAAGTTGAAGACAGCTACTGAAGAGGTAACATTAGAAAATGGTACATATGAAATTGGAGCCAACAGACGCAAAATTCCTCTGCTCTTAGATGATAGCATTACACAATCCAAAAAATTTGCTGAAATGAAACAACCTGTGTTTCCTCTTGCATGTGCTGTGTGAAGGCTTAGAGAAGTCTATGTCTGTTTACTCATTATATTGACAAATCTGGCTATTTTCACCTTATCTTTCTAGAACACAGTGTCTTGGCACATCTGTTCACAATTAGTATTTCAAGCCAGATGCTGCCTTCACACTTGCTCATTTGCTATAAACACAGTATACCAACTTGCATGCTACAGGAGCAAATTTTCTTCATTACAGCAGCAACATCCACCGCACAGGGCTAATATTAAGCCTAATTTATTCAGCCTATTTTTAATCAAGCAGATTATGCATTAAATACTACATACCAGAAGAAACAAGGATTCAAATCCATACAACAGTTCCTTTGCACGATCCCTTTGAGGGAATTAAATATTTTATTCTGTACTGCAAATTTACTGGAGAGCAAGAAACATACCACAAGGATAAACTCTGACGTTTAGCACAACTTTGCAATTCTTTCCTACTGTATTTTAATCCCAGTGTTTAGCCTCTTCAGAAATACCTGCACTGAGTAATTATTAACTGATTCTATTTTAAAGTGTAGGTATATATAAAAGGTACTTTCACATGATTCAGTTGTTTAGGTCATGAAAGGGCAAGTTACCAAAAGAGTAAAGGCCACAACCATATGTGTCTGTAGCCATATCTGCCCGCTGATTCTGCTTCTTCTAGAAGCATAATTTGGCTAAAAAAACAAGGTGCCATTTCTCACGGCATATATTTAAGTGGAACCCATAGAGTCTCCTCTACCCCTGTATTGTTGCTGATTCATGAAAAAACAGCAGTGTAGTTTCACATTTGGTGGCAGATTGGGTAGAGGTCCAAATGGAAGGGTACAATGTGACCCAGTACCATTAGTGATCTTTAATAGAATGATCTCTGTCTCATTCTATTAAAGTAAGCATATTGCAACCATCCCATTTCAGCTATTGCCTCTGAAAAAAAAAAATCACAGCTGCATCTCCTAATGAAGCAAACCAAAAACTATTTCTCTGCATGATTCCTTTTGTATGGGTATAAGTGGCAGCTGCCTTCAAGAGATTTTTAAAATCAAATGATGATGTGACTGAGATCTGTTGTCAAGCTAAGCTTGGAAGAATAAGCCATCAACCTTGGGATGGTCTTGTTTAAAGGCTAAAATTCTGAAGGCGGTTGTATAGTTGTAGTGGCCAAATCTTTGCAAAACTGTCAAAAGGCCTAATGTCAGTGGTCAAGATTAAGCATTACGGTCATTAGAATTCTACAAATGGATTCATTATAAGGTGGCTCTAGTCACATATAGTTAGGACTGATGAGAAATTTCTGTGTTGTCTCTTCTGTAGAAATGAATGTGGCATTTTTTACAACGGCTGTTATTCATCAATGCTACAGTGGTACCTCTTAATACTACTATCTTCCAAAAATGTGAAGTCTGTACTTGTGTCTTGTATCACAGTGGAAACTTAAAAGAAGACATTATAGAGTGCAAACTGTAGTTTTCTAATTATTTGCACCCTCCTAGGTAGGACAAGCTTTTTCTGAAACAGGTCTACCCTTCTGTTGTGTGTTGTCTGGGAAAACTGTGAGCAGCACATCAACACATATGGAGGAGAGATAATCATAATTATGAGTAATGTTTAGGAGTATGCACAACCTATCTATCAGAGCAACAGATTTAAATGACAGCTCTTTCGATGCTGTGAGTGTCTGGCTGGAAGGAGATTGTTTCATAGAGTGAATCTATATGAATAAAACGAGTATATTGCTGTTGACTTCTGATTGATTTTATTTTTATTTGTTCAGTTAAAAGAAGCCTTTCTTTTCCTAACATTAATATTCCTTTGTTCCTGTGTTGTCAAATATGGGTATTCCTACACTGTGCAGATAGGAAAATTAGTTCAGAAATGTTTTTATTTATTATTTTAAAATATTTTAGCCCATCTTTTTCCTTAAAAGGAGCCAAGACAGCTTACAACAATTAAAAGACAAATGGAGAAAAATCTTAAAGCACAGAGCAAGAATTCCCAGAGTTCCCTTCATAGGATGCACGAAAAGGACTTATCACTTTTAAAATCCTAATCCTAGACAGGCAAGGTAGAACTAGTGTTGTAGATCTTCTATGCTTTGGAAGATGGCTTCCTCTGAACAATCTGTGTGCTTTCCTAGTGTACTGAAAAGACATCCAACATTCCTTTCCAGATGGAAGGAAGGAAGGAAGGAAGGAAGGAAGGAAGGAAGGAAGGAAGGAAGGAAGGAAGGAAGGAAGGAAGGAAGGAAGGAAGGAAGGAAAGGGGCAGGGGAGGAGGATATTCTGCAAGTTGCAATAATGAAATATGCTTCAGTGCTTGTGGTGCAATATAGGCAGTGCCATACCTACTTCACAACTGCCATGTTAATTTCAGAGACACTACTTCTCCACAAAGAGAGCTACAGAATTACATTTATATTGTTCATCAGATTCAGATGATTCATGCCCTCAATACTGTTTTTTAGCTGAAACATTGAAAAAAAGTAGTGCCAAAAGCAATATTGAAGGCATGACTCTTCTGAACATGATTAGCAATGCGAAGTGGAATTGTCTAGTTTTCCTTGGGGAAAGCAATTACAAAAGACACACAAAACAATGAAAAGCCATATGTACAGATTTATGAAATGAAGCTGCAGACTTTGTAGGTTGTGTTACAGATTTTATGAACTGATTTCCAATATTCAGACACATTAGTGTATTTTCTATTACACCTCTCTGCCTCCTCTCCCCATCCCCAAAATTTAATATGGATTGGAAAGATGGTTGCACCTGGAAACTGGATGAAGCTTTTGTGGAATCTGGCTGGAAAATCAAACTTTTAATGTGTTGGAATATGTATCTGGCTTGGGTTAAAAATGTCTTAATTTGAATTATGAACAGCATAGTACAGTAGTAAAGATATCCGCCTCCAGCAGTGTATGTGAACAGCTGAAGACAGTTGGAGCTGGTGCCCATTGGCGCAGTTGGAGTGGAGGGCAGGCAACATTGTGAGGGGTGTTTATGCACAGTCACACATTTCCTACCTGTTTTTGCAAACATACACATATATGCTTACACAGTTACAGCTGATGACTGCCTCAAACTGAAATGGCACATTTTGTTTTAAAGTTAAAGATAAATCCTCTCTTTTAATAGTCATAGCTTTGTGAGTACTCTAACTGCTATTATGCCCAACCTAAGTCCAGTATAGTGACATTTTCACGAAATGAACATGAGATAGATCAGATTTAAATCCTACCCCTCTTGCACTCTTCTCCCCCTTGCATTTCTCAGGTGATCAATAAAACAGCTAAGGTGCAAGGGGATGGCAACTTTTTTCCACTGCTTAGTTCCACAACTCAGAACAGTGGGATCACAGAAGGGATTTCCCATTTGCTCCAATCTCCCACCCCTTATATTCCTGATGTTTTGGGCAATAGCTAAGCAGTGAAAGGACAACTGGCGAACACCAAAGTTCTCCAGGTGACATGAGAAAGCAGTTCTGGACATAGATCTTTTTCTTACTAGCTTTGTCAGGAAACCCCTTATCAGCCAAGGAACATTGAAGCTACCTGAGGTATGTTTATAGTAAACACAACCAAAACCAAAAGAAAAAGGGTAAACAGATATAACATCAAATCAAATCCACACATATGGTGTTCTCCTGGGAGAAATCCCCCTTCCTGGAATCCCCCTAGACATTAGGAACCCTGTATCCTCGGGGGATCAGGTCTAAGCCTCCTGCCCACGTATGCTGAAAAGTGAGGATTATGGTGAACACTATTTTAACAGTGAATGCCATACATAGCATGGTCTCTGGCTTTCTCTAGTGACCAGTTCTGGTAACTTTATCTTTAAAAATATATATTTCTAGGATTTTTCTTTTAATATTTTACATTTTCAGTTCGTGGATAAATGGATCCACGGATACTGATCCTATGGATAACGGGATCCTACAGTATATTTTTAATTTCTACTGATGCACAGAATGAGCTGCTTAGCCAAAGAGCTGCCATCAAGAACTGCAATTGGAGATTTGTTTCCATGGAAGAAAAGTCAGGAGTATCTACATGGAGTGGCAGTATTTGGGTGCTGATCAAGGAAAGGATTTGACTAGGGAATTAGCTAGGAAAAATGGAAAGCGCAGGCAAAGGGTCTTAAATTTTGGTTGCCTGTCACTGTCAAGTCTGGGTGTCACCCTTTTGTACCCCAAAGAGACTCATAGAAATAAAATCCTAGCTTGAAAAAGGAATTTTGGGATTACAGCTATCAGAATCCCATAACCATTTTGAGGGAACCAAGCCAAGAATTGTAGTCTAAAGACGTAACTTTTCTGAGTTTTGGCTTTGGGTCAAATTAATATGCATTTGAAATAACTCCTTTACATGTCTTTCCTCACAGATATCCTCATTTCATTTCCCATTCAGAATACAGATAGAAGGGGTAAAATGAAGAAGTCACTGGTTCACTCGAACTTACAGTAATGAAGAATTTATCTGTACTTTCTTACATAAACTACCATGCCATTTAAAGCAACCTTGTCTTGTAGCTAAATCTACAGAGATTGAATTCCTGTAATTTATTCTACAAGTTCCTCCATAACTGGGGTAATTAATGCACTTCTGTTACTATTTTTAAAAAGCAGGTTGCTGATCTAAGAGATTTTGCAACCTTTGTGTGTGTTTTGTGCCGTCAAGTCAGAAATGACTTATAGCAGCCCTTACAGGGCTCCCAAGAGAAGTGAGATAGTAAGGAGTGGTTTTACCAGTTCCAGTCTCCCAGTGTGTTTCCATGGCTGAGTGGGATTTGAACCGTGTCCACCAGTCCATCACTCCATCTACTACACCACACTGGGAAACCAACTTTTACCTTGTGATTATTTTAGTATTTCATTTTAAATGCACACATTGTCTGGGTACATGCACACATGACTAAATATAATGGCTGGACAGAATCAGACCATAAACTCTACAATCAGTAGTCCTATTAAATGCAATGAGATAGATCCAATGAAATGCGAGTGGGCAGCAGTCATGTGAAAAAGCATTTAATATCTATGCTTTTTTTAAAAAAAATGCTTTTGTTGGCTGAGAGAAGCAAGCAATTATTTTTCTGTTTCAGTTCTGTATGAACTACAGGCGGAAAAGAAAGAGAAAATGTGTATACCTTTGGCAAGTGGCTCATAAAAATCAGTACAGACAGTGAGCTGAATTTACAAGATGGCTAGAATCCCATTCCTACATATCTAGAAAAAAAGGACTGTCAGTCCATAGTTGTGTTTCCTTTAATTGTTGTGTTTCCTTTAATTATAAGCTACTGTCTTATTTCACATGATTGTACAATAGAAAAGGACCTGCTGCACAAGAGTGTCTCAACAGACATGAAGCACAAACAGAGCTTGGAAAGTTGTTTTTAAAAAGTAATTAGTTTTAAACTGCAACTCTTAGGCCCCCAAAAGTAGTTACCATTATTGCTACAGATTTAATTTTTGTTTTCTAACTAATTAAAGCTGTTTATTTTCTCAGTATTTGAAAGTACCTGAAACAGGTACATTCAGCTACATTTTATTTTAAAAATCAGAATGTTGCAAGCTGTGGTATACAATATGTTTAATTAGAAAGGCTGTACACACCTTTTAACTATAAAAGTAACTGAAAACAGTGGCCATTGTTGAACTTCCACTGAGCAGAAAGTCCACCAGCTTGTACAGCAGGTTTCCTTCATGGAAATCACCGGATATTGTATGCAGTGGCAATCCTTGTGCTGATGGCACAAGCCTGTATTTCTAGCCTGACTGAACATTCCACTTAGTATTTATTGCATAGGATACTGGCCAATTTCATTTATTCCATAAAGTTATTCCTAAGTTACAATCATAATATAATTTATTTATGCCTTGGTTTCTGTGACAGGGAATCAATCAGAAACAATTAATTATCTGTAAAATTCTTCCTCTGTGAGGAACACATATACATCATATGCATCCATGCTAAGATACAAATGAGAGACATTAAGAGGAGTCTCCACATCCACAGTTCTTGGATTGTATTGCTGTCTCACTTGCATTGCCATGTGCACTGGTTTTTTTCATCCATTCAGTTGAATTGTCCCACAGGCAGCAGCATCTACCTTGGTGTTTCTTTTCCCCCAGTTCTCGCATAAGCATGCAGAGTAACTGGATCACACGTGCAAAGCCCCTAACATCTACACAGGATGAGTGCTGCATTAGCACAATAACATTTTGCTGTGAGTTTAGATCCAAAATTCATTTACCTCCTGCCTTCTCTCTGCTGAATGAAAGAAACTGCTTCCTATATAGTCACTAACCAAATCAAGATTTGCATGTCTTCAGCAATGTTATTGCACCAAATCCCATAAAGTAGACAGCTACGTGTTGAAAAGCATCAGAGACAGGACAGAGACCTGTGAGTCTGGATGCATCAGTCGCCAAAAGGTTACCCGATAGCTCTCCAGCACAGATTTCAGACAACAACCCCAAAGTGTGGGCTGAAACTACCACAAAATGGTATTCCCCAAAACACATTTTACTTACAAAACACAGAAGATTATAGTGGTTGACAGTATCCAAAGCTTTTGAGAGGCCCAGTAGGAGCTGGCATGGAGAACTCTGGTTTACATAAAACAACTGGCACAGTATTGGCTGAAAGACAGGTGGAAATGGAATTGTAATAGATGATCCATTGTTTGCATGCCAACTCAATGATTTCTGAGTACATTTTAAAAAAGACAGAATCAACTGTTTTTATTATAAGAACTGTATATTACTTATTGCAGTGCCACTGTGTGCTCCTGGTTCCAGTACCACATTTTGAGACTTAGAACCACAACTGCACTGTGTTTATCCAAGAAATGAAGAAAATAAACATTTCTGCTTTTGAGTTGGTACTGTTGAAGTCTGACGATTTTCTACTTCACTTGTATATGAACTTGAAGGAAAGTGAGGAAATAATGGGTTTTTGCTCTTTACATCATTAATCCCAACCAAATTTGGATATGTTGCTAGCATGTTCTTTTTTATTTACAAGATGTGATGAAACTCTAGCCTTCTTACAACATTTTGTTGCCTGAGGCAAAGGACAAGAAGTTGCTCCCCCCATTCCTTGTGAATTGCTGTGGACTATTATCTTCTTCAAACTTTGAATGTAGTAAGCTAGTTTAGGCAAAGCGTGGTAGGATATGTGATACACACAGCTCTGTACTCCAAGAAAGGGGGGTGTCCAATATATGAGGAAGAATGGTTACTCTAAGAGCCTCGTGGCACAGTGGTTAAACTGCTGTACTGCAGCCAAAACTGTGCTCACGACCTGGGGTTCAATCCCAGGTAGCCAGCTCAAGGTTGACTCAGCCTTCTATCCTTCCGAGGTCAGTAAAATAAGTACCCAGCTTGCTGGGGGGGGCAATGTGTAGCCTACATCAGTGGTCCCCAACATTGGGCCTCCAGATGTTCTTGGACATCAACTTCCAGAAATCCTGGCCAGCAGAAGTGGTGGTGAAGGCTTCTGGGAGTTGTAGTCCAAGAACACTTGGAGGCCCAAGGTTGGGGACCACTGGCCTACATAATTAACTTGTAAACCGCCCAGAGAGTGCTTGAAGCACTATGGGGTGGTATATAAGCAGCACACTTTTTTACAGTGGAGTTTCCAACATTGCCTCTCAGTATCTGCCACCTTCAGTAGCTTCTGCCTGAGATAGCTGTTTCATTCTGCTGTCCCAAGCTTCATTACACCAATTCTTTGGTTTTCATTTACATAAACTACAACCAAGAATACTTACCTAGGAAAGTGTTGTTCTTTCACAAATAACGTAATGGGAGAAGCAAGATAGGAAATTACCAAGGAAGAAAGCTTTCAAAAAGTCTACCTTCCACATACTAATCACAACAGAATTTTGGAAAGCATGGCTAGTATCTATAACATTTATTCCAATACACATCTCAGTGTTAAAACATTAATATAAAAGCCACAGGACTTTGTCTGCTGCACACTGGGTCAGTTTTTAACACAAACTGTTTCTTAATTAGAATCTAATCAGACAAAATTGTATGGGAAAACTACAGAAATAGTTGAAATAAACAGACCAGCATTTCCAGCCTGAAGCTTCTAATCTATAACAAAAATCATGGGGAAAATACGTTGCAGGCTCAGATTTATATCTGCTGAAGGACAGGCCGAATGAAGCAGGCACCACAGCATATAGACCAGCCCTGGGCTCTGAATAGTTATCCTGGAAGTGTGGCTCATAACTTTGGACATACTGGTGTCAACATCACCATGGTAGAGGTCAGTTCACTTGCTGCCACTTACACAGGCCTCTCACACACAATCTTTTCCCTAAACCATCCTCCTCAGCTCTGGCGAAGCCCTGCATCTTATGCATACTTATATCTGAGTGAGAAGATTCTGCAAGTTTGCTTGGCTTGTACTATCTCTCAGGTTTCTTCCTTTTCCTTTTCCATTCATGAAAACGCTGAGAGTTTCTTTCTGAATTTGGGGCTTGGTGCTAATAGAACACTGGCAGATATGTAAATATTGTCATATGACATCTATGAGGAGTAAATAAAACATTTTTAAAAACCCCTTGCTGCAAGCTGCTGTGAGATAATGGGGTTTTGTTATTGTTGTTGGTCTCAGAGGACATTTGCCCATTTTCATGAACAGTTTCTGCTGATTTCAGCAAAATATATATTATTAAAATGTGCAGTAACTGTTGCCTTGTGATAAAAGCACTGGCGTTGGATAGATTGTTTTTCTCTTTGTCGTCAGCCAGCCTGATCTGATGTGCCTTCTGTGCACTTATCTTCACAAAGGAAAAAAAGACTCTAATTTTGTATAGAGAATATTTTAAAGGCACGGAGAAACCTCCACAGGTGTAGATGTTACAGTGCTTCTAAGATATCTTATGTTGGCTAAAGAGTATTTAAGGTATGGTTTCAATGTGCTCAAATGGACAATCTCAACTACCACCATCACCTTTAGCAATTTCCTTTTCTATCTAAATGTTGCCCCCCCACCCCCACCAAGACCTTTCCCAACCTGGAATTGGGCTTTTGGGATGAGAATAGGACTTCCACTCTTATTACTGCAAAGGAGGATGTGGTGTCCAAAATGTAGTGGTTCATTAAGATTTTGTCAGAATTGATTTGTGCAATTGGGGATTTCCTCTAGATTTGTAGTCCCTTTTCTCATGCCACACTTTTATATTAAGGTGGAAAAGGTTATTCTGAATCTTAGCAGAATAGGCTTTTCTGTTGGCAAAAGGGAACCAGAATCTAACCCAATGTTGTTGCTTTTCTTATACCTGTAACATAGAGAAATATACCTGTCATGTGCAACAGAATGTTTGAGGTAACCCTGAGGGATTTAAATGCCTGCTCTCTTTCTTTCTCGCTTGTCACAAAAATGCCATTTTTCTTTTCTGCCAACAGCTATTTCTCAAAATCATACACATCTGATTTGAAAACAAAACACACATAGTTGCACTCATTGACAAAACACATAAACTTTACAGAAGCACAGACAGATGATTTCATGAAACAAAACTGACGAGACAGAGCTGAAGAGAACAAACAGCATAAAGACAAGACACCAATCTAGGTCAGAAAAATATCGAAAGGGAAGCACTGCGTGCAGGTACTGTTTGGAAACATATAATCAGAACTGAAAGCAAAATAGAAGCAAGTGCCAGAGGGAGTGAGAATGGCTGCTTCTTAATCGCAAAAGAGTTGACATCACTTTAAAACCTCTTCTGGAACAAAACAGTGCAGTGAAGCATAAGAAACATGATACACGGAATCACACAGCTTGCAAGTACAGATTGCAAGGGTTAGATTTGCCAGACTGTATAAAAATAACCTTCCTGAACCCTAAGTGACCTCATTAAAGTTCTGCTCACAATGCCCACAGGATGTAAATTACCAACAACAGCACAGAACCTACCTGCCTTTCAGCACTGCAGATGGACAGATACAAGCACACTACTGTTGAACACTGACCATATTTTCCCCTTAAAAAGGCAAATACTATAACATCACCACCTCATGCACTGACAAACTGATAACTTTTTTCCTTCTTTGATTTTGGAGCTGGTTTGATTTCTGTGGCAAGTATGCTGAAGGGAGGGACTTTGCCCAACTGCCAAAAAACATAGGAAATTCCCTTATACTGAGTCAAAGACCATTAGCCCCAATACTGATAACTCCAAGGTTTAAGACATGATTGTGTCCTAGTCGTACATGGAACTCCTCTGAGTTCTTGAGTTGTCCTCCATACAAGTACTAACCAGACCAGACGTTGCTTAGCTTCCAAAAGCAGATGGGGTCACGTATTCCGCCCCCAACCCACACTGTGGGGTACACCAGGTCTGGAAATGGCTGAAAACAGATATTTTATTTTATATTTTTTAATTAAGCACAATTAAGAAACAAAACAAAACAAAACATGCTCATCTGTTTTGGAGACATCTTGTAGGGTTCCCCCTATACCTAGGAGCTGAAGTCTATTGCTCACATTGGAGTGCCCCTACAAAGTTTTGGAGAGAAACACCCCTGACCATTGGTCCGTGAGCGATCCCTGCTTTGGACTCACAGGAGATTTTGAATTGGCAGTTCCATCTGATATCAACACGTGGCTCACCCACAAATTTTAGGAGGTTCCAAACACAAAATTGCCACCCAACCCCAGAATAAAGACACAAGACAAGTATTATGGGTTAAAACACGGGCCACACTTTATTGATAATCATTCAGAAAATTTTTTGCCGATCAATTGGCAAAGGGGAATATAAAAAAGTTGGAATATAAAAACTTTATACAGTACGTAGCAGAAATGCTTGTGATGCTTTAGACAAATCACCTTACAGCTTCAGATTCTAGCCCATGTTTAGTGCTCATGGCCTTAAACAACTTAAGACCAGGTTATCTGAGAAATCATCTTTCTCCTCTCACCCTTGATTAACTGCCTTGATCCTGAGGAAAGATCTTTCTAGGTCATCCCTTTTGTCCCTGGGTTTATTAAGTAGGAATTAACAATAATAGTTTCTAATGCTACTCTGCTTGGAATTACAGCATGTGGCAAAGATGATGAGCTTTGGGAGCATGAAAGAAACATTTCTTTGAATCATCATCATCATCATCTTAGAACTGCAGAGCTAGAAGGGACTCTATGGTTCATAGAGTCCAGCCTCTGTTAAGGAGGCACAGTGCAGAATCAAACTCTCAATCTCTGGCTCTGCGGTCAGAGACTTAAACCACTGAGCTATGCAGCAGTTCATCTAATCTTTCCTAGATCAGTGTTTAGTGATCATTTATATTAGTTTAAAAGGTAAAGATTCTCCTTGACAATTGTCCAGTCGTATCAGACTCTAAGGCGTGGTGCCCATCCCTTTTTCCAAGCCATAGAGCCAGCGTTTGTCTGAAGACAGTTTCTGTGGCCAGCGTGACTAGACACGGAACGCCGTTACCTTCCCACCGTGGTGGTACCTATTTATCTACTCACATTTTTACATGCTTTTGAACTGCTAGGTTGGCAGGTTGTAAGGTTGCATTTTTAAGGGGAAGGGAGTGAGATACTAATGTGCAAAACAGGAAGTTCTAATTTACCGTTGTTTTCCTCATATGTGATTAAAGCCCCAAAGCACATGCTGGTGAATGAAAAATGCTCTGGCTATGTTCAGGATCTCTACCTCTTTCTCTTTTTTGCCTAATGAATAAACATATTTGGGTAAAAACAGAACATATACAAAATAAAACAAACAGCAGGGAACAGTTTTGCATTGTAAATTGGCTCAGGAGAGAGAAAAGATGGAAAGATCTCCAGACTGGAACCAGTGAATGACAGCTTAGAGTTTTTCTTCTACTGATGCTCATAAAAGTCATTCTTGGCAGCTTCTGGTCCTAAGTGCAGGCCCCTGAAGTACCAGAGGTGTGATCGGCCATACCAAATGGTGCATTAAGCGCTGGGCTTTTCTGTGCAGAGCTGCTGCTGCCAATACCAGGACTTCATTATCTTCCCAAAACATCTTAATAATAACTGGAAACAGTCTGAGGATGAAGTATATTTGTTTGCAGTCATAATTCCCTGCATGGGAGGGTGGATGGGTGGGAAGATAAATAGACAAGAAAGCAGTAATGTTTTTCTTTTCTTTTTTTCCAGATAACCTAGATAGTCATGAAATGAATCAAATATGCAGATCCTAATAATGAAGAAATTAAGAACCTGGACTGTTAAAGTCCCCCTCGTCCCCCTTTCTTCATATTAAATAAATCTGGCATGGTTGTTCATAGCTCATTTGTTGTTGTTTAGTTGTTAAGTTGTGTATGACTCTTCATGACCCCATGGGCCAGAGCACACCAGGCCCTCCTATCTACCACTGCCTCCCGGAGTTGGGTCAAATTCATGTTGGTTGCTTTGCTGACAATGTCCAACCATCTCATTCTCTGTCATCCCCTTCTCCTCTTGCATTCACACTTTCCCAACATCTGCATCTTTTCCAGGGAATCGTTTCTTCTCATGAGATGGCCAAGGTATTGGAGCCTCAGCTTCAGGATCTGTCCTTCCAGTGAGCACTCAGGGTTGATGTCCTTCAAAATAGATAGGTTTGTTCTCTTTGCAGTCCAGGCGACTCTCAAGAGTCTCCTCCAGCACCACAGCTGAATAGCTATGCTCAAATGCCAGTTATTTCTCTCTGAAGAAACACTTTACATGAGTGGCAGGCCAAACCACACGTGAGAAGATCATTAAACTGGCATTCAATAAAGAAACAAATCCTGCTGATGTATTGTGTGTGAGAGTATGTTTTCAGATACACCCAGATACACTCCTAAATATTCAGGATTTCTTCACATGATTTTGGATTATCTAATGTTGATTGAACACAGAGACAGATTTTTAAAATGTGGAATCAATTCATATTTCTTGATATTTCCCCATTTATATTGGATGCTGCACCATTAAATGGTTTTAGTTTATTAGGCCTTCTTGATTCATATTTGAGGATTCCTCCTGAGCTGCTGGAAGAAATGGATGAATGGATGGATGCAGGCTAATTTTATCATGTGCTGTTGAACCCAGCTTGCACGGGATGCATAATAAGTTAGTGTCTAGAATGTAACACTTCAGACTACAGTGTAGGAACACAGATTCCTCCTTCATACACAGGGTTCATTCCATGTGCCAAATCTAATTGTGTGGAAAAAGGTTCCAGTCTTATAATCTGCATTTTACCATACTGTGTTTAAATATCTGAAGTCTACTTCTTTGTGTTCAGGGAGTAAGTATTAATTGGCCAGCAGGCCATGCAACTCAGAACCTCTTTAACCTGTACACCATGACTCAGCACTGTCAGATCTTTCTATTTGCCTTTACACACATCTGAAGACTGCAAAGCCCATGAAAGATTATTAATGTATTGGATGATGTTCATAAAACATGCAAGTCTCTCTCTGGGCCAGTTGTTCCCAGTCTTGGGGGCTCAGATATTCTTGGTCTACAGCTCTCAAAAGTCCTGGGAATTGTAGTCCAAGAACATCTATCTGGGCTCCAAATTTGGCAATACTGCTCTAGGCCAAAAGAGCAGTGTTGTGATATATGTATGTGAAATGGGCACAGCAATGGTAGTAATCTGATATGCAAGTACATGGCTTTGATTAACCTCATTTATGACTCCCAGTTCCAGCACATGCCTTTGATTAAAATATGTGAAATTACTGGACAGATTTCTGATGGGCAGAGTGACTGTTCATCTGATTGAAACCAGGTCATAAAAGATGAGGAATCATATTCTGAACAATCATAAACCACCACAAATGTTCAATCTGCCCAACAAGCTGACATATAATGTGTCAATCATAATTCATACCCCAGGTTCCACTGATAACCTTTTTTATCATTTTCAATCTTCTTCTGACATGCAACTTAATAAATTCTGAACATGTGATGAATTTAAGGAGAGTGATGTGCTTAACAGGCTGAAGGAGATGTTCTGAAATGTCTTAGTACATTGTTATAAACTCAGCTGAAACTGAACAGACTTGTGTATATTTTGATGCAGTTTTTTAATTAGATATTTCAGTCACAGAGATAGGGTTTCACACAGGCTGGTCCTAAATGACTGTGAATATATTTTCTAGAATAGGGTGATAAACTTGTGGTCCTCCATTTATTTCTGGACTAAAACTCCTGGCCAGATTCTTCAACATCATCAATGGATAGCTGTATTTTGACCACCCCTGCTGTAATTGGATCTGATTAGACATGGAGACAAATTAAAAAATGGATCGTGATATTCATCAGAAATTGCTGATTTGTTAAATATTCATCCCTTCATATTTGTGGGTTCTAGAGATACCCACAAATATGAAGGGATGACTATTTCCCTTTTTATTTGTCCCCCCGTACCAATAGCCTTCCCTCTCTTTCTTTGGTTTTCCCATTCTGTCTACCGGCCCACTGATCAGTGAGCTGATAGGCAGCCACCCAACCCCACAGCCTATTCCCCAACCTCTTCCTCTCCCTGCTTTAGCCACTGCCCCCACCACTGCCATCCCACCCCTCAGCTGCCCCTGGCACACACCCCCAACAGACCCAAAGTGGCCCCAGAAGAAAGGAATATTAAGACACTTCTGAGTATTCTTTACCTAGAAAACTCTGGAAATTGTGGCTGTAGTTTGCACTTCAATCTTCTGAGGAATTGTTGGACTGTGTAGCTTGCCCAAGGCCACACAGGTTGGCTTTTAATTCCAACACACAGTGAGGGATTAAACTTCCAGCTTTTGTCTCTGCAACTAGGTTCCCAACTCACTAACCTATCCAGCCACTTTCAGCTTTAAACACAACAAAAGAGGCACTATTCTTTCCAGCAATTTTAAACTAAAGGAGCACAACATGCAACTCAAAGGCATATAGGAGATACTTTTTTTTTCATGAGAACTTCTTGATTTGGTATGAATCGGCAAACATCTGTTTTGGTATAATTTTGTTCAAACAGTTTTATTAAGGAATATAGATAGTTTTCTTTGATGAAAAGTTATTTAAAACACAGTGGGAATTGTACCATCTGCATCCAGCTGTCTCTTTGATTGCTGTCTCCTCCCCCCTCGTATAGTTGTAATTGATCCTTTGTTTTGTTTTAGGAGATGTTTGAAACAGTTGCTTTGCTTCCTTTTTCAAATATCTAATGGAAAATGTTTGTCTTCTGCACAATAGGCATGTCAGGAAATCAGGACATTTGACTTACTGAGAACTGTATTTAGAGGTAGCAAAAATAATAATTGGTTAAAATCCCAGATAATTCTTTTAAATGCTACTTAAATATTGCCTATGCTTCCTGATTTCTAAAAAAAAGTTTATTGAAAATAATCCCAGTGATTGTGATATAATTTTTCTTTGTCTTGGATTTTCTTTTGATTTTGACTTTTTAGAAAAAGGGAACAATGCAGAACCCTGGTCTTTGCTTTCATGTGTTAGTCTGCAGTTACACGAGAAGCAAGGAATAGTGTCTTGAAAACTGAAGGTCAAACTACATGGGTTTCTCAATTAGAGAACAGAAGCCAAGAGCCTCTATCAATGGGATGCCTCAGAGCTTAATGGATGAGCCATCAGACTTGCACCCTCCTTAACAAACCACATGCACCCATCCAAATCCCTCAGCGCTCTCCATCCCTCAAGAGCCCGAAGAAAACCACCTCCCAACTTAAAGCAATTGAGTATGAACCAGTAAAATCTAAAAGTATAAAAACTCACCTAAGAGGAAAACTCATGCTTTATCAATCATCATCATCATCATCGCTTGATTTTTTTTTTAAAACTGTCCTTCTGTATTTTGAGAGCTTGGGTGGGGATAAGGATAAAAAGAGCTGTTGGTCTTTTAGAACTATGGCGCTTTAAGTGCAAGCCAAAGAAATAACATCCCCAAAGGATGTTTTAAACTCTTGTTTGAGCTTTTCAGTTTTACAGGTTCTGACAAAATCTGTCTTCATTAATCAAAATGTGAAAGCACAAGATTTGGCTGGAAGCCAGTAATTTGATTGCACATATAATTTTGCATATGATGTGTGGTTCTTTTTTGCCACATGTTAAACAATTAAATTACTGTATCTTCATGCATTTAACGTTTTTTAAGCTGTGGGACTTACCACTTACGTTATATTCATAGGGGACACCATAGCCTCTTTGGTCCTTAGGGCCTTTAAAGGTCTTAGATAGATAGATAGATAGATAGATAGATAGATAGATAGATAGATAGATAGATAGATAGATAGATAGATAGATAGATAGATAGATAGATAGATAGATAGATAGATAGATAGATAGATAGATAGGAAAGTGAAAACAGTGACCAAAAAGCCATGAGATACAAAGGACAGCAGTAGATTAGTCCTATTTTTGTAACACGTGCATTTAATAGAGAGGGCTCAAGTATCTGGTCCCTGAAAGCTATTTCCACAGCACTTTTTCACTTCATTTTAATACTCAACAGATTATGAGATAAAAATAATAATAGCAGCAGAACAGTAGTTCTGAATCTTCAACATTTTATTGAGCTATGATAGCTTGACGTAGAAGACAACTGCTCAAAGTAATTGTAAAAGTAGCTGGCAGCAAACTACTCCCTACTTTTCTGTATGAATCAGGCAACACAATTTGATCAAGTTGTCCAGATAAAAACACTCCTGGTTAAAACTCCTTCCATAATAATCATGCGAGGAAGCAAATGTATTTTACTTTAATCACATCCCAAGGAGACATTAACCACTGAGTAGAGGCTAACCATGTGGTTAGTCTCTGTGAATTAAATAATACCATTTAGTCCTTTAAATGATCAAAAGTCATTATAGCTTTGTTTCGCTGCATAACAAATAACACTGTCAATCACGGTTCAAAGAGACGTATAAGTGATGCTGAAAGTAGAATGTGTACTTAGTCTCAGAGGATTTTTCTTGCCCAATCTGTATGCAATACCGCCAAGCCAGTTTTCAGTCCATGTTAACAGCTAATGAAATGTAGAAGCAAATGTACTTGAAATAGTACAATAAAAAGTAAAGCATTTTCTCCCCTAAAGAAACCAGTTTGACATTCATCTTATCTCTGAGATAATGCCCTTTGTCTCTTACCAAAAAAAAAAAAAAAAAAAAGAACCAGGTAATTGTGGGAGTCATTGTAATTTCAAACTCTTGCCATTGAAGAAAAATGTGTGATTTAAAATAATTATTTTATTCATTATAGGGTGCTTTTTATTTTATTTTTTGCCATGTGCTATGCACATATTGCAGACTCTTTACTTTCATTTCATTTCAGCTTGTCAGCTTTGGATTGTTTTATTTCCACTAGGAGTGCCAAGATGAAAAGGACTATATATAATATTCTGCTAACTTTCAGGACAATATTTCCAGACAGATTGCCAGGCTTGGTTGAAGTTTCTTGTGAAGACATATAGCATATTCTCCATGCCATTTTTGCTTCCCAATGAGCCTATTTCCAACGTATTGCTTATGCTCAGATGGCAAAATAGTAACATGCCCTAGCACTAACAGAACACATTGGTAGCCTTTCTCAAATAAAGGTGTTGTTTTCATTGTGTTTGGTTGAATGAATAAACCAAAATCACTTCTCTTTTCTTAGAGAAAACATCCCCTTCCCCCATTACAGAAGTACATGACTTCTCACTTCAGTGCAGATGGTGAATGTATTATTGTAAATAATTATACAGTAACTTGAAAGGTGGTACAAACGGCTCATATTGACCTTCAATTGAGAGTTTCCTATCAAAGATTGAGAGATGTCATGCCACCGTCTGTCCGTCCGTCCTCCCTCCCTCCTTCCCTCCCTCCTTCCCTCCCTCCCTCCTTCCTTCCAATATTTTGCTTGCTTAGGAGTTTTTAAAGAGTAAAGCAGATGGACATCCAATCTTGGGAAGTATTTATGAAGGGCACTGTAGTTTTTGATGGCTCAACATCAGATCCCTTTGACATCCGAAGCAGAGTGAAACAGGACTGTGTCCTCGTGCTGACCCTGCTTGGAGTATTGTTTTTTTTTTTGTTTTTGTTTTTTGCTGTCATGCTGAAGTACGCCTTTGGAACGGCAACAGAAAGTGTCTATCTCCAGACTAGAGCAGATGGAAAAATCTTTAATCTCTCTAGATTGAGAGCGAAGACCAAAGTCCAGCTGAAATGCATGTGAGACTTCCTCTTCGCTGATGATGCAACTGCTGTTGCCCATTCTGCTGAAGACCTCCAACAACTCATGAAAAGTTTTAGCAAGGCCTGCCAAGATTTTGGATTAACAATCAGCCTGAAAGAAACACAAGTCATGAGCCAGGGCGTGGACTTACCTCCCTCTATTACCATTTATACACAAGAATTTGAGGTTGTTCATGACTTTGTGTACCTTGGATCAACGATCTCTGACACTCTCTCCCCAGATGTCGAGCTGGACAAACGCATAGGCAAAGCAGTTACCATGTTCTCAATACTCACAAAGAGAGTATAGCTCAATAAGAAGCTGACGGCATACACCAAGATCTAGGTCTATAGAGCCTGTGTCCCGAGTATGCTCCTGTACTGCAGTGAGTCCTGGATCCTTTGTGCATGGCAGGAGAGGAAGCTGAACACATTCCATATGTGCTGTCTCCAATGGATTTTTGGTATCATCTGGCAGGAAAAGTTCCAAATAGAGTAGTCCTAGAATGAGGTGGAATACATTACTGAAACAGCGACATCTATGTTGGCTCTGGCATGTCATGAGAATGGCTGATGGTTGAATTCCAAAAGATCTCCTTTATGGAGAATTAGTGCAGGGAAATCACCCCAGAGGAAGACCACCCCAGAGGAAGACCCTGCGATACCAGGATATCAGCAAGCAGGACTTAGGAATGGACCTCAACAGATGGGAAACCTTGACATCTGAGCTCTCAGCCTGGAGGCAGGCAGAGCATCATGGCCTCTCCTGGGGTTGGCAATTAATTTCTATAGAGGCCCAGATGAAAAACCTGAACTGTGTTCGGGGGTCAAACCAACTTTATTTTAAAATAGGCCCCCATTAGGTGGGTAGTAACAGACCCCCAATTTGTGGGTAGTAATAGGTCCCCATTGGGTGAGGCTGACATACTTAACTCCCTAAACTTTTTAGGGAGTTAACTATGTGAGCATTGTAATTCGTTCACTGCAGGGGGAAAAGAAAAAAAACTGACACTGAGCTAACTCACCTGTCCTCCGTTCCCCTGCGGCCTTCCTCCTCGACTGTCTTCTATCCCGCGCAGGCGACGTGATGTGTCATCACGTCTCCTGTGCAAGGACTGCTTCCAGCCTCTTGAGCCGCAGGCTCAGCAGCCTGCGGTTCAAGAGTAACAGTCAAAACCCACGAGATCCCAGCGTTGGATCTCACGAGATTTGCGTGCTGGGTGAACGGAGCCAGAGCTCTGGCTCACTCAGCAGTGACAGGCGGGCCAGACAGGAGCGGCAACCGGTGGGCCACACAGGAGTGGCTCGCAGTCCGTATGTGGCCCCTCCGGGCCACACTTTGCCCAGGTCTGACCTAGACTTCTGTAGATCACAGAAATTGTTGCCTTGCTCATGTTAGCCTCTAGCAGGTGCGAGCAACAACATGTTTGTGATTCGCAGCTGCCAACAGAAGCTAGCTGGCACAGCCAATAGTGGGAGATGATGGGAGTTCAATGTCCAACTGCTCTCCCACCCACCTCCTGCCAACAACATAGAGCGAAAGCCAGGAGATGATTGTTTTTTCCTTCTCGAAAAAGGCAGTTCTGCAAACAGAAATGCTATAGAGTACTTTATGTTAGGGACTTAATTAAATTTTATTGTTTTTACCATTGCAAACTGTCCAGAACAGTGCATTGCACTAAGGGGGAGGTATACACATTTAAGAAGCAAATAATTAATAGAGGGAGCTCTTCCATCTCCTTTCTGAATTGGGGTAAAGCACAGGATTCTGCCTTTTTTTTAAAGGGGGGAAGATGCTACCACGTGGAACTAGCCTGGATCAGTGGGGAGTATCTCAGTAAACTGCAAGGGCCGGCAATTAATTACACTGCACTAATTGCACTCAATGGGAGGTGGGTGTCAGGAATAAGAGGAAAGCTGCCTGGGTGAACAACTGGTCTATACGGGGGGCATGCAGAAATCATTGTGGCAGAAACGGTCGCAAAGGCCTTCACTTACTGTTGTTCGCGTCTTCCCTCAAGAAGAGGAAGAGGTCACTGGCGGTTTACTGTGCAGTGGCAGAAAAACCCACTGGGGTTGCTCCATCCTCCATTTCCTACCGGTGAGCCTCAAACACCATCCTCTTCTGCACAAAAGCAAATTCCTAGGGAGTCCGACCACCAACCCTGGTCTCTCTGTCTTTCTCCCCCGCCACCCGCCTCTCTACCAGCACCCACTTTTTCCCAACACCGTGAGATCCAGAGAGCACCTTCCACTAGCCTATAGAGACAGGAAACAGTAGAATGGCAATTCCGTTTGCTGGCGGGCAAGTTTCCCGAGTTGCTACCGAAAAGAATATGGAGGAATCTGGGGTGGGTGCATCTCTCTCTCTCTGTTGGTTTGGGAATCTTTTGGTTTGGTTTTATATATTTATACACACACACACATTATTACTGCCGTGCTGGGTGACTGGAGACGGAGCTCCGGCTCACTCAGTGGCAATGGGCAGGCCAGACAGGAGCGGCGACGGGCTGCACTTTGCCCAGGTCTGGCCTTTCCCATTTTGAACAGACCCTTGTCCAGCAGGCCGAGGGAAAGAGGCAGCCCCGAAAGCACCAAAATCAGGGAGCTGGACAGGGGACAGATTGGATTTGTCTTCAGTGTGGAAGGGATTGTCACTCTCAAATTGGCCTTCTCAGCTACACTAGACACTGTTCCTAATCCTCTATTCAGAGCATGTTACCATAGTCTCTCGAGACTGAAGGATGCCCAATCTAAAATCTAAAAGTAGATGGCCAAGCAGCTAAAGGAAGATAAAGCAGGAGGGGGGAAAAGTGTGAAAAAGTGTGAGAAGATGCGTTTGTCATAGCCTTGTGCCTGCACACTCTGAAGGACTACTTAGAGACCCTAGCAGCAGGGCAGCCTGAGGACACAGAAAGCAGATCTGGGTGCCCAGGTGGGAGCAAGGAGGAAGATAAGTCACATCTGGAGGCAACAGCTGGGATGGAATGGTTAGAGCCACGCTAAAAGAAAAAGAAAAGTTGTAATCACCACCATCATCCGAGTCAGGGCTGGTGGACTGGCCAGAGGTTTGGGAAGAATTGCCACCTGTCTTTTTTAAATTTTCTTTTTATTATTGTTATTATTTATAAAATCCATCCATCCATGCTTACTTAACATCGTGTCATCTGGCTTCAGCTCATAATCATTTCTTATTACAACTACAATACATATTAGGCTCTTAATCTATACAACGTGCTTCTAGAATTGTTCTTGTTTACTATTAGGTACATATATTGCAATCATCAAAATCTTTTTTTAGTTTGTTGTTATTTCTACCATTAAGATTCTCCCTTCTTCGTCAGAATAGATATGTTTAGAGTTTAGCATTTCTTTCCAATAAAGCTACCCCTCTTTTCTTTTGTAGCACAGCTGAGTAGTAAAGTTTCCCAAGCTTAGGGTAAATCAAATATTTGTAATGCTGTGTTTCTTGAATTATATATTGATTATATCTGTTTTAGTTTTTTGTAGTTTTGAAAAGACATGATTCCTTTTTCTTGGTGCATTCAGGCCACTGATGTTCACTGAGAAGATCCCAATTTCGTTCTCCATCTTGTTTGCTTATATTTAGGTTTTGTTGCCCTGGTATTCCTTTTTTCTCTTTGTATTTTGTTCAGATCTTGTCCAATATCCTTCTTCCAACTCTCTTCTTCACTTAGTTCACTCTTCTCTTCTGATGTTTTCTCTCTCTGTTTTCTACTTTCTTCTTCATTTATATCTTGCCCCTGTGCTTCTTCTTCAAAGGAGGTTATATGTTTTTCAAGGAATTCTCTTGCTTTATGTATGGAGTCAAGCCTAAATCTTCTTGAGTTCCAGTTGATCAGGATCCCTTCAGGTACCAGCCATCTAAAATTCACTCCTTTCCTATTCAGTTTGGTAGTCAAAAATTGATATTGTTTCCTCCCCTCTCTTATTCACCAAGGTATCTGTTTCAATACCAAAATTTCCTTTTGTCTGTATTGTATTGAGTCTTCATTGGTCTTTTGCAGTACTTCATCTCTTGTTGATTTTTTCACAGACTTTACGTGTACTTCATGTGGTATTCTATTCTTTTTTGCATAACTTGAATTTAATTGATATATTTGGTCTATCTCATTTTCCAGCTCTTCTTTTCCAGTTCCCAGTGCATCTGCCAAAATGGTTGCTATCAATTCTGGTAAGTCCTCTTGTTTGTCTTTTGGTATATTTTGGAATCTAAGAATGTTTGAGGCTCTTTCTGTTTCCATTACTGTGATTGAATCTGTTAGATTTTTGTTAGCCTGAACCAGTTGGTGGCTTTCTTTTTCAATTCATCCAATCTCTTTTCTGTTTGATCCACATTGTTTTCCAATTTTCCAATTCTTTGTTGGATCTTTGTTGTGTTTTGCTGGATATCTTGGAGTTGCATATTCATCATGCAGATCTGTCCAATTTCTCTTCCAGTTTATGTTGATTAAGTTTGGCTTCTTCATGGTTTCTTATTGATTCTTCTTGATTTTTCTTTGTCTCCTTTGTGCAATATAACTGTATCTTGAATCTTCTGGAGTGTTGCCTGTAGATCTTTCTGACATTTTTCTTGAAATAGCATTGTATCAATAGATCTTTGCTGTACTAGACTGGGAGCCACAGATAAAGGTGCTGAGGCTGTTTTTTTTTTTTTTTGGCAGTTTTAGAAAGATTTGGTAGGCTCATCATGAGTAGCTTTCCCCAAATTATGCAATCAGCCTCCCAGAGTTCAGTTGACCTGCTACACTGCCTTTTCCACCTTTTAGTTATTCAATTATAGTCAGTATATCAATAAGACCTTATCAATAGTCATCAATAGTACCTTGTCATTACAGCTCTATATTCTGTTTATAAGTACACTAATACAAAACAGGGGGCCACTTCCAGAGCTATCTAGTATTTTCTGCCTAGACAGGCTAGTAGTTTTACAATTTTATAATTTACAATAACAGAATTTCAAAGGTTATTTCTACTCTTTGCTAGCTGGGGTGGCATTCAATCCATTCAATTCTCAACACAGGGTTAAGGTCAATTTCTCAGTTAATTATATATAACTAGTCCAAGAGAAAAAAGAAAAAAGAAAAGGGGAGAGAAAAGGAATAAATAAATAAATAAATAAATTAAAATTAAAATCAAAATATCAGTATTTGAAAGTTTTGGCTGTCGTAAGGTCACTGCTAGAAATATCTGCAGTTCTATAATTCTGTGATCATTCCAAAACACAACTCCAAAAAAGAAAAAGAAAAGAAAAGGAGTGATATTTAAAGGTTTTACTGTTCGAGGGTTCAGTTCTTGAAATTTTTCCAGTTTAGTTCAAAGTCTAAATTCACACAACGTATGTATCCAAATTTGCCCAGATGGTCTAGAGTCTTTAATTGTAAATCCAGCTCGATCACGTATCATCAAGTTTGTTATTTACAATCTAAGAGTTAATTGTCTGTAATTCTCTATAGTTAATCAAAACTGCAGCTTCCAAAAAACAACAACCAGGCTTTAAAAGTTTTAGCTGGTCCAAGGTCACTACCAGAGATATCCGTTGCTCCTTGTCTGGGCTCACTGCCAATTCCACAGTTTAGACACAACAAGGTCTCAAAGTTTGCCTCTACTCTTTAGTGCCCAGAATGATGATTCCCTTAGTTCCCGATCTCCATTTATTAAGTTAAAAAAACACCCATTACTTTCCCCTTTTGCCTTCCAAGAAATACCAACAAATGCAGTTGAATATTCCATGGGATAGATTTTTGCTGTTGTCGCCTTAGCCTCCCCTTCTGAGCAGTGGGAATGCTCCTTTGCTTTGTTTTGCTGCCGCTTTCCTTTTCTGGCTAAGGGATGGCTTAGAGTTCTTCTTTTCTTTTAAGGAGTTATTTTAGCCAGGAGTGTTGATAGAATTAGTAAACCAAAAAGAAAAATATTCTCACCCAAGTTGATAACACAGTGTAAAACATCCAGAACTTAATGCTTGATTCTTCGGCAGCCGATGACTTGGACAAGCTGCAAGTGAACAGGCGGCTTGTTTTCTCCTGCTGGTCTGAGGAGTTTCCCAAATCAAACAAAGACAACTGCCATTATCTTAATGATCTACAGCACTGGTTCTTAACCTTGGGTTACTCAGGAGTTTTGGACTGCAACTCCCAGAAGCCTTCACCACCAACTGTCCTGACTGGGGTTTCTGGGAGTTGCAGTTCAAAAACATCCGAGTAACAAAGGTTAAGAACCACTGATCTACAGGTGCCTCCCCCTTACTTGTCACCTCTCCGGGGTGAATAAAGCCCCTTGGGGATCCCTAGCAGGCCAAAAAGCAGTCTCAAGGAGCAGAGCTCTGTCTCCTTGGGACTGTATTGTCACGACATCGAACCGGAAGTTGCCAGCTGTCTTATGTGCTAGCACCTACTCCTGAAGACCTCTGGACTAAAAAGTGAGTCACTTTCACCCTGGGCAGAGACTCAGAAGGGTTAGTACCCATCTTTTCCCCAGCTGGACACTCAAATGTGACCACACTACCCAATCAAGACATGGGGAGGCCCATGCTGACCCATAAGAGGTATTGCAGGCAGATGAGGCAACATCAGCAGATGTTCCAGATGGCCAGGAATAAGATTAGCAGTTTCGGTGAGAGACCCTCATCAGCCTGGCACTACTAGCTCCCACAGTCAGGGTCAGGGTTTATAGCATGCCCTTGGCTCTGGACTTTGGGAAATAGAGGGCTAATGACTGCAGTTAAGCCTCAGTCACACGCTCTGGCCAATGGAGAGCTAAGTCTACTTGATTCTGTCACAAATCCCTTTATATGGTCCCTGTAGACACAAGATCTGGTTTTAGTTATATAGCCTAGCTTTTGAGCCTAGCTGCTGCCAATGGCATTTTTTTAAAAGCAACATAACCATCTGACTTCTTTAAACTGTGATTTCTCCAAAATATGACTCTTAATGATGTGAGGCAGGAGGGCTAACTGCAAAAGATAAAATTAGTTTTAGCTGAAGTATTTCAATGTGAGTTATCACAGAATGCAAAATATTTCAAGCAGAAAATGTTTAATAATATATATTGCATGTATCACATTTACACAATTTGAAAAGTTTCATTATATGATCTTGTAACAGCCCTTTAAAAAGAGGTCCTTGTTATACTTGTTTTGTAGAAGTAGATTTGAATTTTGAGAGCATATGGCTTGTCAACGGCCATTTTCTCATTTTATGGCTTGCCAGGTATTAACAGCCAAACTATCTAAGACTTTTTCCCATAGTGTATTGTGTTAAAGATAACATGGATTGTTTCTGTTTTGTATTCAGCTGTTTCCCCCATACCTGGTGCAAATTGTTTGGGGGTGTAACTGGGCCATATACCTCTTACGTAATTCTGTGCTGCAAAGTCCCTTCATATTTAAAAAGAAACCTTGGTCTGAGGGCATGGGATTGACTAAATGCCAACTGGAGTAATCCAACTGAAAATAATGGAGCTACTTAGTCAAAAGTATCACAGGTTCAGCACTATGCAATATGGGAGGGAGTGGGGATGTTAGAAATGAGACAAATAAAATGGATGG
The DNA here is from genome assembly GCF_051106095.1 of Pogona vitticeps. Classification (NCBI taxonomy): domain Eukaryota; kingdom Metazoa; phylum Chordata; class Lepidosauria; order Squamata; family Agamidae; genus Pogona; species Pogona vitticeps. Next base: position 193,765,170 of record NC_135786.1, read on the forward strand.
ATAGGAGCAGTGCACTCGGGGGGGGGGGCTGATGGTCAACACTTCTCTCTCTGTCTCTTTTTTGTGTGCTGTGAAATAAGGTCCACAGGGAGCATGCATGTTGTTTTCAAGCCAAATCATGTATTTCCCAGAATGAGATAGATAGAGAGATAGAGATAGAGATAGATAGAGAGATAGAGATAGAGATAGAGATAGACAGACAGACAGACAGACAGAGATAGAGATAGAGATAGAGAGAGAGAGAGAGAGAGAGACAGAGAGAGAGAGAGAGAGAGAGAGAGAGAGAGAGAGAGATCAGTCAGGCTTGCCAGTGTTCACATCTGGGGAAACAGTTAACAGAAATAAATCTTTTAAAATTTGAATCCAGAAATAGACATTAGAGGTTTCCCATGGTTGGAAGATGGAAATTCTTCAGTAATGTGAATATCTGAGTATCCTAATACAAGCTTCTCTCATCTCCAGGCTTACATGAATTTGTTCTTCAGGATTTAAGTCTCATTTCATGAATGAGAAAAGACTGCCTCAATGTAACATGCCATATTTTTTAGTATGAGATTTCTCTAATATCTCTTTCTGGCTTAAGAGAGCAGCACTTTAAAAGTTAAAAATAAAGACTCTCTTCTTCACCTCATACAATTTGAAATCTCAGAGCTACTCCTACCTGTCACAATTAAGAAATTTCTTCAAACTTTTCCTTGTCCTTGCAAATGACAAAGAAAAGAAAGTTTCTTTCTTTGTGGAAAGTGAAGGTTTTCAGAATTGGTGGCAGGATGTGACATACCACTTCATCATATGTAATGTTGTGAGAGACCAAAGGAAACTCATACAAAAAGTTGTGGGTCCTGAGGCACTGGTATTTTTGCTTCTGAGTCCTGAAAGACTGAACACCAATGATTCCAATTAAGGGAAGACTGCTTCTTTCAGCCCACAACTGAGACCACTCACATACATAATAAATGATCATAAATGAATCCATCTTTCACAAAAATAATTCACTCTCCCAAGCACTTGATGGCAGACCTATATTTGCTTACAGACAACCCCATAATCTCAAGCAAGTACACTTCTCTCTTGAATTGCACAAGTCTGAACAACACAGTTTGAGTTCTAGAGGCACTCCTCCCTTAACAACCTACCTGTTTAATGACTGCTCAGATTTATGACCTGTTATGACCCTCGTAAATGTATGCTTGCATCTTTGCCATGCCCCTTCTGAAGTACACATGATTTATTACTCTTTTATACAGTATTATTGCTCCTCGATTATTGACCAATTCACTTAACCTAGTAGTAGGAATGGAAGTCACTCATTAAGTGAGGAGTGCCTATACATGTTTTTTAAAAATATATAAATACTGTGCCCCTGGCCACCCAAAACCCCATGAGCTCAACACTGAAGATGTCAAAGTGGTTTATTTGCTCCCAAACATAACACCTCTAATTCAGCCTCTAGATCAGGGAGTCATAAGGACTTTCAACACTCATTACACAGATAACTTAGTGGAAAGGATTGTCAACATTATAGAAGAAAACTCAGAGAGAGAGAACTGGTGTATGTTTGTGTGTGAGAGAGAATCAACTGTTTATGCATAAGACATGGATTTTGAGCTACATGGAGCTTCTGATCCCAGCATTGTTGAAATGAGAAGTGTATTGACACACAATAAGTTACACAATATGGATACAGCTATGGGGGATTATATCCTGTTGCAAACCCAGATGCCAGCTTTGCTCCCATGTTACTCCAGCAACATGATCAGAGGATCCAACAATATCACACATAACATCACGGGCACTTACACTCGTATTTGTTCCTCTGTTAATGTGATCTATGCCATCCTTTATCAACAGTGGCCCTCTGCACTTTTCATAGAGTGTGGGGCAATCTGTATGCAAACCAATTCATGGACATAAATCAGACATCAAGAATGGCAATACAGAGAAAACTATTTTACATCATTAAATCTACCTGGAAACCTTTTACAGGATTTCAAGGTTGCTATTCCAGAGAAGAAGAAAAATACAGAAAAAGTATCTAGAAGGAAACAGCAGAGATAAAATAAATACATACGCTTAATACCCATCTCAAAGGATTAAATACTAGCCAAGGTATCTTAAGCCATCACAAAGTGTCAAATATTATAATAACTATGTTAATCTGCTGTCATTTTCCATAGCCACCTTACTTCCCAACAACAGCCACTCTTACAGAACAAGCTTCAAAGGTAAAATCAATGATTCCTAGCTCCTTACCATATGTTGTTTCAATATGCTGCTGTTTCAGTAACCTGGAGTTCCTTTCACCACTAATCATTGTTACAGAACAAAGCTTCAAAAGAAAAGAACTGAATAGCAAACAGGGGTCTTAAGTCACTACTAGGTGTGAAATGACACAATATCTCACATAATTTACAATTTGAATGTACCAACCACTGTCTCTTTAACTTAGAGCCATGTATATATGTTTTGCAATATAGTCTCCATGTTCTCACTCTTATTTCTGAAAAAGTGGACTTGTTCCATGAAAGCTCACATTAAAATATATATAGCAGTTAGTCTTTAAGTTGCTAGAATGTCTTTGTCTTCTTTTTTGCTTTTGTTTTGTTTTACATTTCTTGTAGATATGCTTGCACAAACTAACATGGCTACCACTTCAAAATTGCTTCCTTACAATTACCCATGTTTAGGAAATTAAACATGTTAATTGCATTTGCTGCCCTAAAGTAATTTAAGAGTAGAACTTTCCATATAAAAATCAGCCTTCTGTAACATCCAAAATTGTAACCTTGTGAATCTTTAAGCAATATAATGCAGAAATAATTCAAAAGCGTTGCAAGGCAGCTTCTGAACTGGAGTACTCATTATAAAAGATCTTGCTGTCATTTCATTTGAGGCTAGTTCTCACTGAGATGGTAAAAACCTGCATAAACCTTCTGTTTGTAGGTGCAGTTTGCCATGATTCAATGCTTCTCTACCTCCAAACAAGCAATTCCTTTCACATAACACACAAGTCTGTCAGGAAAAGGTTAGGCTGGAGTCCTTACCCTCAATATCTAATGTGGGGATTTTTCTGGTCCATATGTCTATCAAGGCAGCTGAACTGACATCCAATCCACACTTTCATGTAAATAAAATCTTCTTCATCTTTATTCATGAGAAACCTGGAATAGCATCTGAAGAACTCAAGAGATCAAATATGTAACTGCTGAAGAGAGATGAAGAGATGGTTGAAACAGATAGTATAGATGAAATAGTATGGATGAGATGGGGGAAAACAGTACAAATCTTGGCGTTTCAGGCTGCAGGGACCCAGATCAGTAGAAGATTTTTTTTCTTTTTCAGCAGAAAACATCCTAAATAATGCTAAAAGTTTTTCTCAAGAACAGCCAAGGTTTGATAATAGTCAGTTAGTTAGCCAGCCAGCCCTAATCAGCTACTAACAGATTTACAGACGGAAATTTAAAATGGATCCAACTGCAATGTAATAAAGCAATGTCTGGTTGAGGCAGAACAGAGAACTGATTTTATGCTGAAGCATTTAATTATGTGAAGTTCTATCTGTATAAAGTAATAAAGCCAAGGAATAGATTTGACTAGGGTTGCCAGGTCTCAGATTGATGGCTGGAGAAAAAAAAATTCACCCCAGTTGTTTTTGATATAAAATCCTGGGGGGCTGCTAAGTAGTCAGCTGACCTAGATTTGTCAGGTCTCAGACACTGCCTGGAGTCTGAGGGAACTTCCATGTTTCTCTGAGTTTCCAGGTGAAGAGATGTCAGGGTAAGCAGCACTGGAAAAAGGAAACATAATAGATGTCTGTGCATGAGGTAGACTTAAATTCTGGGCACCCATCTCCTTCCATTCACAGCTGGTACCAGCTGTGGAAAGAGAAACAGTTATTGTATGTTCTTGGGCCTACAAAGCCATTAGAAGCAAAGCAGAGAGTGGAGTACCAGCACTCTCTGGAAATGTCTTGTTCTAAACCTCCCCATTGGTTGGTGGTGAGTCTTGTACAAGCTCTGGCACCAATGGAGGGTCTAGAATAATTCCCCGTGTGTTATGAGTGCTAGAAGTAAATCCACATGGAATATAAGTCCAAGCAGCAATAATGGCAACTGCTTTATCACACAAAATTTCTTCCTAGCTTTTGGTTGCCATATTACCAAGTTAGCTAGGTTTTACCTGGTTTCTGGACTCATTTCCTCAGATTCCCTTTGTGCCAATTTCACAGCTAGTTCAACCACAAACCATTCTGGTCCTACTTCCAGTCCTTACCTGCCCTGCCTTATAACACACAAGGACCACCTGGTCTTGGGTTCTTACACTGAGTCTCAGGAACTAGGAAGGTGCTGATATGGAAACCTTATTTAATACTGTACCTCAATAAGAATTAGACATATACAGCTCCAAATCTACATCTGTCACCTATTATCCCAATACTTCTCTTAACTTTTAGAAGAAAAGTTTTCATGAAAAAGCTAGATCCATACCTGTTTTGAGAACATGCAACCCAAGCAGTCAACCAATTCTCAGTGCAGGCCTTTGCCACACAAAGCCTTACTTCACTGTTGTAATAAGCACCATCTTAAGCCACAGCTACCATGTTTCCCCAAAAATAAGACAGGGTCTTATATTAATTTTTGCTGGGAAAAAACGGCATTAGGGCTTATTTTCAGGGGATGTTTTATTTTACAGTCATGTCATCTTCTTCTGGTTGCTGCACAATGGTGGAGAGCGGGGTTTAACTTAACTAGGGCTTATTTGGGGGGTAGGCCTTATATTACGAGCATCCTGAAAAATCATACTAGGGCTTATTTTCAGGTTAGGTCTTATTTTTGGGAAAACAGGTCTCTGTGTAGGCAGGCTTCTGCTAACTTTGCATTTAAGAGGATTGCTCATGGTCTAATTACTATTATTTGCAATCTTCTTGTCCTCAATATTGAGTTGTTTCTTCATCGTATTGTATACCTGTTGTCTACCTGCATATTTTATACCTGCTGTTTCCCACACACATTCCCACAACATCAAATCGTTAATACTGTATTATATAAGTTCTACCCATCACTGGTAAATCTATAATTGTACTGCTTAGGTCAAAGCTATGTCTACTTAGCCTAATTAATTTTCATGTGGTATTTCACCCTGAGAGAGAGCTGGCTTGAAGATAATATTTTTAATGTAACATTGGGCAGTGCCTTCTCAGCTGTGTAACTCATAGAGAACTGTTCTCCTGCATCTTTGGCATCCAGTAAACAAGTGTAAATGCCTCTTTCCAAGACAGAGGCAAACTATGTAACAAAATGAATATACTTTCTAGGTCAGTGGAGGGGAAGGTTTTTTCCCCCACAGGGTTTGCTCCACAGCTGCTATGGCTTGTGCGTAAAACACACTCAAGAGTGACAGCACTTGTGTACCATTCTCTGAACTGTTCCAAATGGCACAGTGGACCCAACACTGGGTGCCAACAAGCCTGGGGCAAGGAAAGGAGACCTGTAAGAGAGCTGATAGAGGAATGCATTTGGTCCCATCTTGTCATTGGGAGCAAGAGATATACAAACACTTCTGGAGTGAGTCACCAGAAAATTGGAACATTGTGGTCCAGATTTTAAAGCTACCTCAGTCACAAATACAGAATAATCTTTTCCTCCAGTGATGGTCACCCTGAGGTTTGTCTGGCTGCCTGTGGACTGGGAGAAACACAACAGTTCCTTGAGACTTCAGCTGGCAGCCTGAGATATGGAAATTCTAGACGAAAGCTCAGCAAGCTACTCAGCATCTTAGATGAGAGATATTTCAGCAAGCCGCTAAAAGGCAAATTAGTTTTATTCCTAAAATAACCATTGGAGTGGATTTTTACCAAAACCATAACTTGCCTAGAGAAAGACTGGCCTCTATAAGTAATAAGGTGATTAACAGTTTTGACTTAAGCATACATGTTTAAAATGATGATGATGATGATGATGATGATGATGATGATGATGATGATGATGATGATGATGATGATGATGATGATTTTTTTAGATTAGATTAGGTATCCTTCAATCTCGAGAGACTATGGTATCGTGCTGTGTATGGAGGACTTGGAACAGCCTCTAGTGTGGCTGAGAAGGCCAATTCAAGAGTGACAATCCCTTACACACTGAAGACAAATACAATCTGTATCCCTATCTAGCTCCCTGATTTTGCTGCTTTTGTGACTGCCTCTCTGCCTCGGCCTGCTGGATAAGGGTCTCTTCAAATTGGGAGAGGCCATGATGCACCGCCTGCCTCCAGGCTGAACACTCAGATATCAGGGTTTCCCATCTGTTGAGGTCCATTTCCAAAGCCTTCAGATCCCACTTGCAGATGTCCTTGTATCGCAGCTATGGTCTCCCTCTGGGGCAATTTCCCTGTACTAATTCTCCATACAGGAGATCTTTTGGAATCCAACAATCAGCCATTCTCTCAAAATGCCCAAGCCAATGTAGACGTCACTGTTTCAGTAATGTATACATGCTAAAAATTCCAGCTCGACCAAGGACTACTCTATTTGGAACTTTGTCCTGCCAGGTGGTACCAAAATCCATCAGAGACAATGCATATGGAAGGTGTTCAGCTTCCTCTTCTGCTGTGCACAAAGGGTCCAGGACTCACTGCAGTACAGGAGTGTGCTCAGGACAGAGGCTCTATAGACCTGGATCTTGGTGTATGGTATCAGCTTCTTGTTGAGCTATATTCTCTTTGTGAGTCTTGAGAACATGGTAGCTGCTTTGCCTATGTGTTTGTCCAGCTGGACATTTGGGGAGAGAGTGTCAGAGATCGTTGAGCCAAGGTACACAAATTCATGAACAACCTCAAATTCTTGCGTGGAGATGATAATAGAGGGAGAGGAGTCCACACCCTCGCCCATGACTTGTGTTGTCTTCAGGCTGATTGTTAGTCCAAAGTGTTGGCAGGCCTTGCTAAAACAATTCATGAGTTGTTGGAGGTCTTCAGCAGAGTGGGCAACAATGGCTGCATTATCAGCGAAGAGGAAGTCCCACATGCATTTCAGTTGGACTTTGGTCTTTGCTCTCAATCTAGAGAGATTAAAGAGCTTTCCATCTGCTCTAGTCCAGAGATAGACACCTTCTGTTGCCATTCCAAAAGAACATGACAGCAAAAAAGATCCCAAACATGGTCAGCGCGAGGACGCAGCCCTGTTTCGCTCCACTTCGGAAGTCAAAGGGATCTGATGTTGAGCCATCAAAAACTACAGTGCCCTTCATTCCCTCATGAAAGAACCTGATGATGTTAAGGAGCCGAGGTGGACATCCAATCTTGAGAATTATTTTAAAAAGGCCATCCCTGTTAACCAAGTCAAAGGCCTTTGTGAGATCTATGAAGGCCACTAAGAGTGGCTGTTGTTCCCTGCATTTCTCCTGCAACTGTCTGAGGGAGAATACCATGTCAGTGGTGGATCTATTAGCTCAGAATCCACACTGTGATTCTGGATAGACTCTGTCTGCAAGCACCTGAAGCCTCTTTAGCACAACACAGGCAAGCAGCTTCCCTACAACTCTGAGAAGAGAGATGCCACAGTAGTTATTGCAGTCACCTCTGTCTCCTTTGTTCTTGTACAATGTGATGATGTTTGCATCCTTCATGTCCTGTGGTACTCCATCTTCGCTCCAGCAAAGACGAAAGACTTCATACAGTTCAGTGGTGATAGTCTCTTTACAGCACTTCAGCACTTCAACAAGAATGTTATCTTTTCCAGGTGCCTTGCCGGAGGTGAGGGAATCCAAGGCCGCTTTTATTTCTGCTAAGGTTGGTTTGCTGTCCAATTCTTCCAAGACAGGCAGGCACTCAATGTTATTTAATGCTTATTCGGCTACTACATTCTCTCTGGAACATAGCTCAGAGTAGTGCTGCACCCAGTGGTCCATCTGCTGTGCTCGGTTCTGGATGATCATGCCTGTAGCAGACTTCAAGGGAGCAGATTTCTTCTATATTGGACCTAAAGCCTGCTTGATATCATCATACATTCCTTTGATGTTACCTGTGTCCGCTGCTATCTGTATCTGAGAGCAGAGCTGAAGCCAATAATCGTTGGAACATCTCATGGCAGCCTGTTGGACTTGGCTACGAGCCGCTTGAAGAGCTTGCAAGTTGTAATCACTAGGACAGGCTTTGTATGCTGCTAGAGCTCTCCTCTTATCCTCGATGGCTGGCATCAACTCCTCCGAATGGGCTTCGAACCAGTCAACCGTCTTTTTGGTCTTTTTGCCAAATGAAGGTGGTATAATAATAATAATAATAATAATAATAATAATAATAATAATAATAATAATAATAATAATAATAATAATAATAATAATAATAATAATAATAATAATAATAATAATAATAATGATGATGATGATGATGATGATGATGATGATGGTGATGATGATGATGGTGGTGGTGGTGGTGGTGGTGGTGGTGGTGGTGGTGGTGGTGGTGGTGGTATGCTGAGAAGTCTATTCTGACTTATGGTGACCAATTTTAGAGTTTTCTAGGTAGAGAATACACAGAAGGGGGATTTAGGTACCCTGGAAGTGCCCTGGGATGGTGCAGCTTGCCCCAGGCCACAAAATCTGACTCTTCTGGGAGGCACAGTGGGGACCTGAACTTGCTACTCAGCAGCCAGATATTGAACTGCTTGAGCTATCTAGTCAGCTTTAATGATAAAGGAGTACCCCCAAATCCTGATTTTTCAGATTAGAGTTCATGCTCTCTTTCACCTTGATGCTGAATTTTAAGGCTGGCGTGAACAAAACGGCAGAGAGATGTGTAGGTTTGGGGAGTTTCTGGTAGAAGCATCAGCTGTGCCCAGCTCGTATTGCACACAATACACTTTTGGCTACAATGATGTGGACCTCCAATACCTAGAGCTCCAAACAGGATCATTTCTGGTATTTACTTGTGCCTTTTGTTGATTTACAAAAGCTGCTGACATGCTACTGCTGTTTACAATGGTCTTCTAATGTACCTTGGAATAGCCTCTGAGCTGGGACAGAGGCACAGAATTAGTGACACAGGCAGAGAATTGCAGTTTGGAAGCATGGACATTGAAACCAGGAAGAATCCATATTTCCTCAAAGCTCCAACCCATAAATTCCAGCTAATTGTAGTATCTTTCCACTAGCAAGTTATTGAGGACTTAACTACATCATAACCTTAGTTGTTCTATGCTGGCAGTAAAAGGCCAGATCATGCATAAAGGGTACTTGCTTGTAATTTTAGCTAGACAAAATGGACAGAGGATGATATAACATAAGTGGCTTTCTATACTAGTGTTATTTTCTGGGAGTGTAGCCCATTACTGCCAAATTGGTAGTCTATGATCCTCCTAAGCTGTGGCATGACGAGGGTGAGGCAGCTTCATAAAAATCAAGTAAGGGGTTGCTGCAGTGGAAGAGTTCAGGACATGCTGCTGAAACAAATGCTTTCTATCTGTGCAACATTCTCCTCCCTTTCACTAGTCTCTCCTGGTTTTGTCTGTAGTCATTTGTAGTTCTGTCTGGTAGTGCAGTGATAAATGTGGAAGTACTGCTCTGACTGTCACCATAATCACTGCACCTCCAAAGACTCCAAATAGATAGGTAGTCAGTTTGGTCCAGATCAAGAATTGAGGAATGAGTCCCACTATTGTGAGATGCAGGGAAGGGGAGGGAACAGGGAAACCTGAAGAGGGTGGCAGATGAGATAGTTGTCTGTGGTACTTAGAACACTTTGCTTCGTCTATGCAAAAACAGGCAATATTGGAGAGGGGAGGTACATTCAGGGACTACCTCCTATCCTGGAGGCTGGGTGGAAAATTCCAACCATAGGGTACCAGGGTGAAGCATTTAAATATGCACACAGAGATAGTGGTTGAAACCACCTTTGACCTCACCTTAAGAAGTATGTCTGGCAGACGTCTGCCATGAAACTTTCAGGACATTCATATATAGTTTTTCTGCACTCTTCCAATATCTATTGGAACATACCCGAGGAAATGAATTTTACTCTTAAAGCTTGTGAAGAATATTGTAATTTTAGTGATCTAAATAAAGATATCACCTCTCCTACATTTCAGTTGTGTGACATTGTATTTGTATAACATGGTGCCAGTGATTTTTCAATATTAGAGCTCAAAGAGGTTAGACATCACTGCACCAGTGATGTTACATGAAAAGAAAGAGACATGAGCAGCCTTTTGGGGGAAAGGAGTAATACCTCCATTGCTCATTTGTTGAAATGGAAAATTTTTCTGTTACCAACATTTCTTTTACAAGCCAGTGACATTTTCCCAGCACTAACATCCACTTTCCCCCACTGCAAACAGGGAAATTAAAATTTACTTTCCTTTTCCTCCTGCACAGCAACAGGTCCATTTTGTGGATTTTTGTTTTGCACAATTGTCATTGATGGCTGGCATCAACTCCTCCGAATGGGCTTTGAACCAGCTGGCTGTCTTTTTGGTCTTCTTGCCAAGCAAGGCGGTGTTATAGACAGTATTCTTGAAATGTTCCCATCATTCAGGTGCATTTGCATCAGCCGGGCCTGGAAGGGTTTCCTCAAGCACTTGGGTAAATTGTATTCGCGAAGGCTTTCACGGCTGGGATCTAATAGTTGTTGTGGGTTTTTTGGGATCTTTGGCCATGCCAAATTCCTCCACTTTTCTTTGATTGCAAGTCTTGCTGATGTCAATGCATGGTCTTCCTTCCTTTTCCATGTGATACAATCTCTTTGTTCGCAGTTTTACTCTACTACACACCAGGGAGTGATCAGTATCACAATCAGTACCTTGGTAACTGTGATCATAATACTAGGAAGGCTAGAACGTCTAGTGAGGATCAAATTGAGCTGATGCCAATGCTTTGATCTTGGATGCCTCCAGGAAACTGTGTGTTGAAGCTTTGTATTAAAGAATGTGTTGCTGACACAAAGACCACAATAACAGCAAAATTCCAGCAAGCGTTGTCCATTTTTGTTCAACTTCATAATGCCAAAATGGCCTAGATAAGTGGGCCAAGAGTTGTGATCAGCCCCAACTCTAGCGTTAAGTCACCAAGAATGAACAGTGGCTCTCTCTCAGGGACTTTTTTTAAATAGTAGCTGCCAGATAGTCATAGAATTTGTATTTGACTTCTTTTGTGGACGACAGTGTTGGTACATATGCACTAATGAGGGTGACTGGTCCCACTGATGAGTGGAGCTGCAGAGATAGGATTCTTTCACTCCCCACAGTAGGTGGAACAATGGATCTGATCAGAGTATTTCTGATTGCAAAGCCAACATCATATTCCCTGGTCTCATTCAATGGTTTTCTCTGCCAGAAGAATGAGAATTTTTTTTCTTTAACAGATCCCGAGTCTGGCAATCTAATTTCTTGCAGGGCAACAATGTCCATCTACAGTCTACTCAGTTCCATGTCAGTGACAACTGTCTTGCACACGTCGTCATGTATACATTACTGAAACAGCGACATCTACGTTGACTTTGGCATGTTGTCAGAATGGCTGATGGTCAGATTCCAAAAGATCTCCTGTATGGAGAATTAGTGCAGGGAAATCACCCCAGAGGGAGATCACAGCTGCGATACAAAGATATTTGCAAGTGAGATCTGAAGGCCTTAGGAATGGACCTCAACAGATGGGAAACCCTGACATCTGAGCATTCAGCCTGGAATTAGGCGTTGCATCATGGCCTCTCCCAATTTGAAGAGACCCTTGTCCAGCAGGCTAAGGCAAAGAGGCAGTCCCAAAAGCAGCAAAATCAGGGAGCTGACAGGGTACAGATTTTATTTGTCTTCAGTGTGTAAGGGATTGTCACTCTCGAATTGGCCTTCTCAGCCACACTAGATGCTGTTCCATGTCCTCCATATAGAGCACGTTACCATTGTCTCTCAAGACTGAAGGATGCCTAATCTAATCATACCTATTGGCTGCTGTGACAAAGACTGGTTGCAAATTAGCATCATTCTCATCCCCACTTCAAACTGTGGAAGTTATTAGTTACAATAATTACTACTGGCTACTTTGGATTTTGGGGAATGTAAGGAGTAGTTACAAAGGTCTAGTAAAAGTAAAATAGCAAGTTGTTGCAAACTTTGAGAATACATTGTTACAAACTCATTTTTTGGGTGGAATGAATAATTTTTGCCCTGCACTTTTAAAACGATTTTCACTTTTAAAAAGCATTTAAAAACCCTTTTAGATGCACTTGGAAATTTTTACAATTTTTGTTGTTATCTTATCAGTCCTAAATCGCAAGGGAAGTCCTCTATATTTTTGTAAACATTTGTAAGACTCAGGATCAAAATTGGCCATTGCAGAGTTAAAGAGTATTTCCCTATATTTTTATGGCCTGCTGGAAACACAACACAATGTGTTAAGACTGTGTTATGCAACTAATTACTGGATTAATCAGAGCAACTATCAAAATAATGACAAGTAATGAGTAAAATGAATTCCATTTAAAAAGCTCTGTTCCATAGATATATATTGGCCATATACCTTAACCAGTTTTAAAAGTTTTCCCATACATTTCTTTTCTTCTTCGGAGGTGCTCCCCATTGTATCAATCTCGCAAAGAGTAATTCATGGCCCCTTTTGGGAATGAAAAGAAGGGGGAAATTTTGTGAACATTGCATAGTTATTTCTACACAATCAATCTCACATTACTTCACCATCCTTGCTTTTGTCAGAAAGTTGGGGTAACTCTCACAGGGAGAAATTACACTTTCTATAAAGTAGTGGCCTCCTATTTAATAGCATATCCTGGCATCATATTTTATTTCACTGCCCTAAGAGCAACAGTGAGTACTTTACTCATGCTTTCTGCTCCTTTTAGCTCAATATCCCATCAAAGTGATGAACGGCTCTGTCAGAAACCATCCGAGCAAGGAGAAGGCTAGCTGTCTCAACACAGAGTATGGTTCCCTCTCTCATTGTTCCCTGGTGGCCTTTCTGGTGTCCAGAAAGGGAGCCAGAAGCAACAGGCAGTGTTTAAAACTGCTTACCAGGATGGATTTCTATATCATGTATATTTTTATACTCACTTTCACACTTTGCACAGAGCCTGAGAGGGAAGCAAATGGCTAAATGAACATCTCATGTGAGAGTGTAGCCTAGAATGTGTCCAAAATGATCTCAGGAAATGCAGTTTTGTTTTGCATAAGACAAGGATAAGGGCCTGACAGTATCTGAGCCTTTATTCACTGCTGATGCTACATACCACATACACATGCCTTTTCTTGCCTTGTAGCTTTTCTTAAGAAGAGCCTTTCTATCAGACTAAAGGCCTTCATCATTCTGTTCACACACTGACTGACCAATTGCCCATTGGAAGCCCACTGCAGAACATGAGTACAACTTCATCCCCCTCCCTCATATTTTCCAACAGGCAGTATTCAAAGATATACTGCCCTGATACTAAAGACAAGATACAGCTGTCATATTTACTGATAGCTTCAGGTTCCATGAGAACAAGTCAGTGTTGCTATCTATGCTAATAACATGAAACTGCTGGTGGAGAAGTGGAAGAAGTGGTGGGCCAGAGAGTTCACATACAAATCTTCATCTCAGCTACATAGGAATCAAGCAAAGAGCAAAAGGGAGATCTGGAGGATCTGATCCATCTCTCACTTATTTGGTGAGGTGGTGTTGCACTGGACTCACCCACATGATAAAGGAGGAGGAATTTCTTTCATTAGACCCTTACATTTTAACCCAGGTCAGATCCCAGGGATAAGGAAAACAAGAGAAGAGGAATTATCACATAATCCCTGACCTTCTCCCCTTTTATTTTTATTTGTGCACCAATGGGAATTGAAAATAGGATTGATTTATACGAGTAGTTGAACTCTAAATGGCTTTTTCAAATGAGGCAATGGGAAATGGAAAGATACTGATTTCCCCTCTCAAATTGCTGGAATATCTGTTGGTTATAAACAGGAAGAAGAAAACAGAAACCAAACTGCAATTTACACAGCCAAAAAAGGAGGTGAATTGTCAGCAGATTCAGAACTATACCGCTCTGAAAAGTCAAGGAGAGTATCTAATTATATCTGATAGTGTGAAGGGAAAGAACTGGAAGGATAAAAGGATGTGTGATTCATTGTTTGTTGAAATGTCTCCTCTCCAATGTGTATGAGTCACTCATGGATCCATGAATGAATAACTAATAATAGGCAATGTTCTCAAAAAAGGGTTCATTATGGTAGCTTGTTGTATTGTTCTCCTCCTTACCCTTAGAACAGAATTTTAAAAGTTGCATTTTTTCCTACTCTTTTGTAGAAAGAATAGCTCCATTCCAGGATGAATGCTGATCTATTGTATGCAGCACCTATTTTTCCCGACGGAATCATAGATAATTAAACTTTGTTGCTCTAAAGAATCAACTCTATTACTCACTCCCAACCTAGCAAAGCCATTGAGCTCATTTTATATATTTTATATACTATACTATATACTGTCCGATAGTGATATTCTCTAGGCAGCTCACAATAAAAAAATGTTACAGCACAATATGAAACAATCAACAAAATGAAAAAACAATTTAATTTTCATGGCAGCAAGTAAAATGGCGTAATTAGATAATCACTAAGACATATATTCCATCTCTAAAATGTAGTTAATTAGAAGTGCACACATCCGAAAATCTAGATGGGGCAGGGTGCCATCAATTGATGTCAAAAATAGTATGAAAAAGAGACATCAAGAGAGCTTCTTCTGAGAGGTCATTTTATAACTTGGGTAAATTCTTTTAAAGGTGTTTTCACTGTTAGATCCTCGGAAACTGATCTGCAGGTCTGGGTAGGAGATAATCATTCAAGTACTCTGGTCCCAAATGAGGCTTTATAAACTCAAATGTATACTTTGACTTGAGTCCAGGAATTGACAGATGTTCAGTGAAGAAGATAAAGCATTAGTTTAATATTTTCAAATTGTCTAGTTACTATGAATGAATCTCCTATCTCAATTTTATAATTCATGTTTCTTTTCTTTGTGTACACTGCCAAGAGTAGAGACTTGCTAGATGTTCGGTATATAAATTAAATTATAAATAAATACCCCAGTTCTGGATTAGCTGTTTCTAAAGCCATCCCTTTTTTGCAGTCCATTACAGCCGAACAAATGATGATAAGAGCTTGGCAAACTGAAACAAGGTAATCTGTATTGAGCTAAAGTTAGTATATCAGGCAAAAAAATAAAATAAAATAAAATAAAATAAAATAAATAAATAAATAAATAAAGAAAGAAAGAAAGAAAGAAAGAAAGAAAGAAAGAAAGAAAGAAAGAAAGAAAGAAGACAAAAATGTTGTGACACCTTAAAGACTACCTGCTATATTTTAATGTGAGTTTTGTGGACAAGTACATTTCCTCAGACTATAACCATAGGGTTACAGTCCTTTTGTCAGTCAAAGCTGAATAAGAGCATTTGGGGAGGGGGGCAATTGTACTTCTGATGACAGTGGTGCACCACTCAGCACCGGAAATGTGAGTCTAATCTTTTAAAGGGAATTCAACTCTTCCTAGAACAAATGAAACACTATTTTGATAAGTAAACAGTGCTTCCACTGTGGTTGTTGCATTTGAACAAGGCCCTAGAGACTAAAGATAGCCAGGAGTTTAAAAATGAATCACTAAATTCATTCAAAAATCGCTAATGTTTGCTCCCAGTGAATCACAAATCAATTAATTTTTAATGATTTATCAATTTGTTTGGCTATAAAACAGCCCTCCCAGGCACCTGGAGACACAAAAATTGCAGGGAAGCGTCCTCTGCCTACAATACCTCCAAGATTGGCAAAGCTTGAATTTCAGATATCAATGTTATACCCCCGCAAAGAGGCCTCCCCAGGAAAGTCCCCAGAGGCAACTAGAGACACTGAAATCACAGAGAAGCTTCTCATGACACTCCTCTACAATCCCACCAAGTTTGATGTCTCTAGGTGACTGTGGAGTTTTTTTTATAGCTAAACAAACTGACAAATCAAAAATTGCTAAAACTTCATTGATTCATGATTTGTCGAGAGCATTGATGTATATGAATACGAATCAATGTATTAGCAATCTTTGAATGATTTTGGTGATTTGTTTTTTTAATTCATGTCCATATCTAATCTCTATTATTACAGAGTTTAGAGATGTGTCTCTGTAATTTTGATATATCTAGGTTCCTGGGGGGAACCTTCTGGGGGGGGGGGGTCGGCTTCCTTGTGGGTGTATAACTTGGATGTCTGAAACCCATACTTCACCAAACATGTAGGACTTGTAGAGGATAGTCAGGGGAAGCTACTCTGCAAATGTAGTGTCTCTAGATGTTTTTGGGGGGCATTTTATAGAGTTTTAAATAAAAAAATGAATTGACAAATTGATTTGTTGATTTGTGAAAAAAATTATAAATTCATTAATAATTTGTGATTTGTCAACCTTGATCACCGTGTTTCTGATTCATGCCCACCTCTAGTAGAGATGGCTTTACATATATCCTAGCTAGGTGTCATTCACATATTGATAACACCTCAAGTACAATCCCCAGATGACCACCACCAGAATTAAACAGAATGGAGGATGGAACTGAATCCAGTGGGAACCCATAGCAACCTGTATCATGGTTGATTCAAAGTCCCCTCTCCCCTGGCCAGCACCCAGCCTCTGGAATCAACCATCCATGTAGAAATGGAATGTTGCAGTCAGTTCATCCTGAAGGATATCCCTGGTCAATTGTGCTGAGGTTTGCTGAAAGGTGACTTACTGGTTCTCCTGGTTGCATTAGTGATTCATTTCGATCTCTTAATGCCTCCCAGTGTCACTCACTAAACTTCCCTTTGGGAAAGGGTATTCTCCTAAACACTGCATAATTTAAATACTGGAAGCCAAATTGGGATTGCCTAAACATCAGCATCCCATTTCATGAGAATTTGGAGTCAACCCATGACCAGAAGGTGGGCCTTTGTGTTGTCAGAGGGATGGGTCCATATGATGTCACAGAGATGGGGCAGTTAAGATTTGGGATGGGGACATGCTTCCAGCTCAGTTGATTGTAGAAACAAATAAAAGGGGATTCTGGGTATGCAGGCCAAACATTTGGATGAAACCTGGCTAACAAGCTAATATGGCAGCCCAGAGCCGAATGTGGAAGGGAAATATTTTTTTAATTGCCTGGTAGACATTCATATGGGCACAGTAGCTGCAGGGGATACTACATACTAAAACCACTCAGGTTTTGCACCAAAGTTTTAAAGGTCACCTTAGAGTAAAGAAACCAGACTCTCCGCCTCTAGCACCAATTGCTCTGTGATTTGTCTCCTCTTCTGGAGACCAAGGGAAGCATAGCTGTTCTCTGAAACTATAGCCAGGACCTTTGGGTCATCCGTCCTTGTGGCTCCTGAGACAATAAAATCAGCAGTGTACTCTGAAGAGATCATAGACTGAGGAACACAGGTTCTAAAGGTCACACAATTAGCATACAACAACCTCTGCATTGTGCCATAGCGTGGATGTAAATTTAGTATCTGCTCCAAGGATGTTTTCATAAGGATAACAGAGGCGCACTCCATTTGCATTAAGATCCAGTCTGGATTTTTATCCTGAAGCCAAAGGATAATTTTACACTGAGTTCTTTACTTTTGAATTAATGATGGTTTGCTTCAACCCATTAACTATCATTGCTGGGACTTAGGCAAAGGTGGCACAGAGCCATACCACTGACTTAATTTGGAAACAGCAGGCAATTCCTCATCGGTTCCACTGAGCAGTCAGCTTTATCTTAATGACTTCAGAGAACAAGTAATGATCATTTTTTGAAATCAATCTACAGTTCAGAACTCCTGGTGACACATATCTCATACCAAAGGTCTGTGTAGCCCTGTTGCTGAATTTCAACACTTGTGTGACCATATACTATTATTAGTATGTATTATAATATATACTCAGTACTATATTAAAATCAAGCAGGCATTATGAACTCATAGAGAAAGAGCAGAATTGAGGGTAGGCTAGGTCCCTAAGTGTATAACTGTAACACAACTACCCGTAAACTTTCATAAAGACACAATACTTCTCTTGTAAGCCAACAAGCCTATATAAGGATGAGGCATTTTGCACTTGAAGGACTCAAATCAGGGGTGTTGAACTTTCAGGCTACCTGGAAGGGTATCCAACTAGATCATTGTTTTTCACCCAAATATTTACTATCCATTTAGTCTGGATTGTATGCTGACCTATAAGATATATTGCCAAAATACATGGCAAATGGTATCCGTATGGAACAATGTTCTTTAAAATCTTTAGGAAACCAGTAGGGGTATACACAGCTATGAACACAAAGAACTATAGTCTTGGCCCTATGCTACTCTGCATGTGAATATGCCAGCCAGGTGATGTTCAGTTCAGTTCATGCAGTAGACACAACACTTGATAAAAACTGTAAAATCATTATTGGATGCTTAAGCCAACCCCTATTGATAAAACCAATTACCTAGGAGCCTTTGCATATGGAGAGAAGTAGCAGCTGTTAGTGATAGACTCAAAACATCTACATAAAATACACATCCACTTTTTGAATGCCATCCTAGAGTCACAGAGTCATAGAGTTGGAAGAGACCACTGAGACCATCCAGTCCAAATCCCTGCCAGATTAATATAAAGGAGAAGTTTTTTCAGAACATCTGTGAATATTGAAGGAACAACTGAAATTGCCAGAACTACAATGTGGAAAGAAAGAAACACCCACTTCTTATAAAAGATGGAAAAAAAACCACCAATCACATGGAAAACTGGATACTTTGAAATCATTTAATAGACTATGAAATGGAGTTGGCAGAATCAAACTGAACCTAAGATAATGGAGGGTTTCAATATTTGTGAGTGTGAAGAAGAATAGGCAACTTCACACCTATGTCAGAGTATTCTATGTCCCTCAACATGTATCATGGAAAACTTGATGTCAACTGCCTCAAATGCTCTTAATATGGTCAGTTATTGGGCAAAAATTATCTGAGACATTTATTAATATGGTGCTTCTGACATGCACAAAGAAGATCCTGTTCCTTCTCTAACTTTGATAGACATCTCTGGCTCATTTTAAAACTGAGACTGGCAAAAAAGAAAATAAGAGTTCTCAAAAATTAAGTTACAAGGAAATAAAAGCTAGCTTGGTTTATTTGTTGCCATTGCAAACAGTACAGTGGTGCCTCGTATAACGAGTGCCTCGTTTAACGATGAAATCGCATAGCGATGGCTTTTTTGCCATCGCTTTTGCGATCGCATTACGATCTTGCCTATGGGGAAAAATCGCTTTGCGATTTTTCCCCATAGGCACCGTTTTCCCCCAGCTGAGCGGCGGGAGCCTCCGAAGGACTACTCCCGCCGCTCAGCTGGGGGGGAAATGCAGGCAGTAGCCTCAGAAGGACCCTTCCGAAGGGTCCTTCTGAGGCCAACGCCGGGATTCCCCTTCGGATGCCTGAAAGGCATCCAGATCCCTCCCACCCTGCCCCCGCGGCTTGGATCCGCGTCCCGGCCGGCTACCCCCCCATGGTTGGACTCTTGGGAGGGTATTCCCGAGCCTTGCCCTCCTCCCAACCCCTCAGCCCTTTCTCCACCGCCAACGCTGGGTTTCGGAAGCCGCTTCCAAAGCCCAGCGTCGGCGGTGGATATAAGGGTGAGGGGTGGGTCATTCAGAGCTGGGAGGAGGGGGAAGGCTCCGATGCTGGCGCTAGGAAGCGCTGGCTGCGAAAATGCCTGCCAGCGTGTCTGAGGGCTGGAGGAGGAGCCTTCCCCCGAGGCCTCTCGGAAGCGCTGGCCGGCATTTTCGTGGCCAGCGCTTCCGAGATGCCTCGGGGGAAGGCTTCTCCACCGCCGCTCGGACGCGCTGGCCGGGCACGGGGCAGCTCCAAGCAGTGGTGGCGGGGACAGGGGGGGGGTTCCGGATGGCTTCCAGCGCTTCGCCTAGAAGCCATCCGGACCCCCATACCCTGCCCCCGCCACCGCGAGCCACGCCACACCCGCTTATCCCAGCCATGCTCGGACTCCCGGGAGTCCCAACATGGCTGGGATAGGTGGGCACGGTGCGGCTCCCGGCAGCGGAGGGCAGGTAGGGGGTCCGGATGGCTTCCAGTGCTTCATCTGGAAGCCATCCGGATACCCCCTACCCTGCCCCCGCCACTGCTGAGAGCCTTCTGAGCTCTCAAAGGGCTTTCTCCAATGTCGGGGGGAAAGCCCTTTGAGAGCTCGGAAAGCAAAAGTCGGTTGGTCGGTGGTGGCTTCGGGGTCCTTCCAAAGCCAGCACCGACCGACTGCAGACATTTTCTCCCAGCTGAGTGGTGGGCCTTTGAAGCTCCCGTCACTCAGCTGGGGGAAAATGCCACAGCCCCCATTTTCGGTCAGCTGGTCGGGGGTTCTAAAATGGCCGCCCCGCTGTGTTGCCTCGCTTTAGAGGCACCGAAAATGGCTGCCCCTAAGGAGGAACATCGCTGAACGGTGAGTTTGGGGCCCATTTGGAACGCATTAAACAATGTTTAATGCTTTCCAATGGTTTTTTTTATCCGTTTAGCGATGTTTCAACATAGCGACGATTAATCCGGAACGGATTAACGTCGCTATGCAGGGCACCACTGTATTTGAGAACCAGTGCAATGCAGTGATGAAAAGGCTGAGACTTGTGAAATCCCCACCCAGCCTTGAAACTCAGTGGGTGGCCTTAGAAGCATCACTCTTTTTCAGCTTGGCCTGTGTCACAGGGATCTTGTAAAAGAGGAGGAAAGACATGTCTGCCATTTTGAGCTTATCTGAGGGAAAGGAAGACATACAGCCCGCTTTGTAATGTTCTTTGTGGTGGTAATATGATCTGTTCACTGTCTCAGTGGCATTTTTCAGAGACAGAGTTCAATTGCACACCCAGACATCTTCCTCTGGTTGCTGTATGGTTACAGAGCAGGGCAGAGAGCATCTCCCTCTCTCTTTCTACCTGCCACAGTGCTGTTCTAGGTGCAGGGTAGAACTGGAATCCAGAGACTAAGAGTGTCTAGACTGGCCTTTTGGAGTGTGGGGTGGCTTGGGTTATAAAGGATCTCTTGAGGTTGTGGGAAGTAATGATGTGCTATTTGGCAGGCTCATCTCATCTGAACAGTAAACAAACCTTGAAGCTAGATCAGCTGTCAATTAAGCACTTCCCCTGATTATCTGTGGAGACTCAGAGGAAGTAAATTTTTTAATGTAGCTCCTCTCTCCCTCTGTCAATGCCATTCTGTTTTCTCCCTTTGTTCCCTGCCTGCTTTCCTTCCCTTGTTCTCCATCCACTTCCCCTCTCTTTCCTCAGAATCTGCAGCCAGTATGGCAGAGGCTGCTGGAGGTTGCTATCTCCAGGCTAAACAAGGAGCATGCCAGAAAGAATGCATGCCCTACCACTGTGCCAGAAAGGTGCACAACAGCTCTTAATGGGGAAGGATAGATGATTCTAAGTAGAAACACTTGCAGATGAGGTCTTTTTTTCTCCAATCCAAACTGTGCTATCAGTAATCCATATAATGGATCTATATGCCAGTGTGGACAGGCCCTGAGAGATCTTTTTCTTACAATATTGATGCTCTAATTGCCATAGAGGGGAATGAAATGGAAGAAGTGAATCATGGGAGGTGTGAGAAAGAGCTGTCAATTTCCCCCCTTGACTGGATTACAATTTGAAGTTGTAAAATTTTGGGAGGACAGGTTATGAATTTGGAGCATGCCAAATTCACATTCTAAACTAAGTGCAAGTCTTTGTAGTGTTTGCTTCTTACTGATTTTATCCTTAAATAGGAACTGCTCATATAAATCTAGCATCCACATGTAGGCATTTGGCTCACTAACAGGCATGCCGTCCAGTCAACTATCTATCAGAATTCTGGAAGCCAGCTCTGGTACCTCCAGAACAATCAGAAGCAATCAATACAGTTTCCATTTATCACAAGTCTTTAATACTTGAAGATTGCTTTATCTGTAGTGTGCATTCACAGAAGCAACTCCTGTTCTTTTTAAATAACTATAGCTCACCCTGTCGCCATATGAAATCCAGTTCTGACTCTGTTGGAAAACACTGATGCATAGTGAAGTTTAATGAAGTCAGTAGTTTAACCATCGTATTCTTTTCTTCTGTAATTACATGGATACATCTGCTGTAAGTCAATATCTTTTGTTGATAGCTGAGAAAGGAATGCTGTCTTTTAAAAATAAGCCAACAATTTAGGCTTGGTTTAATGTGAAACTGCTAATCATCTCCACTAGGACCTTCTGTTAATACCATTCTTTCATCTATTATAATGGCTTCTCTCATCAGGATTGGGTGCCAGAAGCTATTGATCCCATAAGCCACTAAGTATAAATGCAATCTTTGGAACATGTTGCAAGCAAGCAATGAATGCCTGCCAATCCCCCCTACTTCTTTAGATAAGCATTGGAACAAATGCCATACAAGCCAAAAATTTAATCCAGTTGTCACCCTTCTTCTGCTATGCCTAGCCTCAGTTTATTTATTTAAAATATTTATATATATCACACTTCATTAACAAATGTCATAATGGTGCACATAATCTATTAAATAACAATTAGTGCTCGTTGTTTATTCCTGTTTCTACACACTAAACTAGCCAAAGAGATCTTCGTTTACTTTAGTTTTGTGTTTCTTCATCTTTGGAATAAATTGTTTTCTTTATTAGACACTAAAAAACATAAGCCATGGCAACATTTCTGCAGTCTTATCTTTCACAGACATTTGTGGTCAGTTCAATTTTTTCAGCCATGAAAAACACCCTGCCCCATTGAGAAGGCTCCTTTGTCCAGAGAAAGCCTGGTGGTACAGTTGCCAGCCTTTCTTCTATGATCGTATTAAATGTCTCAAGACAGCACACGGAGCTTGACCCTGTTAGCTTTTAAGACCAAAACTCTCAGAATTCTTCAGCCATCGTAGCCAGTGTCAATAGTCTCTACAGATAGGATGTCTCCTCTGTTTCTGGGGAAAAAGAATTCAGAATGCAAGCATATAATGGTCATGTGTCCTGCCCTAAGAAACTGTCACAGCCTCCTTGTGGACAGAAGGTATGATGGTCATGTGATGCAAACCCCCCCCCGGTGATTCTATTGCAACCAAAGGAAGAGTCCAGTTCTGCTTGCTATCCCTTCTTCCTCCCTACATACGGATTGTGTAACTACACATTGAAGGCAGGAGTAAAATTATGCAAAGCCTGTTACAGGGAATTAACAACCAATACATCATAATCCAGAGGGGATGAAGGAACCTTATGTTTTCTTATATACTTTACACAATTTAAGAATTAGGGGGGCCTCAAAGGTCCAGGCAAAGGTGGGTGACCCTTTTGCTCCGGCCACAAGTAGTGTGTGTGAAAACTATAACTCAAATTCGTGGCTACTACCGTTAAAAATAGAGCAAATTGCCATTTTTAATCACCTCTCTCATACAGCCCTAACTTTTTTGCCAAGCACGGTAGAGGGTCAGAAGACAAAAGAATTCCATCTCCATTACAGGGCTGTTACACCTTCCAAATACTAAAATAATGCCAGAAGAAAGATAGGGAAAGATACCTCAACTGCCTTTGGCACATTAAAAAAAAATCAAGGAACTTGGATGTAAATTAGTTGGGGAACCTCCTTTCTCTAAGATTAGATAAATGATGGAAGAAGTGAATTTCCTTCGTCAAAGTGGGTTGTTTTTTGAGGAAACATCAGTCATGTATGGTCATAGGTCTTTAGGGAAGATTATATAACAGGTTTAGAATGCCCCACAGAGCACATTCACTATTTCTATGGTATGATAGGATGAATTAATACAAAGTTTTTTCCTGATGTTTCTCTGAAGAATTGATTTTATTCTCCTACTCAAATTATAGTAGACCATTTCTGCCAGTTCACCTTAGTATTTCACATTTGTGGTGGTTTGTTTCTTCCTCACGACATCTTTGCTAGACTGAGTTACAGCCAGTAAGTTATGTTTGTGCTGTCATTGTGAAGCAGATACTGATATCCTGTCACATCCTATTGAAGCCAAAACATTCTGTTGATCTTAGCAATGGCAGCTATTTTCCTCTGAAACAAACAAGAATGATCAAGCCGCTGCTGAGCTACGCTTCAGCGGTGCGGCTCACCTTTGCCCTCTTCCTCGGAGGTGGTGAGACCTCTACAGTCTCCCGTGAGCAGCTAGGTGGGAGGGGGGAACACTAGGTTATTTAAAGGCTGTTCCCCCCTCTCCTCTTCCTTTTCCTTCGCTGGCAACAGATGAGGATGGAGTCTTGACTGTTCAGATAGTTTCTGCTGTGCAGCGAGGCTTGCTCGGATTGACGCTTGGGATAGGGACGGCAGCATCGGCTCCCGACCGCGGTTTGCTGGGTGCTGCTTGTATCAATGTTTCTCAGGATATACTGTTTATAATTAATTAATTTGATTGAGTAAAGGATAGAGTTTGGTTTGGGGCTGAGTGGTGCAAATGTGCCACTCAGTCTGGACGGTCCACGGGGTGGCGCCTTCGTGCGCCTCCCCCCTTGTTACTTCCGACAAAGTTAGATTATGCTTCCTTTTAAGTTGAGTTCATAAGCAAAAATTTAAAAAGGAAGGACAAAACAGAGAGAAAGAGAGACTATTGGTAATATATTAAGGCACGCTACCGTGGTCAGGCCGATCTATTGGGGTTGAGGAATGGATCTGGCTGCTGCTCGGCTCACCTGTTCAGCTCTCCCTTCCTCCCCCCCAGAGAAGAGAGGAAAGAGTGGGTTCAGCTGTGATGGAGTCTGAATTAAACAACATGGTCAGCTGTTAGGCTGAACATACTTCAGTCTAGGAGCCTCTACCGGTGACCGTATTACAGCTGGACCACGTGCATGGTAGCTGTGCTAAATACCCTGCTGTTATGTGCATGTATTTTATTTGGTTCAATTTGGTTCAATTTAAGTGTTGCTCTTTACCCGCATAAATAAATACATAAATAAAATCAGACCTCTGGGTTTAAACCTGATTCCGCACTATGGCAGGACCCCTCCCCCTTTGCCAAAGGATTGACAACACTGATTATTTCAATAAAGTGTGGCCCATGTTTAATCCATAATTCTGGTCTTGCATCATTATTCTGGGGTAAGGGGAGGCAATAATGTAATATTACTACTTTTTTTATTTTAATGCCCAGCATGATATTCATAAGTTTGTATCTTCATGTCATAACTAATCTCCTGTTAATTTTATTTCCAAGGGTGAATACAGTGGACCCTTGACTTACAGACGGCTTGACCTACAGACTTTTTGAGTTACAGACTTCTCTGGCTGCAAAATTTAGGTTTGACTTGCAGACTGAGATTTGACTTACAGACCAGAAAAAAACCAAAATGGAACAAAAACGGCCTTTTATGGGATTAATCGGTTTTCAATGCACTGTAGGTCAATGGAGACTTGACTTACAGACTTTTT
Organism: Pogona vitticeps; assembly: GCF_051106095.1. NCBI lineage: Eukaryota > Metazoa > Chordata > Lepidosauria > Squamata > Agamidae > Pogona > Pogona vitticeps. Next base: position 193,790,606 of record NC_135786.1, read on the forward strand.
GACTTGAGAACTGCCTTCCAATACAGATTAAGTTCTCAAGTCAAGACCCCACTGTATTAGTCTTCATTAACAAAATGTGACACAAGAGTAGCAATCTATGAAATAATGGAAATTACATGTATACTGTTGCAAATGAAAGAGCAGATTCCCTTAGGGGTAAATGGTGTCCCCCCCCCCCAGTTATTTAAATTGTTTTCTAATGGATATAAAATTTCCCCTTGATTAGCTTCCAATTTATAAAACGCTGAAAATGTGATATATTTATGAGAGATTGTGGGTAGGAGGATAGGAGTAGCACGCTGTGCTCTGGTGCAGTTAGTCGTCCTCTGAAGATGCCAGCCACAGAGACTGGTGAAACGTTAGGAAGAACAACCTTCAGAACACGGCCAAAGAACCCGAAAAACCAACAACAACCATTAGATCCTGGCCGTGAAAGCCTTCAAAAATACATTTGGTTAAATATTTTAATAATCCTTCTCTGTTTTCTTGACCTTTATGGTTCATTGCAGTTCTTGCAAACTGTTGTTGCTATTTATTAATTCATTGTGTATGTTGTCCTCACCTCCAACCCCAAAATAATATTGTGCGAGAAGGGGGTTGCAAGGTTTGTTCTTGTCTAATGTATATTAATGATTCGGTCTGTTTGGCTGTTTGGATCCATCTCTGGGAAAGCAATGGGATACATACTTTTGAAACAGTAAATAATAATTAAACAATTTAATGTCCTGATTGCAATGCTTTATACCTTGAAAATGATTAACTAATTAACATACATGACAATGAATAAAAATTGCCTACACACAAATAACACAGCCCTATACTCTTGTTGTTTCCATAGGAAGAGTAAAAACTTTCTGTTGTTAGCTGGGCCTATCCTGTCCCTCACCCTATTTAGGCATTCAGGAATCTGATAATACTGACAAGGAAGTTTGTGTACATCCATTAAAACCACAACCTTCTGCTATTGGAGTTTAGGTCTGCAAGGAAGAAAGTGGTGTACATGTATGGTCCCTTCTGCAAACATTTGTGGCATACATGCACTGATGCCTGTGGTGATCCTAAGTTATACGCCTAATATTGGGGATGGGGTTATGTAGCACAGTACCATTCCTTGTAATTATGATAATATAACCACATTCCTTAATGCTTCAGCAATGCTTCAACTCATAAAAAGTTACTTCACCCACCTTCCATAAAATGTGCCATTACCCATGTTCACTCTTCTTTTTCCTTTTAATGCCTCATTAGCTGCCTCTCTTCTCTTCATCTTTGTATCCCACTTTCATTCTAATCTTTTAAAGCATTTGTTTTGTGTGTGCATTAAATGTGCAAGGAGACAGCACAACACTTCCAACCTCTCTCTCCTCATTTTTGTTGTACTCTGTGCATGAGAGGCAGCCAATGTGGAATGGAAAACCTCTGAGATAATGGAAGATCTTCATGTGAGTTGAGTCACTGAAAAATCGAAGTTCCAACGTATGTGGAGAACATGCACATGTGATGTACTGGCACTTCAGACTACTGCCTGCATCACATGGAGGATAATAACAGAACTGACGGTGTGGGGGCTAGTACTTTCCTTTCCTATATGTTCATTCTTTTGTAGAAGTTAACATCTGGGTGGAGTTTTTTCTTTCTCAGCTACTTCAATGTGCAGCCTAAAATTAATGATACAGGTCAGTCCCATTCAGTTTTAACAACCCAACATTTCTTCTTCTTGCTTAACATCTCATGCTTCACCATTTACTTGATCTGCACCATGTAATGCTGTACGAGCATACATTATATTAGAGCACACATTATCCAGGAAAAAGCTCGCAGGTGGAACCTAAAATGAATTGGATTCCCCTTGGTGAGATTGTTATATATTTGCAGAATGAATTATTTATATTATATATATGCAATCTTTTAAAAATTGTTTTAAATATACATTGTAACAGATTTGAAGATGAATCTTTGTTAAATGGATAATTACTCATCAGCATGGACATAAATACCATTAAACATAAAATGAAGCCATCCAGGTAGCTCTGTATGCTATTATGACAATGGGTTTTCTAATGCCAATTAAACTTCATTTTCCTGCATGCATTGCTCTATTTACAAGCTAGAGATGCTATAGAAATAACTTTAATATCTATCTCCTATTGTGGCCAAACTTATTTTGTGACTAGAGGGGATACACCCTATAGAGAAAGTGAGCCTAAATCACTGTGCTTCCAAACAGCCTTCATTTCCCAGGACATTCCCACCTTGCTGATATTCAGCAAGCGAGAATGAGTCATTCTGTAACTTCAGGGGGTGAAAAAAATTGATTTCAAGGCCTCTGAAAATGTGAAAATGTGACACAAAATAAACCGAGTTATGGCTTCTTCAGTTTTACTGTTGTGATGATGAAATGGATACTGTGGCCTCAGCCAACAACTTAAGGGATCAAGGCTTGACGGGAAACAAAGTCCATTGCCTCAAAAATAATTACAGTGATGCCTCGCAAGATGAAAATAATGGCAGCGCGGGCTGCCATTGCCTCCTTGCCAGGACATCAAGAGATGCTGCGGCCTTGCGAGAGTGACCCGGGAAGGGAGGGAGAAGGAGAGCAATATTTAGGAGAGATTCCCATTCCCTTCTGCCACTTCCTTTCTGTCACCAGAGGACAGAGCTCCACAGCTTGGATTTATTTTCAAACTGCATCACTCCAGTTTAGCTGACTTGGTGGTTTCACTTTTCAGAAGAGGGGTTTGCATTGGCGCCCCCCTGGTTTTCTTATTGTGCATCACCTCCTGATTTTCGGGACTGATTGCTTGGAAAGAATGTAACATTTATTTTTGGGTTTTCATTGTCCCTGCATCCTGATTCCTAAGTATGTACCTACCACTCCAACCGGACATAGCTCCACTATAGAACAAGTAGCCAGAATGAGATCAGCACCTCTACCATGCTGGTCGGTCTTGGAGCAGCGAATATGAATCCAAACTATATTGTCCTCCAACCTAACATCCTGCCATTGTAATGCTACCTTTGTCACATTTCCTTTCTCTGCAGCTCGTCATCGTTTAGTCGTGTCCAACTCTTCATGACCCCATGGACCAGAGCACGCCAGGCCCTCCTATCTTCCACTGCCTCCCGGAGTTGTGTCAAATTCATATTGGTTGTTTGGTGGCACTGTCCAACCATCTTATCCTCTGTCGTTCCCTTCTCCTCTTGCCTTCACACTTTGCCAACATCAAGGACTTTTCCAAGGAGTCTTCTCTTCTCATGAGATGGCCAAAATACTGGAGCCTCAGCTTCAGGATCTGTCCTTCCAGTGAACACTCAGGTTTGATTTCCTTTAGAATTGATAGGTTTGTTCTCCTTGCAGTCCAGGGGACTCTCAAAAGCCTCCTCCAGCACCACAATTCAAGGCATCAATTCTTCGGTGGTCAGCTTTCTTTATGGTCCAGCTCTCACTTCCATACATCACTACAGGAAGAACCATAGCTTTGACTATTTGGACTTTTGTTGGCAAGGTGATGTCTCTGCTTTTTAAGATGCTGTCAAGGTTTGTCATCGCTTTCCTCCCAAGAAGCAGGCGTCTTTTAATTTTGTGGCTGCTGTCTCCATCTGCAGTGATCATGGAGCCCAAGAAAGTAAAATCTGTCACTGCCTCCATATCTTCCCCTTCTGTTTGCCAGGAGGTGATGGGACCAGTGGCCATGATCTTAGTGTTTTTAATGTTGAGTTTCAGACCGATTTTTGCACTCTCCTCTTTCACCCTCATTAAGAGGTTCTTTAATTCCTCCTCACTTTCTGCCATCAGAGTGGTATCATCAGCATATTGGAGGTTGTTGATATTTCTTCCGGCAATCTTAATTCTGGCTTGGGATTCCTCCAGTCCAGCCTTCCACATGATGTATTCTGCATATAAGTTAAATAAGCCGGGGGACAATATACAGCCTTGTCGTACTCCTTTCCCAATTTTGAACCAATCCGTTGTTCCATATCCAGTTCTAACTGTTGCTTCCTGTTCCACATATAGGTTTCTCGGGAGATAGGTTTCTCTGCAGCTACCACTTCACTAATCCTTAATGTGCCAAAAAATGTTAACAATGATGCTGCCATAAAAAATGCTGCCTCATATTTATCCCTACAAATGATAATCCATTGCTGTCAAATTTTTACCAACAATACTGGGGATATGGGTGTCCTAGTATCCTTAACCCCACCCCTATCTTCACTCCAGCCCTCGATCATCTTCCTGATGCAAAAGTTAGAGGTATAATCCTGATACCCCAGTACCCTACCCTGAAAGGCTAGCACTGACATCCTACCCTGGATGGATCCTAGCGCTGGTCATTTCCTAAGTAAACACACTATGAATTGTTGTAGGTGTTCCACCGGAGCAGGCCAAATCAGTTCCAAATCCACTAGGTTTCTGTACCCCTGGAATTCTATACTCACTGCAGAGTAACCTTTCCACGTCCTCAGGGCCAGGGCCAAACCTATTGCTCTTTCTGCATCATCACGCCAATTTGCCAGACCTCTAGGAGAAATTTCTCTGGGAATTCGCTGGCTCCTGGATCTAACTCCCTGAACCGATTGATCTGTTGGCATGATAGGGCATCAGCCAAGCTGTTATTCAGGCCAGGAATGTGTTTTGCTTGGATCACAATGTTATATCTTAAAGTGCGCAATGTAAATGCATTCACTAAAGCCATGACGCATTTCCCAAAACATAAGTGAATTAGCAGGTCCCTCAGTTTTCTCTTCGGCTAATGGTAAACCTAGCTCGCGTGCCATTGTTTGAAATGCTTCTAGAATAAATTTGCATTTTTCCTGTGCTGCTTTCACAACAGAAAAGGTAATCATCCAAATAATGGGCAGTGTTCTTGCAACCTACCCTACACCTGAACTTCCATTCTAAAAATGAACTGAAATGTTTAAATGCAGTGCACGATACAGTGGTGCCTTGACTTATGAACTTAATCCAAATTGGAACGATGGGCAGAACCTGATTCTGCACTATGGCAGGTCCCCCCCTTTTTTATGGAGGGTCATAACAATTATTCAATAAAGTGCGGCCCATGCTTATTCCATAATACAGTGGTGCCTCGCATAGCGAGGTTAATCCGTTCCGGATTAACCTTCGCTATGCGAAAACGTCGCTAAACGGTAATAAAAAAGCCATAGAAACGCATTGAACTTTGTTCAATGCGTTCCTATGGCTTGAAAACTCACCGTTAAGCGATGTTGTCCCATAGCGCTGCCATTTTCGCGCCCTCGGTAAGCGAGGGCAGGGCGCGAAAATGCGGCGCGGACCTTCCGGCGGCCATTTTGGAACCGCCGATCAGCTGTTCTCCCAGCTTCGTTATGCGATATTCGCTAAGCGAAACGCTTAGCGAATATCGCAAAGCAAAAAACCTCCATAGGGGCCATCGCTGAGCGAATGCTCCAGCGATGGCCCAGAGCGCCTCGTTAAGCGATTTCATTGCTCAGCGAGGCACTCGTTAAGCGAGGCACCACTGTAATTGTCTTGCATCATTATTCCGGGGTAAGGGGGCAATGCACATTTGAGAAGGACTGCCCGTTCAATGGACAGCCCAGAAAAGATCTCTCAGCACTTGCACAATCACCCTTATATTATTGCATTAAGTCAGCAGTCTGGATCTGAGCAGTAGGAGCTGTGTTTTAAGAGATATGTTTTGTCTTAGCTTTAATCCTGATATCACGTTACTTTTCTGTATAGGCTTTGTTTGCATGATAAATTTTCCATCATGAGACATTCCACTTACAATCTGAAATGGTACAAAAGCAGGATTGCTAACTCAGAGATAGGGTACCTTTAGTTGATAGGCTATTACTTCCATCATATTATTGCTCTCATCATACTTCAGACTTCACAAGGTTGGCATGGACTGATAAGAATGGGAAATGAACAACATCTAGAAGATCACAGCTACCCCAGCCATGTTCTGGAGTTCAAGTATCTATGTTAATTTAGGATAGCTATAGGGATATGAAGAAATTTTATTTGTGTCTCATTTCTGATCAAGAACAGGCCATCTTGATATGGTGAAACAACCTATCAAGGATTCTTTAATCCCCACCAGAGTTCTCTCCTCCAGAAACACTGCTTTTAAAGGTGTTTGTTACATACACACACACACACACACACACACACACACACACACACACAGAGAGAGAGAGAGAGAGAGAGAGAGAGAGAGAGAGAGAGAGAGAACATGCACAAAAAGGTGGGCTAAGAGATTAAAAAATCAAATATATCACATATAATGCCACAACATTTGCTCGATCATTTAATTAATTTTATTTATTTAAAATATTTCTACCTGACCTTTCTCCTTAAAAGGACCCAAGGCAATTGAAATTAAAATTAAAAGACAATATATAGAAATTAAAAACAGTATGTATACAAATATATTTTTAAAAGAAATTGAACAAGTATAATATTAAAAATGAAATCAATACTAAAAATACCACATTTAAAAATAACAAAGCACCACAATCCATTTAAAAATGGATTTCAGGAAGGCATTATGGCTCACTGGCTCACTTTAAAGGCATTTCAGTGTGCTTTGTGCTTATGCAATGTCAATGCACCAAAAAACTAGGAGCAAAGGCAGAGATCTGAGGAGGGTGCCTACATGTGGAACCACTGTGTTGTTTTAAGCAAGCAGAGCATAGAGAATCATGACTTATGAGCCTTGTTATTCCACAGGCCATGGCAACTGCAATTGCACAAGGCATGAGGGGGGAAAACCTCTCAATGGGCTGGTGGTGAGTCCTCCACAAGCACTGACAGTTCCTAGATCCCCAATATCCCCCACATTGTCTATCCTCATGCTTCCCCCTCATGCCTTCAAATTTTCCAGAAATGTTACACATCTAGTGGCGTTACAGAACCAAAATAATACAGCTGCAATGTTGGAATATAGTATACAGTGTGTAATTAAATAGCACAGGGGCTGCATATCCCATTCTAATCACCTTTTTTGGTGGTGTAGTAAAGCTTTGGATTGGCTCATTAGATATCAAAATAATTCATTACTGCAGTAATGGTGGGCTGAGAAACTAATTAAGTTAGAGCACTCAGGCCTCAACAAATTTAACCTCCTCCCCCATTCACAGCCAATAATGAAAATAAACTGACAAATTTAAATATTCCTGTAAAGTTGGCTTATAAATTAGAGTACTATTAAGGCAAAAATCATTTTAGCATCAGTGTTTATAGTAGTAAATTTAAAAAATGCAGAGCTAACTATTTCTTCTAATAAGGAGGACTGAAACAGTTTTATGCACTGTTTTATGAATATCTTTCATGCTGGAATTCAGCGTTGCTCAAACCCTTTCTAGCAGAGAAGATAACGTTATAAGCAACATTTCATCAGAAAACATGGCATCCAGGGCACACTGTATAACAAATCACCTCCATGACTTTCAATTATCCTTAAGGATAAAACAAGCTGAACATTCAACAATTAACTAGCCAAGAAACTCACCAGGAAACAGCAGATATTATGATGATCCAGATGGTAGCCAGAAAAAGAGGGGGGAAAAATCACATCAGTAGAGACAGCTGGGCCACACAGATGACAAACAGTTTAATTTTTAGTAGCTGCCATGTTGGAATAAATGAAAGAGGGTGGAAAATTCACCCAACCTATACTCACTTGCTGGATGGTAAAAGCTATTTAACTCCATGGGTCTTATTTCCCATTATATACATGTAGGAATACACTGGACATATTTAGACTTGAAGGACATATTGGGGTACAGATATTGTGGTGAGGGAGGGGGAAGGACCAATTACCAGTCTTACAATTGTGACTGTAGGTATCTGGCAGAAACCTTTGACTGCATGTGATATGAAATTCAGTCATTCAGCCACTTACCCCCCTTCCTCCTCTTCTTCCATTCATTCTGTTTTATTTGAAGGTCCTGCATTATGTGGAAACTGTCAATATAGAGAAAAGACGCTCCTTGCTTTGGACATCTGCCCTCAACATAAGGGCAATGGAAACAGAGACAAGAAGGAAGAGCACAGCCAAAGCACACATTTTTGCCTTTGCTCCTTCCCCAATATGGTCAGTCAGTTTTCTAGTGCTCAAAAAGAAAGCTTTCTTTTTCTAGGCTTTTTGGAGCCTTATTAAGGACTTGGACTGCCATCAAATTATCAAGAAAAGCCCTAGGACCACTTTATTGCCTGAGGGAAAACCCCACAGAAGAAATGAGAAGGATCTAAACGTAGGACCTTAAGATGCAGCCTTATACTGAGTCAGGTCATTGGTCCATTTAGATCAGTACAGTCAACTCTGACTGGCAGCAGCTCTCCAGGGTTTTAGATTAAACAAGTTGCTAGCCTTACCCAGATGATCTGGTGGAGACTGAACTTGTGATTTTCCAAATATTGAATATGTGTTTTACCACTAAACTACAGCCCCTCCTTAACAGGAATGACTCTGATCCCTAGCAAAGTAGTTCTTCATCATATCTGTTATTTGCTTATTGGCTATTCCTAACCCATGTGTGGTGGAACTCAAGGAAGCATAGATAAGTCTTTGCTCCCTGCTGTCCTAACAACTGTTTGAAGAACATCACAGTAGGGCATTGAACCTCACTTTCTCAACATTCCAACCACTCCACCATAGTGGCTTTCAGCTGCTTCCCCAATTGAGAATGTGAGAATTCATTTGTCATCACTATATGCTATGGCCAGATGGTAAAAGAGCTGTAGCAGCAGCTAGAAGTTTAATAAAACCATTTTGTGACAATGACTGTCAGTCATTCTTGATGCGACTGTCTCTGATATTTACTAAGCAAAGCATGAAAAATAAATAAAAATTAAGCAATGTAACAACAACAACAACAACAACTATTATTATTATTATTATTATTATTATTATTATTATTATTATTATTATTATTATTATTATTATTATTATTATTATTATTATTATTATTATTATTATTATTATTATTATTATTATTATTATTATCGTCATCATCATCGAGCTGGAATAGACCCTATGGATCATCAGGTCCAGACCCTGTGAAGGAGGTACAATGAGAATTTGAACTCCCAACGAGATGCCCAAAGCACTTAGCTAACCAACTCTTGATTATGTGTAATTTATATAAAACTGGTGCCTTTTGGTATGAATGGTATCATCTGTGGTTGTGCCTCCCCAGTAAAATGCATTTGAATCATAATTCCTTGTTATTGCCTAATTAAATGCAATAATATAACACACAACAAGCTGAAATTAGGGCACAAACTAGTCTGTTCTTGTTTGTTATAAATCAAAGTTATTTGAAGGCATTTAATTAACATTTTAAATGAATGGTTAGCAAGATAACACTTTTTACACAAAATGCATACAGGCAATGACTCTGAATATTAGCCCTTCACCTTACTCAGTATTTGTATTCCCAGCAATGTGATGAAAGAGTGGAAATGTGTTGCCTGATGTATAATTTTCAACTGAGAGATGACCCAAGTACTGTACAAGCAAATGAAGAGAGAAGCACACGTTGCTTTTCAAAGCTCGTAGGCTCACATGCAGCTCTTTCAAAGAGGCATAACTTTTGAACCTTGGTACAAAGCAATTGAGCAGTTGCTTAAGTTAGGTTTGAACCAGCTTGACATTTTATCATGCAAATGGAAATTGCTATGAACCCTCCCCATGCCTTCTGCACTCCTCTTCATTTCAGCACATCTTTCTCTTTAGTAGTAGTGTTTGTACTTTTTAAAAAAGCCATCAGTATGCAATATAAATCATTATCTGTACAAGTATGGCTGGCAATAGAGGGCAGAGATTTGCTTGCCTTTAAAGATCCCTGCCAATGTAAACTATGCCATGTAGTCTCTGTCATCTGATATCATTAGCAAAAAGGAGAGACTTCCTCACATGAAGCATGGAATTGGCTTCAGGGAAAACAAACGTTTGTTTTTCCAAATTGAGAAGTTGGCATTACTTGTATTTCCAGTCCAGAAGATAAGAATTTCAGGAGTATATATATTTATTGTCTTTTACCACTTCTGCAGTAAAATCAAGTAAATGTTTTCTGCACACATTTCAAGCTCTAAATATTAAACCGGAAGAGACTAGATTAAACCTATGGAGAACACAAACAACACACTTTGCCAAATGGATGAAAGCTAATGAGTGTCTCCGGACAGGACAAGACTCTGGCTAGGTCATCTGGAAGTCACTTAATAAACTTCAAAGTGAAGTACGAAAATCAAAGAATAATCAAGTAAAATGGAGCTACTTGGATACAGGGCAAATTTTTGTGACTAAAGAGAAATTCAAGGAGCACAGCGGAGTATTGAACTCCCAGCCTCTTGCTCTGTAAGTAGCCCACTTCTGGTAAAAAACATTCTAATTGTCCCAATATTTGAATTGTATTTTTATCTATATTTTATATACATCAATAATTTTTAATTATGCAAGATTCTGATACAAATAAAGAATTTTACTGCAAATCTCTACCATTCATGACCATTAAAAACTATGGTCCAATAGACCATGAAATTCCCGTACAGATTGGTAAAAGGTGACTGCCTCTCCAAATGGTCGATATGCCACTGAATTTCAGATAAGTAGGAAGACATGCTAATATAGTAACTAGAGATGAGCACTTACCATGGTTTGGTAGTTTGGTGCAGTTTACCTGACTGGGGCCACAGATGTGTGGGTACCCCAGATTCTGCTCTCCATCTTCTCCCATGGGCACACACTCAGAGGACGAGGTAAGGCAGATAAGCCCACAATGCTGATTCTGGTAGGGAGCCCATTGGGGGAGGCAAGGAACAGAATTCAGGGGGTCTGCACAACACTAGTGGGCCCAATTGGCCAAACTATACCGAAATGCTGTAAGTGCCCATCTCTAGTAGTAACATAGGATTGTGCTGCTTGTGCAAATGTTGTAAGGAAACAGAGAGCAGATTTGCATCACAGAGATTGTGCAGTGGCAGTGCTTGAGCAAACATCATGTTTTCATATTACTATGTTGGTGGGGCTTGATAGAAAGGGAATGGTCAGCCTTCAATCAGCTTTGTCTGATTGCCCATGGGGGGAGCCCATGGGAAGTCCTTGATGACACTGGATCATGCACTAGTTGTCTCAAAGATTGACTATTGAAACATGGGGCTTCCCTTGAAGCTGACTCAGAGACTGCAAGGTGCAGAAAGTGGGAGCCAGGATAATCACTGGGGTTGCTAAGTTAATCACTGGCTCAGCTGTACTGGCTTCCTGTGCCTTTTTGAGCTAGATTCAAGGTGTGGTGCTAACATATAAAGCCCTTAATGATCTGAGACCCCATTATCTGCTGGAATGCCTCCCCAAAGAATATCAGCCCATGCCACCCAGTCCAATCAGGATGGTCTTTTATGGGGGCCACACTGAGGGAGGCAAAGAAGGTTTTCACAAGGAACCGAGTAGTGGCTCCATCTCTTTGCAATGGGATTCCAGTAGGGATCCAGCAAGCCCTCTTCCTTCCAACCATTAAAAAGTTGCTAAAAACCAACTTTTCAAAGAGGTTTTAGAGATATTCTCCCTCTCCCCCCCCCGCACATTAATTATCGGCACTATGTCAGCTTGATTGCCATCAGTGTGTTTTGTGTTGTATTTGTTTTTGGTTTGATTTGGGTTAGGAGAGAAGTTTATTTAGGTTCAGAGGTTTGGTTTAGAGGCTGGTTACATTATTGTTAACCAGCCAGAGTAGTGCATGCATAAGTTGGGCAGTATACAAATTAGTTAGTTAGTTAGTTAGTTAGTTAGTTAGTTAGTTAGTTAGATAAATAAATAAATAAATAAATAAATAAATAAATAAATAGATAAATAAATAAATAAATAAATAAATAAATAAATAAATAAAGCATAGGGCTTACATAATCTTCCAAATAGAGCTTATCTTGCAAACTACCATTTATAATATTCAGTAACCCAATCGGGACCTCAAAACAAATCACCACTTAAGTTAAACGAGCCAACTCATTTTGCGGATAATTGGTTTTTCAGCCACAGATGTCTTCCTGAAACTTTCTATTTTGCAATTTTCATATTCTCTGGAGAAATGCAAATTTGAGTGAATTACTTTTAAAATAATGCCTCTTTCTTTTAAACCACAAAACAGATTAGATTCTCTTGTGCTCTAATGTAAAATACCACATATCTATCTATCTATCTATCTATCTATCTATCTATCTATCTATCTATCTATCTATCTATCTATCTATCTATCTATCTATCTATCTATCTATCTATCTATCTATCTATCTATCTATCTATCTATCTATCTGTCTGTCTGTCTGTCTGTCTGTCTGTCTGTCTGTCTGTCTAATCTAAGTTTGCTTAAAGGGAGGAAGATTTGTGCAGCACAGGCCTCACTCTCTCCTCCCACTGCCCAGCATAATCTGGTGGCAAGACTACGGTAAGTCTTGAACCTCAGACTAGCATCTTGCAGCATTTGGATTTTAAGTAAGTAAAAGTAACTATTTTAGACAAAAAATATTAAGTCAAAAGCTGCACCAATAACAGCCAAAATGAGTACGAACCATGTGGTATTATTTCTCCTGGCGAGACCATTGTAATTGTAAAGCTAACTAAAATGTTACCATTACAACATAAATGAATACACATATTCCTTTTTAAGTTAGAACCATAATTTTATCTTTGTGAAGAGGAAGATGTCAACATTGAGCCCTCAGTGGTCAGGTGTCTCCCCTTTCTCCTGATCCCCAACAATCCCATGTCTTCATGTCAGGTTTTTGAGCACATAATTATTGTTTCTTCTTTTTTTACTATTGTCTGAATATTTTTGCTGGTCTATAGTCATGTGAAAAAGAAATTACACTCTCTTTGAAGTCTCTGGTTTTACCTGTCAGGGTATAATAAAAATCATCCAGTCCTTAGCAGGTCTGAAAATTAGGTAACTGTAACTTTAGATGAACAACAACACATGACATATTACACCATGCCGTGATTTATTTTACAGAAGAAGAAGCTTCCTGTCTCTATATCAGCCCAACAGAAGCACAGAGTCTGTGTAGCTTGTTACTAAATAATCCCCTTCAGACCATATAGACCTTGGTGTTTTACTCCAAGATGGATGAAGTTATTTTAGATTATACTGAGGAGCAAAAGTCTCACTCTGCTCTTACTACAGGAGGTATTGGTTAAAAGAAAGTCAATGAAAAGGAAGTGACATATCAAAACAATGTGACCTTATGTTTTATTACTAAGCATTTTGTGTGAGGATCTTCCAGGGGAAGAAGGGGAAGTGCCATCTCTCTGGGCAATTAAACATGCACTGGACAAAGTGTAATTTTACATTTGGGAATAGTTGCTTTGGGAGGCAGATGGCTTGGCTGATTTAATAGGTCTGTTCTACCTTTAACTTTGCAGCAAAGGAACTCATCTGGAAACAGACCTTGAATGGGGACTTCATGACCTTACTAGTTAGAAACAAGTGTACATAGCCAAAGACTTTCACTCTTAGGGCTAGGACCAGCAAAATGCCTTGATTAATTAATTTGTTTACAAACAGTCCTATTAAGAAGACTTGGGGAGGACATTCACCATCATCCTGTTATTCTTCTTGATGTATATGTATGAACCTAGGTGCTTACATACACAAAGCAGGCATATGTTGTGTTTTTAACTGCATATTCTAAACAATTTATTTGTATCCCAAGCAACTTCTGGGACTCGTACAAATTTGTGCAACTGCTGCTGAGTATCTATAGACAGACATGTCCTAATCAGCATCTGGGAACAAAATCACTTTTCTTATTGGGCATGTTTGGGTGGGTCCAACCTGAAATAGTAATTGTCTCAACCTCTGCTCCTGACTCTGAACAGGTGGAGCATTTTGTATGTTTCTTGGAGGTAAAATGATTTTTACAGTGAACAGTTTAAAACATTGCAGTCTTCTGCAGATTTCTTTTAAATGGTCAATCTGTTACTTTGTGGAAATCATTTAAAACAAGGGAAGAGTAGAAAGATTAAATAAGACTGTAACTGGCAAAGGCTTCAATTCAAAATGCACAGTGGGCATCAGAAGATGGATAGTAGAAAGGCATGCATCACTTCAATCTTGTAATGTTAACTTCGGCATTTGACATTTTTCTCAAAGTCAAGAATGGTGACTCATCCTTGGCACCAAACAGCTGCTCTGGAATATAACATCCCATTATCATTTTACAATTTCTAACTCTAACTCTGAGTTCCTTTAGTAATTATGACAGTCACAGCTCTCTCGCCAATTGCAGGGTGGGGATGGGGACATTAGATTACAAAGTAGGGCTGATCATTGCTAGGCAACCACTACTGGTCCATTTCCTAGTAATATATAATCAGCAGGAAGTCCTCCGAAGATTATCCAAAGTGGTTGAGCTCAGAGGTTTGACCTTGGCCACTCATGGTTGCAATGCCTGTTAGCAGCAATAAGTTGCAGACTAGTCCACAGGTCTGGGGAAAATATCACCGCTGAACAACTAAACCTAGCATTGGAGTCATTCAGGGGAGACCGGACAATCCTCACTCCCTTGTTTGGCGGGGAAGACATAAGTGACCATTTTCAACTGCATATATTTCAAGAGTTATAATGACTGCCACATTATTAATAGAAGAACAACCTAAATTTGATGACACTGGAGACCCTATAGTTTCTGCTAGGTGTTTTCTTTAGACGAATGTTGAAAAGCAGACCAGAGCAAAGGTATTTATGTGATTCCATGGCAACTTCAGGGTAAGCAATGGTAATCCCCCAGTTGAGCAACACCATAAGGGAGCCTTCACATCCTATTCAGAATTTGATGGGATTTTTTTAAAAAAAGTCATTTATCCAAACTGAGTAAAGAGGAATAAAAAAAAATAATAAAGCCCAAGATCTCCCCTGGACATTCCAACCACTGAATCACTGGGGAGGGCTCATAATGTATATGAATATATCCCCTTGCAGCCATTGTGCAGCTATAAAACAAAGAGAAAAACCTTCCCCTCCTTCTTGCAATCTGGAATATTCTCTTTGGTTTTTCATTCATCTTAGTTTGCTAAATTATACTGAAATATGACATTACCAGGATTGTGATCATAGAAGGTTAATTGTTGTATAGGCTTTGAATGGATAGGTCACACAATGAGGGCACTGCATTATGGCAATCCATCACCTAATGATTAAAGATGGAGCTGCAGACCACAGGCAGACTTAAATTGATTAAGATGAATTAATAAATTAAAAATAACCCTCAAGTAGTGCACTCGTGAGACTATCTTTAGTATACATGCCAAATCTCAGATGTATAGTTTTCACAGTGCTGGAGGCATTGGGAACAAGGATAGACATACACATTGACATAATTCTCTTTTATTATGATAAATCAAAGAAAATAGTAGAAATTCTCTGATTCTGTTAGGCTTGCTCAGCACAACAAAGCAAGACATAACAGTACATATAAAGACTAAATTGACAATGGAATACATTTATATAAGATGGAGTAACTTTTGTTAAAAATAGCACCGAGGCAAATAGTGAATATATTCCATGGACATCACCTTCCCTTTTCCAAAATTCCTTCCCTTTCATAATTTCACACTCATCTTTGTGAAAGAATGCAAAACTTTTCAAGGGAGAAAGGCAGAGGGATTGCAGCCTTATTGACAGAATAAACAGATACACCTTTTCTTTTCTTTCTCACTATCTCGTTGAACTGAATATATTTTGGAAAATACAGATGGAGTCACACATTTGGATGTCCACATCCTAGTGAATGTCACATATTCAGATGTGCATTTGGAGAGCAATACACTATGGCAGGAAGTGCACATTTGCAATAATCTGCAGCAAAACTTTTAATTGCAGATTATCTGCAAACTGGCCTGAACCTTCATAAAACACATATTTTCTTTTAACGTGATTCCTCACATTGAAGCAGGATGTGTAGCTCTGGGTGACTTTGCTGGCTGGCCAGTGCTGGAAGCTTCCTGGCTACTGACGGCACTGATGTCAGGATAGCAGCTGAGAGTCCTCCCCCGCTCAGTGCGCTGAAAATGGTGACACAATTGTTCCACCAGGCAAGAAAAACATCACCTGCAAAAGCAACATCCTCAAATATTTGCATTTGTCTCCCTCAATTGCCAAGCATCTTCTGTTTCTCAGAACATAAGATTTTCCTCATCCCTCTTTCATTTGGGCTTCATGTACATATGTATGCATGCCTATGTGTCTGTGTGATTCATTCACTGGAAGGTAAACACAGGCATAATTTGCATGTCTGATTTCTGAAGCATGCACCTCTGAGGAAATCCCATTGTAGCGGGAAAAAAGATGCATTGTATAGAATTCATATTCCCTTTAATATCTAGTTTATCCATTGGCATTTCATGTGACAGTGTAGGGCTACTGTTGACCTAACCACACTGGCGTGCTGGGTTCTGAGTTTGTGAAAGCAGCCATTTGGGCATTTCATCATAACTGCATACATGAAATAGGGAGAATAATATCAGGCTTAGGTCACCTGTGTTCTTTGCACTTCGAAATTATATGGTGACCTCTCTGAGCATTGGGTCAGTGCAAAATGTAATTGCCCTTTTGTCAGACTCTAGCTCATAGAAAGCAAACCATACCAAGTGTCAAGAATGTACTGTAATTGCTCGCTGATTGGTTTCTAAGAGCCTGTATTTCTTTAAGAAAGGATTAAGTCATATTAGACCTGGTTACACCCAAGACTGAACCTCTGTAATGGTCACTGAGTGAACTTTCAAACAATGGGCTATTACTGGGGATTTAAAGGCTTTCCAATCATTTCTTCCACCCTCAAGCATTTGGCACTCTTTAGTATATTGTTTCAAAAGACCATTTCCCCCTTCAGGCATCTTCGGGAAACGATTAATACCATGAGACGTGAAGTAATGCATGGAAGATCAGAACTACATCAAGCTGTTCACCAAAAGCAAATCCACCTCTTCTTATTGATCTGATTTCAATTACTGAAAGAGATGGTGTGCCCCATAGCAGGCAATAAACACTTCTGATCTTGACTCCTTGTGTGTGCATTTCTGACTTATTTTCTGACTGTGCTGGCATGTCAGTCAGCCAGAGGTGTGCGTTCAAAGGCATGTGCCACATGTGCTCTTTAGTAACTCAATTGCATTTACAGCACCAGTGGGATTTATTTCCCCTGCTATGGTATTTGGAGATATTTGATGTTCAAAACAGATGGGATGGCCTCTTTTGCACATTCTCCTTCTTTTGGGGAGGACCACCCAAGGAGATAATAATCCAAAATCTGCACCTTCTACTTAAGCCACTTTTCACCCAGTGCAGCTGCTATGAATAGTTTTGCAAAGATGAATAGAAAAGAGGTACCATCCTCTGCTCTGAGAAATGCAATAATCTGGGTTTAACTTGAGGGTTTGATTTCATGACAGGAAAAATCTTGAAATAGATAACATATTTAGACCACATTCCACCTTTTATTAAACCGAACCATGAAGCAATTAACATTCATATTAAAAAGAAAAACAATACCTCACATAAACAGGAGATACTGCAGGGGGTAGGGGTAATAATGATCAGGGCTGTAGCTGATTGGAAACATGGATTTTACTGTGTCTTCTCTACTGATGAAAGTATTTCCACAGAAACTTCTGTCTGCTATTGGAGGAAATCGTTCATCGGAATTTCATTAGAACTGAAGAGGGGAGGAGGTTAAAGCTCCCTTCCCTCCGATCTGCTGTGATCTTGGTAGTAAACATCTTGCCCGATGAGACTAAACTACCTTCAGTCTGTGGCATCAGATATCGTGGACAGAGTGCTTGACCACTGTCATGCCACCACCTCCTCCTTTGACCCTTGCCCAGCCTGGCTAATCAAAGCAGCCAGGCCTATAACATCTGAATGGGCTATGGCAATAATTAATGGATCTCTCCAGGAGGCCAAGGTTCCTCTTGCCCTCAAGGAGACACTCATTAGACCCATTAGGAAGAAACCAAGCTTGGCGGCAGACAATATTGGTAATTATAGGCCAATCACCACTGTTTCTTTCCATAGCAAGGTAGTTGAGAGGGTAGTGGCCGATCAGTTGCAGGCTCTTCTGGATGAAACCAATGCCCTGGATCCATTCCAGTCAGGCTTCCACACCACGGCATGGAAACAGCATTGATTGCTCTGTTTGTTGACCTACTGAGGGAGATTGACAGGGGCAAAATGTCCCTGCTGGTCCTCCTCGATATCTCAGCCGCCCTTGATACCATTGACCATGGTATCCTCCTAAGGAGGTTCTCTGATTTGGGAATTGGTGGACTGGTTCTTGGATGACCGTCCCCAGAGACGGGGTCATCAGGGGATGTGGGGCTTTGTGTCATCAGTACGCTGATGACACTCAGCTCTACATCTCCTTTTTTCCAACAATAGTGGATGCTGTTTCATCCCTTGAGTGCTGCCTGGAGGCTGTTCAGCAATGGATGCAGGAGAATGGACTGAGGCTGAATCCAAGAAAGACGGAGGTCCTTCGGGTGGGTGTCCCAGACATCAGTGGTTTGGGAAACTCCCCCTCTTTTTTTGGGGGGGTTGACTCTTACCATCAAGAGTGAGGTTCACAGTTTGTGTACATCTGGAACTGGCACTCACCATGGAGACCCAGGTGTTGTCAATGGTCCGTTCCGCACATTTCCTCCTTTGACGGATTGCCCAGCTGCATCCATATCTTGATGTTGGGGCACTCACCACTGTGGTCCATGTACTTGTAGTTTCAAGATTAGACTACTGTAACACACTCTGCATGGGGCTGCCTTTGAGACTGACGCAGAAACTTCAGATGGTGCAGAATGTGGCAGCCAGACTTCTTACTGGGGTGAAAAGATACCACCATATTTCCCCTACTCTGGTCACCTTGGATTGACTACCCATTTGTTTCTGTGTTGATTTCAAAGTTCTTACGATTACATATAAAGCCCTAAATGGTTTAGGACCTCAATATCTGGCAGAGTGCCTTCTCCCACGCAGTTCTGCCAGAATCACTTGTTCCAGCCAGGCTGGGCAGCTGAGGGGGCCTAATGCCAAGGGAGGTCCAGAAGGAAAGAACGAGGAGGAACCGGGCCTTCTTGGCAGTGGCCCCTTGCTTTTGGAACAACTTGCCAGTGGACATCCGCCTGGCTCCCTCTCAGGGTGTTTTCAGGAACAAACTTAAAAACCGGCTATTTGGGCAGGCTTTCCCTTCTGCCATATCTTAATTTTTTAATACTTTTGCAATCTTGGATTTATAATATATGCTTATTGGTTTTATTGTTTTTAAATTTGTAAATTGCCCAGAGTAGATTTTTGATCTAGATGGTGGGATAGAAATCTAATAAATAAATAAAATAAATAAATAACCAGAGAGAGTACACTATTAGCCTGTTTTAAAAGTTTGTGTCCATCCCGTGCTATGGCCATGGATGTTCAGTTTTCCAGGGTCTCTTTCCAGAGTCATTCCCAATGCTAAGATCCTTTTAAGTGGATGTTTTCAGAGTTGTAGCTGCATTACTTTGTACAAGCATTTCAACAAGAAACACAAAACATAATAAGCAAAGAAAAAAAGGAAGGCATTGTGGCACATTAAAAACTAATTGCTATATTTTAATATAAGCTTTCATGGAACATTGTCCACTTCTTCAGACTTATGAGTTAGAATACAGAGACTACATGGTAAAATCTTCATGCAAGGTTCTAACAGAGAGTGGTGTTGGGTTGTATTTCACACCTAGTAGTGGTTTATAAAATACCCAGTGTAGTGCAGTGGATAATGGACTAGGACTCTGGAGACCCAGGCTTCAAATCCCCACTTAGCCATGGAAACTGACTGGGGAAATGGAACAGGCAAAACTCCTCCTTAAATATCTTACTTACCTTGAAAGTCCTGTTAGGATTGCTATAAGTCAGATCTCACTTGACAGCACACAACAACTATGATTTATGACCCCTGTCTGGTATTCAGTTCTTTTGAATTTTGGTTGTGTAAGCATACTCTTTTTTTTTTTTTGCTTTTGTTTCGTTTTTCTGCTTAAAATGCCTTTAAGTGGATTTTTTTCTGGAGTGAAGCTGCCTGAAAGCAAAGCATCCACTGGACCTAAGCACAGGAAACCAATACAGAGCTATCCTATCTCTCTCACCCTTTCTTCAAACCTAAACAACTTTAGCCAGTTTTTACAATTTTGGCATTTAGAACTGCTTCCACATGGTTATATCAAGATAATAATCACAATATTTTGTTCCTGGAATGTAGGAATTAACAGAATCATGATGGCGTTAATCAAAACACTTAGCTTCCAGGAATGAACATTTCAGAAACCTGGATGCTCCACCTCTCCTTTGATTGCTTGTCAGATCAGTAATATGTCAGAGCACATAATCACTAAATGGTGAGAACATTGACTACACTGTTCAGCACAAGATTTAGGCCTTGGCACATTTTCAATATAGTGTTTCAAACCCTCTGTTCTATGTGAACTTATGCCAAAGCTTCCATCTGTGTTGCCACAGAGAGAAAAAAATGTGAGACTGGCTTAGACTTCTTGGAACCATTTTGTATATCTCTTGTGATTTGATCTTTGATAAAGTGCCTGCTGCAGATGTCAGCAAGGTCAAGCCGAAAAGGAGGAGGAAAAGAAATGTTTCGCGCGCTGGAGGGGCGTGGTAACGCCCTAGGAAGCGCAGTGGGGTTTGCTTCCGGCAGCACCGGAAGCGCAGACAACAGGGAAGGGGCCACGTGGGTGGTTACGTAGCCGGCGCTATTTAAGGAAGCGCCGGCTCGGAGGAAAGGGCTTTCGCTTCTGGCAATCGTTGGAGGAGCAGAGGCTGTGAAGAGCTGGTTTTTCCAAGGCTGAGTTTTGGGCAAGGGTGTTGTCTGGGCAGAGCGTGTGTGTGTGTGCGTGATTGGAGGGGCGAGTGAATTGTGCTGGTGTGGAGTGCGGAAGAGTGGACTGGGAGGGATCGAGTGGCGGCGGGGTGATCGGACCGCGCCTGCGGCGCCGAGAGGTGCCTTTTTCTCCTTCTCTCCTTTTGCTCTCTCCGTTTCACCCCCCCTCCTCTACCCGGGTCGCCTAGCTCTTCCCCCTATTTTCCCTGATCGGCCGCCGCGGGCTTGCAAAGAGCGGATTTGGGTCAGCGGTGGTTGGTCGGGGGTTGGCGGGGAAGGGTCCGGGAGGGGGGGGGACTTATAAAGGGGGCTATTCGCTTGGTGGGGGGTAGCGCTACTAGCGTGGCCCCAGTAAAGGTATTGGGAGAGGGTTTTTCCTTTCCCTGGGTGAGGCCCCCTTTGGGCTGCAAGTGGCTCGATTGCGGATTGAACGTGCCTGGCATATTAAAAAAAAAAAAAAGCAAGCAAGGGGGATAACAATACAGGGAAGGCCAGGCAGGGGAGCTGTGCGGGAGCAGCCGCCCTCCCCCATTGGAGTAAAAGTGGTTTGAGCCTCACGGGGGTGGGGATATTATTAGATTGGAGTGGTGGTCCGGTTGCTCAGTGGACAGCATAGGAGGACGAAGGACAACTGCTTTTGGGGTGGCGGCCATTTTGTGAAGCTGTGCTCGGCCGCATGGCCGGCCGGCGGCGGCCATTTTAGATTGGGTTTCATTTTCAAAAAAAAAAAATAATAATAATAAAATAAAATAAGTAAATAAAGAAATAATATATATATATATATATATATATATAATAATAAAATAATAAAAATAAATAAATAAATAAATAAATTAAAAAAAAAAAGAGGATAAATAAATAAATAAAGGAAGAAGGAATAATAATAATAAATAAATACACAAATAAATACAGGAAGGGGCGAGTTACAGATTGTAAAGTTTATAAAGGACTGGTAGGGTATTACGGCTAGCAGCAGCCAGGTGGCCGGCGGAATATTCCTTTTAGTTACCGGCCTGGGGAGATAATTATAAGAGGTAGTCAATAAGAATAAAACACAGGATGCCGCCCAAAAAAGGAAGCGGTAAGAGGAAAGGGAAGGAACCAGCGAGGCCACGGGGGGGGAAGCAGCAATCCCCCGTGCAATCATCCTCTGATGATGAATCCTGGGCTATGTTAAAGGAGTTGCATTATAAGGTGGCAAGTATGGAGGCAAAGAGATTTGATAAACGGGCTCCCAGTGGGGACGAGGTTACGCCTCGCCGGTCTGCCAGGGAATCAAAGGGAAAACGGAGGGCTGAATTGAAGGCTCTTACGTGTGAATTAACCAGGCGTTTTGATGTGATTGAGTCGGAGCAGGGCCAGGAGCTTGGAGTCCACGACGAAGACGAAGGCACATCAAAGGGAAGCATGGAGGACAAGGGGCGTAAGCGGAGACGTACAGGGGCGGCGAACAATGAAGAGGCGGGGGAAGGAACGTCCTACGGGTATGATCCATATGAGGACCCGGCTACATATACACCAGGGGCTGCTGACACTACAAGGAAGGATAGAAGGGGTGAGTATGATGGCACGCACAACACAGCAGCACAGGGGATATATTGGCCGTGGATGGAGGGTCAACAACAACCTGTGGGATCTCATAATGTAGGCATGTCTCCCATGTCATGGCCTGGGGGTTTTTGGCCACATGTGGCCCCGCAATGGTGGGGTTGGAGTATGCCTGGTATAACGCCAGATAAAACGGGGACGACAAAAACAGATAGGGAGTTATACACTGCTCAGCATCCTTCCGTTCCCAATACAGGCTATAACTCCGCCCCATATTTAGCTACGCCGTACACAGATTATAATTCGCCTCTGGGAGATCATTTGACGCCAGCTATTAAGGAGCGGATTTGGAAAGGCGATTATATTGACTTCTATGACCTCTTGAACAGGGAATATGAAGTGAAGGAATTGGACAAGGATGATGAAAAAATTAAAGAAAAACACAGGAGGAAGAGGCCAGATAGGAATTGGAATAATTGGGTGACTGGTTTCACCATTTATGCCGGGGTGTTGGTAAAGATGCAACCCTGGAAGGCATCGGCACTCTTTCAATACTATGATATCATGCGTAGAGCGAAGGCGGAATTTGAGGGCCAGGCGTGGTTGCGGTATGATGAGGCGTTCCGAATGAGGAGTGCTATCAGGCCGGAATTGCGCTGGGATGAGGTGCACCCGGGGCTTTGGCTACAACATATGTCGCCGGCTAAAACGAATCTGGGCGACAGATTTGATTGTGGGCACCTTAATATTAAGTTCCCAGGGAATACTGGTACCCGCTCAGGGGCGGGGCAGACGGTTCAACCCCGGCTGCCTTGTTATGAGTTCAACAATAGGGGGTCCTGCAACAAGTCCCCTTGTAGGTTTAAGCACGAATGTATTACTTGTGGGGGAAAACATCCAAGGTCCACTTGCTTCCGGGCAGCAGGACAGCGTCAGGGCAGGCAAGGTGGTTCCGGTAGGAAGCCAGAAGGGGGCGGTAGCGCTACTGGGAAGGGGTCCAACGCCAATCAAAATTGATAGGTTGGAAGAGGGCTTATTACACTATCCCAGGCAGGAGGATGCAGCATATTTGCGAGATGGTTTTAGATATGGATTTCGGATACCAGCATTGGGGGTTCGAAAGGCATTTTTTGCTAGGAACTTGAAGTCAGTCAAGGGAATGGAAGAAGTGGTTTTGAGGAAGATTAACAAGGAGGTGAGGGAAGGTAGGGTACTGGGGCCATATGATAGGCCACCATTGGTTGACCTAAGGGTTTCACCGTTAGGAATTGTGCCCAAGAAAAACCCAGGGGAATTTCGGTTGATACACCATCTATCTTATCCGGAGGGCGAGTCTGTAAATGATGCCATACCGGAAGAGCTGTGCTCAGTTAGATACACATCTTTTGATGAGGCGGTAAGAATGGTCAGATCTTGTGGTATCAACGCTGAGTTAGCCAAGGCCGATGTACAATCGGCCTTCCGGATTTTGCCAGTTCATCCGGATGATTTTAACTTACTGGGTTTTCAGTTTCAAGGCCATTATTATGTGGATAGGGCCCTCCCGATGGGGTGTTCCATCTCGTGTGCGGCCTTTGAAAGGTTCAGCACATTTGTGGAATGGTTGCTCCGACAGAAGATTGGGTGCGCATTGACGGCTCATTATCTGGATGATTTTTTGTTTTGTGGGCAGGCAAACACTGGTAGGTGTCTCAGGTTTCTGGCAGCCTTTCGGCAATTGGCAGCGGAGTTAGGGTTGCCATTGGCTGAGGAGAAAACGGAAGGGCCGTCAACGACCCTTACCTTCTTGGGTATTGAATTGGACACGACGCAGCAGGCTTCAAGACTGCCGCGGGAAAAATTGGTAAACATAAGGAAGCTGGTTGGTAGCTTTGGGGATAGAAAAAAGGTAACTTTGCGGGAGTTGCAACAATTGGTAGGACACTTGAATTTTGCCTGTAAGGTGGTAGCGCCAGGAAGGGCTTTTGTAAGGCGTTTTTCCAGTGCCATGTCAGGGTTGAAGAAACCGTTTCATAAAACACGGATAACACGGGGTATGAGAGAGGATTTGCGGATCTGGGAACAGTTTTTGAATCAATTTAATGGGGTTTCTTTTTGGAGATCGGAGATTAACCTTAGGGCAGACGTTCAAGTGAATTCCGATGCTGCTGGGACTTTAGGGTTTGGCATCTACTTTCAGGGAAGATGGTGCGCAGGGATGTGGCCGGATGAATGGCATCAACTAGGTATTACTAGGGATTTAACATTTTTGGAATTTTTTCCAATAGTTGGAGCATTATGGTTATGGGCTGATGAATGGGCCAATACGGTGGTGCGATTTTGGTGTGACAATCAGGCGGTGGTGCACATTATTAATAACTTAACATCACGCTCAGAGAGGGTTATGGAGTTGGTTCGAGCATTTACTTTGAAGGCGCTCCAATGTAATGTAGTGGTACATGCGCGTCACGTGCCGGGCATAGATAATAGGATAGCTGACGCCCTTTCACGCCAACAGATCCAGCGTTTCAGGGAACTGGCACCGGAAGCCAGGGATCTGCCAGAAGTGCTTCCGGCAGAGGTCTGGCAGATTGGCGTGAGGAAGCGTCGCGAGCAATAGATATGGCTTTGGCCCCGAGGACGGGTGTGAAATATAGAATGGTAGTGAAGGAGTTTTCAGAATTTCGGTTCAGGGCACGACTGGAACCAAGGTGGCCGGCACCGGTTGAACACATACAGCAATTCATTGTGGAATTGCATCAGAAAGGTTTGGCCCCTGGTACTATTCAGGGTAAGTTGGCAGCTTTAAAATTTTATGCGAAAGCGAATGGTTGGAAGGATTGGTCAGGTGAATTTAGAATTAGAAAAATGATTGAGGGATGGTCCCGGGAGAGGGGTCGGTCGAGGGATGACAGGACGCCTATATCGCCGGGGATATTACTGAGTTTAGTGGATTTATTGGGGGCGATATGCAACGATGGGTACGAAGCAGTGCTTTTTCGTACAGCATCTCTGGTAGCCTTTTTTGGGGCGCTGCGGATTAGTGAGCTGGTAGCCTTAAGTAAAACAGACAACTCTCGGGTGGCGTTACAGAGGACGGACGTAGGGATGCAAAAGGATCAGGTCGTATTTCGGATCAGGAGATCAAAAACTGATCAACATGGAAAAGGTGGACAGGTTAGGTTGGGTCGTTGTAGTATAGACAAATTGTGCCCAGTGCGGGCGGTAAGTCAATTTATTCGAGTCAGGGGGGATGCTGCTGGATATTTTTTCCAACATGCAGATAGCACACCACTGACAAAATATCAGTTTTGGAAAATAACTGATATGGCGCTGGAAAAAGCTGGGGTACAGGGCATGCGTTTTGGTACACATTCATTTAGAATAGGGGCCGCTTCGACGGCAGCGGCCATGGGTTACGATGCTGAAAGGATCAAGCAGTTGGGTCGTTGGTCATCGGGTTGTTATACTAAATATATCAGACAATTACCTAACATGTAGGTAGGTGTTGTTTTTGTCTTCCAGGAGGAGAGATGCCGGAGGCACGATGGAACGTTATGATGGTGGGACATAGCTTCATCTATTGGGCAGCTCGATACGCTGCTGCTTCCCGGTGGGGAAGTGATTTAGGACTGGGAGCCCAGGCCTCCATTACTTGGAGGGGCATGCGAGGCATGCGATGGATTCAATTTGGTCGGCTCACAGCATTTGGAAGCTCGCCTCCTGACATCTTGGTAGTTCACTTGGGGGGCAATGATTTGCCCCAGGTGTCTGGTAAAGCACTGATACTGGATATATTGAGGGATTTGGATAGGCTACATGCCTTATATCCCAGGATGAGGATCGTTTGGTCAACGATCATTCCACGCTTAGATTGGCGTGATGCCATTAATGTGGACAGGGTAAACAATGCCCGTCGTTTGGTTAATAAGGAAGTTTGCAGAAGGGTCTGCAACCGCGGCTTCGGTTCTGTGATTGGCCATCACAGGATCTTGACATCCAAACTGGAGTATTTCCGCGAAGATGGGGTCCACCTGTCAGAGGCAGGTTTGGACATTTTCCTGGATGATTTGAGAGGGGGCCTGCTGGAAGAATTTGGTTTTCTTGGTGGGCTCATGGGACATAGCCGATGCTAGTCCTCATGTGGTGGCGGGTAGTGCGGGAATAACTGGTCGTCACGGTGTTTCCCTTTTGGTAATATTTCTTAAATAACAGTGCGTCAATGCTGACAGTTCCTGCGGATCGTGCGATTACAGGGCTGAAGGCAACTGAGGCGCTGAAACACCTTCGGACCAAAAAGTCATTAAAGGAGATGGCTGGAGGTCCGGGTGTTTTTATTAAGCCTTACAGGTTCCACCGGTCGGTAGTACAGCTGGAACCTGGGGGCTGGGACTCGCCCATTGGCATATAAGGAATTATTTGGTGTTATTTCCCCGCACTACCGCAGGTCCCCTCAATATGGATTTGGTTATTTGGTTTAAGGAAATTTAATTTGGCTAATAAAGTGTGGCCCAAGTTTAATACCAAATGTATGTTGTCTGCGTCTTCATTTCGGTGCTTGGGGAAGCAATAAAGAAATGTTACACTTGGAAAGGAACAGCAGATATATAAAATCATGCCTGAATGGTAGCCTTGAAAGCTCATATTATGAAAGGTTTAGAAATGCCATGTCCGCCCTTCTGGTCTTGCTATTTCCCTGAAAACAGCTTGGGTCCTCATATTACTAACATTTTATGATATCCTCTTTATAACAATAATAAAAAGTAATGTTCTCAGTGTGGGTGGAATCCAGCACAAACCTCTTCTCTTTTATGCATCCTATAAATCTGCATGTTGCTTCCTCTGTCACAGGACTAACAAGTGACAGTTGCCTTGGGAAAACTGTTTTGTTCTTTATATTCTTCAAGACTCAGGCAGTCAGAGTCAGGCCGAAGGTTTATACCAGCTAGCTACCAAGTATCATTAGAGAATTTGGGGGCTATGGATATTCAGACGTAGTTGCTTCTTTCTGTGCAATACTAACAAGAGATAGCTTGAGCATTGCTAGTATTATCTACTAAAGATCCTCTGTCAGTGCCACCTCCCAGTGCTGTTGCTGCCCCTTTGCCTCCATTGCAGTTGGAGCTATACATTCTCATCTGCTAATGTAACCATTAATTCCTGAACAGGGTTGATGCATCTTCATTTGGTGTCTCAGCTTTGACTTTTCCACCCTGGCTGGGTGTTAGGAGTCTACACTGGTTAAGGAGTCTAGCTTCATGAAGATGTTACTTTCAGCTTCCCTGATGTACTCAACTCCCCTCACCACAGTAAGGTGTGTGTCCAAGAGGGGAAGTGTGTTGATTCAATAAAGCAAGCCATGACCTTGCATTTGTAAGATTTGAGCAGTGTGGCTAGTGACATGACTTGTCATAGGTTGTAATTTCATAGTCACCATAAGTTAGATATGATTTGATGGCACATAACAATATAACAATGGCATCAAGGCAAGCTCTATACGAGGGCTGCTGCAAGAAGCAACCTGCTGTTTTAGGGCATAGCTTCATGTGTCAGGTGGCCTGTTTAGCACCCCTTGAACTGATCTGCTGTCCTCAGATGAAGTGGAGGACACTGGCTGTTTGCCAGCACTGATGAAAAATTCTTCAAAGTAGAGGTGGGACTGGAGACATTAAAAATGCTGACTACATTTTTGATTTTCCTTGCTTTAGGCTGTCATGACTCATGGAGGCACCTCAATTAGGAATTTTCCAGCCCTACAAAACTCCTGGCTCCTGTCAAGAAAAAAGGCAAAGGGGTCTCCTTTTTGTTTTATGGCCTCTGTAATTTGTTCAGACAGTTTCTGGGGAAAAAAACAGTGTCTTTTCCCTTTCATAAGTGCAGTACGCAAGAACAGACTGATGAGTTGAGTGTTCAAAAAGGAAGAAAGATGCAGACAAGCCCTCCAATGTTTCTAATACTTAAATGTCTATGCAAGAAAACAATGCTTTCATCGTACTTTGTAACTGTGCATTATTTGCACACCTTTGCTTACTTTGCACAGAAAAGAGGGTTCCCTTCCTTTCTCTTGTTGCTACTCTTCTCACAGGCCAAGGGGAGAATCCTAATCCTCCTCCTCTTAGAACTGCAGTGCTGGAGGGGACTCCACAGATCATCGAGTCTAGCACCTGTCAAGGAGGCACAGTGGGGAATTGAACTTCCAGCCTCTGGCTCAGCAGCCAGATACCTAAACCACTAAGCTATCAAAAACAAGGACTTGGACCATTTCACCTTTTGCCTCAGGTGGCCAAAATCTATCAGGCTCGCCCTAGTAGCAACAAAGACCTTGTTGATCATTCCTATGTTTCTGTGTCTCCACTAAAAAGGATATACTTACTGTAATGTCATTACTCTCCTCAGATTACTTTCTAAAAGGCCAAGCCATGAAAGAACAAGGAGTCAGAGGGCAAATTCAAAAGCTGCATTTGTTGTAAGGGAGACTGAAGACCAGCATGGATCTGTGAAAAGGGACATTATTGCCCATCCACCTGCTTTGATAACAGTATTGCTGGCTTTACAACAGACTAAAAGTGCTGTTGCCTAAAAAAGGTGTTCTACTTACTCTGCACCTAAACACGGAGTGCAAAAGACACACATGCTTGCCATATGCAGTCCTGCCTGTAGTGAGATTGGAAGATATGTACTAATTAGTTACTTCAATGCTAATATTTTGATTTACCTAATAAAAGCTGGCTCTAGTTTGACTTGATAATATGCCTTTCACTTTGTTATATCCTGGACTATGAATACATAATGCACCTGGTTGAATACCCTGTTTGGAACAGATTTGAGATAACATTAGCCAGTTCTTTGAAATGCTGTGTTTTAGATCAGTGGTTCTTAACCTTGGGCTACTCAGGTGTTTTTGAACTGCAACTCCCAGAAATCCCAGCCAGCACAGCTGGTGGTGAAGGCTTCTGGGAGTTGCAGTCCAAAAACACCTGAATAACCCAAGGTTAAGAACCATTTAGATCATCTTCACCTTCTTCGTCAAAAATTGCAGGTAACACAGAATCCACTCTTTTCTTTCTGTGTCATTCTATACTCCTCATTATGTTTCTCTAAATCCTTCAACATTTCCTTCCCATTCTTGTTACCCATCTGGCTGCAAGATTTTATAGAAGATGTGGAAAATTCTACATAGAAATTAGTGCAGACATTTTTCATGTTTTTTTCCTAGTCTGCACATTTATTTATTTGCATCTTTCCCTACTGAGTAAAACATAGCATTTTTTGAAAAGTATGTGTTTGGAACTCTTCAGATTTTAAAATGCATGTCTTGCTCTGTGCTTTTTCTAAAGCACCCTCTAAACTTCACAAATATGTAGCTTCTCAAGTTAAAGTTCTTTTCTTTTCACAAAGTCCTGGGAGATACAAAAATATGACTTCTATATAGATTGTCAGATTCAACCATTTCCCCCCCATTCCTACTATATGCTACCATTGTCCCCATGTTTTAGCAGCCTTCCCTGGTTCTCTCTGGCCAGCCAGGAAGGGATGCTCCTTTCTAACCAGCATAAATAAAGTGGTCTGAAAATCACGTGGTTCAGCTTTAGATTGGATGGAGGTCTCTGGAAGTGATGTCCACACAGGGTGGCTTTCATCCATGCCTTTCCAGTTTTGCTCCAATTAGACATTTCTTCCATTTACTTAGGATGTAATGGAGCTCTGTTTTCATACTGGCACTGAGTGGGAAAACACACACCATGATGGCCAACAAGACAGAGCTTAATGTTAGAGATTCCATGTTGCTACTACTGTCCTTTTCTTACCAGCACAATCCATGTTTATACTATCAAGCCACGTTGGAAAGCACCTTTCTTCCTTGGAAATGTAGGTTACTGTGAGCACAACAGAGGCAGTTCACACAATGTGGCCTATGTTTCTGCCATCACATTCCCCTTGCATGGATTGGCCAGGGTTGATTTTTACTTGATTTCTTACAGAACCCCTGTAAAAAAAATCAGTTTTCAAAGCTGTTTCCACTGGCAGCTATGTTGGAATCATCCCACAAATCCAATATAGTAAATGAAGTCCATTCTAGCAGAACTTCATCTAATTTAACTATGACACTTGAAAACAATGTCTGGCCACTACAAAACATTCATTACATTAACTCTCAAATAAATAGCTTATCCTTCCAATTTTATATAACCCATTTCACTGCCATCCATACATTAAAATAAGGTTTACTTGAATTGTGAAATCAATTGCTTGTTTTTCTGTTTTGTTATTGTGAGATGGAATAAACTAAAGGCTTCAGCTAATGAATATTTTACAATGCTGGGTTTAAACAAAACATTTTGAGCAGATTTTCAAGCATGCTGTTGATCAATCTCTCTGTTTATGATGAGTGAAATTGTTATGGATATCAAGAGTCAAGGAATAAACTAAAGACAGCCATTTTTCAGACAACGTAATCCAACGGTCTCAAGTAAAGGTTAGCTTTTATTATAAAAAGAGGCCCATATTACCAGTGTAAAAAGAAAGTCTCTAGTTTTCTTACATTCATAAAAGAGTGGTGAATGTAATTTGTCTTGGCGAATTTTAATATGTACTCATGTTTATTTGTTCATTTCATTTTCTCCCAAAGGAGGGACTGAAGGTGGCTTGCAAAACAATTAAATTATGTTTTAAACCCCACAAATATGTAAGTTATATTATTAATATGCAATTAAATATTAAAATAATATAGAAATGGAATAAATGACAAAATACTGTACTGTATAAATAATATACAGCATAATATTATAATATTAAAATACCACTAACTTAGAACAGTAAAAACCTTTTAAAACCACTCTTCTCAACATGCACCATCCATCATTTAAAGCTTCTTTCTCTGCAGACCATTTACCTTCCTTCCAAATATGCCAGGATATGAAACTAAGGTTAAAAGCTGTCTTTTTAACACTTGCTTTTTTAAAAAATATATCATTAATTGTAATTCCTGGTTTGGGATTGTAGTTGTGACACCCTGGCTTGTCCATTCACACAAATGAAGAATAAAAGCGGGAGCAAAGGAGCTTTATGAATTATGTGACCTGGAGATGGGGATGACTCACCATTTTGGCAAGTCATCCAACTTTGTGAGTTGTCAAAAGCTGATGATTCACAAAGCATGAAGTTGCCCCCATGAAGTGATGTATAATGAATTAGTCGATTTGTGTGTGGGGGGGGGGTTATTTTAAAAAACCCACAAAAACACTCAGCTGCCACTGCCACCCCCCACCGCCGCACCACCATTGCTCCCCACAGCCCTGCCAACACCCCTGTACCGTAATCGCTGCTGCCACTGCTGAGGTCTCAATCAGGCCTCTGCAGCCACAGTGTGTAAAAAGGGAAACTGGCTGCCCTTTGCAAAGATGGTGGCTATGGCTTCATTTAGGGTAGGGAAGCTGCAACTGCCATCTTTGCAAAGGGTAACCTGGATTCCCTTAAAGTGGGACTTAAAATTTGATGAATACAGATTGACAAATATTTAATGAATTGGTTATTTTCATTGGAAAAAAAAATACATTTTTATATTCTTCCGCATCTCAAATCCCAGCTTATAACACTAAACTGGCTGTTCAAACATAGCCAATATGCAACATTTAAATTTAAATTTAATTTCCCAGGCTAATTTGCTTCTACTTTTCTTTCTTAGAATGTACATTTCTGTCATAGAACTGATGAGATACTATTATACTTTCTTCAATCAATGCATGTACTAGTTGTGTACACATTTCTGATTGGGGACTGTAACCTCCAGAATTCCCAAAGGCAGCACCTCCCAGACTTGCTAATGCTGACAAACAGGCTGGGTGTGCAATATGCCTCCTTGGGATTATTTTTTATAAGCTCTCAACATTTATTTGGGGATTGATTGATTGATTGATTGATTGATTGATTGATTGATTGATTGATTGATTGATTGATTGATTGATGCTCTTTGACCCTTTTCTTTCCTTTCCCCCATGACTTGATGCCATCCTTCTCTTCTTTAAAGGAGGGAAGGGAAGACAAGGAATCTTCCCATATTATAGTCATATTGGTTTGCGTTTTTTGCTTTTAACGTGCTTGCTTGTTTTTGTAGGTTTTGGAAGATGAAATTGTGCATGGATTTTATTTTGCTATTTCCCCTGTGTATGTGTGTGCACACTCACACACACTATCTTTGTTTGACTGATTTTTAAAAAATGAAATGTTATTTATTTAATTCACTGTGAATTATTCCTGTTAAAGGTGTATATTTTGGTAGAGTATTTTTGGGACTGTTTTGTTTCATGGTGATGGAATTTGGTTGCAATGATGTGTACTGTACTTTTGGAGTATATTGTGTTTTTTGCTGTTGTTGTTTTTTTTAGCCGTGTAACTACCATTATGTGTATCTCTATTTGCTATTAATTTCCCAGTATAAGTTTTTTTTTAAAGTTTCCTATGCCAATAAAGGTTACCGAATTGAACTGAGTATATTGTTTTTCTGTTATCATGCCTCTGCCTTTTAGGAGCAGTTTTTACAGGCTTTTAAAGACTTTTTTAGGCTAGCATCAGAAAACATGAATAGATGTATGTATGGAATGACTCAGAAGACAGTTCCTTTTTGTGAAGAAGAAAAAAAGGATCAGTCATGAAAAACAAAAATAAAACAGTCCCTCCAGGAGCCTGAAATTAAATGAAATCACGTGTTTTTCTCATGAACATCCCTGCTGTTCATATACTGAGGCAAATGTATACAATATTTATCAGAATGAATGCAAGCTAATTTCTTTTCTAGAAACGAAGAAAGAGACTCACTTCATTTCATGTGAAAAATAATGATACTTGATATCTCTCCAACATAATGAAAAACAAGTGCATAGGGGGCTAAAATGGCAGGGGCCTCATTGTGATACATTTATTCTGTCCTCCAGAGGATTGATAAGGTATGCGTGCTCTCTCTTGAGTTAAAAAAAAAGTTAAGTTGTACACATGTCCTGAAGAAGGAAAGGTTGTGTTGCCAGACTCTCTCTGATATGGATACTTCTGCAGCAGATTGGATGAATAAATTTCCATGCTCATTATCAGGTCTAATACAATAATTCTTGAGTTTCATGTTTGTAGCACATTTGTAAATGAAAGCATTTTTAAAAGGAACGTCCTAAAAAAATAAGAGGAAAGTTAGAAAGAACAGGGTGTTTTCAGAGCTGAAGGAATTTTTAATAAGAAAAGAGGATTTCTCAAGGTCAGCAGTACAGCTGTGTGGCTATTGAGTAATTACAATTACTATGTATTCAATTCCCACAGAAATCACTAGTACTGAATAGGCAACCAAGGACATCACACTCTTCTAGCAGCAATTATTCTAAGTTCCTAAGAAGAACTTTTGTTAGAATTCAGAGGCAGGATGCTACTTAAATTCCCTCAACTTCAATTATTTGTCTCATTGATGTACTCGACTACTTTGTTCCATACTATGAAAAACAAGATAAGGCTCCTGGCAGTTCTATTTTTATTAGTATGAATTATTTATCACAGGAAAAATGAAAAAATAAAAAAACCCAGGAACACCAAAGTTGAAGAAAATGGAACTGATACTAAAGCAGTATACTCTTGACTCTCTGCAGCCATAGGCCCTTGACGTCAGGAAGGCAATAGTGTTTTAAGAATGTGCCTCATTATTCCATACATTACATCAATTGTAGTTCTACACCAGTGGTTTCCAATCCCAAGTATTCTTGAGCTGCAATTCTCACAAGCCAGCTGTGCTGGCCACGGTTTCTGGGAGTTGCAGTCCAAGAACACCTGGGTTACCCAAGGTTGGAAACCTCTGTTCTAAATAAATAAATAAATAAATAAATAAATAAATAAATAAATAAATAAATAAATAAATAAATAAATTTGTGTGTGTGTGTGTGTGTGTGTGTGTGTGTGTGTGTGTGTGAGAGAGAGAGAGAGAGAGAGAGAGAGAGTATGTGTTCAAGCTGATTCTTTTTTAGGGTAGTCTTAGCAGGGTTTTGAGATATGAGATATTTCAGGAGTGGTTTTACCTGCATCAACACACACACCCAGTGAGTGTTCATGATCAAGCAAGAATTTGTACTGAGTCTCCTGAATCCTAATCCAACTCCCCATCCAGTGTCCAACACTGTGGCACCTTAATAACTAAGAAGGCTTATCAGCCACAACATTTTCTGGTCCATCTTTAAGGTGCCACAAGACTCTCTATTGTAGCGAGCACATGTAAATATGGAACAGAATCTGCCACCAAGATGTTGCCCCTGATCTCTGTGTTTGGACATTCATTCTGTGCACCGTTAACATTGGCAAACATCTATAGAACACTTTTTCTACAGCAAAAATAAAAACAAAAGAGTTGTGGCACTTTAAAGGTTATTGTGAGTTTTCATGAATCATAATTCACTTCCTCAGACATATCAATGTCCCTGTGGAAGTAGATTGCAATCTACAATAGTTTATTGGCAAGTCTTTTAGGTGATGCAGCTCCTTTGTTTTTTATAAATTTAATATGAATACACACATGCACGCTGATACTCATAGATAAAGACAAATTACAGTTTTAAAAAAACAAAGGAACAAGAACAAGAAAAATAACAGTTTTGAAACCATGTCCTTCATGCACCACTTGTACCAAGGTCCCTGCGGTTTAAATTAAATAGTTCATGTATCCCTAGTTTCATATTAACGCATAACAAGAGGGATCTGGAATACAATCCTGTGGTATATTCCCATTTCAGAGGGCTATTATTTAAAGAGTACAATAGCAACCATTCAATATTTATACACATTTACTGTCAGATCCACTTTGGGCCTTCCTGGATTTCAGGTATTAAGCATTACGTTCCTGTATATTCTATCCCATCCCTCTCCTATTTCCCTCTCTAAACGCCAAATGCTGGGAAATTAAAAAACAAAAACAAAAACACTTCCCCTTGCACATTTGTTGAAAAACAGCCCTGACAATTGCTTTGTGTTTGGATGAGAAGTGGTTAACTGATGGGGGCAGGGGGGAAGAGTCAGCTTCTGGGATTTTCCCTTGCATGGTGCCACTTTGTAAATGGACTATCTAGACTGCTGCCATTGGTGTTGTTAAAATTCAGGCTGCTCTTTGCTAGGTGAAGCTTGGCATCCTTTTTCCTGCTTCAAATGCAGGCATGATATTGTGCAGTAATATCAAGCCATTTCCTGGCATTTTGAATTCTGGATACAAAAGCACAATATCCCATATTCATAAACATGAGCGGTTTATAAAAAAAAGAATTGAATCTAAAAACCTGAACCTCATATCTGAGAATATGTCCTGTAAAGGGAAATAACTTGGCTGGCTGAATATGTGACTCAAACTCATAATTTTTACTGACAGAACACAGGCCATAAGAGAGTGAAAATATCTTTCAGTTTTTCACTATTTCCAGAGGTTTACTAGCAAATGAAACAATATGGAAAACTGAGTCCCTGCTTCTGAATGTAAGCAGCAAGAGGGAATTTGCTCAAATATGCCATAAAGTAAATGATTAAATTAATTACATCAGTTGTTTTCAAATATCAAAAGCAAAAAATAATATTTTCCAGAGTGTTTTCCCATCTCAAAAACTGAATATTGCTTTGCTTTACAATTTTTCACTTTTTAGGAAATATTTTTGGAAAGCAGATACTCATCCTGAGAACCTTCCCAGTGCTGCACTTACTCTGTTCACACACAGTACAAAGTATGTGCCATGTTTCTTTGTAAGATCTCGCATTCTGTTGAAGGACATGTCTCAGCAGTACAGGTTATCTGGTTTCATTGATAGGCAAAGTAAGAATATTAATATGTCCTCCCTTCCAAAAGATATATGACTGTAACATTTCAGTATTCCTTGCCATTGAATTTTCCACCACATTAAACAGAAGGAAACACCTACAAAGTTCTGGCCTGAGATCTGTACTCAATGGGAATCTGAAAAGGACAACGACCTATTCAGGACACATGAAAAAAATGGTCCTTTTCATGAATAAAAGCCACATTTATAAAGGTTCTAGGTAGAGATGGGGATATTCATATTTGTATACGAATACAAATATCCCCAACACAGTTGGACCTAACAAGGGTATGGTTCCTGGGACCAGCCCATCCACTCATGCATCTCGCTATGGTGCCAGTCCCACTCATCTTTCCAATGGCACCTGGAGCTCCACTCTCTTCCTGCTTGGCTGGCCACCCAGCAGCTGTGCGAGAAGACTTATCTTCCCGCCAGCCGAACTGGAAGAAACTGGAGCTCTGGGCCATTGACAAGATGAGTGGAACCAGGATCATGGCAGGATGCATAAGTGGACGGTCTGGTCCCAGGGACCAGACGTTCATTAGATCCAGCTATGTCAGTGATATTCATATACGAATACAAATATCCCCATATCTAGTTTCAGGTGTTAAATAGGACAGCCTTTTTGCTTCCAGAGATAGTTCAAGCTTGATTTGATCTGGGGTTTGCTTGTTCATCATTCAGGCAGTCCAGTTATCCAGGGTGAAGCTTGATAGCATAAAAAAGCAAGAGAGTATCTGTTCACTTCTGTTTTGTGCATTGCGAAAGACCCTGTTCTGGTGTTCATGTGAACACACTAGAACTAAAAATGTGCAGGGGTGAAGATGTCTTCCAAGAGTCTTCCAATTATCAGTATGTCCGGGCTCTTCTTCAGACATCTGTGTGTTCAGTGCATATGTACAAAGAGGGTTGGTTTGTTCAGCTGATGTCACCTTGTGTCCAGGAGACTGGGTAAGACACAGTTCCATAGAAGTCACTGAATGCCTTCAACACAGAAATGTGCATATGATTTCCTCAACTTCTCATACTAAATATGTTTAATTGTATATGAAAATGAGAATAGGAGCATTTTGTTTAGGCTTAGAATCTGCACTTCTATAGCCCAGCTGTTGGTGATCACAGAACAAAGGAAGGCTAATTGCCTCAGAGAAAGAACAAAGGAGCTGACTGCCAATGTCCGAACCAGTGGAGCCTATAGGCAATCCCCTGAGAGTTTTTTATTTACTTAACGCAATCCACCTGGAGTAGAATTGGCAAGCCACTCCAGTATCTTTGCCAAGAATACCCCATGAACAGAAACAAAAGGCTAAAAGATATGACGCTGGAAGATGGGCTCCTCAGAAGGCATCCAACATGCTACTGAGGAAGAGTGGAGGACAAGTAGCTCCAGAGCTAATGAAGTGGTTTGGCCAAAGCCAAATGATGCTCAGCTATGGACATACCTGGAAGTGAAAGGAAAGTCCGATGGTGCAAATAAAAATACTGCATAGGAACCTGGAATGTAAGATCTATGAACCTTGGTAAGCTGGATGTGTTCAAACAGGAGATGGCAGACATAGTTCACTGATGACATCATGGGCATCAGTGAACTAAAATGGACGGGAATGGGCGGATTCAATTCAGACGATTACCATATCTACTTTTGTGGGCAAGAATCCCGTAGAAGAAATGGAGTTAGCCCTCATAGTCAACAAAAGAGTGGGGAAAGCTGTAATGGGATATAATCTCAAAAATGATAGAATGATGTCAATATGAATCCAAGGCAGACCTTTCAACATCACAATAATCCAGGTTTATGCACCAACCACCAATGCTGAGGAGACTGAAATTCACCAATTTTATGAAGACTTACAACAACTTCTAGAACTGTTGCCAAAGAAATATGTTCTTCTCATTATAGGGGATTGAAATGGTAAAGTAGGGAGTCAAGAGATAAAAGGAACAATAGGAAAGTTTGGCCTTGGAGTTCAAAACAAAGCAGGGCAAAAGAAAATCTAAACCAAATCCCTTATGAATACACAGTGGAAGTGAAGAACAGATTTAAGGAACTAGATGTGGTGGACAGAGTGCCTGAAGAACTTTGGATAGAGGTTCGAAACATTGTACAGGAGGCAGCAACAAGAACCATTCCAAAAAAAAGAGAAAATGCAAGAAAGCAAAGTGGCTGTCCAACGAGGCCTTAGAAATAGCAAAGAGAAGGGAAACAAAATACAAGGGAGATAGGGAAAGTTACAGAAAATGGAACGCAGACTTCCAAAGAATAGCAAGGAGAGACAAGAGGGCCTTCTTAAATGAACAGTTCAAAGAAATAGAGGAAAATAATAGAAAAGGGAAAACCAGAGATCTGTTCAAGAAAATGAGAGATATTAAAGGAACATTTTGTGCAAAGATGGACATGATAAAGGACAAAAATGGGAGGGACCTAAGAGAAGCAGAAGACATCAAGAAGAGGTGGCAAGAATACACAGAGGAATTATACCAGAAAGATTTGGATGTCCCAGACAACCCAGATAGTGTGGCTGCTGACCTTGAGCCAGACATCCTGGGGAGTGAAGTCAGGTGGGCCTTAGAAAGAATGGCTAACAACAAGGCCAGTGGAGGTGATGGCATTCCAGTTGAACTATTTAAAATCTTAAAAGATGATGCTGTTAAGGTGCTACATTAAATATGCCAGCAAGTTTGGAAAACTCAACAGTGGCCAGAGGACTGGAAAAGATCAGTCTAGATCCCAATCCCAAAGAAGGGGAGTGCCAAAGAGTGCTCCAACTACCATACAATTGCACTCATTTCACACGCTAGCAAGGTTATGCTCAAAATCCTACAAGGTAGCCTTCAGCAGGATGTGGACTGAGAACTCACAGAAGTGCAAGCTGGATTTCAAAGGGGCAGAGGAACTAGAGACTAAATTGCTAACATGCTCTTGATTATGGAGAAAGCCAGAGAGTTCCAGAAAAACAACTACTTCTGCTTCATTGACTATGCAGAAGCCTTTGACTGTGTGGACCACAGCAAACTATGGCAAGTCATATTCAGCTGTGAGATAACGGCTGCTAGAAAAGTTTTAGGAGTCTCCAGGATATGCTGCTGCACTCAGTGTCTTTAACATCCTCCAGGTAACTTTGTGTTGAATGCCTTCAGGTCAGCCCGGGTGCTTCTGGCAATGTGCAGTCATCTGGTCCTGCTCCAGAGACATCGCTGGGTTGAATTCCAGAATGGGGTCCTGCAGGTTGCAATGCCAAATCATTCTTTCCACGATATGGCCTCACACACTGAGCCAGGATCCACAAAGTACTTGTGGGAGTAAGCACAGCAGCATAGCCATGACCCCATGTTAGTAGAGGACCTGGACCCCCCCCCCCCCACTGAGGGTCAGGAGGTTGCTTATAAGTCACCAGCCGCCATTCCATGGGGATTTCTTTACAAAAGTGTTTCTCTACTGGTGACAACTTATGCTGACCTGTAGATACAGTTAAATGATTTAATATGAACAATGCTATTGATACTACATCTGGAATATCTTGGGGCTTGATCCTTCTGTTTTTGTTTGTTTTGAAAGGAGAAATTTAAAAGAGCAGTGTGCCTTTTCTACAATAGACTGTTCTGTGCAGTTATAAGGAATACCATGGGAAAGTCGAACGTCCCATTCATTCCAAAAAGTGCCAAAGGCGTGAGAGGTATAGGCAGGGCCATTGTTTGTTTTTAAAGCTTGAGGCCGGCCCATAACTGCAAATGTTCATAAACAATGCTGTATAACATGGCGAGAAGTCTCACCATGAAGAGGTGTAGCCCAGATGTATCCTGAATAAGTATCAATAATTAGATGAATATAAGAAATAGAAGCAAGGGTAGGAAGATGGTAAAGGTAATGGTTCCCCTTGACATTTTTAGTCAGTCGTGTTCGATTCTAGGGGGCGGTGCTCATCCCCATTTCCAAGCCATAGAGCCAGCGTTTGTCCAAAGACAGTTTCCGTTGTCACGTGGCCAGCACAAATTAGATCGGGAACGCTGTTTACCTTCCCACCGAGATGGTACCTATTTATCTCCTCGCATTTACATGCTTTTGAACTGCTAGGTTGGCGAGGAGCTGGGACAAAGCGACGGGAGCTCACTCTGCTGGTCTTCTGACCCTGCAGCACACAAAGGCTTCTGCGGTTTAGCCCGCAGCGCCACCACGTCCCGCATAGGAACATGAGTGGCATCCATTTGCCAAAGCTGATTGGCATCTGTTCCTCACATCAAAAGGAAAGGAAATGAGAGACATAGAACAGAAAGAGCAGGAGGAGATGATGTCTCAAGCTTGAGAAAGTGGAATAGAAAATTGCTTATGGAGTTGTTTAACACTCTGATAAAAAAGGAATGGCTGTCAATAGGAATGGAAAAGAGGGGACACAAGGAACGAAGAGCAGAGTCTGCACAATGATTTCCCTCTGAGATAGCATCTTGAAATCCAGTATGAGATTGGATGTGAACTGCAAAAAAAGGTTGTGATGTGGTAGCAAGGAGGTTTTTTAAAGTCAAAAACAGGGAAAGTAAGGAAAAGTTCAGAGCAGGAGAAAGATAGGCATGTGACAGATGAGTGACAAGGTTAAATACATATTGAGTGTCTACAATGGGATTTAAAGGTTGATCTTGAAACATTTGAAAGGCAAAGATGACAGCAGCCAGTTCTGCACAATGGGCAGAGGTCTGAATAGAAGTAAAACAGGTTTTCCAGGTTCCAGGAGGTTGCTGAAAGGTAATCACGCCTCTAGCAGGTGCACCATCGGTAAAAACAGTTAGTGCATCAGGGAGAGGAGTAGCAGAGAAAGGAGAGGAAAAGCGAAGGGGTACTTGCTGAATGAACGTTAAGTGAGGGTCTTTAGGTGCATTTGATTACAAGGTATGTAATAGCATTTCGAATAGAGTAAACATTTTGGGGAGGAGTGTTAGATAAATAAAGCCATTCTGCTGTAGCAGTGGCTTTGTCAGACTTTGGGCTACACAACAAGCCAGCAGGCAGTTGGGGAGTGTTCAAGATAACCAGTTGCAAGGGACCAAAAGAAGGAATGCAGTCGACTATGGTACATCGCAAGGCTGCATTAATTTGATGTATGGCATGTTTCATAGCCTTGGTGATGGGTATGTAGTCAGCAGGAGACTGATGTCCCTGGAGTGCATTAAACAAAGGTTGCAATTCATGAGTAGGAAGGCACAAAAATGGACGAGCCCAATTTAAGTGCCAGATGAACTGTTGCAACTGCACTAATGTAAATTGAGATGGAGTTTTTAGTTCTGGTAAGGAGAAGATGTAGCTTGCAACAGTTTGTGCCCTAGATAAAGAAACAGAGGTGTGGTTTGTATCTTTTCTGGAGCTTTTTTTTCTCTCTCAGCAGTTAGCTAGAGAATATTCACTGAGTTCCCCCACTTGACCCAGGGCTGGAGGTCCACTCGACATGGAGTTTCCCAGTGTTGGAACAGACCAGCATTGATTGGCCCAGTGATAACCTTTCTGACACCGGGGGTATTTTTAGAAGGGTGTTTATTATTTGGGGGGGTGTTGATCTACATTCCCATCTGAAGTGCCCTTCCTTGCCACAGGAAAAACATTTACAATCTCAGGTGGGATTCAAGGACGTACCATGGACTGTGGCCAAAAGCTGTGTCCCTTTGAGTTTCTGTCCCAATATTCTGACATAATTTGAGCATGTCAGCAATGTCAGTCTCTGGTTTATTGTAAAAGGGCTGTTTTAAAATCCATGTTAGCATTTTCAAATGGCAGTTGTTTCATCAAAATACCAGCAGCCTCAGTATTCTCCACCTGCCATTCAATCGCTCTTTGCAATTTGTTAATGAAAGACATATAGTCCTCTGTAGGACCCTGACGAAAATTGGCAAAAGACCCTAAAGGGGTCTGGGATTTTTATTCAGGCTGCCCTAACAATGTCAGCCACTTGTGCCAGTCCCCTGTTAGGAATGGTAATCTGCTGTGCTATGGTGACAAAAAGTCCTTCTCCAGTTAGCATATCTGCAGACACAGTAATATTGTTTTGTAAATTATCCATGGCCACAATGGCAGCAGCATCTTTCCATTCCTGCCGAAAAAGCAGAAATTGCCCAGGGGAAAGCAAAGCCTTAACCAAGATTTTCCAATCAGCTGGAATGAGATTTCCATTTTCTCATAACACATCATCCAACCTGAGAGTGAAACTGCTATGGAGACCATTTTCAACTACACTTTTTTCAACTCTTTAAACATAGCAAAGACGAGGCTTTCATGAACATGATGTCCCTGGCTGTTATGAACTCCAGGACAAACAGACATAAGGGGGAGGGTGTCAGCAAGATCCTCCCTTCGGCCATAATATCAGATAACATCTGCTGCATTGCTGAACGAGGAGGGGGGGAGGGGGAGGAGAGAGGGAGAAAGGGCCAGTGGAAGAACTGCAGGAGCTGTGTAGGAAGGAGGATTGTTTCTATTTTCATGGAGATCTGGTGGCTTAGAGGGTGGCAAATTCTGAGGGGCTGTTGGAAGGTTAGGTAAAGACTGGGCTAACAAAGGGTTCACGATCTTTGAAATCGTGTCCCAGCAAAAATGCCATGTATGGAGGACTTTAACTGCAGCAACAGGGGAGAGGGCGGAGCGACGAGCAGCGAGAACAGGGGAAATTCCAGGGCTCTGGATTCCCCTGGGTTTACTCCAAGTCAGAGGACCCCCCAGGAGAAGGGGAGCAAGTGGTGGCTTTGGAACCGCCAAATTTCAGATGGCAGTCTGTATTTTGGAAGAGTTTCCCTTCCCACACACGACTGTCTCGTGAAGTCGCCATGATGGTGAGTTAGCTGCTCGGAGAGGGGAGGTATAAGATTTATTATTTGACTGCAGAACAGAGATTAACAATCTGCTGCTAAGCTACAGCAAGTAAATTAATAAATCTGCTCTTTGAAAGCTGATGAGAAGGAAGATCTCAAGCGTCATAACTTTGTTAATGCCTGTAACATCTGAGTTTTCTGACTACGTCACAGTTTGGAAAATGAAACCAACTCTGTTCTTCTTCCCTCTTAACCCTTCCTCCCAGAGAAACTGGCTTTTCAATAATCTATAAAGTCAGGACTTAAGAACTCTAAATAACTCTGCATAATTTAACCTACGTGACTCTGCATTTAGCTACAAGATGGATTATAAATCAAATAACATCCTTGGGGTCCCCTCTCATAAGACTTTAAGTGCGGACTAGCTAATAAATCATGATGGAAATTTGAGTAATTAACCTGCTGACTGCTACAGCCATGGATGGAGGGGGAGACTCATTATCGCAACACACAATGGATTATTTTAAGGGACTTCTTCAAGAATGTCAATTTAATATAATCAATCATTTTGAGGCTCAGCTTGCGGAGATCAGAACAGACTTGAAGATGACTTTTTCTGCTCTGCATGAAAAGATAGAGAGTAAGGGCCAACAACTTAACCAAATCTTTAATGAACAGCCATTATTGTCAGAGAGAGAGATTGCCTCAAAGCAGTACTGACAAATCATGGAACTTATTCAACAACTCCCGTCGTCAGAGAGAGAGAAGAAGACTCCTTTTCTCCAAAAGTTGCCTAAAAAAGATGAAAGGGGGGGGCTGAGAAGGGAGAAAGTATCTCAAGACTGTTCTGAAAAGAAAAAAAATGTAAAGGGGCAGAAATGGGCAAATTTGAAGGCATAAATCTACGATCAGAGATCACACACTATGTTGC
Organism: Pogona vitticeps; assembly: GCF_051106095.1. NCBI lineage: Eukaryota > Metazoa > Chordata > Lepidosauria > Squamata > Agamidae > Pogona > Pogona vitticeps. Next base: position 193,834,569 of record NC_135786.1, read on the forward strand.
TCCAAAACCAAACCACTGACTACAGTATATGGGAATAAATTTAGTCAACCATATAGAAAATGTCTTAAAGAAATATAGATGGCATTTCAAAACTGGGAAAAGAAAAAAAATGAAAAAAGGAGGCAAGAGGCTAATTCTGGTTTGATATCCATGAATTTTAGAAATGATGATGAATAATAATAGTGGATGTTTTGTTTGTGAGGCACCCATATTGAGACATTAAATATGTGTGATTATAATAGTGACAATGTTGACAAGATCAGAGAGGCCAATCCTGGTTTGATAACACTGGAGTTGATAAATAAAAATGAAAAAGGAGGAAGTTTTTTGCTGAACAAATAATAGAAATCAATTGGTTTAAGATATCCATAATTAACATATAAAGCAACATGGCTAATATACTATAAGCAAATTTGGCCAGATATGAAATTTAATGCAATACAAGCATAAGTGAATCATGAACTTTAGAAATGATGATGAATAATAATATTGGATGTTTTGTTTGTGAGGAATGTATATTGAAATACCAAATATGTGTGAATTATAAGAGTGATTACGTTGACAAGATTAGACATATACTTTTCTGTTTATAAGAATGGAGATATTTGAGGAATGAACGTGCCTGTGTGAATATTATGGGTGGATAAATAATCTTAAAGAGGAAATGAGGAATGTTTATGATGAGATTTAGATGGATGGAAATGCAGATAAGAGAATTTATAAATTTATTATAAACTTAAGATGTTAGATACTTAATTAGATATATAAAATAGGGATATGAAATATAACATGTGTAGATGCACACGGATACGTATATTATTCCTGCAGTCAGAAATTATATAATAGATAAGCTGGTATGGGAAATACCTCCCTGCTTGTATGTTCTGTTAGTCCTGATATTTTGTTAGTCTTATGCGTTATTGTTTTGTAGGTTTTTGTTTGCCTTGTAGGTATGTATGTTTTAAAAAAATAATAAAATGTTTAAAAAAACCTGGAGCAACAGGGTCTTTGTGCAGTTTATTCTCAATTTTATCACAATCTGAAAGCTTAAAGCTGCCCTCTTCCAGATACCAGGGATAATAAGTACCTATTCCTTTTATTAAATCCTCTACTGAAGCAGATACATCACGGTGACCTTCTTTATGGAGCAAATAAATCAAGTCTTTCTTATGTTGATTTTGAAGTGCTGTAAGAGTGTTTCCCATCTTGAACTAATAATACTCACCAGGATCCAAAGAGGATGCAAGGACACGTCTAAAGCCCTTACCGGGTGAGGTGAGCTGCTTTGATTGCCTCAGGCGATGGCCCTGTTTGGGCGCCAAATGTGGGTGATCACGGAACAAAGGAAGGCTAAGGCTAATTGCCTTAGAAAGAGAAGACAGGAGTTGACAGTGGATGTCTGAGCCAGCGGAGCCTACAGGCAAGGCCCTGAGAGCTCTTTTATTTACTTAGCATGATTTACATAGCAAGTTGTTAGAATTCAGATAGGATATTAGTTACCTAATCAAAACCAGGATTGGCTAAAATAACCCTTTAATCTTATGCTCTACCTCTAAGAGAAAGGGCAGAAGAAGGGGTTTCCCCACCTGGTGGCAGCTGCCGCTTCCTGCCAGGAGTGTATGAACATCACTGCAACAGAATACAGCTACAATCTTTAAACAGAAGTTTCCCACACACAGCCACACACCTCGTGTCTTCACGCAACTGACAGACATGAGCTAAATTTACTACCAGCTGCTAACCCCAGGAACTTAACCCTCATTGTAGACTTCAGCCAAGTTTTTCCCTATATCAGCAAAGACTCAAGCAAAGGTTTCATTAACTACCTGCTTCCTATGTATTTATTTATTTATTTATTTATTTATTTATTTATTTATTTATTTATTTATTTATTTATTTATTTATTTATTTATTTATTTATTTATTTATTTATATCCCGCCTATCTAGTCGATTAAGACCACTCTAGGCGGCTTACAACGAGACTATTCCTAATCTTATCACAGACAGGAGCTTTGCCTTTCCACAAGTCAACACAATCAGTTTAGATTGATGAGGGGGAACTAAGCCTCATCCTGTACAGCTCTTAGTAAGAAGCCAAAAATGTGGCTCTCATTAGTTTTGTTCAAGTGTTCTATATGTGGGTTAAGGAAACACATCGGGGGAGGGTCCTAGTGTTAGTCCTTCAATTGTCATTCTCTCACTCTCCTTACAGGAAGTACAATGATTCTTGATCTATCGTGACTGACGATGCAATATGGAATGTTGATTTATCCTGGGTTCTCGATGGAATAGGAAGTAGAGGTTTTCCTTTTTGGGTCATCCATCTTCCTTTGATAGTAGGACAACCGATTTATTTATTTATTTATTTATTTATTTATTTATTTATTTAGCCGCGCCATTACCAGTGGTCTCTAATGGTCTCAATTTTAATCAAAAAATTGAATGTCTGAATAAGGCAAGTTAACTTCAGGTTTTGTCCATTAAATTCAGAGATGTTGTTAGAATTCATCGCCAAATGGTACATGATGCAGAGAAAATGTGACTGGAACTTACAATGAACATTGATACAGTATATGAGGGCTCCATTTTGGATTGAAGCAGCAATACTGGGGAAAAGGGGGATTAACTCTTTCCCTCTGTGCTAGTTTATCTATCTAAAACCCTCTTCTTCACAGAAGAGATGTTTTTTGCCCTGCCAGGGGAAAACAGCAGTACAGAATATCTTTAAACTAGCAGCGATGGAAAAAGAGCACCTTGTGTTTAACTAGATATTCAGTAGAATGCACATTCTCTATAATTAATTAATGCATTCCCTTCGACAAAGAGGTTTCCCCAGAGCATTGCTTTAGCAATCAGACTTACAAATTATGTGATGATTACATTCACCATTTCAGAGAGTAACACTGAAAAATCACAAGAGATCTTATCTCCTAGGTTAAGAATGTATCTTCCTTTAAACATGCTGCTATTGGAATATGACTGTCCTGTACCTGCATTTAAATGTAAAACTCTCAGGATCATGGAAAATCATGGATTTTCAGTGTCCTGTATAGTCTGACCTTAAGGCAAGGGCAGAGGTGGCATGGATTGACATCCTTGGCTTAGACTTGTATTTTCAAGCAGATCATGACCCTTTTGGAAAAGGCCTGTAAAATAATCCAGCTGATGTTCAGTTTAGTGCTTAACAGTGATCATATCAAATGTGCAAATCCCCAGCTCTCTTGTACATGTACAGTACCTTTATTATTATCCTCATCCATCTCACTGGCAAGGCCAACTTCCCTCCTTTTCATTGTGGGATGGTTCAAGATGGCATGATATAGTAGGAAGAAAAGGGTTTATATCCAAGAGTGAACATTCAGCAACATATACCGTACTGCTCCAAGTAATGCCGCCTCCTTTCATCCAGTGCTCATTTTCCTCCTGCTGAATCCCATTACCATCTGAGCACCCTTCTCGCCTGAGGGAAGCCTTCAGCTTGTTTATCTCCAAAAGGGTAGGAGAGCTGTGGGAGAGGAGAAGGCAGAAACAAAGCAGCTGAATGAGAAAATGTAATAAATCATTGTTAGAGCCAACGTTTAAAGCTCCCAAATCCTTCAGGCTTTCTGTTTGTTGCCAGAAAACTACGGATCGATACTTCCGAGTGCGTCCTCTCTCCAGAAGGTAATTTTCTGCATTCAGTTCACAGGGATAATTACATAAGGAATGATCACATGAATGGCTCCAGCCCATGCTGGGTTCTTAAAATCTCAGATTCATAAACCCAGGCTTGGTGAGGAAGGAGAGGAATGTGTGCCGCAGTTGTCTGCAACACAGCTTGCCAGAGAGTTCTTGTCAGGAGGTAATGATTAATATGGTATTTAAATGTGCAGCTCACCTTATCCCATGGTGCTGGGTAGATAGCTGCAGTTTTATATAGCAAATGTATCTGTCCTTGAGCTCCCCATGTAAAGAAAGGTGCCGATGTATTCCGAGAATAATAGGTTTTTTCCCCCTGAATCTTCTGAAGGAAAAAAAGCAATGGTGTAAATGGGATTTTGAAAGCAAGCCGAGGCAGCTACTTATTTAGCACAGAAATTCCAAAAATGCCCAAAGACCGCTTTATAAGGATGTGGCATCCGTATCTGAGCTATCCAGTGATAGGTTCTTCAGAGTGTCCTTCCAAGATCAAACAAGTTCAAGCTAATTTGTTTCCCAAAAAAAACAGTTATTCCTTAAGTTCTGAATGTTGGCCTATTCTGTTGTCGTTGGCTATTTTTATGTTTGTCGGATTGAGTCTCTTTGCTACCTTTATGTGGGGGTGGTGTATAAATGACAGAAATAAATAGATAAATCTGTAACAAAAAAAATCCACAGAACCTAACAAAGGTGTTTTCCAATATCTTTACAAAACCAATTTGTAAACAGATTTGAATAGTCAGTCTTCAGGCTTCCCCTTATATTTTCAGAATCAACAGAGCCCATTATGATAGCCAAAAGTATTAATACAATTCTGACTGTTATAATAGGACCACAGCTTGGAAAATCTACTTTTATATTACAGTTGCCAGAATTTCCCAACCAGTAGGAAAGTTCTGGAAGCTGTGGTCCAAAACATTCCAAAATCAGGTTAGAATAAACAGCAGAACAAAACACTAATACATTGAATCATGCATTTAGATAAAGCTCTCCTTATACATCAGGACACAGAGAAACTGTTCAGGCTGACTCCAGCTCCATCTGTATTCATGTAAGCTAGCCTTGCCTATTTATGATGACATCATTATATTATGTACTGATATTTGAAGGGAGGGGGTTCTATTTGCAGCAAATGAATGCAAGTAGAATCTCTGTGACATTTGTTCATAGGAAGAACCCTGCTTCAGGCCTTGCCCTTCTTTTATGGCAAAGCAAGGACATGACAGAATGGGCCCAGCATGCACAAAAACCCTAATGTATGTGGTCCAACCTCAGAATGAACTCTCATGTGTTTTGAGTTGCTCAGTGGGCTCCATCTTTCACCCACAAGTTGGAAATGACCTTGGTAGTACCATTTGGTCCAACTGCCCAAATCAATGGAGGGCACACCCTCAGCATTGTTGACTGATGGATATAGAGTCTCTGCTTAAACACCTCCAGCAAAGGAGAACCTGCTGCTTCCTGACATAGCCTGTTCCACAGTGGAATTGCTCAGTATTGGAAGGATGTTTAGGAAGAGTTTTGCTGTGTTAGATTGAAAGTCAGTTTAATCCCATTTTATACAGTGACCACCCAGATACCTCTGGGGACTCTGAAGTCAGCAGGACCCCCTTACTATTGTCCCAAAATGAAAGGAACTGCAAAGGCATCAGACTTTGTAACTAGAGATAGGGATGAAGTGCCAAAATGGTTCTTCATATTGGTTTGTGGGTTGTCAAACTTGATGAACCATGAATTGACTCCCGTTGCCTGATGAAACATGAATCAATTCATTGGTTTGTCAGGACATTACTTTTTTTAGACAGCTCATGGGGCTATCTTAAAACAAAAAACAAAAAACAACAACACCCAGCCCCTGCAACCTTCCTATGTTGTGGGGGCATAGGAAGAGGAGGGAAAGGATCAAAGTGGGATCAAAGTGATCCCCCACCCCTGCTGCCTTTGCAAAAAACATCAGGGGTGGGGGATCACTTGGGTCTTCCTTCCCTCCTCTTTCTATGCAATGGGGGAATTAAAGTGGGATCAAAGTAATCCCCCCATCCCTGACAGTGAGGAGAATTCCTTTGGTCAGGCTTCCCGTGTGTATGCTGCAGGGGCATAGAAAGACAGGGGAAGCCTGAGCAAAGCGATCGCGCCCCCCATTGATGAAGGGACAAATATAGAAAGGTTAAATTCATTGCTTTGTATTCATCGGGGTCCCTGGACCCCAAGAATACAAAGCAACGAATATCTGATGAATCAGGGATATCAGTTGAATATTCTGACTCATTTTTATATTCATCCCCATGTCTATTTGTAACTATATCTAGTAGCAGAGATTCAATGTATTTAATGCCTTTCATTTTAGGAGAGAGTTGCAGACATTGAACACTATGAGAATCAGCAAGTTTGAAAAACATTAACACCCATCAGAGGCTATTTTTATGATTCCAAGCTGTTGCTGCATAGACCCACCTTGGTCATGTATTGGTTATCTACATGAGCATGTATATAGAGGCAGCTATGACTGCAGTTGAGGGCAGAAAATTAAGTCAGCTGTCCTTCCTTTTCTTACTAAATTGGAAGACAAGTATATACACCATTCTTATCTGTGATATGAATACTTACCGAAATTTTGCTTCAGGTAAAGTGCTTCATGCACACATAAAAATCCTTTCAAGATCAAGTGGTTTTTAATACTAAGAGCCATTTTAAAAATAGCTATCAGATGCTGCTGGACTTTTTGCTTCTTACTGCTTTAAGCATCAGCAGTGCTTGTTTTGAAATCTGCTTCCATCTTTTTTTGAACAGACATTAAATTAGCAGCAGATTTCAGCTCAGATGAAAATCTCCTGCACAAACTGAAATGAAATTGTAGGAGGGCACTTCTTAGAACATTTAAGTAAGGATATGTGAGGAATCCAATCTTCAATCTAAGACTCAGTGAACTTATCTTGGTCCACATTATCTGGACTGTCCATGGAGGAGAAGCAATTTATGCTCTAAGATCCTCATACAGCTTATGCAACTATGTCTGTGGAAAAGGTGCAGTTTAAAAAAAGCCTAGAAAAATGGATACAGTATATTTTTCATATTCACAAAATACTCCATTGACATAAGTAAGTAAGTAAGTAAGTAAGTAAGTAAGTAAGTAAGTAAGTAAGTAAGTAAGTAAGTAAGTAAGTAAGTAAGTAAGTAAGTAAGTAAGTAAGTAAGTAAGTAAGTAAGTAAGTAAGTAAGTAAGTAAGTAAGTGGGGACGTGGTGGCGCTGTGGGCTAAACCGCAGAAGCCTGTGCTGCAGGGTCAGAAGACCAAGCAGTTGCAAGATCGAATCCACGCAACGGAGTGAGCGCCCGTCGCTTGTCCCAGCTCCCGCCAACCTAGTGGTTCGAAAGCATACAAATGCAAGTAGATAAATAGGGACCACCTCGGTGGGAAGGTAACAGCATTCCGTGTCTAAGTTGCACTGGCCATGTGACCACGGAAGATTGTCTTCAGACAAACGCTGGCTCTATGGCTTGGAAACGGGGATGAGCACCATCCCCTAGAGTCGAACACGACTGGACAAAAATTGTCAAGGGGAACCTTTACCTTTAAGTAAGTAAGTATTTCTAGTTAATGAAGAACATGCTCCATACAATTCAAAATGTGAACAAATATGAGCACACTTGAAGAAAAAAAACAAGAAAGGAAAGGTATGTGTCCACTGTGATGAGATGGGTTTTTGAGTTAAAATCTTTTAAGGCATATGGGTTTTGTAATTATGAAGTGAGCCAGAGAGGTTCCATTTTGTTTCTTTGTACATAGTATCTGTGCTATGCTGACAAGTTGTTTTCTAGGCGAGCAGAGAGAATGTTATTCTGAAGGCCTGAGAAGGACTCGGTGTGATTAGATAGATGGAAATTGTTGTGACTCTTTGATAAACCACCGTAACCCAAATAACATCTGCTGTGTATGAGAAAGAATTCATGTGATGTAACAGGACTGTTAGCCTAGTAACGAACTCTGATTGGATGACATCGTGGGAAGGTGCATTAGACCCTTGCCAGTTACTCTTGAAAAAGGAACTTTTTACCTATGGACTTTGTCTTTCCAAGACCGACCTTTGAGGGATTCGTGACCTACACTTCAGCCATTTGGGACTTACTCTGATGTCTTTAGAGAGAGTTTGGTGGCCCGTACGGGGACTGGTTTCTATGATTTGCTGGATTACTTTTGGATTTATGGGATTTTCCTAAGGACTATGCATTGACTATTTTCTATGGACTGTTACCTATGGAATATTCTCTATGAACTCCTTTTCTTGGAATACTCCATATGGACTATGCTCTTGTAATTTAGTAAGGACTATGGTATATTTACTGGATTTTTCTTTTCTAAGGACTATGGGACATATAATGGATTTTTACTTTTGTTTAGGGATTTTTATTCTATAGTATCACTGAGGACTATAGCCTTGTTATAACCAACTTGGATTATTTTGTTTACTAATGATTTCCTGGACTGGAACTGTGTTTTATTCTTTTTAATGGCTTTTTGGGTTTTTGAATACTTTTATATTTTTCATGTTTTCTTTGCCTCACTACATCTGTGTAACTAAACAGCACAATGCTAGTTTATTTGTTTTGGTTTAATTTGGCTTTGATATTTAGTAACATGCTTTTTCTTTAATAAAATAAAGATTATAAAACTCATTTGATCTCCTGAACAGTACACTTGTCTTAGGGTCATCTGAGAGTGCTGCCTCGGCCTAGCTTACTTAGAGTCCTGTCAGTGGTGCAAGTTAAGTCTAAGGACTACAAAGCCCACTTGACCTTTTCACAATAATATCTGAGAGTACCAGGGTGTTCTTATGTGGGCAGACCTGCGAGAAGGAGTGTTGTAGCATGGCTGGCTGAATTGGACTCTTTCAGCCCATTTTAGCATGTGCAAACTCCTGATTTCTCTCTGTCCAAGCTTACACGTGTGTAAGTGCATACCCACTTAGGGACCAGACTGAGTAGATACAGAAAGAAAAAAGGAAGGAGACCTATGGATGCAGGTTTTAATCTTTGTTAAAGATGTTGCATTTATATGCTGAAGCCTGTTGCACATTCACACAAATGACATAGCTTCTAGGTGCAAATTGCTTTAAGTTAAGAAATCTCTGTAGGCATATTCTGTTCCAAGGTAAACCACATGAATCAGTATGCAACAGATAATGTCTATGGAGAATTCTTAACTTGGGACAATTTGTTTCCAAAAGATATGCTATTTGCCTGACTGAACAGCAGGATATCAGCCCATAGATTTGCCAGCTAAATTTCTTACACCAGTGGAATCCTGCACACAATTAGTGGGAATTAAGTTCCACTATCTTGAATAGAATTCACTCAGTTAAGTTTGTTCAAGTTTACAAATGGGTTAGTGTCTTATTTAGATGTCAATTTTCAAATATTTCAGCACATTTCTTCATAAGTATATTGAAAACAACTTGAAATTTCAAAAGTGCTTAGCACTTAAAAGGCAGCTTTACGTTCTTGGGTGTGGTGCCGTATGTGTAGCACTAAATTAAGTTTGCCACTTCTTCCCCCCCCCCAAAAAAAGCTTCATGGTGGGCAAATACTAGATACACTTCACCAGATTGGAATAGATATACTTATTGAATTTGGTCTGTGCAAATAGCTAAGCACTGCATTTGATCCGTTTTTGTAAGATGTATATAAAACTTATTAAAAAGTGCAAATGTCTTCACAAATTTTATGGAAACAATTTAAAATGTTAAAAACCAAAGTGTGAAAAAGCAAAACTGGAGAAGTCTTCCATAGTTGCAGGCTACAAAGTTGAAGACTCTTTCTCATTTGAGACAAATGTGACTAATAAATTAATAGATTGTGCAAATTAGTTGTTCAAAAGATACCAACCTTAATTTTCTCAGCCTCTCCCCCCTCCCAGTGATGATCATTCCCAACATCTGTTCCCTTTTTCTGCTATTCCTCTTAGATTTATTGCAGATAAATTTCAGTGTCTTGCAAAATCTATTCTGAAGGGAAGATATTGGACCAGGAATGGAAATACATTATACAACACCTTTGAGTATTGCTTTGTTTACCACCATCTCATTACCACATGTCTTCCATTATTTCATCTTAATAGGCTTTACCTGGTGACAGCTTTATTTCATATTTGACTTTGTTAGCATCTTGATTATATCATCACTGTCACCATCCTATGGAGATGATGGAATCATACTGTGGTGAGGTAACTGTGCTCTTCATCCTGGCTAGTTTTCTATATGAATGTGATGTCTACTTTTCATTTATTATACTCTAATAAATTTGCTCTGTATATTTATTTTCATTCCATTTACGCATGTCTTGGAAGAGAATTTATTAGTGGCTTTTCCTAGGTTCCACCAGAGCTTCCGCTACTTCAGACAACTTGACAGGTTGTTTAACAGATAAAATAATTTGTTGAAATCTGTTTGCTTTTACCAGAAATAAGCCATACAAAAATGAAATCAAACATGGTGGCATGTCTGTACCTATTCAAACAGTAAAGAGGAACTCCAGAAGCAATCAATCTCAAGAAATGACTACACACTTGGAGACAAGTTGGCTATTTATCTGTTCACAATTTATAAAACACAGTCAAACTGCAGGACATTTGCATTCATTTCCCATTGAAAAAGTGATACTGAAGCTTCTTTGACAAAGAAGTTTCCAGAATGTTGAGGCACTAGAAATTATCCTGCAAATATGGAATGCGTACTTAAATGTCCAAAAGTATTTCAATCAGTGTTAGTTTTAAAGATGACAATAAAGTCTTTGTCTGTGTGGATCCTGAAAATCTGTGGATCCTTCTATAATAAATGGGAGTGTCTCAACATTTGCTTTGCCTCATGCATAATCTATACTCTGAACAAGAAACTATAATTAAAACAGAATATGGAGGAACAGGTAAAGGTGTCAGACCCAGAATATTTCATCTGCCTATTATTCAGTCTATATGTAGAATATATCATTAAAAAAACTAGATTAGAGTCAAAGAAATAAGGGGTCAAACCTGGTGTAAAATATGAATAATTTAAGATATGCTGATGACATCATATAACTGGCATATATATCTGATATATACGTATCTTTATATATGTTAACCTTCTCAGCTTCTATTAATTCCATAGATTCTTAGTGATTAGAATGCTCTAGCATTCAAATGTCACATTCCAGTCTTTCCAATACAGTATAATTATGTATATGTGTTATATAATTTCATTTTCCAAGAGATTTCAGGGTGGCCATAGCTACAGCCAGTTTTGTGTCTTGGATGGAGCAAGTTTTGTTGTAGTGGTGGTGGGATTATTATGGATTTTCTGTATTTATTATCACATTTTTTAATTAGCCCTACATTCTTTCAGCTTCCATGAAGCCCTTGGCTTTCTAATAGATCTGTTAAGTTCTCCTCCAAATAAATGAATTATATTGCCATTTGCAGCCATGCAATTCTTTTGAAAGAACAAAATCTCCATACCACTATTGATTTATGTCTCTTTTACTTTTGGTTTTAATTACAGAAAATATAAAAATTGTACAGTTCTCCAGTAAGCAAATGCACAATTTATAGGAAATGTATGGCAAGAAATCCATTCTCATCTAAGAGAAATTAACTTCATGCCTTAAAAGGTGCAAAATGAATTTAGCAATATTTTTATAAATCTGAAACACACTTCTTCAGCAATTATACTCCTGAAATCGGGCAATTAAATCTTTGTCTATAGAAAAAAGATACTAGAATCTATTCAAATAGGACTGTAGGGGGCAGGAGAGAAAGAGTATTAAAAGTACTTTGACGACAGTCACAAAAAGTAAAGAAATCTCCTCAGAAAGTCTTTAAAAATATTTTTACCCCACCTTTCTCCTTAAAAAGGACCCAAGGTGGCTTACATAATTAAAAAGGCAATATTTAAAAGTTAGAAACAATAAGTATAAAATCTTTCTTTTTAGGCTGAAACGTTTTGCTACTCATCTAAGTAGCTCCTTCAGCCTGAGGAGAGTTGGATGAGTAGCAAAATGTTTAAACCTAACAAGAAAGAAGTCCAGTTGCCATGACTCAACTTCCAGATAACCACACCTAGATGACTGAGAATCTTCACAGAAATAAGTATAAAAATATTGAAAAAGAATTATACAGACGCTATATATGGTAAATAAAATCAATACTAAAAACACATTTAAAAGCATTAAGGGACAACAATCTATTTAAAAATACACACTCCTTTCTCAGACATCCAGTCGCTAAGAAAAAGTTGCCTGAAGAGAAAGACAACAAAGATGGGGCCAGCCTAACCTCCTGCGGTAGGGGGTTCTAGATTCTGGGAGCAGAGGCAGAGAAGAATTTCTCCCATGTCTCTACCAAATACATCTCAAAGGTGGTGGGACTGAGAGAAAGGCCTCCCCTCATGATCTCACCTAGGCAAGTTCCTAAAGGGATAGCTTGAACCCAAGCCTTTTAAATTTTTATAGGTTAAAACCAACACTTTGAATTGTGCCCGGAAATGTATTTGCAGCCAGTAGAGCTGCTGCAACAGGAGAGTGATATGACCCCAGTAATCTGGCTCCTGTGTTTTGGATCTGCTAAAGTTTCCTGACACTTTCTATAGGCGGTCCCACATAGAGTGCATTACAGTAATCCAGCTGGGACATAACTAAGGCATGTGTCATCGTGGCCAGATCAGACTTTTCCAGGAATGGGTGCAGCTGGTGCACTACTTTTTACTGTGTAAATGTCACTATTTAAAATTGGGCATCCAGGTTCAGAGACAAATCCAGGAGCACCTCCAGGCTGTGAACCTGTATTTTCAGAGGCAATGTAAGCCCATCTAGCACAGGCTGAATGCCTATTCCTTGATCTGCCTTTCAATTTACCAGGAGCACCTCTGTCTGGTCTGGATTAAGCTTTAGTTTATTTATCCTTATCCCATCCATACTGACACCAGACATCTAGAGCTGAAACAGCTTCCTCAGATTTAGATGGAAAGGAGAGACAGAGTTTTGTGTCATTCATGTACTGGTGACACTCCTCCTCAATACTCTGGACAACTTCTCCCAGTGGCTTCATATAGACGGTAAATGGCATAGGGGACAAAACAGAAACCCGGGGGACCCTGAAGGCCAGTAGCCAAGGGTTCCCTGCCACACCTTCTGAGTTCTCCGCTCCAGGAAAGAACCAGAGTGACCATAAAACAATGCCCCCAAGTCCCATACCAGAGAGATGGCCCAGATGGATGCCATGGTTGGTGGTACTGAAAGCTGTTGAAAGGTCCTGCAGAGGCAAAAGAGACACTCTACCCCATCTGGGTCCCAGTGTAGGTCTTCAACCAAGATGACCAAAGCGGACTCCATCCCATAACCAGGCCTAGAGCCAGACTGAAATGGATCTATGTACACTAGGTCCCCCATATCCACTGGGGAGTGGTTCCAAGCTCCACCACAGATAACTGAAAACTTTGGATAATGGCAAACACTATATATGTAGTATATAGTATATATATCTGGTAAAAGGATGGAACAAGAATGGAACATTAGAGATAGGCTGGTAATTATCCAGAGTCATGGGATGCAAGGAGGGATTTTTCAGCAATGATCTTAGTACCTCCTCTTTTAAGCATGCTGAGATCCCACACTACTTCAAGCAGACATACCACACTCCTCCTACCCATTTGAACACTTCCTCCTGGCCAACTTTTATAAGCCAGGAGTAGCAAAGGTCCAACATACATGTGATAGCCTTTATCTCTCCTGAGGCACCTATCAACATCATCAGGCTCTAAAAAGTGAAAGTTATCCATTAACACAGGAGACGCAGAGGCTGTAGTTCCATTCATATGACTTGTATCAAATACAGCATCCAGTTCAGAGTGGATCCAAGCAACTTTACCTGCAAAGTGTTGTGCATATTCTTCACAGTGAGTTACAATGTGGTCTGCATTCTCTTCCTGTGGATCAGAACATAAGTCCTTAACCACTTGAAAGAAATTATTTTAGTGACAGTGCCAATTTCAGCTCCTGTTTCCTCTGGTTATTTTCTTCGGTCCAATTATATAGCAAAGTAGCCCTGTTGCACTATTTCAAATGGAATGAAATAATATTGGCCACATCTAAATAGAATTAAGAAATTACTCAGCTCTATCCATCATCAAAGGGGGGGAGAGCACAAAACACATCATAAGAAAGAAAAAATGCAGACAACTTCATACTACATGCATTTTGACTTTGAGCATACAATAGTTCACATACTTTATGCTTATCTTAAACACTGACATATCACTCTTCATCTGACATTTTAAGCATTCTTACTCTACCTTGGAGGGGGATTGAACTATGGCAAGGATGTGGAACATGTTCCAGAAATTGTTGGGTTGCAAGTCCCATCATCCTTCACTATTAGCTATGCTCTAGGACAGATATTAATGCATGAAGGGGTCTCAGCAACGTATTGAATGGGTCCATCTAAAACATGAACTATTGTAGTAACACACCTTCTTTGCTCATTTCCCAAAACATTCATCTCAAGAATTTCTGAAGGCCTATCATAAAATGGGTAATATACTAGGAGAAGAGAAACAAGCAAAACCTATCATGTATTCAAGCTTCAACATTTGATATTCTCTTCAGCTCAAAGTTCACTTTTTAATTTAGAACAACAATGACAATTGAATATGATCGCATAAACTTCCCTACTGGGAAAAAAAGTATTTCTAAAGGAGAAAGAAAGAGACACAGCAAAGCAAGGACGTCAACTTTAAAAAGAAAAAGCAACAGTAGCAGATAGGGAAACTCTTTATGCTCACAGCCAATTTAAACTGCAATCCTTCCTCGTCTGGCTTTGTTCCCCAAAATCTCATTAAAATTGGCAGTGATGTGTTTTTAATGTTGAAAGGCTATTTAATTTTGTTGTCTCCCTTACCAGAGGTTAATATAATATCTAACTGATTTTCTGTGCAAACACCCTTCCAGACAATGAATACAAATTTGAATCTGTCTGTCATGTATCCTATGACAAACAAAAGTATCCATTACAAGCTGTAAGGAGGAGGTTCCAGATCTTTACATAACATGTTTCTCTTTTGACCAGCATTTCCAAACCTGCCTTTATTTTCTCAATATATTCTGTTCTAAGCAATAGAATCCAGTCTTTCTTCAAGGAAGTAAAGGAGCTGCTTCATGGCAGGGAAGTACAAGCAACTGAATTCCTTCCATGCAATTTTTTTATTAATCCAGTGTTAATAGTTTCAAGTTTTCTGTAATGTTTGCTGGCGGTACAAGGCACAACTCAGCCTTTTCTCTGTTGTACCTGTGCATCTTTCTTTACATGAGCCTAAATACATTTAAAAGAACTGCTCATCTTGAATTTATTGTATACCAGTACATTTTCTTCTGTTTCATAAGTGAGGGGAGAGAAGGAGATGGAGTGGCCCAGCCCAACTTCCATGGTCCAGTTCCTGAATTGTTGGCCTAGTGCTGAGCAGGCCCCAAGCTGTCTAAATTTACACACAAGAATACAACACACTATTCTTTGGTGGAATAGGCTATAAGTTTATTGGTTACCGCAGCAGTCCCTGGCTCAGAGTTGGGGAATAGATCCTGTGCATCAATAACCTGAGCAAAAATAACTAACAAACAAAATCTCACATTATCTCAAATAAATATTTATCTGAATACACAGTAGACAAGCAGTTGAGTGTAGCTGCACTCTCCTACTTGTGTTCCCTTGAATTGAAACACAGAACCATGCTATCCTTGGTACTGAAGGGAATAAAGAATGATCATGATTGGTAGCCCCAACCACTAGTCCCACCTTCATGAATTTTGTCCATGCGTTTTCAAGCCATCCATAATGGCAGCCTTACTAGGGTTTGTAGGGAAAATTAAAGAAGGGGGTTAAATTAAAGAAAAGAGATAACTAAGAAGTAAAGCTTCGTATTCTTGAAAGGCCTGGACTTTTGAAATCCCTTTGCAATGTCTTCATAAAGAATGAATACTAGCATGGTGTCATGGATAAAGTGCTGGTCTAAGACTCAGGACACCTGGGTTCAAATCTCTGGTCAGCCAGAGAAACTCACTGTGTGTGAGTGTGGCACTGGTAAAGCCACTCCTTAAACATCTCGCTTACCTTGAAATAAATTGGTTCCAACTTGGTACCTAATATAAGCTATATAAAGGATAATATTTAATTTCTAATATCTACATATATCTGAAAACTTTTAAACTGATTTAGCAGAGTTCTGCAAGCACTGAAAGGCCATATTCACCAAGAAGATGTACCTATATAATATCTTGCCCTTTCCAAGTAGATGAAAGTTTTCCCAGACAAACATAACAGCTGTCATCTGCACAGGATGTTTCTGTCTCATTCTCTCTTGAGAGGTACTTACAGCCAATTGATTTGTCTGCATGGCTATTATTATGAATCCCATTTTACCTTGATGAGGTCTGAAAGTGTCCATAAGTAAATAATTGGTACAAAAACAGATTTCACACACTAGTTCTATATTTTGAATCCATTTTCTGTTGGGAAACCAGAAGAGAGAGCAAAGGAACCTGATCTGAGGTTGGGGTGAAGAAAACAGATGAAACATTTTAAGAGCAACAGTGACAGTCTGGTATCTTCAAATGCATATACTTAAAAAAAAATACATGAGCAATTTCATGAAGGGGGAGAAGGTTCTGTTGTTTGCATGTGGTCCAGATTAAGAAGACAATTTCTTCTCTAGTAGTGTAATGGCTTTAAAAGGCACGTAGTGGACAGTTTCTATGTCATCACCAACATGTCTTGCTCTCAGTCTTCAGCAGGGTTTTCAAAATCTTAAGGAGAAGAGATAATGCATAAACCATCTTTAAAACAGGGATGGGCAAGATTTTCTCATTAAATTTCCTAAAGGTCAGGAAGGAAAAGAGGGAGGAGGCAAACCTCAAGCTCTGAGGGAAAAAAGGCTCTACTAATTTATTAGTGTGAAATAATTCCTTTAAATCCTAAATACCTTTTCCCCACAGTTACAAAGAGTGCAAGATTGTTAATTTCTCAAATAAGATTGTCTTGCCTAGTGCCTTGAGCTGGTTTTGATTAAGCCCACAATATCATTTGCAAGTGATGAGTCTTTGTGTGAAAAGCTGTCATGAGATATAGCATAGCAAACCATGGTCTTCTGTCAGTATAGAAAGCTTTGTAACTCTCTTAGTAGGACCCCAAGAGAATGTGTAGGGCTGCTTTTTAGGTTCATCAGCATTTCTTCCTCATTCATACCTCTGTCCACTAGTATGAAAATCCACAAATGTGTTACATCTGTCTAGTGAAAGCAATAAATTTTCTGAGTATACTCAAAATAAGAGTGCTCCTGATATGGGTGACTTACGTGCTACAGTAATGCGAGCCATACACTAAGCTTTGCTGCTAGTTGGTTAAATAACATCTTCAAATTCAAACATAAAGAAGCGACAGCTGTCTGTTTTCTTTGAGGAACTTATACTGCCATCTGGCCTGGTAATATCCAGATGGAAGTTATGCATTAAGTTTTCATCTAAAGTTTTTAACATATTCTAAGCCACTGCAGCTTCAACTTGTCAGTTGTTTGACAGCTCCCTACCCTTGCTCTAAGAACGCTCAGAGTTATCCTGGGTTAATGAAAGGTGAACACATAATACATCACATGTTAGTTTAGCAAAATATCTCTCATTTTATTAAATATTGAGAATGAAATGAGTGATATTCAGGAAAACAGAATTGTACAAATCTGCCTTCAATAACTATCCGCAGATGCTGTTAAAATTATTATTTTTCTTGTTCTTTATTTCCCCTTTTGTATGAATTTTACATCTAGATTGGTGAACCACCATATTGATTATATTGTTGTGTGGGATTCTGTGGGGTTCTGAGTTTTAATTTGTAAACCACCCAGAATAGTGTTTCTACCAAAGGAGCGGTATATAAATCAAGTCAAAACAAGTGTATCCTTTTAAATGTTTAGATTTAGGTACAGAGTCAACACATTGCATGTCTGTGCAAACAAAAGCTGTGATTCCCCCCTCCAATTGTCTGATTCTTCCTCCAGTCTCCTTAATGGCTGCCAATTTCTCAACCTGAAATGTGCCAGAATGAGAACTGCACTTTTCATAAACTTTGTGTATAATACAGAAGTGCATTGATAGCTGAAGGGTGTTAACTGAAACTGGATTTAATACTTTCCAGCTTCTTACTTACTGTGATAACTGTCAGTGAAGTATATATATTTTGTAGGAAGTATTTGCTGAACAGCTAAGTCCACAGCTGGAGGGACCGTGACAGCTGATCTCTCATAAAGTTATTGTGGAAGAACATTTGCTCATGAAGTACACAAGCTCAAATTTGATAAAAGAAATTTCTCATCTCCAAAGAATCAGAGGCTGGTGTTACACCAGCTTGAAGACCTTACATTTAAATGGACTTCCCTCAGTGTCTCTTTCTTGATAGTACATACGGTGTGCATTATATGAATTATAACATCCTACTCTCAGGAATTCATTAAAAAGTTCAATGATGTCTCGTATAACTTAAGTAGGTGAAATGCTTTTCATCACAATGTCTGTGTTAAATTTCTCATGTACACTATGATGTTTGTGTTACTGCCCCATTACTGTTTGCAATTACTTAAGCAAAGATCAATGTTTGTAAATAATAATAACCCTTCCTAGGTTTTTTAGGTGCAGAATACTTACAAGTCATTTACCATTCCCTTCTCGGTGTGTGTGTGTGTGTGTGTGTGTGTGTGTGTGTGTGTGTGTGTGTGTGTGTGTGTGTGTGTGTGTGTGTGTGTGCGCGCGCGCGCGCGCGCCCTGGGACTTTGTGGCTTGCTCATGGCTACATAGGCTGCTATTCTCCTCGGAGACACAGTGGGGAATGGAAAGAAATTTATATTTAAACAATTATGTTTGGGAAACCTGTAGCTTAAACAATATATGTTTTCATTATAAATGATTTGTGAAAGGAAAAATGTCAACTTCCCTTTCTAATATTTGTAAAGAATGGCATGTATGTTCATATTAATTAAAAAACAATAAGGAAAATATATTTGAGGGACAGTTGGTACCAGAAGAAAAGATAAAGGGTTTGTTGACCAGGATATTCTCTCCATCCATATCTGCTGCTTATAACATTTTTTCACCAGCCTGCATGTTTTGGAGATTCAATACCACATTATTTATATTGATAGAGTATTCTACTGTATGTGTATGCACAACCCTCAAATATGTCATCCAGCTTATTCCAATGCATGAGCACTTCTCAGGTGTTCTGGAAAATATCAGTGAAAGACAGCACAAAATATACAATATGTATTCATGAATGCACTGGTGAATCTCCCTTGCATTTTAAGAAGAAACTGCAATAGTCACAGAGCTAGTTTAAAGGTCTAAATCTGGAATATTAATACCCCAGGTCTGTGGTGACATAGACTGTGGCCCTAGTAGTGCTTCTTGTTTGATTACATGTGAAATATTTTAGGCTAGATGCAAGGACTTCATATTCTTCCTCCTCTTCATCATAAAACAAGTACTAAACAGTGACAATATATGCTATATGAAAGGCAGCCATTTTTTTCCTTGCTGTTCCTTCAAACAATTCTTGTTGTTTCAGTCCACTATTATTCTTTGCTCTTCAGTTGGTGAAGGAAGAGAAAGGAAAGTGGTTTATGTGGTCAAAGGTTTTGAATGAATGTATACAAATACGGGCATGCAAATATACCATATTTTATTTGTATCAAATCCATTTTCTTACTGCAGCATTTGCTACTAGATGGCCCCATGCTTCAGTGACATAGAAATGTGTAGCACCATGGGGGCAGGTGGGATTTTTTTGGTACAACAACAACAACAACAACAACAACAACAACAACAACAACAACAACAACAACAACAACAACAACAACAACAACAACAACAACAACAACAACTTGGGACGTCTGGAAGTGACCCTATGGATCATCATCAAGTTAGTGTTTGTCAAGGAGGCACAGTGAGGAATTGAACTCCCAACCTTTGGCTCTGTGAGGATATGGGTAGAGCACAGCTGACAAATAAAGCTAAAGGCAGACCCAGGGAGCTTGTGACCAGAGCTCACGAACAGAAGAACAAACAGGGAGTTTGCCACGGAAGAGATAGGAAGGAGACAAAGACAGAGATGGCTTGCATCTAACGAGAATTGGGAGGAATGTGTTTGCCCACAGTATGAAGAACTTCATCAGGAGGGCTTTAAACTGAGCTGGAAGGGGGAGAGAGACACGAGCACAGAGTAGATAAAGCCTTACACACAATAAGAGGAAAGGCCCAAACTGATCAAATGGGCAACAATAATATGAACAATAATAGTCGTCGTCGTAATCATCATCATCATCATCATCATCATCATCATCATCATCATCATCATCATCATCATCATCATCAAAATGTACAAAGACAAACAGGCCACAAATCACAGCCTCCAGTGTCTGTATACGAATACCAGGAGTATCGGAAACAAACAGGAAGAATTGGAAATTGTAATTCAGGAGGGCAACTGTGACTTGATAGAAATAACTGAAACTTGGTGGGATGACTCCCATGACTGGAATAGAGCTATTGAGGGATATAAGCCGATCAAAAAGAATAGGTCTCTAACCAAGGAGAATCCATTAACTTCCAAGTCCGTTTGTTCCATTGACAAACAGCTACAGTACTATTATCATGAGATTATTAATAATGTATACATAGAACAGTTTTCTTCCTTGTTAATTTGAATCCATTGGTTTGGAGCCTATCCTCTGGAGCAGAAGTAAACAAAATTGATCTTCTGTTTCAGAGTCCATTAGATGTTTTAAGATAGCTATCAATCAGCTCTCAATATTGTCATTTCCAGGTCAAACATACTCAGACCTCTAAATGTCTCCTTGTGGGATTTTACTATGTCAGCCACCCACCTATGAACACATTCTGCATCATCACTGTCCTTCCTAATGGGTAGGCCGATCCTATTCTGAAACACTACATCCGAGATCCAATGGCCATTTCATCTCCCGAAGCCCAGTGTTGGGAATGTTGACATGTTTTTAATCTAATTCTGGGCAGTTTCCAGGAGTAAAATTTGTGTTAAAATAAGGGATGTGTTTCCCACATGTCTTGTTTTAAACAGAAAATCCTAATTTTGCATTAAAATGAAAAACCATTTAATCTGAAAAGTGATGTTTTTCCACAAATGCAATGCTGAATTTCTGAGGTGGCAGGAGGATAGCAGAAGCTATTCATTGAGTAGGGGGACATGTTCCACATCCCTGATCTATGAAGAAAACCCAAATGGGAAGGAGACATTCTTTGTTGCCTTATTCTGAGGGGGCGGGGGAAAGTGTCGCTCTATTCCTGTTTGCCCCAAATTCCCAAAGGACACACAGTCATAAAGAGCTTCTGAACTATTTTTGGACAGAGACATGTAGGTTAAATATCATGCACTTAGTATGTGGGGAAAATTTCAGTGAGAAATTGTACTGCTATGAAAAATCTTCTCCAAATCCATTTTCCACACCACCACACACACATTTTACATAACATTTAGGGAAGCTAGAAGCAGGACAGATATTTTTCAAGAGAAATAGCAACTCTTGATTGATTGAATAGAGATTCCTTGGAGACCTGTGAATTTCCAAATGCAATACTGCAGGGAGAACTTTTGTTTTAACAGTGAAAGATGTTAGAGATAAAAGGTACACTTTCCTATTATTTATAATGACTTTTGAAAAAAAATTGTGAACTTATAGAAAAAGCTCTCTCTGGTCCAGATGTTCTTATGGAAATTCTTAAGCGATGAAAGTCACCTACACATCTAGTTCGTCTATTTTAAAAATGTAAATACTGACATAAAATGGCTGGAATCCTGTTACACAACTTTATGCTGTGCAGTAGTGATGATTACATCAGCTGTGGCTGTTTTGGGGGAATTAAAAGTGTCTTGTTTTCCTCACCACTATCAGCACCCAGGTTCCAGGGATCCCTTTTGTCCTGAGGAAGACTTTGGGAGCTGCCAAATGACAGATAAAAATCTTTAATGCCTGAAAATTGTCGTTGCTGTTCCTAGCAGCAGGATGGGGACTAGTGGTGGCAATTTTCAGGCTGTAAAGTATCCCTATTCCCATTCCACAGCTCCCAAAGAGTTCCTGAGGACAAAAGAGATACCTAGGAAATGGGAGGGTAGGGAGGAGAACAGGAAACTTTTAATTTATCCAAACAGCTGCAGCTGATGATGTCATCGCAGTAGCAGGGCATAAAGTTTCACAACAGGATTCCAGCCAATGTTTCATGACTCCCTTATAGTCACATTTCCCTTTAACTTATTTTAAAGTCTTCTACATTTTTAAATGAAGCTGCTAAACATCTGGATACCTCACAAAAGCTCCACATGGGAATTCTTTTCATTTGGAACATTTGGCATATGGAAATTAAGGGGGATATACAGAGTGTGAATAGAGAAGGAAAACTGCTTATGTTTGTAAAAGCAGACCAATAACAACAAAACAAACTGAGCACGGAATAAGAGTGTTGTTGTCAACAGTCCCTAAGTATTTTCCTTACTCATTTGTTTACAATTGCACATTAAGATCTCTGTAAATCATACCATACAACAGTTGCCATGTTGAAAACATACAATTTCCAGACAATAGCATAGCAATCTCTACCACTTTGCTAGAACTTGCCAGAGTATATATTCTGCTGCCATATTCTTTAAGAAACCAGGTTCACCTTCATATGAAATTGAAGTGGAGGAAAACAGATAGTACTTTTTCCAAAATATTTTTAGTACAGTAATATCTCGTATAGAGCTGCCCAATTTAGCAGTCAATTGTCACAGTGTGGATGCTCAGGTGTCCATTTTCTGGTGCTCCATGGGAGACTGGTCTAACTAAAGGAAGTAGGCTGAGCCTCTAGGACAGTGGTCCCCAAACTTGAGCCTCCAGATGTTCTTGGACTAGAACTCCCAGAAGCCTTCACCACCACCTCTGCTGGCCAGGATTTCTGGGAGTTGAAGTCCAAGAATAATTGGAGGCCCAAGGTTGGGGACCACTGCTCTAGGAGACCTGGGACCTGGATTTCCTGCTATGTTTGGGGAGTAAATTGGGTCCCTGGAACTCCTGGCATAAGGTATAATGTTAAAATGAATTTGCCTAGTGATTATTCAGTTAGCACTCCATTTTCTCAGAATACATCCTGAGTACTAAGTTGAGTATTACTATATATTCTTGCCTGTGGCAGCAAACAAGGAGTGGAGATTCCCATCTTCTCATTTTGAGATCAGCTTTTCTTTTTCTCTGGAATTTGGATCCTTCACTATTTTCGGGATTGAGCTGTACATGAAAGATAGCATGTATTTAGGAACTGAAATTAACTTCATGCTTTAGAGATGTGGTTCTGGCAGATCTTCATGTCATAATTCCAGATGAAGCCAGTGCTTCTGATAATCAACCACACACATACACAAAAAGCAAAGTATAGGAGGTGAAAAAAAATCAGCTGTAAGAATCAGAAATCTTTCAAGAGTTAAAATTATTCCCTCTTCTAATTATGCACTATAGGTAATGTATAATTTGATTCTCAGATCTAATTTCTTTTGTCTAGTTTCCTATTTTTGAACTGATCAACTGCTTCCTTGGTTCAGTTAAATGCATGCTACCAACCCTTCCTTTTAGCCAAAGGAATACAGTGGACCCCCTACTTACGGAATTAATCCGTATTGGAACAGTGGCTGCAGGTAGAAAAGTCTCTAGGTCGAGTCTCCATTGACCTACAATGCATTGAAAACCGATTAATCCCGTAACCGGCCGTTTTTGTTCCATTTTTATTCCATTTTGTTTTTTTCTGGTCTGTAAGTCAATTCTCCGGCTGCAAGTCGAACCTAAATTTTGCGGCCAGAGAAGTCTGTAACTCAAAAAGTCTGTAAGTCGAGCCGTCTGTAAGTCGAGGGTCCGCTGTAGCTAATACATTTTTGCCAAGTTTCTACTTGCCAAAGCAGTTATGTTTCATTTTCTGGTTGACTTTCCTTTTGAACCCCCTGAAAGAAAAGCTCTTTAAAGCCAAATGTTTCATGGAAAGCAACCACTTTGTAAGTAACAACATGCGTTTTATGTATATCTTGACCTTAAATTCTGTGATGGGGCATGCAGATGTGGTGGCATGACCTTTCCCTATATAAATAAGAACCCAGGTGTCTTGGCTTGCATGAGGAGCCTATATGTAAGGAAAAAGCACAGGAAGACAGAAGGCAGCCTAAGTTCCTCCTTCACGGCATGTTGGAGAGAACTGGAAATTAGTATTACTGAACAGGGCTTAGGGGGAGGAAATCAAAATATACAATTGTTCTGAAGCACCATTTTTTTTAATACTGTGCATCTGTTTTCACTCTGAAAAGGTGTATTGTGAACCTAGCAGTGAGAAAGTTTTCTTGCATATTCATCAAACATTTTTACAGTTTACAATTGGAAGTCTGTTATGAGTTAAACACGCTACAAAGCTAAGGACTGTGTCTCATTCAAGAAGAAAATTATGCCTATTATTCTCCGCACCCTTCTTGACTTGACTTAGGGATACATTGTAATGTGCACTTACTCTGTGTCTGAACAAGTCTTTTTGTATTGTTCTGTCACAAAACAAAATTAAAAGTGATTTTTTTGAGAAAGTAAGATTCATAATAGTGTTAACTTCTTGGCTATAAACTGTTCTGCTTGGCTTACACCTATTCATATTCCTTTGTTCGCTTAACATCCTTTTTTTCATACCTGGTGTTCATGCATCATTGGGCAAAATCCTGTTGCAAATCTTTGTACAGTGTAACCCAGATTGGTTATTGGAAGCATTTATTTAAAATAATGATGTAAAGCACTGTTGTATACTCATTGTTTTCAGCTTAAAACAATATATTTCAAGGATGTAAGCCACCTTGGGTCATTTTTAAGGAGAAAGGCAGGGTAAACATGTTTTAAATAAATAAAATAATAGAAAGCTTCCTTATTCCCCCATTCTTTTGGGTTCCAAGGCTCCCTGGGGTTCCCTTTTGCCTTCAATAAACTTTTGGTAGCCTTGGGATGTGGGAGTGGTTGAGACTTTAATGGTAAAAATTTGTTCTTGGATCATTGCCAACAGTCCTGACTCTGGCGGTAGCAATGTGGCAGTGATTTTTTAAAAAAAAAATTAAATGTTTTCCCTCCCAATGCTTCCAAAGGATTTCCTAGGGCAAAAGGGAGCCTTGGGGCAGTCAAGAATCTAAAAGGAGAAGATAGAATAGGAAAATTTTATTTAAACTCCAGTCATACTGTCCTGTTAATACCTCAACAAAAATATGCACTAATGTTGAGCAGCTGCGGGCAGGGTAGTTTCTGAAAAGCTGATCCAAAGGCCCAAAAGAATTAATACTGTAGGAGAACTTAATTGTGATTGGAATTGTATTAGGTGTATACCACAAAGTCTACTGAAGTATTTTGAGGAAATGAAAAAAATTCCCAAGTACTTGGAATAACAATCCCAGGAAAGACACGAGTGGTTTTTCTTGTACCCTGATCCCAAACATAATACTATTGTCCTATTTTTCTTTCTTCACTAGCCATTAAATATCTTGATTCATTCAGCACATTTCCAGAATGCTCAGGCAGTTCAAAAGTGGCAACTTTGTCATAAACTTGAATAACTTTAAAAGGTTCTATATGCTGATAACATTCTTTTGTTTTGTTTTTTGTAAAGGCTGAAATTATTTTAAAAACAGGGAAAAAACTGAGATGGGGACTATTACATACCACTGACAACTTTTTCACGTTGTTGTTGTTGTTGTTGTTGTTGTTGTTGTTGTTGTTGTTGTTGTTGTTGTTGTTTCAGTTGCTTCAGTCATTTCTACAGAAACTGTGTCTACGTCAGATCCAGTTGAGTGTATAATTGCAACTAACAGAGAAACACTATGTCACGCCCTCCTGCCCACACCTCTTCCTTTGCTTCTAGTCTATATTGCTTCTTAGATAACATGGATATTTTCCCAAAATAGTGGTTTGTTTCAATAAAGCAATTATTATGCTTGACCATCAGCACACGGTTTGCACCTTTCCTAAGAAACTATAATAAAGGATGCGACAATATTTCAAATGCATTTTGCTCTGCAGTGAGACTGAAAATGTATTATTATTTCATTCAGGGTACAGAGAGACAGTGGAATGAATTCAAACAGCTAGAAAAAAAATCATTACTTTTCCTCATACTCCTTGGTGTTTTACTCTATGCAGACCAAATATATATAGTGAAGCAGATGGTGTGAGGCTGCAAACCTATGTCCAGTTACATACATTTCAGCTGAACAAATTTCAAAGAACCACTCTTATAGAGCATGAAAAGAGTGCAACCAGCCATATAAGCCCTAATACAGTTCTTTCCTTTCTGGCATCCTGTTCTGCCTTGACTCTTCATGCTGCCACATGCAACCCCATGAGAGCCCATTCATGATAAATCCTTGAGAACAAGAAACGGTGCATAATGCAACAGCTTTCTTACAGGAGTGCGGTTCTGGCAGGAAGCATCCTCAGCCCAATATTTCCATAAAAAATTAATGTATATTTTCATCCAGCATGTATGTCTTGGGTTTCATTAATGACAACATTTAGCAATTCAGCTCCACTCACTGCACTTCAGAGGGACTGCTTTGCCTTGACCGTCTTCCTAGGATGGAGCAAAAGGTGGCTCTAGGCCAGGTAGTGTCTTGTGTGCTCATAAACAGGGAGATGCTGGAGGGCTGTTGGTTTATGGCAAGAGCAAGCAACCAAAGTTACTTTTGGGGAAAAGCAGCCAGCATAATAAGGTCCCAGAATTCCACAGTCAGTATGCTCACTTATCATGCTGGCTCCAGATTCTGAGAGGAACTTTCCCAAGCTGTGGAGAGCATCCTGCAGCTCTCCAGCTGTCTCTCAGGCCAATATCAAAATCCCTTTGCGAGCTCAGGATTCCCACAAAACTGTCCACTCCTCTCCTGGCAGCCTCTGGAAGAGAAGCAAGAAGATTAGGAGAAAATAGGGTAACAAAAGGAAAAAGAGAGATAAGGATTTGGGCCAAGCCTCCAATACAATTTGACCCTCAACAGAGAAAGGGACCCTTAACCATATTAAAACACAGTTCTCTTCTTGACCATTTTGGGTGTGTGTGTGTTGGTGGTTCTTTTTTCCTTCATGGTCCAGGGGACAACTGTATGGCTGAAAGATTGGGTTGTTAAGAGTTCATTTGGTCTCTTTTGGCAGGTCCTTAAGCTGTGTAGAGATAGCAAGGAAAGGTAAGAAGCACTGTACTCTGGTAAGCACCTGGAGGCATTATAGTGACAAAGGAAGACTCACCAAAAGGAGAATGAAACCTCTCCTACTTACTAGTTTGATAAGGTGGATCTGAGAAGGGAAATAGAGAGTGGCATTGATGGCATCCTTTATGGTGTCAGGCTCACCTGGTGTGGGTTTGTGTTAATGATTACCTGAATCATCTTCTGAGACTAGCAAACACCATTCCTCCTTTCCAGTTCACAAGGAGGTAGTCTGCACTGAGACTTTTCGCCAAAAGTAACTACACATGAAATTCTTTCTACTGTGATTAAAATGGGAATTTTAGATATTACTGATAGAAAGGAATGCACTTTCAAGCATTACAATGTATTTTGTGATTGTTTCAAAGAGAATGAATTCTATACCATTTGAGATCCTTTCCTATCTAGGCACCGTCCAGATATACAGCACTACAACTCCATGGAAACTACAATTCAGGCTATCCAAAGAATGTCAGGTAGGGCTTTAGACTTATGCACAGCATTGTGCTCCCTGTTTTATATTTCAAGAATGCTGGAGTGTGGCAGCAAAACATACTCCATTTTGCAGAAATTTTCTTTCTGTAACATGTTGGAGAAGAAACACAGAGTGCAAACAAATTAAATAGTTTGCATTATTGGGAACAGCCAGTGTTCCAAAGACAAGTTTTCATTATTGTCTTCTTCACTTTATCCTTCTGCTATCAAAATGTTGGGTTTGTCAAGCAAGGATGTACTATGCTATAAAAGCAATCTATATTGTTTCTATGAGTGACTGCAGGTCAAAAGGACATATTTCTAAAATAAATATTATATGAATATACTCAATGTAGAGCAGTGTGTCTTTCCCTCAAAACACTGGACCAATAATGATAGCTATTAAGGGAACAATTGGTGACCCATAAAGAAAATTCTTTTGTGACACTAATTTGTTCTGCCCTGTTTCTAATTTAGGAACATACAGAGGCTAAGCAGCATAAAAACAGGAACAATTTCTATGAGCAAAGAAAATACTTTTTTTATCCTTTCTAGTGGAGTTAATTGCACTGTCAACATTCTGGATAGCATAAATGGCCTATTCAACATAATGATCATCATCTAACTGCCTTCCAAAAATAGATCCGGAATATAAGATGTTTTGCATTTGCAAAGCTCAAAGTGTGAATAAAAATCCCGTATGGAAGTTTATATTTTTATACTTCTTTTAAAAGTTGCATGTCTTGTCAAGAACCCAAACAATTCTTACTACACCAACCTCAAGCAGGAAGAATACCTAATGGTCAACAATCCTATATAAAGATTTTGAAGCATGGATAAGCAAAACCACAATAAATCTACCTAGTAGCTCTTAAAGATCACCACATTTTTAAACTTCATATGAATAAAGAACAGAATATTTTCAGTAGCAATGAAAGGGTGCTATGACATTCCCAGGATCTGAAGACATTTGGTGCAAAACCTGTGTATACACATAAGCACAGGACTCTGTCCTTTCAAGATTTACGGCAGTGAGGGTCATCATGGTATTCAGAGTGATTACAAGGACAAAGCCCTCAGTTCACCAGTTAGAACCTTGGTGCATCAGGACAAGTCAGATAGTCTGTCTCTATCTGGAGACTTGAAAGAGTGGTAAAGGCCTTACTTTTATGGTGAGACTGAATAGGATGCTAGCCTAAATGTGCTAACTTGTGCAGCAGTATTAATGCAAGAGAGAACACCAGATTTATCTAACCTGACCTACTTTAATTGAGCTTCTATTCTTTGGCAACCTTGCCCTATCAATCTTGATGTGAACCAACTTCAAAGGAAGATCAGATGGTGCATGCTGCTAGCAAGGTAATCGATTAGATTCCTTCAAACAAGAGTTTTCTATAAATCTCCTGCAAAAATCCAGCTTAATTCCCCACTGACAGTGGCTGAACTTGATGATCCATTGGGTACCTTCCAACTCTACAGGTTTGAGATAATGAGTGCTATTATTTAGATGTACCTGTAGATCCCATTACTTTCTTGGACCACAATTCTTTGAACACACTAGCTCTCACAGCTATGATTTTCTTCACAAAGAATTAGATGTGGTTGTGTTGGTGGAAGTTGTAGTCCAAAAAAAATAACTTTTCATGTTCTCTGCAGTTCTCCCCTATTCACAAAGGCTTGTATCTTAATTTCAATGGAAACAGCAGAAACCTGTATATGAACTGATTGCCTCTTTTGAAAAATTAAATTGACAACCAATGTGTGCTGAAGCCCATGTATATGCACTGGAGCGTGTGTGAAACTTTGGCACACAACAGTTTAATTGTTTAGATTTTATTATAAGAAATGGGAAAACTTGGCATGCTCTGAATAAACTATTTCATATTTAAATCTTACAAAGGTATACTGCTTAAAATAGCAAGAAATGTCAAAAACAGAAAAAACGTCATGCTTGAGCAACATTTTGCAGGTTACAGAGAAACTTCATGCTTTAAACCTTTTTTATTTTTGTAAGGAAGGCATAACAAAACTAAAGTCACTTGAAGTAGTTTAAAAGGTGGAAAGAGTGGAAACAAAAAAATCATCAAATTGGCCATCAGGCACCTTAATTGTAGCACATTAAAATAATAGAGTATCTTATTTCTGTATAAAAAGCCAAACAAAAAGGCAAAATCAAAAGAAACTGAAATGTATCTGTATTTGAAAGAAACTTAGCTTCAAAGATCATTTGCTCAAAAGACAGAATTACTGTAATACAGAGAAATTCAGAACTATAGAGGTAAAGAGATGGTAAGATCAACTGCAATGACAACTGAAATTTTAAAAAAATTCTACACAAGAAGATAAGTTTTGAGATTGAGGCCACCATAGGCTTGGGAAAACCATCTACATAAACTGCATAACCAAATAAATGATAAGGGAGTAGACCAGATTCAAAAGGACTTCACACAAGTTATTCTAACAGCATATAGAGAATTGAGTTATTACACGTAATTGACTGCAAATCTGAAAAGCTGCACATTGAAACCAGAGATGTTATCAGAGAAAAACAAAAAAAAATACCATTCCTGTAGTAAAAAGAAAATAAAAGCCTAGATGGATGACAGATAAAGCTTTTAAAATTGTTGATAATGTATGAGAAGCAAAAGTAAACAGTGACAGGAATTGGGTTAGAATCCTAAATGCAAATTTTTAGCAAGTGCCCAATACAAACAAAATGACTGTTACAATAACAAATGCAAAAAAAATAAAAGAGTACAAGAAAAGATTAGAGAGACTGAAAAGATCAATAAGAGAATATATGATGTGATTTAGATAAAATGGAAAAGATGGAAACAGTAAATTAAACAGTTACATGGACAAGGTACAAGGATAACTGATTCATTTGAAAAAGTATCTTGTAGTGAAGAATTTGCAGTTTTACAAATACTAGGGGTCCAGGACTCACTGCAGTACAGGAGTGTGCTCAGGACACAGGCCCTATTGACCTGGATCTTGGTATATGCTGTCAGCTTCTTATTAAGCCATACTCTCTTTGTAAGTCTAGAGGACATACGTAGTAGCTGCTTTGCCAATGTGTTTATCCAGCTCGACATCTAGAGAGTGTGTGTCAGAGATTGTGGAGCCAAGGCACACGAAATCATGAACAATCTCCAGTTCTTGTGTAGAGATGGTAACAGAGGGAGGTGAGTCCACACCCTGGCCCATGACTTGTGTTTCCTTCAGACTGATTTTTAATCCAAAGTCTTGGCAGGCCTTACTAAAACAGTTCATAAGTTGTTGGAGCTCTTTAGCAGAACATCAGACCTAGCCCCTGGCGTCATGCTCTACGCCAATCAAGCAAAGATTTATAAATGGTAACTTCTACTTCCCATGTTATTTTGATAAGTGTCCTCTCCAGAGCATGAAGCCTGGGTAAAATAATATGGAGGATAGGCTATTACCCAAGTAGCAAATCCCCCCTCTCCATGTTATATTACTGAAATAGTCCAATGGAAAGGCAAGACCTGGATCCAGTGACGCCGCAGGAGTTGCCAGAATAGCATGAACTGCCTCTGGGACTCTGGCTCCGGATTTTGCCTCAAGGTGGTGCTGTGGGCTAAACCGCAGAAGCCTGTGCTGCAGGGTCAGAAGACCAAGCAGTCGTAAGATCGAACCCACGCGACGGAGTGAGCGCCCGTCGCTTGTCCCAGCTCCTGGCAACCTAGCGGTTCGAAAGCATGCAAATACAAGTAGATAAATAGGGACCACTTCGGTGGGAAGGTAACAGCGTTCCGTGTCTAAGTCGCACTGGCCATGTGACCACGGAAGATTGTCTGTGGACAAAACGCTGGCTCTATGACTTGGAAACGGGGATGAGCACCACCCCCTAGAGTCGGACACGACTGGACAAAAATTGTCAAGGGAAACCTTTACCTTTACCTTTACCTTAACTCATGAAGCCTTTTCCATCAGTGGATATAGCCACAAGGCAGTGAAGGTTTGAAATTGGAGTTTTTCTTCTCTTAGATGGGCAGCTTTCCAAGGCTGATGAGTCCCACCTACCAGAGTTTTACAAAGCAGTGCTGAGAACATAAATCTAATAAGGTAAAAAGTTTTGTTCCCATATATGGACATAGATCAGATGGAGGAAGGAACACAATATCCTGATTTGATGTTTGCATTATCCTTCACTTTAAATTATAATGCTTCTTGTTGCTAGACATATTTTACATCTTCTTTGTCCCACTGGCCTATGTACAAGTGTAAGAGGGACACCAACAGTGCTCTAGGCAGGCCATCTGCATTTGCCCTACAAAGCCTTCAGAGCTTGGGGGAGCTGACCACTCTAAGGCACCTGGAAAGCATGAAGAAGGGAGGATGGGAAGCTGCTGGTATGAAACATGTGAGGAAGATTGAGGAGGGAGAACCTGAGGGAATTAAAGAGGAAGAATAGGAGCAGGCAAGATCTTCTGGAGTGGCAGGGATTGAAACTGAATTCTCAGGCAAGGAACAAACTTTATGGGGAAACTGTGGAAGATGGCGATCCTTTGTTCTGTGTCTCTGGGAAGGTTTAGTGAAGCTGGGAGGAGGATCCCTGGCATAAAGTTCCTGAGGAAGTCCAGGTTAGGAGAGGAAGAGACTGCAGAA
The DNA here is from genome assembly GCF_051106095.1 of Pogona vitticeps. NCBI lineage: Eukaryota > Metazoa > Chordata > Lepidosauria > Squamata > Agamidae > Pogona > Pogona vitticeps. The sequence continues at coordinate 193,866,676 of NC_135786.1, forward strand.
GATATGACTCCCCCCATCCTACTGAAGAAAGACTGTCGCTGCCTACAGTTCCCTGGCACCAATGCTGGTTACTCCAAAACAGTGGTGATATTGACAGCACAAGTAACAGTGTGTGTGAGAGAGAAGATCCAAGAAAAGGAAAAGACCTCATGCAGGTACCTATTACCCAGTTGTACCAGCCATCCCTGAATGTACTGCTACCTGGTCTAGGGCATATACTCCTATCCCATTTTTCCATGTCTGGATAGCAGGGGCTAGTGGGTTAGCGCAGGGAATTCAATCCCCAGGAATTTCACAAATGGGACTGAGTGTGTGGCTACTGTTGTAAAATCAGAGCTCTCCTCAATAAAACCTGTTATTGGTTACACATAGCAACCTGGAGATGATGAAGTTATTGCAGCTGACAGCATTATTATCAGTGGAGCTGATGACACAAAATGATATATCATCAGAATCCAAGGAATTCTGAGACTTGTATTTCTGGGGAGAGCATCCTCTTATATTAATTAATCTCTTCTTCACAGCACTTTGAGAAGACCTATCCAGGCATCCAGAAAAAGAATTAAAGCTGACATGAGATCACACTAGCTGTATCATCTTATTCTTGCTCTATACATGTGATCCTCTAAACTGATCTATATCTGTGTTTGTTCTGGTATTTGTGCATTTTCAAACATTTAGTAATCTTCTTGTTCACTTGGATGTGGAAATACAGTGGTGCCCCGCTAGACGCTTATCCCACATGACGTCGAAATCGCTTGATGATTACTTTTTTGCGATTGCTGTTGCGATTGCAAAATCATGGTTCCTATGGGGGAAATCCGCTTTACGTTGATTAGGTCCCTGCTTCATGAACGTTTTGTTCGCAAAATGATGTTTTTTCCAGCTCCGCAAAATAGCTTCCTTTCGCAAAATGGCTTCCCTCCCTTCACAAAATGGCTGTTTTCCGGACAGAAGCTTCGGAAGACAGCGATTTTAAACAGCTGATCGGTGGTTCTCTATGGGCAATCTTTGCTGGATGATGAGGTATTCCCCCATTGGAACACATTAACCGGTTTTCAATGAATTCCAATGGTTTTTTTTGCTTGACGACGATATTGCTTAACAGCAATTTTTCTGGAACAGATTATTGTCGTCAAGTGGGGCACCACTGTACCAATGGCTGCAATGGGGGGGTTGTTACACAATGCCATCAGTTTGAGGGATTTGGCAGTCCACAAATAGTGAGCTCTGGACACTAAATCACAGACAAGCATGTCTTTTCATGTGTGGAAGCTAGTTGCCTCTGTACTTTGCAAAGAATTTTTATTTGTTTGTTTTTGGTGTTTGCTTCTTTGTGAGTTTTTTTTTTTTGCTTTTTCCATTCTTTTTCAAAAAACTGATTGCTCAGTCATGCTATCAAGAAACTGAAAAAAGAGGGGATAACAGTTTCAGTGCCTTTGGAAATGCAGACTTGTTGGCTTGTGCTGGGATGTGTAGGCCTGAAACAGAGGGGGAGAAATTGCCTCTTATATGAAAGGAGTTTGCCAACTCTGTTTTATCACTGTGGAAAGAAATTCCAAGGCTGCAGCTCACTCCTAGTACCAACTAATTACGAGAACTGGTTTCAACTGAAATGAAGGGTTGAAGAAGGGAGTGATTTTCTTCTGGGAAAAGTTATTCTCTTTGAGAAGGTTTGGTGCAATTTGGAGCCTGACTGGTAAATTCCTTCAAAAGATCTAGAAAGGTGGATGGTGGGTATAAAAGTGGGAAAGAGAGTTTGCTTAGGTTTTTGTAGGTTTTTCAGGCTGTTTGGCTGTGTTCTGGACAGAACCACAGTGAAACAGTCCAAAAGACCTACAACAACCATCAGATCCCGGCTGTGAAAGCCTTCGAGAATACAGTTTGCTTAGTTTAGCTTAGTCTCACTTAGGAAAGTGCTATGCTCACATGCTGCTGTTACCTGATTGTACTCTAAACATGTACTGGAACATGCTGACATTCTGCTTCTTCGTAAGTAGCAGCTTTGGATAGCTAGCTTTCTTATTTTCTGTGGAAGCTATTCTGAAACTGCATTTGCTTCAGATACCTTTTGATATTTTAAAATTTGATTGGTTGGTTGGTGGGTGGGTGGGTGGGTGGGTTGGTTGGTTGGTTGGTTCCGTAATTTTTTGGAAATGATTTTGGAACCTTGGCACATATTTTTGAAACTGATTGAACTTTATTCTTTTGATTTCTTTTTGCCACACATTCAATAAAGAAATAAAAATTCACAAGTTTGGTCATTTTGAGCAAAAAGGGTTGGGACAAAAGAAAGGCCTTCCATTGGCCACCTACTGGATTCCATGCATTTGTGGATATTTTGGTATATCATTCAACTATATAACTTTTGGATAATTTCCTGGAGCATTGACAAGTCAGAGTGACAAGGTGTGAGAGAGGTACTGGGCAGGAAGACTTTCCAAGCCATAAGCACATTTCTCCCTCCTAGAGGGCACTCAAATTAGGAAAGGTTTTGGCAGTATGGCCAGTATAGTTTGTGCAGGCCTCTCTGTACCACCCATAACCTTGATATCTGCCAATTGAGGAATGGAGTCCTTGATATAGGTGGTTAGTTGGCTGGGGGACTGGACAAAACCATGCCAAGCTATTGTTTCAACTATTATCTCCTTTGTGACTTAATATAAGCTACTCATGTTGTGTAATGTATTGCATAGTACATTTGTATTTCAGGAACTTTGGCAGTGATACAGTGGCATTGCTGGACTCACAAGAAGCCAAAAGTTGTATGGGGAAGATAAGGTTCTAAGATACTGAAGTTCTAAACTATCTAGTCAAAACTGATAGAGAGACACAAGCAACCACCATATGCAACATGAACACACAATTGTAACTAAGTTTCAAAAAGAAAGAAATTGAGAATGTTTTGGATTAGGACTCCACCAGTGCCATATACCAGTGGTTCTTAACGTGGGCGATAATGCCCCCCAGGGGGCGATTTCATTTTTCAGGGGGGCGGTAGAACGAAAAGGGGCGGCGTGGGGGTGCTGGAGCAGAAGGGGGGCTATAGGGGGGCGCTGGAGCAAGCCAAACCTGTGAAGATGGCTGCAGCCTTTTTACAATGTGCATGAATATATATTTTCCTCCAATCTTAATTTAGTTTCAGAGTTTTCGTCTTGAAATTTTTAGTTCCTGCATTGCGGTTTGTTTTTATGCCCTTTTTATATTTCTTTTTGCGTCTTAAAATTCGCTTGCAACTAAATCATTAAATGTTACTTTTTGGGGGCATTTCATTTTCTTGGAATTGAATTTTGTTTTCAGGGGTCATTGGATTTAAGTGTAATAAATAAATAAATAAATAAATAAATAAATAAATAAATAAATAAATGATCTCATCACCGTGGGGAGGGGGGCGATGCTAACTTCCTCAATGGCTCAAGGGGGCGTTTCTTTCAAAAAGGTTAAGAACCACTGCCATATACTATGCTAATGATACTGACCCTCACCTAGTAGCTGAGCAGAATGCTGTAAAAAGAAGCTGCAAGGGAATTTACAGCTGCCTATCTCCTTCTCCAGTGGAGAGTTCTGACTTAATGTGATCCACCTGGAGCAGGAACTGGCAAGCCACTCCAGTATCTTTGCAGAGAAAACTCCATGGACAAAAACAAAAGGCTAAAAGATATGACACTGGAAGATGAGCCCCTCAGGTTGGAAGGCATCCAACATGCTACTGAGGAAGAGTGGAGGACAAGTATAAGTAGCTCCAGAACTACACTCAATATGCCAGCAAGTTTGGAAAACTCAGCAATGGCCAGAGGATTGGAAAAGATCAGTTTACATCCCGATCCCAAAGAAGGGCAGTGCCAAAGAATGCTCCAACTACCGTACAATTGCACTCATTTTACACGCTTGCAAAGTTATGCTCAAAATCCTACAAGGTAGGCTTCAGCAGTATGTGGATCAAGAAGTACAAGCTGGATTTCAAAAGGGCAAAGGAACTAGAGACCAAATTGCTAACATACGCTGGATTGTGGAGAAAGCCAGAGAGTTCCAGAAAAATATCTACTTCTGCTTAATTGACTACACAAAAGCCTTTGACTGTGTCGACCACAACAAACTAGGGCAAGTCCTTCAAGAAATGGGAGTGCCTGACCACCTTATCTATCTCCTGAGAAATCTATATGTGGGACAGGAAGCAACAGTTAGAACTGGATATGGAACAACTGATTGGTTCAAAATTGGGAAAGAGTACAACAAGGCTGTATATTGTTCCCCGGATTATTTAACTTATATGCAGACTACATCATGCGAAAGGCTGGACTGGATGAATCCCCAGCTGGAAATAAGATTTCCGGGGGGAAATTCAAAAACCTCAGATAGGCAGATGATACCACTCTGATGGCAGAAAGTGAGGAGGAATTAAAGAACCTCTTAATGAGGGTGAAAGAGGAGAGCACCAAAAATGGTCTGAAGCTCAACATCGAAAAAACTAAGATCATGGCCACTGGTCCCATCACCTCTTGGCAAATAGAAGGGGAAGATATGGAGGCAGTGATAGATTTCACTTTCTTGGGCTCTATGATCACTGCAGATGGTGACAGCAGCCTTGAAATTAAAAGAAGACTGCTTCTTGGGAGGAAAGTGATGACAAACCTAGACAGTATTTTAAAAAGCAGAGACATCACCTTGCTGACAAACGTCCACATAGTCAAAGCTATGGTTTTTCCTGTAGTGATGTATGGAAGTGAGAGCTGGACCATAAAGAAGGCAGACCACCAAAGAACTGATGCTTTAGAATTGTGGTGCTGGAGGAGACTCTTGAGATTGCCCTGGACTGCAAAGAGAACAAACCTATCCGTTCTGAAGGAAATCAACCCTGAGTGCTCACTGGAAGGACAGATCCTGAAGCTGAGGCTCCAGTAATTTGGTCATCTCATGAGAAGAGAAGACTCCCTGGAAAATACCCTGATGCTGGGAAAGTGTGAAGGCAAGAGGGGAAGGGGACGACAGAGGACGAGATGGTTAGACAGTGTCATCAAAGCTACCAACATGAATTTGATGAAACTCCGGGAGGCAGGGGAAGACAAGAGGGACTGGCGTGCTCTGGTCCATGGGGTCATGAAGAGTTGGACACAACTTAATGACTAAACAATAACAATTTCCTTCTCAATTACTGTAATCTCAAACTACTTTCACAAGGTCCTTATAATGTTCTTGAGGAAATGAACTCAGGCTCTGGTTTCTAAAGTTAAAGAGGATCAATGACGCTGAAATGCAGGTATGGGGATTTGTTTTGTTTTGTTTTGTTTTTTGCCTAGCTATATGCATGTGATATTGTTTTACTCATTTAAGGAGCAAGCCCCTCAGTAACAGTTCTGGCTCACAAACTGAGGCTCCACAAATTGAACAGACTCTTCTCTTGAGGAATATCGCTTTGGGATGTAGAAAGTTATGGGGGCACTGAGAGAGCCTTTGACGTGTTCAGTACCAGGAGATGAGATGAAGATGTGAACTGTCTGTTTCCACCCTGATTTAAACCAGTATAGTCAGCTTCCCAAGCTCACAGAAGCATAGAAGAATCCAGTGACTTCATTTCATAGTTCATATACCCCAAATGCTTAATTTCTTTATTGGTGGTAACTCCCTTTTGTATCTAGGATCTGTCTACATCTGGTACTTCTCTTTGGGAGCTTAAAGAAAGGGACCTAAAGAAACTAAAGGACACTAATCAAGCTTTCCATTTTTCCAAGCAGAAAATCCTTTCAGGAAGATGGGTCATATTACCAACTTATGTATGTTCAGTCCAAAGAAATTGTGTTTATGGGGTGAATGCAGGGTTGGCTCTATTATGTGTAAAAAGAGAGAGAGCTCTCTAAGCTTCATCTGGAACTGAAGTGGGGCCAAGTACCTCCAAGCTGAGCATGGTCCTTGAAGATCACCAAATAGAGAAAAGCATGTGTGTAGATCCATTCTGAAAGCTAGATGATTGACTTCTCAACTGCAGCCTCCCTATCCAGGGTGCTCTGGCTTAAAAACAACAGTAACAACAGCATAATTTGAACACAATATAAGTCTCTCTCCACCCATAAAGCATGTGCTACCAGCAGCGTTCCACATGCTTTTAAGCTGTGATTTAAGCCCCCACATTGACAACAAAAAGGAGTGACATGGTAATTATCACAAATGTCAGAGATGCCCTACTCCTTGGCATACAAATAACCTCTAATGATACTTTTTGTTACACGGTGTCCTTTTAACTGTAATGAATATACCTCTTTCATCATTTTGTATCCATTAAAATTGTTAATTGAGTTCACTCGCTAATCAGAACGCATGCATATCCTGCTTAATTATTATAAGTGAATGGAAGGTGTTAGTCATTGTAGCCCCCCTTTGATTTTGTAGAGCTTGTTTTATACAATGTTCCTGTTACAGACCAGCTGTGGACACAAATTCATAGTTATTGAAAAGGAGAAAAGCATTTTCAATATTATATCCCAACCTCCTTTGAGGAATTGGGTCTGTGGGAATGTTGGTACAAACCGACCTAGGTGATTGCACAGGTTACTATTTTCTAGGGGTAGGCTTTAGATTTGGAGAAATCCTTCCTGAATCAAGAAATAAATTGGGTTCTTATTGGACAGTTTTGACAAGCATCCAAATCAAAACAGGATTTGGCCAAAACAGGAATGAGGGCTCTCTGTTTCCAGTCCTCTGGGAAGAGGTGATGAAATAATATATTGCAGGACTGATCCTGTGTTCAAGTTTGTTGCTAATTCTTCCTCCCAAGAGCAAAAATGTTGAACCTGTTTAGGCAAAATTTATGGGATCTGGAAGGATGTAGCCTTGGGTGCTTGCTTGCTAAATTATCCCAATACTTCTGTGTCTACCATTTTGTGTTTCACAGCAATACACCCCAATTCCTACTGCACTTTTTATGACTTTGCTACCAATAGACTAGACACCAAACAAACTAGAAGTCTTAAGCTGTTTCTGATCATTCAAAGCTCTGTAAACCCCAACCTATTCTTCTAAATTGTTGCGGGTTTCCAGCTAGGGCTACTGCTGTGAAGCAAGCCATTTTCATGCAAATAGCTAAAAATCCCAAGGAAGGAGATAAGGAGAAGCAAAACTTTTTCCAATTTGAGCACTCAGTTCTACCAAGCTACTTCCCCTATACTTCTGAAATGGTCAATTATTAACTAAGGCAACCTCTATTCTTATTCTATATGTCATTTTCATTATAATTGTGCATAGAAATAATGTGGGGGAAAACCCCACACTGGTAAAGGCTCTGCACAAAACTCCATGAATCAGTTCTTTCCAATATTAGCAGGTACCATCCAATTACAACAGGCTGCTATCCCTGGAAATGTCATCTCATTCCCTCAACCAACCAGCCTAGCATGCATACATCAGCAGCTCTCTTCAAAAAGAGAATCAACATTTAATCGTGTGCATCACAAAAACTTTGCACCTATTTTGTCTGAAATTTGGCAGCTGTAATTATGTCCTAAGGGGGTAGAAAATAGGGGGAAATGACAGCTATGCTACTTTCCACTTTTATTCTTTAAGAGGTATGATTTAGATTTCCAAAGCGAGATATACATTCAAGGCCAAGCTGAGTTGGGTAAACTCCAAATCCATCATTTATTAATCAGAAAACTGACACATTTGCCAGATTCTAATGGAGTTCTTTTACACAAAAGTGCCAGCTTCCATTCTGTCACTGTATCTTAACCAATGGGAATTTATTACCTGCCAACTTGTTAAAGCTTCTTTGTGCATCAATTAACTGAATCTTATCTGTGAAGTGATATACTCCAGGAAAACAGATTATACGTAATGTGACTTCTCTAAACACTAGTGCAGCTACTTTATTAAAGTACTTTTCTGTTATGGACATCCCTGTGCTGAACAAAGCTATGTTTTTTCTCCAACCAAACAAATGAGAAAAAAAATGTGTCTATGAATTGTCTCTCCCCCAAATTCTTTCATTCATTCATTCATTTCTACCATCACTTTAGCACTGGCACATCAGAGGGGAGTGACAGCTTTTTTCTCTCTCTTCTAAATGGAACAGTTTGGCCATCGTAGGGCCAAACTTGAGGCTATAACGGATGACCTAATGACCAGATTTGCTCTTCTCAAGGTGGAGAAGCAGCCTGAAGAGACGCCCAGAGCTAAGGCTTTGGTGGCACAGCTCGCCTTTGCCCCCCTCCCTGGATAACATGAGACCTTTTGATCTCACAAGAGCAATCGGGCAAGAGGGGGGAACGTTAAGTTATTTAAGGAAGGTTCCCCCCTCTCCGTCCTCTTCCTTTTCTGGCACCCACCCACCCACCCCATGTTCTAGTGTAAGTTTATCTGGTCGCCTCTGGGGCTGGATAGGAATGTTTGACCTGTATCCTGATTGGCTTTTGGATGCAGGGATTTTTTGCCTATCCCACACTGGAACAGGGCGCTGGCTTTTTGAGAGGTGGTAATTTGGTCACAGTGGTGGGTAATATGGACATAACAGGTTTTCTGGTGAGTCCTATTGCAAATTCAGGTAAGCAGTAGCTCATCTGACCTCCCAGGGCTGTGGATCATGTGATTACAGTGCTTGTGGGGGGGGAGATGCGCTGGGGCCACAACCTGTGCACTGTTCCAATTGTGGTCTCCCGTCATTGTTCCAGGGTAAGGGGGAGCAAAGATATCTATACAAGTAAAGTATTTAAAGTTTGATACCCTGTTTGAACTGGAGGGTATGTACATTTCTGATGGAGGCTTCCTGATGGAGAAAAAGTATTGTTTTGCCTTCTGCCAGTTCCTCATACCTCAGCATCCTGCTCTGTCACCTCCTACAAGGTTTCAAGGAGCCCCTCAACCTCCAGAGCATGTTTATGGCACAGATGACAGTAAAGGGAAGGGTAAGCCACAGAAAAAGTGATGTGGTAATGCTGTGGGTTAAACCGCAGAAGCCTCTGTGCTGCAGGGTCAGAAGACCAGCAGTTGTAAGATCGAATCCATGCGATGGAGGGAGCTCCTGTCACTTGTCCCAGCTCCTCCCAACCCAGCAGTTCGAAAGCATGTAAATGCGAATAGATAAATAGGTACCACCTTGGTGGGAAGGTAACAGCGTTCTGTGTCTAGTCACGCTGGCCATGTGACCATGGAAACTGTCTTCAGACAAATGCTGGCTCTATGGCTTGGAAACAGGGATGAGCACCACGCCCTAGAGTCGGACACGACTGGACTAAATGTCAAGGGAACCTTTACCTTTACCTAAGCCGCAGAAAATTGCACTCACACCTTCTTTTTCCCATGAGGGAACGTAACAACCAGATAGGCGGGATATAAATAAATAAATAAATAAATAAATAAATAAATAAATAAATAAATAAATAAATAAATAAATAAATAAATAAATAAATAAATAAATAAATAAATAAAATTTCATTGACTTTTGAACCCAATTTCTGTATGTAGCACTGGAACTTTTTGGAATAATACACAGTGTACCTATCATATTTTGTTTCCAGTCCATACAAAGGGCAAGCTCTTGTGCCAGTAGCATTCACAAACCCTCACAGTAGTATAAAGCACGCTCATCTTACCAGCAGTGCCCTGTTCTCTGCAATCAGCTGCCCATCTAATAATTTCCAATTAGGCTTTTAAAAACCTCCCCAATCAGACTTCATCAAATAAAGTGAAAGAACTGGCAGCGGGGTTTCTCTAATTATTTTATTCCAACACCAGCCGATGCCATGCAGAGAGCACATTGCATTCCCAGCTGATGCATAACATAATTAGATGGGTGTTCTTTTCAGCTTCTTAATCCTCCATTTGAGCAACAGAAGGAGGAAGATTGCAATCATGCTCCTCCATGATGACTGAAACAGAACACATGAAGCAAACTAATCTGGCTGTGTCAGTGCTGAGGACTGGAAGATCTCGGACGTATAGCTCAGCAGTGAGAGGACAAGAATATGGTGGATTGCATGAGAAGTAGCTAAAACATTGAAATGGTTTTGCCTTTACCATAGAAGGCTATTTATTTTAACCATGATGATAACATCAATTTAAAGAAATAGATCGATAGTAATAAAAGGTGCTTTCTCAAACATGTGGACCTAGCTTAACCCAGGTAGTTGCTGGAAACAGGCTCCCACTTGCTTCACACTGAAAATCTACCTACTGTCAGTCCTTCTACCACCTTCTGTGATAATGTGTAGAACTAGCACAAAGAAAAACAGCTTGACCCTAAAAGTACTGTTTAGAATTAAGTTCACTAATAGAGATGGGGGTATTCATATTCATATACGAATATCTCCAGACAGGTGGAAATAATAAGGGTCCTGACCCCGTTTCGCTGCTACCGCTGGCTCTGCTGAGGCTTTCTATAATGCTGTTCTCCACAATGGATTAGCCACTCTGTGACCTGGCAGAGAGGCTTGTCATCTCACCTCCTGCCAAGAGTGGGTAATCGATTGTGGACAATGGCATGATAGGAAAACTCCATGGAGCTGGTGGCAGTGGCAAAATTGTGAGTGGACAGTCCGACCCCATGGGGCCAGACCCTCGTTATTTCCACCTGTGTGGGGGATATTCATATTCATATACAAATATGAATACTCCCATCTCTATTCACTAATATACAGTCAGAACATCAGTGCTCTTTGTATACTGCTATCTTGGCACAGAAATCATAAATAAGGTGACAATCGTATACAGACATACCTAGGACTAATTCCTACTGAATGCATTGTGAGTTACTTCTAGGCATGTGTACATAATATTGCACAGCAGTTGTTTTAGTATTTAAATAAAACAGTTCACCAGAAGCCAGTATCATACTGAACTTCTGTTGAGCAGAAAGTCCCACCAACATAGTAATGCAGAATCATGCCATTTGTGCAAACATTGGTATTATGCAGGTGGTGATCTACATCAAGCAAACCCACTCTCTGCTTGCCCAGTGGCACTGCCTGTGCAAGCAGTGTGATCTTCCATTACTACCTCTGGATGGCTCTGACATGCATATATTCATCTAAGTTTGAAACACAGAAGAATATAACTGGAAATGTTTTCCTCTACATTCATAAAAACAGAACAATCAAAAAATTGCTTTTCACTAAATTCAACATTAAGATCCATTAGATACTGGAGGTGTTCAATGGATTCTCAACAAATTTGCCAATGGAGTCCAATGCTGATGAAAGAGCAATGAATCTTACAAAGATGTCTGCTGTCACAGAGATTTCAGTAATACAGTGGTCTTTTGTACTCTTCAGAAAACCACCTGCTCTGGCTAATAGGTTTTGTCAGCTCCGACCAATCCTCCAGGTGGGAAGTAGGCAGTTTGGAAAACATGTCCCAAAGGTAACTGACCAACAAGCAGTGGACTCCTGCCCATTACCTTGTTCGTACACTGGATAAATAATATTTCACTTCCATTCTGGTGAACCCACTGAGGTTTTATTGATTTCACCAAAAAGCTTAGCAAAAAGCAGGGACAAACAGGAGATGTTCAGCTGAAAGGTCTCTGGAGGCACCATGTCCTTTCAAAGAGATTCTCTAAAAGAATCAGTGAGCTGATTAGCTGTTCCATGCTAGATTTGTTCTTACAGGTCACACTGAGAGCAAAGCTTTGCCATTACCATAGAAGGCTATTTATTTTAACCACGTATTTTGTCACTCTTGATGTTACCCTAAATCATTAAAAACATTGAAATCACATATCTGCTGAAATGTGTGCGTCTGGAATAAAACTACAAGCTTCTTTGCCACCACTTAGCAATTTCCAGAAATTCTACCATTTTTGGTCATATATAAAGATCTAGTCATCTCCATTGATATTTATAGTAAGAAAGTTTTTAGTCATCAAAGCTGCTTATGTTTGCTCTGCCATCATTAATCATTTATCTTATGCAGCTGGGGATTCAGTCAACCACAAGAGTCCCTAGGAACTACGCACAGTCCATTATACTTCATCTGAAGCAGCAATCGGATTGTTTGATCCTGTGGCAATGGGGCAGAACTTGTGAAATCCAACATTAGGTCTGTATTTCTATTATTGCCCATTCACCCAGCAGATTATGAGTTGTTAGGTTTTCAATTCAAAGGACTATACTATATGGATAGGGCAATGCCAATAAGATGTTCCATCTCTAGCACTGTGTTTGTGCGTTTCAGCTCATTTTTGGAGTGGATGCTGAAGTGTAGGGTAGGGCTTTCGTGTGTACTGATTCTCCTACACATTATCACAGAAGGTGGTAGAAGGACCGACAGTAGGTAGATTTTCAGTGTGAAGCAAGTGGGAGCCTGTTTCCAGCAACCATCTGGGTCAAGCTAGGTCCACATATTTAAGAGAGCACCTTTTATTACCAACAATCTATTTCTTTAAACTGATGTTCTCGTCATGGTTAAAATAAATAGCCTTCTATGGTAAAGGCAAAACCATTTCAATGTTTTAGCTACTTCTCATGCAATTCACCATATTCTTATCCTCTCACTACTGAGCTGTACGTCTAAGATCTTCCAGTCCTCAGCACTGACACAGCCAGGTCATGACAAGGGAACTTGGTTCCTTTAGCGAAGATAAAAACAGAAGGTCCCTGTACTTTAATTACCTTCTTGGGGATTGCTTTAGACACCATCCAGCAATCAAGCAGATTGCCAGAGAAAATTAGTGGACCTCAGCATTTGAATTCAGGACCTGTTACAACGCACCAGAGTTACACTAAGGGAGCTGCAAGGGGTAGTAGGTCATTTCAACTTTGCATACAAAGTGATTGCTCCAGACAGGGCTTTTCTTGGAAGGCTGTGCAAAACCATGAGTGGGTTAACAAACCCGCACCACAGACAGTAACTTTCAGTGGGGATAAAGAGGACCTGTGCATCTGGTTACAGTTCTTAGATAGTTTTAATGGAATTTTGTTCTGGAGAGATGAGGTGCGCTTAGGAGCAGAGTTTCAGGTCTAATCTGATGATGCTGGGTCAAAAGGATACAGGATTTTAGGGGCCGATGGAATGATGTGACTCCAAAATCACCCATGATCTTACATTCATGGATTTTTTTCCCTCCAGTATTGGGACATTTGGAATGACATTTGGGCCAATTCGGCTGTCATGTTTTGGCATGAAAACATGGAGGTGGTCCATGTGGTAAATACCCTTACACTAAGAGATGGAGTGCCAGCCTATGGCTGATGGAGCGGCATGACTCCAAAGTCATCTGGGATCTTACATTCATCGAGGGTCCCCTCCCCCCCAGTATTGGGAGCCCTATGACTTTGGGCTGACATTTGGGCCAATTCTGCCATCACAATTTGGTGTGACAACATGGCTGTTGTCCATGTGGTAAATACCCTCACAAAATCTCAGAGGGTTATGCAATTGGTGAGCCTTAACATTGTGCTGTTTGAGATACAACCTTGTGTGGCTTGCCATGTGCCTGGCATAAATGGTGAGCTGGCTGATGCCCTGTCCTGTCAACAGGGTGTTGGCTCAGGGTGTTGGCTTGGGGAGTTGGCTTGAGGAGTTCAGGCTCAACCACAGATATTTCTGCAAGAGTTATGGAGCATGGAGGAGCGAAGTCAGGGCAATCAATTTAGCAATGTTCCAGTACCAGGTGCAGCTATGAAACTGATTGCAAAGATTTTTTTTAAATTTTGCAATGGGGAAGGCTTGGCCTATAACAGTGGATCATTTACAGCCGTACGGAGTCTACCTCCATAGCAAAGGTTTGGCTCCCCGCTTGATTCAGGGGAGGATGCCAGCTCTGGCATTTTTTGCCAAGGCATTGGGTTGTCCTGATCCGGCAAGTGATTTCTGGATCAGAAAAATGGTTGAGGGTTGCAAAAAGGAATGAGGTCAGCAAGAAGATAGGCACAACCCTATGTCCCAAAAAATCCAGTTTGAACTGGGTCATGTTTGGGACAACATTTGCAATTACCATTACGAGGTCAAATTATTTAAAGCAGCAACACTGTGCATTCTTTGGGGCGTTTAGAATTAGTGAATTGGTAGGGGCATCAAAAGCAGACATTTCAAAGATGGTGTTACAGATGGATGAGTTATTGGTCTCTGAAGACAGAGTTTTGTTCCATCTTTGCTGGTCTAAGGCAGATCAATTAGGAAAAGGTCAAGTTCTAAGTTTAGGATGTTGTTCAGTTGAAGAACTATGCCTGGTTATGACCATTTCTGACTCTGTTGAGCTAAGGTGGACCTCAGCAGGGGATTTATTTTGCCACAGGGATTACTCACCCCTCACAAGATACCAATTTTGGACAGTCACCTCCCATGGGCTTCAAGAAGTGGGCATAGTGGGGTGGAAACTTGGCACCCTCTCTTTTTGTATAGGTGCAGCATCCACAGCAGCAGCTTTAGGATGTGGGGAGGAGCAAATAAAGAAAGTGGGAAGGTGGTCTTTGTACAAGTTCAGAACCTACATATGTACCCTCCCACAATAGATGCCGGTGTGTATTTTTCTCTTTCAGGCTTAAGTTGGTTACGGCCTGGTTGCAAGTTGTTTTGTATGGCCACAGTTACATACATTGGGCAGCAAAGTACACTTCTTGGACCAGTTGGGGCCATAATTTAGGCCTCTGTGCTCAGGCCACATTGGAATGGAGGGGACAGAGAGGTATGCTCTAGGGTGAGTTCTTTGAACTGGTATCCCAGGGTACTCTGAATGCGCCCCTGGATATATTAGTTGTTCACCTGCAAGGAAATGACTTAGCTCAAAGAATGGGCAAGTCACTGATATTACAGGTGATTGATATTTTGCAAACCATAAAGGTCAAGTTTCCTGCGACAAAGTTAATATGGTCAAACATAATGCTGAGAATGGTATGGAGGGCCGATTGTGACCCTAGATGTATTGACCATGCATGGCACAGTGTAAATCGGGATATAAGCAGAGCCATGAAGGCTGGACTGGGGTCAGTGATAAGACATCCTGACATAAGGGTTCACCAACCAGAGTTGTACAGACGCGACTGAGTTCACTTGTCTGATGTGGGTATGGACCTTTCTCTGAGATACCTACAAGGGGGCCTTAGGGCTGAAATTTTTGGCTGTGATGACAGGCTTGGGGCATATAAACAGTGTGAGGGGAAGAGTTTTGGTGAGTTTCTGAAGGACGCTTGGTGCAAAAAGCATTCCATCTACCAGTTAAGTGGAGCCAGTAGGGCCTCTGAGGGGAGGTGGTGTTTTCTTAAGGGGACCTCCGGGACAGCCGTTCACCTACGGTAATGAGGCTCAGTGGGCTGAGGCACTGGGGGAGGGTACCCCATCACAGAGCAGCTGAACACGTGCTGTACAGAAGACAGCACAATTCAGAAATAGGAACCCACCCTGCTCTAGAATGGTCTAGAGCATTGGTTCTTAACCTTGGGTTACTCAGGAGTTTTGGACTGCAACTCCCAGAAGCCTTCACCACCAGCTGTCCTGACTGGGGTTTCTGGGAGTTGCAGTTCAAAAGCATCCGAGTAACAAAGGTTAAGAACCACTGGTCTAGAGGTAAAGGCTGCACCAGATTTGGAGAAATACTGCACTATGCTAGTATGGGGGATTTCGTTTAAATAAAGTTGTGGCCCAAGTTTTAACCCAACAACCTGTATCTCGCCTCTTTATTCTGGGCTGGGTCCCAGCTCCCACCAACCTAGCGGTTCGAAAGCATGCAAATGCAAGTAGATCAATAGGGACCACCTCAGTGGGAAGGTAACAGCGTTCCGTGTCTAAGTCGCACTGGCCATGTGACCACGGAAGATTGTCTTCGGACAAAACGCTGGCTCTATGGCTTGGAAATGGGGATGAGCACCGCCCCCGAGAGTCAAACACGACTGGACAAAAATTGTCAAGGGGAACCTTTACCTTTACCTTATAGCTTTCAAAACTTGTTTATAATGTGAATGAAACTTTAACAGCATTTGTAGTGAAGAATCTCTCTTATCTGGCACTCTTTCAGAGTTTTCACAAAACTTGTCACTCTAATCTACATTCTTGGGCAAAACAATAGTTCCTTATATAGTTCCTCTGTGTTTGACCTACTGTACTCAGATAGGAATCATTGGAGAGATCATTTTTAAGATATCATAATTATAAAACTCTTCAAAACAAAAATCTCCAGTTTATGAATGCGGAATATTTTGCTTCTGTATCCACAGCTCAAAATACTAGGAAATAGCCCGATATTGCTGCACAATACTGTGCCCATGTTGTCAGTAGGAAAAAAGATTCCAATCCTTAAATAGCAAAGGGCAGCCTGAATGTTGTTGACAACACTAAGCATTCACGCTTGTTGAAAAAAATAATCGGACAACTGTTTTGTGTTTGGGTGAGAAGTGGTTAACTGATTAAAAAAAGAAGACATCTTCTGGGATTTTCCCTTGTTTGGTGTCACTTTCTGAATGATAGTGAACATAAGTATCCTAGTATAGACCATCTTGACATGCTGCCATTGGTGCTGATCTGAAGGCTAGTTTCAAGGTTATAATTTTTTGTTTGGGCTGTCCTCATTTTTAGAATTGCCTTGTAGAATACTGGTTTCCTCTGCTGCACAATAATTTTGTCTTGGTTTAGCATTTGTAGAGAGATTACCAGGATTATGATCTTCTCACTAAGATCAGTACTCCATTTGTGAAGTTATTTGCAAAAAAAGAGGAAATGTCAAGCAGAAGGAGATTGACAACTAAATGGAGACTAAAATCTCTTCTGGAAGTGCCAGTCACTGAGCCCTGGGGAGGATTCTGTTTATTCCCTATCCACCTGTCTAAGCAGCCATTTCCGCCTGATAACCTATTGTGCATTGATTCTCTACATGTTTTGGTATGAATAGGGCTGAGAGGCCTCTCACTCACATATGCAGAAATGTGACAAAACTCAGCCTTGGAGAAGACTCTCCAAAAGGTAGGTGAAGTTTTCAAGATCACAAATTCTGAGATACAATTGTTAGTTTTCCATTTTCCATCTCCTCTAGCCCTATTCAGCACCTGAACACTTTCCCAGTTACCTCTCTAATGAAATACTACCTGTTCCTTTTCCTCGTTTCGTTTGTTTAGTCGTTTAGTCATGTCCGACTCTTCGTGACCCCATGGACCAGAGCACACCAGGCCCTCCTATCTTCCACTGCCTCCCGGAGCTGTGTCAAATTCATGTTGGTTGCTTCGCAGACACTGTCCAGCCATCTCAACTTCAGTCGTCCCCTTCTCCTCTTGCCGTCGCACTTTCCTAACATCAAGGTTTTTTCCAAGGAGTCTTCTCATGAGATGGCCAAAGTACTGGCGCTTCAGCTTCAGGATCTGTCTTTCCAGTGAGCACTCAGGGTTGATTTCCTTTAGAATTGATAGGTTTGTTCTCCTTGCAGTCCAGGAGATTCTCAAGAGCCTCCTCCAGCACCACAATTCAAAGGCATCAATTCTTCGGTGGTCTGCTTTCTTTATGGTCCAGCTCTCACTTCCATACATCACAACAGGAAAAACCATAGCTTTGACTATTCGGACTTTCGTTGGCAAGGTGATGTCTCTGCTTTTTAAGATGCTGTCAAGATTCGTCATCACTTTCCTCCCAAGAAGCAGGCGTCTTTTAATTTCGTAGCTGCTGTCTCCATCTGCAGTGATCATGGAGCCCAGGAAGATAAAATCTGTCACTGCCTCCATATCTTCCCCTTCTATTTGCCAGGAGGTGATGGTACCAGTGGCCGTGATCTTAGTTTTTTTGATGTTGCATTTCAGACCGTTTTTTGCACTCTCCTCTTTCACCCTCGTTACAAGGTTCTTTAATTCCTCCTCACTTTCTGCCATCAGAGTGGTATCATCTGCATATCAGAGGTTGTTGATATTTCTTCCGGCAATCTTAATTCCGGTTTAGGATTCCTCCAGTCCAGCCTTCTGCATTATGTATTCTGCATATAAGTTAAATAAGCAGGAAGACAATATACAGCCTTGTCGTACTCCTTTCCCAATTTTGAACCAATCAGTTGTTCCATATCCAGTTCTAACTGTTGCTTCCTGTCCCACATATAGGTTTCTCATGAGATAGATAAGGTGGTCAGGCACTCCCATTTCTTTAAGAATTCCTTTTCCTACTTATCCAGTATTTCTATTTCTCTTGAAACAAGTTTAGTAGGTGAAATTACCATGCTTTGATATTCAAGCCTGATGTTTGTGCTTTTATATTTCAAACTCAGATAAGTAAATACAGTGGTGCCTCGCAGAACGAGTGCCCCATAGAGTGATGAATTCGCTCTACGGTGACGCTTTTGTGATCGCTAATGCGATCGCAGAGCGATGCCCCCAATGGGCGAAAATCGCAGAGCGAAGGTCGGTAAGCAGTTCGCTTACCGACCTTCGCTTTGCGACCTGCCGATCAGCTGTTCCGTGGCTTCAAAATGGCCGCCGGAACAGCTGAAATGGCCGGGCGCAGCGTTTTCGTGCCCTTGGTAAGCAAGGGGACGGCGCGAAAACGCTGCCGGAACAGCCGAAATGGCTGTGCGCAGCGTTTTTGCACCCTCCCCTCGCTTACCAAGGGCGCAAAAATGCTGCGGCCGGCCATTTCGGCTGTTCCGGCAGCCATTTTGGACCGGCCGGACAGCTGATCGCAGCCATTTTCGCACCCTCGTTCAACGAGGGGAGGGCGCGAAAATGGCTGCCGGCCATAGGGAAGCATCGCTGAACGGTGAGTATTCGGCCCAATTGGAACGCATTAAATACTGTTTAATGCGTTCCAATTGGTTTTTTCTTACCGCTCAGCGATGTTTCACACAGCGAGGGTTAATCCGGGATGGATTAACCTTGCTGTGCGAGGCACCACTGTATCAGCTATTGTTGTAGGAAAAATCCTGGGATGCCACAATGATCTTTAATCCATTTTAGGACCTCAGTCACAGCAACACAAAAACCTCCATTGCAAATGTGCCATGCTGCTTGGAAAGGATTATCCTCTCAGCTTTCTTCCTTCACTCTTACTTGTTTTTCCCCTTTTCTGAACAAAAAAATATAGCCAGAACTCTCAGCATTTTTAGATGTTCTGTGTAGTATAATTCTCCAGGAGATTTCCTAGCTTGCTAGATTTTTCTTCATGACCAGTGGTGGGAACCCATCATTCATACCACACACACATACAGACACACACAAAAGAAGGCTTTTGTAATGGTGAAAAACTCCCAGATGTAGTGCTGACTTCTTTTCTCTGAGGTCCTTTAATGATCACAGACTTTCTTCCTAGTGGAGTTTATGGTAACAAGTGTATTGTTAAAAGAAGAAAAAGAAAATTTGAGGGTGGGTGGGGGTGGGAGCACAAAATAAAAAAAAATGAAAGCAATAATCATATATTGATTTCTTTCATTCTGGGAGCCTGTCTATTTGATATTTGTCAATTCCAAAAATAGGGAAATGAAGAAGAAGTAGCTGAGATGCTTTCTTTATGTAAGAAACTGTGTTGTCTAAACCGTGTCAACCAGAGCGAACAAGATGTGAAACTGAGTCATACACAAATCTCACCAAGTTTTCATTATGTGCTGTCATGTTGACTGCTTACTTATGCCAACCCTATGAATTAATGACTTCCAAAATGTCTTATTATTAACAACCTTGCTTGGGACTTGCAGGTTAAAACCCATGGCTTCCTTGACTAAGTCAATCTATCTCTTATGTCCTAAAGATTCCAACTTTCCCCAACATTCCTGTTGTTTGCAATGAGTCTGGGATCCTCAATATATCCAAAATACAAAAATATCAGCTTAGGATGCAACTACACAGTGAGGGAAATGCTAATTATTTCACATTCTCTTGCTGTGAAGTCACACCAGGGCATTCAGTACTTTTCAGTATTAAGTAAGGGTTAAAGGTTCCCCTTGACAATTTTTGTCCAGTCGTGTCCGACTCTAGGGGGCGGCGCTCATCCCGCTCTTCAAGCCATAGAGCCAGCGTTTTTGTCCGAAGACAATCTTCCGTGGTCACATGGTCAATGCGACTTAGACACGGAATGCTGTTACCTTCCCACCGAGGTGGTCCCTGTTTATCTACTTGCATTTGCATGCTTTTGAACCGCTAGGTTGGCGGGAGCTGGGACAAGCGACGGGAGCTCACTCCGTCACGTGGATTTGATCTTACAACTGCTTGGTCTTCTGACCCTGCAGCACAGCCCGCAGTGCCACCACACCCCTTATCAGTATTTCCTTTATCAGTATTAAGTAACCACACAGAAAAGAGGGAAAGCCTTCTAATTATCATTCTATTTAAAATGCCCATGGGTGCTATGGGCAAAGAACTGCTTTAAGAAGACTTTCCTTTATCAGTTACTCATTTCTTCATCTTATCTTGCTGGTGAGTAATGCTCATTAAGCTGTAAAATAAATAAATCAACAGGAGCTCTATCCAAGGAGAAGCTGCTAAAAAATGGAAAAAAATGTCTTTGGGGAAAGGCTTTGGAGAGATATGTGAGTGTTGGCACTGCTTTTAAGTGTATATGTGCACTCTCCTTATCCTTCCTCATGAGGCAAGACGAGAGTGGGAAGGTGCATTGCCACAGCAGTGCTCTGTGTGTGTCTGTGGTTTTGGTTGGTCTTTCAAGATCAGTTTGAAGCAATCAAATGCTTTGACTGAAGTGAAAGGATTCAACTTTTTAAAAGTAGAAGGGTCTCTGGTGGGCGAGAAAAACTATGGACTGGGACTGTGGGACAGCAGGCTCATTCCCATTTCTTGTTGTGTCATGTGATCAGTGGCAAAAAAATTAAATCAGCCTGCCTCAAAACCATAGAGTTTCTTCATTTTTCCCTATGTTCTCAGGCTCTAAGTCCCAGTTTGGTACTTTAGTAATAGCAACAGTTTAGTAAAGGACCCAGTGGCCAGAACCCTTCTGTAAGTATGATGATGGTATTTAATAGTCAGCACTCACAGCAACATTGCCACTGCTAGTCGTGATTGTGTACATGTCACATAAAGTTGCCCAAGAGGATTTAGGCCAAGGAGGTCTATTTCCAATGAACATGTTTGGGATTAGGTAGCCGCAATCACTTCTGCAACATGAACAAATGTTTATTTCAGAAGCATATTTAATACTGAATTCTCTATACCACCACTATTGGTTTTATTTAAATAGGCCCTCGTCTGGAGAAGATATCAAGTTGTAGTGAGTGGAAACAAATGCATTGATTTTTTTTCCCCTCTTCCCCCAGCCTTTCTCTTTTACACACCTCCCACATCGCTTTCACTGATACACACCACTCATTCACAGCACACAAGATGCATCCCACCCACTCCCATGCAAAGTTGAGGTGGCAGATGGCTGGAGAAGAAGCTAACTTTGATTTCAAAGGGTGGGGAGCAGAAACGCGGAAGACTGATAACATATTTCTATTAATATTTTTATTGAATAAATGTGTTTTAAATCAATCAATCAATCAGGCTTGATTTGAGGAGCAAAAAACAGCGTAGACAGCCAGGCCATCTCTTTAGGTGAACAGTGTAAATTGTGGTTCGCTTCTCCCACTGCATACTGTACTTTCTGAGTTAAATGGCTGTAAATAAACAGCATTCTGGCCTACTTTAAGTCCTAGAATGGTGTCTGTAGTAGCTATGTAACTGGATCCAACCTAAGTAGATTTTTTCTATTCCTACATTTTTTTTCCTGGTCTCTGATTGTGTTTCCTTATTTATATAAAACATACACTTTCTTCTTGCACATAATGAGAACAATTAGCCTGAAGTATCAGTCACACATTGGGAGAAGCAGTTGTTTCTAAGAGATGTTTTCTGGGTAATTTTTTTCAGTGTGGAATGATTATGGAGTGACAGTTGATTTGCAGTGTTCATAAAGATAAGTGCATCATGGATAGGTAGCTATTTTTCAAAACTAATGGTTTTAGAGAGTACTCTTTAAATCATTTGTAATTAAGCTTTGTTAGATGTTCACCTTCAGATGAAAATTAATTCATGTGAATTATTTAGCGAGTTCCTGCTGCATAGATCACATTGGGTTGTTCAGCAGAGAGAATTACAGGGGGTCTTTTGTTTTAAAAACCAGTTCTGCAGATACATAATAACCAGCACAGATGGATGGGACAGAAATACTTAGAGGCCTTATTAAACAACATCTATTGAAGGTTTCTTTTGCAACAGCCAGTTGTTAATTTCTATTACGGAGTTCTCAGCTAACAAAAACCAAACATGTATTTTTGCTTTGTTGAGGAGAAAGGTTTCAAAGTCTATTTATCCTGTAACTGGGCCTCCTATAACCAAACTGAAAGAGCAATGATGATCAGACTGAAGAAATAAAATGCATTCTGTGCACAGAATACTCATTTTTGGGTCTTTGTTGTGTGTAGAGTTAATCTGCATTTCTGACATAGTTGGTACCGACTGTTCCTTCAGTCTTTATAAATGACTCATGTACTTTGACAGAAGCATCCTATTCTGCCTGGTTACACTTTGGTTAGAGATGGGCACGGACCAGAAAACAAGTGTTTTTGTGATGGTTTGTGGTTCATGGTTAATGAACCATGAACCTATCAGTTGAGTGGCAGATGCACACTCTGAAGCAGTGTCCAGCTTCTGGCAGGGAAACCGGGCCTGCTGCCTCTGAAGATGGCACCCATGGTAGTGACAGCAGGAGCAGGAAGGCAGAGGTAAAGGGGAAAGTAGGAAGCAGGCAGGTGGGCATCCCCTTTTGCTGAAGCAAATGAAACACCAAATGGGAAAAAGTTCACTCTTTCACTTTGTTTTCAGATCCCCAAACTGGTTCCTGAAACAAACTATGAACCAGCCCAGTTTGTAGGGTTTTGCTTTTGTTTTTGTTTTGTTTTTTTGGTTCGTGGTTCATTTCATCCTCATCTCTAGCTCTGGACTTGGGTGAATCCAGATCAAAATTGGGCTAATTTTGGACAGACTGGGGAGATCTCTTCCAAATCAGGCCAAACCAGAATGGGAACAATTCTGAAAATTTGCTAGCAATTGTGATTCAGAGAGACTCAAGGACAAAGATACCAAAAATTAATGTATTTCTTTTTAGTTTTCCCAATAAGGAAAAGACCAGGAAGGTGAAAGAGTGAAGAGTTGTGTTGCCTCTGAAGCCCAAGGACACCTATGCCATTATATGCCATTTCACATTTCCTCCTCCCAAATTTAGTGAGGTAAATGTGTCCTTTTCCTGAAACTGCCAAACAGGAAAGTCTGTTCCTGCAAAACCAACCCTGAAACCACTCCCTCTCCCAATTTTGCCTTGTTTCTCCAAGAAATTGAAAAAGGAAATCAGGATTTTTTTAATAAAAAAAAACAGATTTAAAAGTGCATGCAAAACCTGCACACATTTTTGACTACAATAACCCCCATCTAAGAGGCTTCTAATGTCTGCAAACTTATGTCTATGTCTATAGATATCTTCACATTCAGACAGGAAAAAATCAAGTTATAATCACTGTTGATTTCCAACAATAGCCAAGTGAAGATACCGAAATTTCAAATACTAAATCAGTATTTAGACTAAGACCCAAGTCAAAACAGCAAGGGTTTTATTAAGCAGATTCCCAATTGCAGCATTAATGCCCCTCACCACAAGAATATCCAGGCAGAGAGATCACTCTAGTGTGTGCTACATGGCAGTCCATACAAACTTCCTTACGGATGAAGAATAAGAGATTCCAGTCAAAAAGGAGAAGTTGTTTCATATCATTTGGGCAGTCTGTTTTAACAATGGAAATGAAGTGCTTCCTAAACCTTATCTATAAATGGCATTACATGGTACTTCCTGCCATTTAAGTTTTTAATAAATTAAAAACACATAAGCTGTCAATATTTTTCTCTCTTTCTCCAACTGCATGCTTATCAGTTTCCAATTGCACAATTGGAACACACCTCTGGTTTCTATACTCTGGATTTTTTTTCTTTCTTTTCTTTTCTTTCCTTTTGTTCTTTTTCCTTTTTTTTCTATGATCTAATCCAGCATGGTACTTACCATGGTACTGGAGCAGATTGACCCCTGCTCTCCTGTTCTTCATTTTCCATCCCTCACAACATTCTCCTTCCAAATGTGCTGTGTATCTTGAATGCTCACATATTTCCACAGTTTGGGGAAGTTTCAAAATGCTGTTCTTGTAATAACCAAGCTCCTATAGATCTGCATTCTGTGAGAATCATCCAAGTGTCAAGACAGAAAGCCTGATGCTTGAACATCTTTCATATAACAAACACAGAGTTTGCTATACCAGCTCATCTATAGATACACCACTTTCAGATGATGCCTCATCAGAAGAAGACTCTTCTTAGTCAAACAGAAGACAGAGGACACATGGTAGGCAAGATGAATGCACACATTTGACCTGGACACGAGCATGTAGAAACTGTTACCTTGTTTTTCAGTAGTTACATTTAATTGCCAGAGTAATTAGATTATCCATGCTTCATAATAGTAGAAAAAAAATCTATGATTGCTGCTCTCATTACATTACTACATATTTAAAGTTGCACTCTTTACACATGCCAACCATAGAACACAGGTTACATACCTCTGAGTAAACATATAAAACAGTTCCCCCAAACTAGTGGTTCATTGTCTGCAGGTTGGTGGGGATGGAGTCTGTATAGAACAGTTGTCCTCAACTGTAAATCTTCGTTTGCTGTGTATGGTGAACATGCGGCCCTACAGATATTGTGGCAGTTTGGGTTGCAGTTCCCGTCAACTTATTGGCTACATTGGCTAGTGCTGCAAAGAGCTGCAATCTAACAAGATCTGGGGTGCTACATATTCTTCAACCCAATAGTATCCATCTAGGCACAAAAGGGAGGTATAACTTATCCTCTGTATCAGAAATCCCACTATGTGGCCAATAAATAGAGGCCTGTCTTAACTTAGCAAATTAAGGCAATTAAAAAAAAGAGATTCTGGATAATTACACAAAATATACTGCCAACAGCAGCATAACATCTATGATTTATGAACAAAACAGACCAGCTTCTTTCAATGAGTTCTAACTGGTCCCCTAGGGAAATCTCATTGCTCATGAATATGATCTCCAGAGATGTGGAGGAGCATGTTTATGACATTTTGATCAGCATTTTTATCCAGGAAACATAGTCCAGGATCATGTATGCTTCATCAAAAGCTGATACTCCCCATGTGGTGGAGATAGAAAACCACAGCTTTCATTATAATTGGCGATCCCTGTTGTCCACTTGAGTAAAAAGCACAAGGAAAAACTTGAAGCTTTCAGAAGTTGGAAGAAAAGAGGAAGAACCTCAGCATTGGTGAATAACAATAGTGGCAGAAAGGTAATCAAACATAATGAAAATATGATGTTCACCATCTTTTCTGTGAAGGAAGCAATATGGGTCATAATTATATGGTGGGTTCAGCCATTGTACAAATTATTTGATTCTATTGGCTACAGATCCATCCAAGATCATATTCTCTTTTGATTGGGTGCAAAATGGATTGGGAATTGTTCTGCATTCAATTAAAATATCCCCCACTTTACTATCACTGCTTGTGAAGGAGGGTGAAGAGATGAGATCATGAACACAGTCACACAGTACTGTCAACCCCATTTAACATGGGAAAATTATTATCTGTCCACAAAATTAACACTGTTTTGATAGGCTGTTAGCTAGTCAATCCTTCTAGACTACTTGCACACATCCAAAGGTGCAATATGTGGCAGTTTTTCACTGCAATACATTTCTATATTCTACTGTGGTGGAGGTTGGGACCACCGTGTTCAATTTTCTGTTGCCTAGTTATAACGATGTGCTTTTTCTTATGCCTTAGGTGAAAAGTTGCTCATCTATTTCAAAAGTTCTCTTACGCAGGATCTGGCCTCAAAACCTGCAGCAAATGCAGGACCGAAGATGGCTGGAAGAAGATGCTTTGTTAGAAGAGGTGCTAATTAACATTTTAATATCCTTACAAATTATTAAAGCACCTCGTAAATGCTATAAAAATCCCATGGCAAGGTTGGGATGTCTGATCATTTTTAATCTGCCATTAAAACATACACAAGTAGAATGGCATTAAATTACATTTCACTGCTAATCTCCTGAAGTTTTATATTAATTTAATTTGAAGATAATTCAGTTTTGATTAAATGTTTCAAGAGTACTCTGCTGCCCATTACAATTCTGGAGGACCCAGCCACTTGCAAAGATAATTGTCTATTTTGCTTTATGCCTATGCACTTGATAGTTTACCAAACTTTTTAATTTCCTTATGGTGTCATTTTAGCCACATGGAGATATGATGCTAAATGTACCCAAAAACTAACTTATTTCTTTGTTAGACTTATATTTCATCTTCCTTCTCCTACAGAATTCAAGATCAGATATATTGTCCTCCCCTCTGCCCCACACACAAACATTTTATTCCTACAACAATGCCACAAGGTAGGTTGATTGGTGATTGCCGCAAGACAGCTTCTTGCACAAGTGGAGATGTAAACTTGTGTCCCCACCCCACCCCACTCCACCCTGAGTCAGGTTTCAAACAGCCTCTTTTTGATGTCTCCCAAGCCTGGCCCTTGAGGTATATTTTACAATGAATGTTCTGCCTTCCCTCATAACTCACTTGGCCATTTAACCTTTTGAACTGCACCTCTGCCCCACATTGGATTTCTTATTGAAGCCCAATTAAGGATATCCCTTTGACCACCCCTCACCACCAAAGAAAAGCAACCATGGTCATATTTTAGACTTAACTAGAAGGATTTCTGTTGCCAGGCGCAGTAGCAGAAATATTGTAGTGCTAGCTGTGAACCCAGGATGCAACACTGTCCAAGCTGTGGTCCATCAGCACGAACAGTCTTCAATAAATACCATAAGCTCAAAAGGGATCTGCATGAGAATTTCTGGCAGACATTTATGAGGTAAATATGCACATAGAGATAGGAAATGTCTGTCATTTCTAGGTGGGGAGAATGGGTGCTGTTAGTTTCCTGACTGAAATTCTTTAAAAATACTGCTATCGAATTTTGAAAATGTCAGTTTTTTCAGTATATTTATTGGTTTAGCAAAAACCCACAGAAAATTCCTGTGATAAAATTCATTTTTCCCAATATGATCAAGCAAATTTATTCACTGTAATTTGCTTCAGTGTCAGTGGTAGGAATGAGATAGAGCGTTGTTTAGTTTGCATTTTGATACACATTTATAAATTAGGATGTATTTGGCCTTTGGTGTTGCTTCACAGAATCCTTTTGCTTTAACTTGCAAAACAAAACATGTACAGAAAAATATGTGCATAGGAAAAACTTGTACACAAAAATGTATGTACTGGTGGGAAAAGGTCTCAAAAAAGCACTATATAGTGGTTGGGTGTTTGAAGACATCTTCGTATTTTTAAAAATTGCAGAAATGAATCTATATAAATTTTATGTGTTGTTGCTTTTTGAATGTCTGATGCAGAACTATGATAAGATAAAACAAGGACTGTTAAAATAAAAAAAACTGACAGATAATAAAAGGGACAGATGTAACAGTGATAATCTTAGAAGTGCAGAACTGGAAGTGACCCTATGGATCATCTATATATATATATTTATATAATGTTAAAAGGAGAAAAAAAAAACAAGAGAAAAAATATTTTCACATGCATTATGAAGACTGACCACTAGATGCCATGCTATGTATTCTTTCCTAACAAGTATTCATAGCACAGTCTCTGACTCCATATAGTGGCCTGTTCTGGTAATACCTGCGAAATTTGTTTTTTTTCCCCCTCTGGATTTTTTTTCTTTTAATATTTTTATTATTTTCAGACCATGGATAAGAGAAACCATGATACTGATCCAATGGATAGGGGGGCCCTACTGTATTCTCAACCTCTGACTCTGTAACCAGGACCCTGGCATTCTTAGTTAAGTGAATGACTGAAAAGGTGGCATTCTTAGTTAAGTGAATGACTGAAAAGGTGGATGGAGTTCTTTACCGGGTCAGGTTAAAATTCAAGTCTGAGAAGAACTCAGATACCACAATCTTCACTTCACCTAAACATATGTGGCAATACTAATTTCTTGAGTATTAACAGTCACAAAGCTTCATATTCCAACCAAACCAAGCAGTTACAAAACTCAGCAACATCTCTATATTTAATGTCTGTAATGTTTGAAAAAGGAATATTCATGCATACACAGATTTGTTATATATAAAAGTAGTAGGCATCCTTCAGTCTCGAAAGACTATGGTATCGTGCTCTGTATGGAGGACTTGGAACAGTGTCTAGTGTGGCTGAGGAGGCCAATTCGAGAGTGACAATCCCTTCCACACTGGAGACAAATCCAATCTGTCCCCTGTCCAGCTCCCTGGTTTTGCTTCCTTTGTGACTTCCTCTTTGCCTCAGCCTGCTGGACAAGGGTCTCTTCAAATTGGGAGAGGCCGTGATGCACTGCCTGCCTCCAGGCTGAACGATCAGATGCCAGAGTTTCCCATCTGTTGAGGTCTATTCCTAAGGCCTTCAGATCCCGCTTGCAGATATCCTTGTATCGCAGCTGTGGTCTCCCTCTGGGGCGATTTCCCTGCACTAATTCTCCATATAGGAGATCCTTTGGAATCCGACCATCAGCCATTCTCACAACGTGCCCAAGCCAGCGTAGACGTCACTGTTTCAGTAATGTATGCATGCTGAAAATTCCAGCTCGTTCTAGGACTACTCTATTTGGAACTCTGTCCTGCCAGGTGATACCAAAAATCCGTCGTAGGCAACGCATATGGAAGGTGTTCAGCTTCCTCTCCTGCCGGGCACAAAGGGTCCAGGACTCGCTGCAGTACAGGAGTGTGCTCAGGACACAGGCTCTATAGACCTGGATCTTGGTATGTGTTGTCAGTTTCTTATTGAGCCATACTCTCTTTGTGAGTCTAGAGAACATGGTGGCTGCTTTCCCAATGCGTTTATCCAGCTCGACATCTAGAGAGAGGGTGTCAGAGATGGTTGAGCCAAGGTACACAAAGTCATGAACAACCTCCAATTCTTGTGTGGAGATGGTAATAGAGGGAGGTGAGTCCACACCCTGGCCCATGACTTGTGTTTTCTTCAGGCTGATTGTTAGTCCAAAGTCTTGGCAGGCCTTGCTGAAACGGTTCATGAGTTGTTGGAGGTCTTCAGCAGAGTGGGCAACAATGGCTGCATCGTCTGCAAAGAGGAAGTCCCTCATGCATTTCAGCTGGACTTTGGTCTTTGCTCTCAATCTAGAGAGATTAAAGAGCTTTCCATCTGATCTAGTCCGGAGATAGACACCTTCTGTTGCAGTTCCAAAGGCATGCTTCAGCATGACAGCAAAAAAGATCCCAAAAAGTGTTGGTGCGAGGACACAGCCCTGTTTCACTCCGCTTCGGATGTCAAAGGGATCTGATGTTGAGCCGTCAAAAACTACAGTGCCTTTCATTCCATCGTGGAAGGACCTGATGATGTTAAGGAGACGAGGTGGACATCCAATCTTGGGAAGTATTTTGAAAAGGCCATCCCTGCTAACCAAGTCAAATGCTTTTGTAAGGTCTATGAAGGCCACTAAGAGTGGCTGTTGTTGTTCCCTGCATTTCTCCTGCAACTGTCGGAGGGAGAATACCATGTCAGTGGTGGATCTATTTGCTCGAAATCCGCACTGTGATTCCGGATAGACTCTGTCTGCAAGCACCTGGAGCCTCTTCAGCACAACACGGGCAAGCAGCTTCCCTACAACGCTAAGAAGAGAGATACCACGGTAGTTATTGCAGTCACCCCTGTCACCTTTGTTCTTGTACAACGTGACAATGTTTGCATCCTTCATGTCCTGTGGTACTCCACCTTCCCTCCAGCAGAGACAAAAGATTTCATACAGTTCGGTGATGATCTCCTTACCGCATTTCAGCACTTCAACAGGGATGTTGTCCCTTCCAGGTGCCTTGCCAGAGGTGAGGGAATCCAAGGCCGCATTTATTTCTGCTAGGGTTGGTTCGCTGTCCAGCTCTTCCAAGACAGGCAGGCACTCAATGTTATTTAATGCTTCTTCGGTTACTACATTCTTTCTGGAATATAGCTCGGAGTAGTGCTGCACCCAGCGTTCCATCTGCTGTGCTCGGTCCTGGATGATCACACCTGTAGTAGACTTCAAGGGAGCAGATTTCTTCTGTAATGGACCTAAGGCCTGCTTGATACCATCATACATTCCTTTGATGTTACCTGTGTCCGCTGCTATCTGTATCTGAGAGGAAAGCTGAAGCCAGTAGTCATTGGAGCATCTCCTGGCAGCCTGTTGGACTTGGCTACGAGCGGCTCGAAGAGCTTGCAGGTTGTACTCGCTAGGACAGGCTTTGTATGCTGCTAGAGCTCTTCTCTTATCCTCAATGGCTGGCATTAACTCCTCCGAATGGGCTTCGAACCAGTCAGCCATCTTTCTGGTCTTCTTGCCGAAGGTGGACAAGGCAGTGTTGTAGACAGTGTTCTTGAAGTGTTCCCATCGTTCAGGTGCATTTACATTTGCTGGACCTGGAAGGGTTTCCTCGAGTGCTTGGGCAAATTCCTTCACTTTTCTTTGATCGCGAGTCTTGTTGATGTCAATACGTGGTCTTCCTTCCTTTTTCATGTGATACAATTTCTTTGTTCGCAGTTTTACTCTACTACACACCAGGGAGTGATCAGTATCGCAATCAGCACTCTGGTAGCTGCGTGTGATCGTAACACTAGGAAGGCTAGAACGTCTAGTGAGGATCAAATCGAGCTGATGCCAATGCTTGGATCTTGGATGTCTCCAGGAAACTCTGTGTTGCAGCTTCGTATTAAAGAATGTGTTGCTGACACAGAGACCATAGTAACAGCAAAACTCCAGTAAGCGTTGGCCATTTTCGTTCATCTTTCCAATGCCAAAACGGCCTAGACAAGTGGGCCAAGAATTGTGATCAGCACCAACTCTAGCATTAAAGTCTCCAAGAATGAACAGTGACTCTCTTTCAGGGACTTTTTTGATAGTAGCTGCCAGATCGTCGTAGAATTTGTCTTTCACTTCTGGAGTGGATGACAGTGTTGGTGCATATGCACTAATGAGGGTTACTGGTCCTGCTGATGAGTGGAGCTGCAGAGACAGGATTCTTTCACTCCCCACAGTGGGTGGAACAATGCATCTCAGGAGAGTGTTTCTGACTGCAAAGCCAACACCATATTCCCTGGTCTCATTCGATGGTTTTCCCTGCCAGAAGAATGAGAAGTTTTTTTCTTTGACAGATCCCGAGTCTGGCAGTCTTGTCTCTTGCAGGGCAACAATGTCCATCTGCAGTCTACTCAGTTCCATGTCAATGACAGCTGTCTTGCGCACATCGTCTATTTCTTGCAGGTCGTTAGGAAAGCCGTAGTCAGGAAAGCCAGGGGTCATTGTCCGTATTTGGAAAGATTATGTACATGGAGGATAAATTAAAAATGATAAAATCCTAGACACATAGGCTGTCTACTAAGCCCTCCTGCTTTGCTACTGCTTTCTCTTTTATCCGACTGACCGTGAAATCTTCCATAATCTTTCCAAATACAGAATTGTTTTGTTCTTAACTCCCTGTGTCTTACAGAATATATCAAATTCAATATCCCCACAATTTCCCACACATTAACCTCAGGTAAACTCTTTTCTAGCAGAGCGTTTCCTATACCTGAAAAAGAATGTCCTGTTATCAAATAACTTTTTGGTTTAACGTGTGTTTTCATTAGGCCTAAGTATGGTCTAAGGTTCAGACAATTTCTGAGCTCTGGAACTCTCCTCTCTTTCCCAGCATTTTAAATAAGCATAGGAACATCACTTCAGGGAAGGAAGCAAAGCCGTTCTGAGAAAATTCATGGGGAAGGAGCTGGCCAAGTGGGTAAAGGCAATGATGAATATCTCTCCAGTAGGACGGAGTTGCAATGGGTTTAACAAAGGTGGTAGTGCATTGTTGAAAACATCCTCCCTGAATCTCACTGTACTGTTTCATTTCCTATTAGATACTGTACAACGTTATGCCCTTGGCCCATGTGTGGTGTGTGGTGGCATCTGAATCCCAGTGTTCCTAGATTCCAGGATGACAAGAGTTACCTTGGTCAATTTTTGTCTGCTTCAATAATCTGACATGCCAAGAATTGGATGGGGAATACTTTAGATTTCAGGTTCCAAATTGCCCAGTCATGTCTGATTTACAGACTTCGCTTATAGCACCATCCAGGTACAGTTCGCCATACCTTTGGTCAAGAGAATACACATTGATTACAATCAAGGTGCGTGTGTCTCTCATTCCTAGGAGCCATCCATAGCTTTAGCTGCAAATTTTGCTAAGATCAAAGTCAGATCATGGTCTGGATTAGCAGAAAAGTTGTCTAACATTAGGCATATTAACAGAAAAGATATCTGTGCTGCTAGCAACAAAGAAAAAAAAAATAAGGTGCAAACAAGCTAAAATAACCCACATTGCTATGGGGAATGAGACACGGCCAGTGGTTAGCTAAGGAAATACACAGAAAAGTAAGGAACAGAATGAAGATGAAGGAATTTATGGAGAAAGCCCGATAATGTGTTGCTCAAGCAAAAAACAGCAGGGTGGCTTAGACTTATTGATAGCTCAGAAATAATTTCTTGGGGGAAAGAATGGCACAGCAAGCTTCCTTCTTCCAAAAAAAGAGGGATGCTGGTGAAGTTACTACATTTTCTGGATAACAAGTAGAGATGGGGACGAATATAAAAACAGATCAACTTTTTCAACGAAAATAGCTGATTCATTAAATATTCATTGATCTGTATTCATCAAATTTTAGGTCCCAACTAATACAGATCGATGAATATTTTCCCATTTTTATTCATCCTTCATAATATTTTTTCAATAAAAACCATTCTGCCTACCGGCTGCCAATCAACTGATCGGCAGGCCGATAGGCAGCCACCTACCCCCACAGCCCAGCCTACCCCTTCCTCTCCCTACCTTAGCCCCCTCACCAACATGCCCTTATCATAATAGCTGCTGCTGCTGTCGAGTTCTCCATCTGGCCTCCACATTCACAGCATGTAAAAAAGGGAGACTGGCTGCCTTTGCAAAGATAGTGGCTGCAGAATCATTTAGAGTAGAGAAGCTGCAGCTACTATCTTTGCAAAGGGCAGCCTGGATTCCCTTAAAGCAGGCTAAGGAGGTGGAGGGGGCAGGTGCAGAGTGGTGGTGGGGTGGCAGTGGGAGGGGTGGGGTGTTTTTTTTTCCAATTTGTCACTTCTTGGGGGCAACTTCATGCTTCATGAGTTGTCAACTTTTGAAGCGAGCTGACTCGCCAAAATGGTGATTCGTCCCCATCTCTAATAACAAGCAATGTTTACTCATTACTTTAACCTGTTACTGGGGTTATCACACTTTTGAGAGACACTGTCAAGATTTTTGTGTGTGTCTCAAATATTAGGGCAATTTAATATCTTTTCTAGTTAATTTTAACAAAGAAGGAATGGAAAAATAAGAAGAAATGTAGCAAGTAACACAATCAGTCACTTCATCCATATACACTGGTGCCTCGCTTAACGAGCGCCTCGCTGAGCGATGAAATTGCTTAATGAGGGGCTCTGGGCCATCGCTGGAGCATTCACTCAGCGATGGCCCCTATGACGTTTTTTCGCTTTGCGATATTCGCTAAGCGATTCACTTAGTGAATATCGCATAACGAAGCGGGGGAGAACAGCTGATCGGCGGTTCCAAAATGGCCGCCGGAAGGTCCGCGCCGCATTTTCGTGCCCTGCCCTTGCTTACCGAGGGCGCGAAAATGGCGGCGCTATGGAGGAACATTGCTTAACGGTGAGTTTTAAAGCCATAGGAACGCATTGAACGAAGTTCAATGCATTTCTATGGCTTTTTAAATTCCGTTTAGCGATGTTTCGCTATAGCAAAGGTTAATCCGGAACGGATTAACCTCGCTATGCGAGGCACCACTGTATAACTTTAACAGTAGGCAGCCTCAGGGGGTGAGGCTTTTCAATGAACACATGTTTGTTTCAAAAACTGGTTTCCCAGGGTTGCAATTATTTACATCAATAGATGTCAGCTGTCTGTCTTATGTAAAGGATAGCAAAGTGTCATACTGCTGTATCAAGCTTTTCAAATAGATGTGTTTGTGGGCCTAGAGAATCCTCCCAAGTTTGGACGTACTATACAGTGGTGCTCCGCTAAACACTTACCCCATTAAATGATGAAATTGCTTGACAAAATCACTATAGCGATCGCAAAATGATGTTTCCTATGGGTTTTTTTTTTAATTAATGACAATTAGGTCCCTGCTTCACGAACCAATTGTTTGCAAGATGACGATTTAAAACAGCTAATTGGCGGTTCGCAAAATGGCTCCCTGCTGTTTTCTGGACCTATTTCTGCAAGACAGGGATTGCAAAATGGCCGCCCTATGGAGAATCTTCACTGCACGAGCAGGTATTTCCCCCATTGGAATGCATTAAACGGTTTTCAATGCATTCCAATGGGTTTTTTATTTTCGCATGACGACAATTTCGCTGTACAGCGATTTTAACGGAACACATTATCGTTGTCATGCAGGGCACCACTATACTTGGAGGCTAGTGCATGTGTGTACAGGTAAAAGCATTCTAAGCAATACATTCATTAAACCTGGATTTACAAAAACACCTCATTCTGGAATCCTTTCTTTGCATGCAACACTTCTACCAGGACATAAGTGGTTCAAGGAATTTTCCCTTGCAGACCAATCCTAGGCACTTTATAGAGAAGTAACTCCCACTGAGTCCCATTGGGCTTGCTTCCACATAGTACAATTAAGATCTGAGTATTAATGACTCATTCTCTGCAATAGCAGCATTAGTCACACAGCAAGCCTTGATGGCCATATGGTGTTGGTATTCTCCTTTCCCCAGTGAGGTCATGTTCTTCTGCATTAGTAACAAGCAAGCAAAGTAGTTAAGCATCTTGTTTTATGTTTGCCACTTTGCTCCACAGCTTGCAAGGTGGTGAGACAGTATAATTGTGAAAATAAAAGCAAAACATGTATGTTTCTGTTTCCAACTCAATGACAGTTTAGACATATGACTTCTTAGTCTGTTCTCATTTCTCAGTAGAAATGGTGCTATTTATTTCCTTGTCAAGCTGAGGAGTTGACTTCCCCATATAATAAGTAAGGCTACAGTTTTGATTGGAGATGGGTGC
Organism: Pogona vitticeps; assembly: GCF_051106095.1. Taxonomy (NCBI): domain Eukaryota; kingdom Metazoa; phylum Chordata; class Lepidosauria; order Squamata; family Agamidae; genus Pogona; species Pogona vitticeps. The sequence continues at coordinate 193,901,751 of NC_135786.1, forward strand.
AAACCAGCACTTTGGTGGTTCGTGTCAATTCAGCTGACAGCTACACAGGTGATCTGTGGTTTGGCACCCCACCCCATCCAGCAGGTGCCCACTTGGAAGTAGTGCCTGGAGGAGGCAGAGCAGGGAACCCATGGCACTACCTTTAAGTGTACACCCACCAAACTGGCAAGAATTGCTGAAGAGGTGGCTTGTGTCCATCTCTAGTTCAGACACCCAGTATGGTTTAGTGGGGAGAGTGATGGACTCCTGAGTAGAAGTCCTGGATTTGAATCCTTACTTAACCGTAGAAGCTCACAATGGGGAAGTGAGACGGACCTGATAAACCACATTGCTGTAAAGCACTAAAGCTGAATGAAAACACACAACACTGCAACATTTGGTTGCAGATCCCATTTGTATTTCTTTAAAGCCATCCGCTTCCAACATCAGTCATTAAGTACTACCTGAATTGTCTTCATTCTGCATTCAACAGCTGCTAAAATTTCTTCCCACTTGTGTTTTGTTCCTTTGCGGTTAGCTCCTCACCACCTCTCTCTCTCTCTCTGCCTTCTGCTTTAGGATATTTTAATTCCTTCTAAGATTTCACTACTTACACAATATTTGAGAAAATTTGGTACATTATGTCACTGCATCAGCCCCATGGCGAAGACCATGCCAACAACAATTTATCAGAAGGGTGCTGTCTTGATTTAACTAACCTAATTATGAACAGTTTTTTCACAGCTCCTACAGTTTTGCAGAAGAAGAGGAATAACATTATTTATGAAGTTGTGTTTCAAAATTTGCAGTCTCTGGTGAATAAAGAAAAGAAGAAAAGCTTCCAACTGTAGCCTTAGCCACCTTATTGTTATGCAGAAATCTGAGGAATACAAAATAATCTCTCTGAAGCGAGCATCTTTTTTAATGGGATCTCTTTATTCATACAATCCAAGATCTATGTTGCATAATTTAAACCATGATTTTAAAAAATTGCAGGAGCCCACACAGGAAAATATAGTCAATCTACATTTCCACATAAAATAGCAACATCTTTGGATTGCAACACCTTAGATTAGAAAGATTTCACATTTTTTATCATTCTCTAGTGTTACAGTATTCCTCCTGCATGTCACTGATTTGCATATAGGGGAAAGAGGGAGACTAAACTTTCTTCTTTATTGTAAGAGTTTTTAAATATAAGTAATTTGGCTTTAAACTGAGGAAATGTGTAGAAAAATGATATTCTTTACCTGCTATTGGAAGTAGTGCATCCAGAATTCTTAGTCTATATGTGATCAATGTTCAGAGATTTTGAGTGTTGTGTAAGTATTAGTAGTATTAGTTGTTCATTTAATACTTTAAGACCTTTACAATATTATTACTCCAGATTTGGGGAAGTGACATGTCAATGTTAATAATAAAGAGATAACAAATATTATTATTTTCAAATCATTAAAAGTAGAATAATGTTCCCTACTCTTGCCCACATGGCCTCTTTGGGAACTAACAGGCAAACATTACTTGTTATTTCCCCAAACCATAAATTGTCAGTGTTAATAATAAATGGTGAAAAAAAGATATCCTATTACGTATGTACTGTGTTACAAGTAACATCTTAGATCTTAGAACTGCAGAGCTGGAAGGGACCCTATGGAGCATCAAGTCCAGCTTCTATCAAGGAGGAACAGTGGGGAATCAGTCTTCCAACCTCTGGCTCCACAGTCAGATGCCTAAACCACTGAGCTATCCAGCTTTAAAGTGTTAATTCCAGGCTCTGAACATGCTTTTCACCAAGAAACCTCATTGTAACTGGAACACAATCCTGAGTGTATTTGCTTAGAACCAACTCCCAGTGCTTGGTTTCAAAACCTTCTTACTAGTAGACATTTTTAAAGTCATGCCATTGAGACAATGATACTTCGAAGCAGCTGTTAAATCAGGATAATCAAAATTGATTGGAGTTCCAGTGTGAAAATCTCTCAGACTCAAATTCATTTCATTTCTCCAGGTTTCACTTGCATTTATTTTATTTATTTATTGTATTTATATCCCGTCCATCTGATCAATTGACCAACACTTAAAATAAAACAATTATATATAACATCAATAATCAGTTGTTCAAGATGGAAAGAAAAAAGAAAAAACATAAATCAAATAGTTGCTGGAGAGAAGGCGTGCTTAAATAGCCAAGTTTTGAATTGGCTTTTCAAAATGCCCAGCGAAGGGACCATAGGAATCTTGAATCGCCAAAGGCGAGGAGCCACTGCCGAGAAGGCCCGGTTTCTTATTTTTTTCCTTCCAGGCCTCTCTCGGCGTTAGGCTCCTCAATTTCACCTCCTAGCTAGATGAAGTGATATGGGTAGATTTTGGTGGGAGTAGGTGTTCCACCAAATATTGAGGCCCTAAACTGTTTAGGGCTTTATATGTAAGCATCAATACTTTGAAATCAATGCGAAACCGAATGGGCAGCCAATGCAAAGTGGTCAGAGTGGGAGAGATATGATGGTATTTTCTCACCCCACTAAGGAGTACGGCCACTGCATTCCGCACCATTTGGAGCTTCCGCATCAACCTCAAAGGTAGCCCCACATAGAGTGCATTACAGTGGTCGAATCTTGAGATTACAAGTGCATGTACTAAAGTGGTAAGCACCCCAACATCAAGATAGGGACGCAGCTGGGCAATCTGCCAAAGATGGAAATAGGCAGAACGGGCCACTGATGCCACCTGCATTTCCATGGTGAGCGCCAGGTCCACATGGATCCCCAAGCTGCGAACTTCACTTTCGCAGTGAGCATCACCCCCCCCAAATGAGAGGGAATTTTCCAAACTGCTAATGGTGGGGCCGCCCACCCTCAAGACCTCCGTCTTGTCCAGGTTCAACCTCAGCCCATTTCCCTGCATCCATTGCAGTACAGCCTCCAAGCAGTGCTGAAGGGACAGAATGGCATCCTCTGCAGTTGGTGAAAAGGAGATGTAGAGCTGGGTGTCATAAGCGTAATGATGGCATGATGTTCCACACCCCCTGATGACCCCACCTAGAGGCCTCATGTAGATATTAAACAGCATTGGGGAGATAATCGAGCCCTGCGGAACCCCACAATTGAGACTCCACGAGACCGAGACGCTCTCCCCAAGCTGTACTCTCTGAGGATAGTCCTCCAAGAAGGATCGGAGCCATGCAAGCGCCAGGCCACCAATTCCCAACTCGGAGAGCCTCCCCAGGAGGATAGTACGGTCAACAGTATCAAAGGTGGCTGAGATATCAAGGAGGACCAACAGAGACATTTTACCCCTGTCAGCCTCCCTCAATAGGTCATCACACAGGGTGACCAATACTGTTTCTGTACCATGGTGTGGCCTGAAACCCAACTGGAATGGATCCAGGGCATTTGTTTCATCCAAATGAGTCTGAAGCTGATCGGCCACCACCCTCTCCACCACTTTGCTAATGAAAGAAATGTTGGCGACGGGCCTATAATTGCCAATTTCGTCCACCGCCAAACTAGGTTTCTTACTTATGTGCCTAATGAGTGTCTCCTTGAGGGCAAGGGATACCCTGCCCTCAAGGAAAGACCCCTAATTATTGCTGTGGCCCATTCAGTTGTTATAGTAGTCCACCGCGACTAGATAGGTGGGATATAAATAAAATAAAATAAATAAATAAATAGGCCTGGCTGCTTTGATTAGCCAGGCCGGGCAAGGGTCAAGGGATGAGGTGGTGGCTCAACAGCGATCAAGCACTTTGTCCACAATATCTGGCATCACAGGTTGAAAGAGATCAATAATCTCTGCTCGATCCACTGTATCCAAAAAAGGAGAGAGCTCCCAGTGAACGGCATCCACTTTAGATTTTAAAAATGCTGCAAACTGGTCTGATGAAATACTAGAGGGAGGCCCATCACCTTGACCAATTCTGAATAGGTCACACACTATACAGAAGAGCTCCGCCTGCTGGTTTGAAGCTTCATTTATCTGGTTAGCAAGATGTACTTGGCTAGCAGCCTTTACAACTGTGATTTTTTGTTGTTGCTGTCAAATTCAATCAAAGGCCACCCTCAAGAAACATCCCATTTCAACTGTATAGTACAGTGATTCTTATCTCAGTTATCTGGCACGAGCTTTGCAGAGACTATAACCATCTTGGGGAATTCTTCTTCCTCTGACAATCAGCTCACAAGCCAGATAAAACCAGGTCTTGGATACTAGAAAGTGTATTTTGAATCTTCTGTAGCAATACCTACCACAAGGTGTAGTGATGGTCACAATCATTTGAAAAGAGGATTGGACAAATTAATGGAGCATGAATCTCACTTGTATACACTTATGTGTTGCAGCTTTAGAAGAGGTAGCTGTGTCCACAGGAAAGCTTTCTCTAACTCTCCTCTACAATCCCTGCAGGTTTGATGAAGTTTGGTTTTCAGACATCCGAGTCATACACCCACATAGAGAGTGTCCCAGAAAAGTTTTCCCCCAGGCACCTAGAGATACCAAAATCACGGAGAAGCTTCTACTGACTCTGTTCTATAATCCCTCCAAGTTTTGTGAAGATTGGGTTTCATAATCCAAGTTATATACCCACAAAGTGGGTCCCCCCAAGAAATTCCCTTTCAGCAGCTAGCTTGGGAAAACCCAATCTTCACTAACCTTGGATGGACTATAGAGGAGAATCAGAGGAAGCTTCTCTGCAGTCTTGGTGTCTCTAGGTGCGGGGGGGGGGGGGCATTTTATAGCCAAATGAATCAATTAATCAAAACTCACTAAAAGTTATTGATTCATATTTGTTGGGGCCTTTATATTTTTGTAAGTGCAAATATAAATTGGTGAACTAAATAATATTTTTGTAGCCACTCCTTTTCAGCTTCGTAGAGAAAGAGATGAAACCTCCAGCTTGATCTAGAGGCTGTATCCAAAAATTCTTCCTTCATCCACTATGCAATCTGTTTAGCGCATATTATTTGTTTGCCTGCATTGTTCCAGAGACAAGTAAGCAGCTAATGTACATGGCTGGCTGCATTTCTTCTGTTGTGTGCATTATAGACATCATAACAGATACAGTAAACTGTTGTATATTTAATTGTTCCATTACAGTTGCCAGTTTGTGTATTATTTATTTTTAAAATGTATACCCTGCTTTCCTAAAAATAGGCCAAGGCTGTTAGCCATGAGAAGCACAACATCAAATAGCATAAAGGGGACAGATAAAACATGCTCCATGAAATCATTTAATAAAAAGAGCGACAATAAACACAACATCAACGTAATATCAGCAAACAAACTGGGAGCACTTTGAGGAGGTGGGTATCTTAACGCAGACACATTTCTTTAAAAAGAAAAATATTGTAACTCTATAGTAGTGGAAGAACACAAGATGAGGGCATTTGAGACATAGGGGTGAACCATTTCAAGGTAATGCATGACTTTTTGAATGTTGATTTCCTGTAAAAGACTGAATTTTGAAAACAGTTTTGTCTTGAATTCTCTCTTCTCTCAGAGAGTGTTACAGCTCCCCAGTCTCAAATAAGCATGGTTGGTTGCGTTTTCCTCCCCCCCCCCCCCCCCCCGTTTGCTTACCAAATGACTTTTTTTATTGTGAAACAAATGAATTGCTAAAACAATTTGATAAATTTAGGGTTATATTTGTTTTTTGTTTTTTTAGTGCCCAAAGTAGGACAGGCAAGGCTGTCCTACTTTGGGCACAGCATAAGAAGACAGAATTTTCTGGTAAAGGCAATAATGCTGGGAGAGGTTGAGGAGAGCAGGAAATGAGGAAGACCAAATACAAGAAGGATTGACTCCATCAGGGAAGCCATATGCTTCAGTTTACAAGAACGAAGCAGAGCTGTTGAGGGCCAGATGTTTTGGCGATCACTCATTCATAGGGTTGCAATAAGTTGGAGGCCACCTAATGGCACATAGCAACAACAGTGGGAAAAACAACATGAAGACAACCCCCGATGTGGCCAATCTCTCAGAACAAGAGAGAAGGAGAGAGAAAGAATTAACATTTATCAGCTGGCACCTACCATTTTACTTATCAAAAGACCTCCACAGTTTCAGAGAGAGAGATTGTTGTGGTCCTGATGTGAATGGAAGACTTCCAATTTTTTATTGCCTCGCCAAGACTCATTTGTTTCAGTCATTCCTTTTTGACAATGAAAATGCCAAACTAGAATGAAACCACAACAAGGAAAGGAAGGACTGAGCTTAGAAGACCAACTGGCCACAGTGGCTGAGGGATGTGGACCCTTTTGATGGCCCTTTTGATCCTGGAGAAATTTAGCTGCTTCCAAGTGACAAGACAATACAGGGAGTGGCATTTGGGTACTGTCCCACACCTAATGAGTTTCAATTCAGAGTTGGAACAGTTACCATATTTTTCTGTTTATAACATGCCCCTGTTTATAACACGCCTCCCCCTTCTAACCCCAAAATTAAGAAAATTTAGCTTTGAGTATTTATTTATTTATTTATTTATTTATTTATTGGACTTATATACCGCCCCATAGCGCTACAAGCACTCTCCGGGCGGTTTACAATTTAATTATACAGGCTACACATTGCCCCCCCAGCAAGCTGGGTACTCATTTTACCGACCTTGGAAGGATGGAAGGCTGAGTCAACCTTGAGCCGGCTACCTGGGATTTGAACCCCAGGTCGTGAGCACAGTTTTTTAGCTGCAGTACAGCGTTTTAACCACTGCGCCACGAGGCTTGGACATTAGGAATCCCTGTTGAATCTGAGCCTACAAGCTCCACCTCCAATTGGTTTGTTCAGCATCAGCTGCCATCAGTTCCATAAGATTCGTGATTGGAGGAAGCTAAGTTTCCTGACTGGAGGAAGCTAAGCCTCCTGACTATAGGAAGCCTGTTTACGGAGATAAAGTATGCACCATTTTGTTATCCTCTCAGCTTACTTCTGTGTAAAAAACACCCCTCAATTTTTAGTGTAATGATTTCAGGGAAAAGTCTTATACACAGAAAATATGGTACTTTGGTGGGCCATCAATGTGCAGACTTCTTCAGCCAGCACATTAGTTTTGTAGTCCAATAAAGGGATTTTTCCTCTGTTTTGAAGAATTTTCATTTGGACACACCACGTTTTCAGAAAGAAAGAAAGAAAGAAAGAAAGAAAGAAAGAAAGAAAGAAAGAAAGAAAGAAAGAAAGAAAGAAAGAAAGAAAGAAAGAAAGAAAGAAAGAAAGAAAGAAAGAAAAAGAAAGATTGCCCAAATTTCTTGCAGTTTATTTAATTTGTGAAACCTTAATGTATGTCTCTCTCAACCCTTTCTATCTGACTGATGTGTGAAAGCATCATAAATATTGTGAAGTGACTTTGGGAATATTAAAAAATCATCTGTGAAAAAGCCAGCCAGAGGCTTAGAGAGAGAAAAAGCAAATTTACTCTACACATTCAAAGAACACGCTTGCTCTAAATGGAAAACCTTTAAAGGATTTTAAATGCACCTTTCTACCTAAGCTCACAGTGCCTGTCCAGAAACCTGCTGATAGAGAAGAGCCAAGGGTGATACCTACCAGCAAGTGGTAGCCATGCACCATCAATGTCTGTAACTCAGAAGATAACCTCCTGGTGCATTTATTATGCACCTTAATGGAGCTCATTTAAATGTACATTTTGGTGCTGTAATAATAATATGGAATAGGAACTAAATGAGGTTGGTATGTGGTCACACTTGGAATGTTTGCATTATTAAAATGGGAAATATCAAACTGACATGAAGAACAAAAGGCCACAGCTGTTTTCATTTATAATTTCATACAATAAATTAGTCCATGTACACACACATCTCTTTGGGCTGATGTATTCAGGGACTTTCCGATCAACATTGAAGACCGTTTGATTTTTATCTCTGCCAGGTAGTTACAAAACAGCTATTTCAGCACACACTAAGATGATGTCATAGGCAGCAAGAGCCTGAAAGCTCCACAGTGCATTCTTATACTTTGAAATCTTGCTGTAAACAGAGTTTTAAGCAAAGTGTCTTGAACAAAGTGTCTTGAAATAGATATGTGACATTCCACTATGGTGAGTGAATGCAAAAGTATCCCTGTCCCTTGAAAACAATACAGTGGTGCCTCGCTTTACAACGTTAATTCGTTCCAGCAAAATCGCTGTAGAGCGAAAACGTCATAAAGCGAAATAAAAAAGCCCATTGAAATGCATTGAAACCTGTTCAATGCGTTCCAATGGCCTGAAAACTCACCGTCCAGCAAAGATCCTCTATGGGGCGGCCATTTTTGGTGCCTGTGCAGCAAGGAATCCATCCCTAAGCACAGCAGGGGGCCGTTTTCTTCAGCCAGTGACCATTCTGAAACCTGACAATCAGCTGTTTTTGATCGTGGAAAAGCGAAAATCGCAAAAACCTCACCGTCAAGTGGATTTGTCGTTAAACAGGGTAATCGTAAAGCAGGGCACGACTATATTCAATATTCATTTTCCATTGTATACAGAACTTTCCACCTCAAATACACAACATCTGTTGTCTATAGACAATTCTTCGGGAAAAACCTCCATGTTATGAATGTAATATAATGTGGTTCTGTACCAAAGATTCAAAAACCCAGGAAATGGCCCAATATTGCTGCAGAATATCATGTCCACATTGCCAACAGGAAAAAGAATGTCCAGCTTTACACAGCAAAGTGCAGCCTGTATGTTGACGACTCTAATGGCAGCAGTCAATATGGTCTATAGCAGTGGCCCCCAACCTTGGGCCTCCAGATGTTCTTGGACTACAACTCCCAGAAGCCTTCACCACCACCTCTGCTGGCCAGGATTTCTGGGAGCTGAAGTCCAAGAATATCTGGAGGCCCCAGGGTGGAGACCACTGGTCTATAGGATACCCTCTTCTGCTCATATCCATTCACATCCATGCAAGGGAAAATCCCAGAAGCCAACTCCTTTTTTCATCAGTTAACAGCTTCTCATCCAAACTCAAAGCAATTGTTTTTCAACAAGTGTAAATGGTAATGAGAGCTCAAAATACAGTAACTATTTAAAGATAACGACAAAAGTTTTTAGAAGATAATTATACCTTACAGCATACCAGTCTTTAGTAGATGAACTGGTGCATTATTTCTAACAGCAACATTCGATGCAGAGACTTCTTCTTAGCTACCAATCCAGGACTCTATCATTCCATTCAAGCCTTCTGCTCTTGATGCATTTGTTAGAACAAAATACAGCATTATAGCTATGGTTCAAGGGTGGTGTCAGCAAGTATTCAAGACACCAAGTACAGTATATGGGTTCAGCAAGCTTTTCTGTTTTTTTTTTTTTTTTAAAGGTCACTTGGCATTCATTGTGCACTGAACACCCTCAGCTCTTCGGTCTGTTTTGGGTTTTCTGCCTTTCACTATTGCCTCTTCCAGAGGTTTGTTTTCTTGAGCCAAGATCTGCTGGTAATCTAGGTTGGCTATAATAGGTAGTCACCTCTGGACATAGAAAAGAGTGGATTTGTCTTGCTATTGCATGGGATTCCCTTCAATTCTATGCAGTAGAGGGAAGTGTACTCTTCTTTCAATGACTCCTAGTAAGCTTCAGGAGTGGTTAAATGGTGCCCCTTCATCTGTAGTCCTGAAGCTCCTGGCATTTCTCACCAGTAGTTACCGGTATGTTGGCCAGGGCTTATGGGAGTTTCGGTCCAAAAGAAACTAGAGGGCTCCACTTTACCCATAATTGCCTTAAAGTACAGTACAATTCCTGGCTTGGAACTATATGGAAAATCTTATCATACAAATCAGATTCTCCATAAATGATGCCACCATATAACTATGGTGGCAGAACAATTTGCCATACTGGTTTCCAAAGAAAACAGCCACCCAGAACCAATGGCTCTGTGTTTTGTTCAAAGTATTAGCCATACAGATGAGCCTCTTGTGATTACTCTGAGCAAAAGCAAAACAATGCACTGAGCAGAACAAAGTTCTGCAGTTTGTTTTGTTCCAACAAAATAGCTTGCATGACCCGAACCATGAACCAGCCCAGTTTTGTGTTTTTTTGTTTTTCCAGTTGATAGTTTAGTTCGTGTTCATCTCTAGTCCTAATGATCAATTTGTTATGGTAAGAAAAAGAGAATGCTTCCAGAATCAGAAATAGCTGATGTTTGAATAAGCTCTAAAGATAATGTCCTGCAAACACATACATTCAGGCTTTTATATATGTATGTGGCATAAGTGACAAATTATAACTAAGAAGATAGTCATTGGTTCTGAATAGTACTACATTAAGCCAACCTACCTGCCAGATCACTTTCATTAGTTTCTTTGCAAGAAGTTGCTGGAAGAATTACTAAATATTTATCAGATCCATCTTATTTAAAATGGACTTATTCTACACTCCTTTTTGCCATTCAGCACTACGGACCTGTAATTCCTGAATATTTTCAAAACAATAAGTCACATTATCAAAGAAACCAAAGGCTGAGCAGAGAAATAATGGGATGGGAAAAACACACTTTCTGAAGCCAAGATGAGCACTTATATGAAAAAGTTCAAACCCTTAAATGTGCTTTGTCTGATGAAGACCCCTAGTCTTTTTGTTTTGCTTTCACATCAAACCAGGGCAAGGGATTGGTTAATATCTCTATAAATCACTTTGTCAATCAAGCCTGGGGTAGATTTTGATTCTGCTACATGCTATTACCTTCTTGGCTGCAGAGCATGGGATGGCAGTCTTCAAATCCCTCTTTATGAAATCTGATTGCCACCTGGGGATTGTTGCCTCCAAGAGAAATAGAAATAGCTTTGATCACAGCTGCCTGGGCCCTGGCCCTGTTTTCTTCAATCCCCTTATTTTTGTATGTGTTTTTGTTTGCATTATATTTTATTTCTGGGCATAAAGGGTATACTGGTTCAGGGAGACCTTTTTAATAGACTAGCTTCCTGAAAGGGAAAGAGAGGACTGAATTATTTCCTTCCATTTCAAGAGAATGGAAACTGTTTAGGAACCTTAGCATCTCAGCAGAGTGCCTGCCCTGTACACAGACAGTATGCAAGAATCAGTGGAGAGGCTATGAAGGTGTAAAGGTAACAGAGATGGTGGCTTTCAAAACTGCCTGGAAGGCACACTTGGGAAACAGATCAGGCATGCACATTGCAAGCAGCTGTGCTAAATGCTTATCAGAGATGGGAAAGAGCATAGGGGCAGATGGTATTTCCTGTGGCTGGTGGGGAAGAAGGCACAGTAGCCCTTAGTGACAGGCAGAGCCAGGGGTGAAAGTGACTACCCACAGAGAAAGACAGGCAGACAGGCAAGCATTTATGTGCATGTATAGGTTCTGATCCTGTGTCTCTGGTAAGGAGACAGGCAGGAAAGTTGCTCCAGAGGAATTACTAGGAGTTATTGCACCAGAATGCAAAAGGATTCTGTAGTAAAAAGATGGATGAGGAAAAAAATACAGTGGTGCCTCGCATAGTGATTGCTCCGTATAGCGATGAAATCGCTTTGCGATGGACTTTTTGCCATCGCAAGAGCGATCACTTTGTGATGGCCCCTATGGGGAAAATTCGATCATAGCAAAGCAACCCTTTTTGCACAGCTGATCGGTGGGGCTTTGCGATCGCCCCGCCGATCAGCTGTGCTTTGTCTCTCTCTCTCTCCACCCCTCACAGCTCCAGCCTCCGCAGGGAGACTGAGGCACCGTCGCCGCCACCCTGGCCAAGAAAGACCCTCTGTGCCTGCAGCAACCTTAAGCTACGGTTGCTGCAGGCACAGAGGGTCTTTCTTGGCCAGGGTGGCGGCAGCGGTGGCAGTGCCTCACTCTCCCTGCTGAGGCTAGAGCTGCGAGGGATGGAGAGAGAGAGAGAGAGAGATGAAGCACAGCTGATCGGTGGTTCCAAAATGGTCGCCCGCTGTTTTGCCTCGCATTAGAGGCACCCAAAATGGCCGCCGCTATGGAGGATTTTCGCTTAAGGTGAGTTTTAAAGCCCTTAGGAACACATTAAACATGTTTTAATGTGTTCCTATGGGCTTTTTAAAATCGCTTAGCGATTAAATCACTTAGTGATGTTTTTCCTGGAACGGATTAACATTGCTAAGTGAGCACCACTGTACTTAAAATTGTCAAGGACAGATGAGAAGCAAAAAAATGAAAGGTGACAGAAATGGAGTCAGAACTCTGAATGCAGTTTTTCAGCATATGTCACATACAGACAAAGAGAACTACAAAAACAGTGCAAAGAAATAAAGGAAAACAACATGCTCAGTGGCTTATGTATCTGGTTGTGGAGCCAGAGGCTGGGAGTTCGATTCTCCTATGTCATATTTGTTTTAGTGGGGTTTTGCATATAACTTGAACCTACTTCAAGCTTACATATTCATGCTCTTTCTTTTTAATCAACAGTTGAAATGTCCATAGAAAAGCTGATAAATCAGACAGACAGATATTCCCACTAAGCATTCTATAGATAATGCTATACAGAACTCAACAAGAGGAAATTTGGAAGAGGTCAAGTGGGTGGAACTGGAAAAGGTTGGGGTTAACTGGACGTGGAGCTTTGAGCACCACAATTTAGGGAATAGGAAACCTGCCATTAAGGTTTGTTTGTTTTTAATAAATGTATGGTTCATCAATGAAGAGAGCATGTGGCAGGAAAATGGACCTTTAACTGTGATGGACAGACATTACATGACAAGAATCTCAACACTTTTGACTTTCTTAAGACTTTTTCCAACAGTTTATATTGGAGGAGCATTTGTTGATTTCAGAATTTCATACTATTTAATATTACCTTGGCAGCTGTTTAATCTTTGAATCCTTCATTATGAACATTTTTGAGAATTTTGGTTAGTCAAATATCAATAGGAATGTAAAATGCGGGGTTTTTGTACTGTTCAACTTTTGTACTGTTCAACACTTCTCTCTGGAGCCCAATTTGGCAGTTTGGTTTTGGACCTATTTGGTCCTGAGCTGACCTGTTCGTAATTTGCAGAATGAGCCACAGAGGTTGAAAATTTGTTGAGAGGATTATGTAGAAATATTATCTTCAAAAATTGTCTAGCACTCAACAGTGTGAAATCAAATATAATACAAGGTGGAAATACAACACTCTCTAATAGCACTGATGCTTTTGATAGTGCCACATTGTCTTTAAGTTGAAATCTTTTTTCAAAAGTCTATAGGCATAATGAGAACTATTTTGTTGATTATTCTTCACATCTCTCTGAAGAATATTGCTTAAAGCTCTATGGGGTGATTCCTGGAAAATCAAAATGGGTTTTAAAACACATACACAGATTCTATGAAAAGGCCTTGGCATAAAAATGTGGGGAAAAAATTCATTTGAATAGTATTAAATCAATTTTACTAAAATGCGGGGTTTTTTGTATTGTTCAACTTATTGTTCCTTTCTACTTCAGACCTACTTATCAAACCTAATATTGAAATTAGCTCAAGAAATTAGCGGAAAATTAGCACAACAATTGAGTTCAGAAATGAAACTGAGTATGCTTGGCTGTCCCCCACACTTCTCTCTGGAGCCCAATCTGGCAGTTTGGTTTTGGACCTACAGTATTTGGAATGTGGAATTTTGCCTAAATATTAGGAAAAACTTCTTGATCATAAGACATGTCATGATGGCAGGTGGTAGTCTGTCGGGATGTACACTTCAAAAATTTCCTTATTTCTTTCAAAAGCCCTAGATCATTAGACTCCTAGACCAGTACAATGCAGGTTTCTAACAAATCTCAGATAATTCAAGATCTTATTCTGGAAGAGGATGCATAATTGAGACTTGGATGGGCGGGGAAGGGGGTGTTCCCTTGACTCTTGCCTGTCCAAATTATGCAGCCCAACACCAGGGTAGACTGGAGGGGCGGGGGTATAGCCATTGTCTATCAAACACTCTAGAGGTTGTTAGGTGCTCCACAGTGATGATGCTGGGTCTTGAGGCCCTTCACGTGTCAATTGGGCCAGGGATGGTATTGGGATCTTTCTGGATTACCACGCTCCCTGTGACCCAGCCATTTCCTTACCAGAGCTGGCAGACTTTGTCTCCATGGCACTTTTGGAATCTCCGAGGATTCTGGTCTTGAGTAATTTCAACATCCATGCAGAGATGGAGGTTTCTGGTCTGGCTCTTGAGTTATCGGAAACCATGGCTTCCTTGGACATATCCCAACATGTCAGTGGCCCGCTCACGTGGGCGTCACATATTAGGCCTGGTGTTTTTCCTGAGTAGACTGAGTGTGGTCTGATGGTGGCTGACCTTGTGTCAGTCCCCTTGTCATGGTCGGATCACTGCCTAATCAAATGCAACCTCTCAGTGGCTCTCCCTGTCCACAGGGAGCAAGGACCTATTTTAATGGTCCGCCCTCAAAGGCTACTGGATCCTATAAGATTCCAGGACTCCATGAGAGGGATTCTGCCTGATCTGACTGGTGCTCCTGTCAATGCCCTGGTTGATAGCTGGCTTGCCGCTGCCACCAGGGCTGTTGTGGCGATCCCCCTTTGTGCCCTATCTTTGGGCTCTACAAAGATAAATACGCCCTTTTTGCTGCCACCAGGTATTCTCTTAATACCAATTCAGGTCCCACACACACACAGGAGTTGCTCATATAACTTAGGAATCAGGTTTTCAATTAAACATTCTTTTAGTAATGAACAAATAAAAGGAAAACAATATAAAACTGGTTCACGTATTCATGTATAATAAATCATGTGTTCAATCACTCATATTCAGAACTCTTGTGTACTTTAAATCAATATATCCCATGTTTTACTTATAAGTTCATTTCTGCCTGTTACATGTGTGTTTTAATCTTTCAGTTTCTTTTCTGAACCCCTTTTTATCTATTCCTAAACCCTAACACTTTCTCAACATCTTGTGGTCCCTAACTCTCTCTATCTGTCCCTGATTCCAACTCTACCCCTATCTCATTCCAACTGTCTCTCCCAGATGTCTAACTGTCCTGTTAGCTCCACCCCTCCTGCCCTATCCTGTGATTGACAGGCAGGAATGATGTCACCATTTTGCAGTCCGCTACAACTGTTGACACAATTACTCCTAAATGCTCTTTCCACTGCAGAGCTCGGCCAGCACCCTTGTTTAACTAGCAGGTGCGAGCTATGAAGCAGAATAGGAGAAGGCTAGAGTGCAATTGGAGATGAAACACAATAGAATATAATCAGAAAGCTGTCAGGATTGCAACTAACCATTTCCTTATCAAGGTGAGGACTACTAGTCAAGCTTACTCCGCTGTCCGGATAAGCAAAGTTTCAAATCAGCAGGCAGAACGTTTCCATACAGTACACAATCTATCCAAAATTGGTCACAGTGATAGTCCTCCCACCAACATTTCACCTGACCAATTTGCAACATTTATAAATCTAAAATGGAGGCCATCCACCAGGACCTTTCTCCTTCTTTAAATATAGTAGATCAAGTAGAGACATCCAGTGTTCCACCTTGCCAAATGAGAGTTAGTCTCTTTCAGCCTGTAATGCCAGATATGGTGGACAAAGTGCTTGATCACTGTCATGCCACCACCTCCTCCCTTGACCCTTGCCCAGCCTGGCTAATCAAAGTAGCCAGGCCTGTAACAACTGAATGCCACCACAATAATTAATGGGTCTCTCCAGGAGGGCAGGAGGAAGGAGACAGTCATTCCACTCATTCATTAAGCCTATTAGGAAGAAACCAAGTATGGTATTCCTCAGCAAAGTGGTAGATAGGGTGGGGGCTGAGCAGCTTCAGGCCCTTTTGGATTAAACCAATGCCCTAGATCTGTTCCAGTCCAGCTTCAGGCCACTCCATGGCACAGAAACAGCATTGGTCGCCCTCTTTGATGACCTGTTGAAGGAGGCCGACAGGGGCAAAACATCTCTGTTGGTCCTCCTCAATATCTCAGCCACTTTCAATAGGGTCATCCATGGTATCCTCCAGGGGAGGCTCTCCGAGTTGGGAATTGGTGGTCTGGTGCTTGCCTGGCTCCGATTCTTCTTTGAGGACCATCCTCAGAGAGTACAGCTTGGGGATAATGTATCGGCCGCATGGAGTCTCAAATGTGGGGTTCCGCAGGGCTCGATTATTTCCCCAATGCTGTTTAATATCTATATGAGGATGCTAGGTGAGGTCATCAGGGGATGTGGAGCTTCATGTCATCAGTATACTCATGACGCCCAGGTCTACATCCCCTTTTTTCCTACAACAGTGGATGCCATTTCGTCCCTTCAGTGCTGCCTGGAGGCTGTATCACAATGTATGCAGATGAATGGACTGAGGCTGAACCTGGACAAGATGGAGGTCCTGAGCGTGGGTGGCCCCACCATTGGTGGTTTGGGAAACTCCTTCCCTTTTTTTTGGGGGGGTGACTCTCACCACAAAGACTGAGATTTGCAGCTTGAGTGTCCATCTAGATCTGATGCTTACCATGGAAACACAGGTAGCATCAGTGGTCTGCACCATCTGCTTCCATCTTAGGCAGATTGCCTAGCTGCATCCCTATCTTGATGGCAGGACGCTCACCAATCTGGTCCATGTGCTTATAGTCTCAGGATTAGACTACATTAATGTGCTGTACGTGGTGCTGCCTTTGAGACTGATGCAGAAATTTCAAATAGTGCAGAACGCAGCAGCCAGACTTCTCACTGGGGTGAGAAAACGTCAACATATCTCCCCCACTCTGGTTGCCATGCATTGGCTGCCTTTTCAATTCCATACTGATTTCAAAGTATTAACAATAAAGCCCTGAAGTTTAAGACCTCAATAACTGGTGGAATGCTATCTCCCACCTAGATCTACCCTTATCATGTCCTCTAGCTAGGAGGGTCGGCTGAGGGGCCTGACGCTGAGGGAGGCTTGGAGAGAAAGAACAAGAAACCAGGCTTTCTTGGCAGTGGCCCCTCATCTCTGGAACAATCTACCCATAGAAATTTGCCTGGTTCTCTTGCTGGGTGTATTTAAGAGCAAGCTCAAGACCTGGCTCATTAGGCAGGCCTTCCCTCCTGTCATTATTTAATTTATTTTTGCCATCTTGAACTGTATTATGTTATTGTGATCTTATACTGTTATTGTTTTTATGAAATTGTTTTATGAACTTGTTGTTAGCCGCCCATAGTAGACTTTGGTCTAGATGGGCGGGATTTAAATTAAATTAAATTAAACTAAACTAAATTTAAATAAATAAATAAATAAATACATAAATACATAAATAAATACATAAATAAATAAATAATATCAAAGTCCTAGACCATCGGATTCCCTCATAATCACTGCCTACTTAGCAAAGTTGCAACCAAGGAAATTACAGAACCAGTCTGCTACGCCAGCAGGTGTACATATGAACAAGTCAAAGCATAAGCAAGTTGTTGCTTCTCCAGGAATTTGTAGGGAACATGAAAGCAGTGCAGATTCTTTTAGAAAATTCAAGTAAGTTTTTTCCTAAAAGTAACTGCCCTGACAGCAAGCTGCTAGCACACCAGACATGTGCCAGCTGAGAGTGGAAAAATAAACAATTTAAAGAGATATAAATATAAGGAACCCACACAACAACACAGATCCCAGATACTAATTACAAGACAGCAAACAGCAAGGAACATTGGCAGCCCAAAACTTATCAGGCAACATATGACAGTAGCAGCAGCAGGAGTAGCACAGAGGCAGAAGACAAGGAGGACATGGATTTCTCTCTGTAGATTCAAACTGACAGATGAGCGTTTAGGAAACTTGGTATTTTTCATGTGTGTAATTTGCTAAAAGGCTAAGTAATACATTTTTAATCTTATCGGGCTTTACTTTTAAGGACTCTGATATTATAAGAGATAGACTCTCTGCTTTTTGATTGTGTCTTTTAAGCTCTTGCATTTTTAGAATGTAATTAAAACATTATCCTTGGTCTCTTTAATTCTTGAACTATATTTCTACCTTATTTTTATGCTCTTGCATTTTGAAACATGACTTAAGTATATTGTCTGCAACTTAAGTTTAGTCTTCATATATTTTTAAGCATTTGTGCCTATAGTTTTGTTTTGCAGCTGTAAGATTTTTTAATAACTTTTATTTGATTACATTTAAGGGGCAAGGGCACAGTGGAAGAGGACCTCTAAAGAACAACTGAAGCTAAGACCACTCTTCAGTCCTCACTGGGTTTTAGGCCTGTCTACAGAATAATTCCTGTTTTCCCCCTGATATTTTGATTGGCTGATGGCAATTTTACAGATTCAGAATTCATGCTCCTCCTTGGATGTTGTGATTGGTCACTGACAGCAGCTTTCAAAATGCAATTGGATGAAAACAATTTCAGCCAGTGTGACAGACAAAGGAGGAAATAAAAAATTATGCAAAAGAGAAGAACATGAAAGAAACATGACATCTTTGGTTATCCTTTTGCAAACATAAATCATTCATGTTCTGAGACTTTCTTTTGACAATCAATGAAAAAAAGACAGAATAAACAAAGGAGAGACTCTTTCACATTTGAGCACTTTCACTGAAACACAACAAGCCCATTTAACAGCTGGCTAGCTCAGTGGTTTAAGTTTCTGGCTACGGAGCTGGAGGTTGGGTGTTCAGTTCTCCACTGTGCCTCCCTGACAGGGCTGGACTTGATGATACATAGAGTCTGCTCCAGCTCTGCAATTCTAAGATGATGATGATGATGATGATGATGATGATGATGATGATGATGATGATGATGATGATGATGATGATGATTCCACAACACTACTCTATTTGGAACTTTCTCCTGCCAAGTGATACCAAAAATATGTTGGAGACAATGCATATGGAATGTGTTCAGCTTCCTTTCCTGCCATGCACAAAGGGTCCAGGATTCACTGCAGTACAGGCGTGTACTCAGGTCATAGGCTCTATAGACCTGGATCTTGGTATATGCCATCAACTTCTTGTTAAGCCATATTCTCTTTGTGAGTCTAGAGAACATGGTAGCTGCTTTGCCAATGCATTTATCCAGCTCGATATCTAGCAAGAGAGTGTCAGAGATTGTTGAGCCAAGGTACACGAAATCATGAACAACCTCCAATTCCTGTGTAGAGATGGTAATAGAAGGAGGTGAGTCCACGCCCTGGTCCATGACTTATGTTGTCTTAAGGCTGGTTGTTAATCCAAAATCTTGGCAGGCCTTACTAAAATAATTCATAAATAGTTGGAGCTTTTCAACAGAATGGGCAACAACAGCTGCATCGTCGTTGAAGAGGAAGTCCCACAAGCATTTCAGCTGGACTTTGGTCTTCACTCTCAACCTAAAGAGATTTAGTTTTCCATGTGATCTAGTCCAGAGATATCCACCTTCTGTTGCAGTAGTCCTAGAGTAGTCCTAGAACGAGCTGGAATTTTTAACATGTATACATTACTGAAACAGTGACGTCTACGTTGGCTTGGGCATGTCGTGAGAATGGCTGATGGTTGGATTCCAAAAGATCTCCTGTATGGAGAATTAGAGCAGGGAAAGCACCCCAGAGGGACACCACAGCTGCAATGCAAGGATATCTGCAAGCTGGATCTGAAGGCCTTAGAAATGGGCTTCAACAGATGGGAAACCTTGACATCTGAGCATTCAGCCTAGAGGCAGGCGGTACAGCATGGCCTCTCCCAATTTGAAGAGACACTTGTTCAGCAGGCTGAGGCAAAGAGGCATTCCCGGAACCAGCAAAATCAGAGCGCTGGACAGGGGACAGATTGTATTTGTCTTCAGTGTGGAAGGGATTGTCACTCTCAAATTTTTATTTATTTATTTATTTATTTATTTAACTTATATGCCGCCCACACTACCAAAAGGTCTTTGGGCAGCTTACAACATTTAAAATTGGCCTTCTCAGCCACACTAGACACTGTTCCAAGACCTTTATTCAGATCACGTTACCATGGTCTTTCGAGACTGAAGGATGCCTACATAGACATAGATTCCAAAACACTGGGCACAGTCAAAATTATAAAAACATTGACATTGACAAATTTTAATGAAAAAACCTAAGTATCTGTTAAATAATGGGGCAGTATGTATGCTGTGCCTAATATTACTGTTTTTTGTACCTTGGATGGTGTGGTTTCTGAGATCTGCAACTGCTTATAGTACTGTGTGAAGTTTCTTGATATTGTTCCCAAAGTCCCAATAACGGTGGTGACTACTGAAATGTGTTTCTTTCAGAGGTGAGATTTTTTGATTGTCAGGTCTCTTCACTTTGTTAGCTGTTGCAATTCTTTATTTTCAACTCTGACATCCCCTGAAATTGCAGTGTCAATTATCCAGACATTTCTTTGTTCTATCACGTTTGGATCCGGAAATCCCACAGAATCTTGACTTCCTCATTTTCTGACACCTTCTGTACCTGACGTTCCCACAGGTTGAGCATTTGAGAGTGATTTTATAATATTGTCATTTTTAACTCTATTCCATCTAGTTTTTGGATCTTGCCACGTCGTATAGATAGAGCTGCACGTTTGTCAATTCAAAATTTCATCTGGATATCTTTACTAAATATTTGCACTGTGTTTAGCAGTGATTCTATCTCTGTGGAACTGGAAATCCCACAAGATATTGACTTCCTCATTTCCTGACACTTACTCTACCTGATGTTCCCACAGGTTTTTGGAGGCTAGCAAGTTATATTTTTTGCATAATGATCATTATTATTATTCCTAAGAGTCTGTATTTTGTTGGAGGTATTTAAACAGATTGGATGGCCATCTGTTGGGAAGGCTGTAGCTGTAGGTTTCCTGCTTTGTTGGGGCACTTAAGAAGATCACCACTCACGACCACTTCACTCCCCATGGTTCCATAACTCTGGAGTTGTCTAGTTTGGTAGCCTTGGCCTGGATGGGGTACTGCCTCTTTTACCCTAATGGCCTAGCCTGGCCTGGAAAAAGGTGATATATAAAATCAACAGCCCTGGTCAAATTACAAATGCTTTTTGTATTTTTAATTTGGTGGAAGCTGGATAGCAATTTATCTGCGGATTCCAGTCCTCAATGCAACTCTATGTCAGCAGCATGCATCACACTATGTGCTGCCTTGTTGGGAAATTCCTCCCTTCTGTTTTGGAGAGACTGCAAACATTTTCATCATAATTTCAGAAACTTGAGTAAAGCTGGGCAAGAATCTAAAAAAATAGTGGTTCATGATGGTTTGTGGTTAGCTGTGAACCACAAACCATGGTAACCCAACCAGAAAACCATACTAGTTTGTGGCTCAGTTTTTGGTTTGCGCCTGGTGAGGAGTGAGTGCTACCTGCTTCTGTCATGCCACTGCCTCAGCACTGCCTCAGCTGTGCTGTCACGTTACCCTTATGCTGCAACCAGTGCAGGCACATGACCCCCTGCTAATTGTTCTGATCAACTGGGAGGTGGGTACATGCACAGAAGGCAGTGACTGTCTCCCCTTCCAGGAGCCTGGGCACTGCTTGTGTGCATGTGCCTGACCCCCCCCCAATGATTGTCCTGATCAGCTGGGCTGTGAGTGCCTGCTCAAAGGCAGCGGGCCTGGCTCCTGGAAGTGAAGCTGGCCTGCTGTCTTGGACATCAGGAGCAGTGGAGGAGGCAGAGGCAGTTGGACCAGATAGGAAAGTGACAGGGGCAGTGAGAAGGGGGTGGGCGGGCATCCATTTTGCCAAAGCAAAATGAAACACTGGAGGGGAAACAAGGTTGGTGCTTCATTTTATTTCAGCAAAACAGGATCCCTGAACTGGGTCACAACTGGACTGTGAACCACCCTGATTTGTTGGTTTTTCTGGTTCATTGTTTGGTTTGTGCCCATCTCTAAAAATGAGTCCATGTGCTGTGCGCCTGTTCTAAAAGCCAGCATGAATTTGATTCCAGTGTATGAAGACCTGTTAGGAAGCCAGAACAAATTTGGACAAAGCCAGTATGAAAAAAAGAAGAGTGGCTATATATTTTCTGGTATAGCCAGTCTGATCTTTGTGAGTAAGCCAGAGGTACCACAAAGAGCTTGGTGGCTCAGTGTGTGTTGATTATGTTATCTTCAGTGCAGTTTAGAAGGGTAAGCATTTTAAAGGCTTTTAAAATTTTACAAGTTATTTCAGTACTACTGGATTCTTACGAAAATGCCTGGGATATAAATCAACTCAACATTTAAGGACAGCACAATTGAATGTTCTGTAAAACGGAACTTCTAGCCATTAGATTTAAAATAGGTTTCCTCTTTGGTTTCTAGTCTAATGTCATTTGTTCCAGGTAAACATCTGCAGATCATGCTACTTTGAGGTGGTATTAACAAAACAGTACAAACACAATGAGGACTGCAGATTTAATATGCAGTACTGTAGGCTAATCAAATGCACAAATGCACACATACTGTAAACATCCGCAGGTTCTGATATGTATAGATAGGAACCAGGAAGTGCGCAATGCTGACATATTACCAATGTAAAGTTATAATTTATTGATTCTAGAGTTGTCCCATTCTCCCATTCTTGTGGAATGAGATAATTTCTTATGCAGCCACAATGAACGCAACCCTATCTTCCAAATGTGCTGTGAGAAGTCACCCTGACAAAACTTTCCCATTGGAAATCCAGCAGGACAGCACACCTCACACAGTGTATGATAACTAAATATAGAAGAAATTGAGCTTCATTACAGTGCTCCCATTCACAGTGTGAACCCCAAAACCAAGTGACCTTGGAAGAACTGCTGAGTGGTTTCAAGGCCTTTTCCTCTGCAGACTCCTCCACAGTGTCACTTTGCAGCAACCCTGATTAAGAGTTTGCTTGTTCCCTCTATCTTATTGATTTAAGTGATCTAACTTACATGGAAGATGTCCAGATGGATTAAGGTTCATTTGTGAAGACAAGTCACTGTCCCTAAACCTGATGCATACTAAACAGAGAGTGTGAGTCACCTGAAGTTACATGGTCCGTCTTGAGAAACCCTGAAGCACGGTTCACTGAAGTAGGTTAGTTTGTGGGACACTGATATGAATGTAGAAAGGAAGAATTACTTTTTTGAACTTCAGCTCTCAGAATTATGACCAATATGACAATTGGCTGTGCTGGCTGGGAGATTATGGGAACTGTAGTCAGAGAAAATAACTTGTCTTTTCCCTGGCAGTAGATATGATCCTACTTTTCCAACACATGGTAAGATGATTTTATTGCAGGACTGTGTCAGTGCAACTGCCCCTCCACTCCTTAGGTTCTCTTTGGTTCTGCCAACTTAATTCCATATTCTATTAAGTGGTTTCCAAATAACCCAGTTCTCTGTGTGACTGGGGACTTGACTTTCCTCATATTCCATCCTTTTTAAGAATTGAGAAGTTGTTTCTTTCAACATTGTTGGTTGAAATGACCAGCTAGGCGGGGTATAAATAGAATGAATGAATGAATGAATGAATGAATGAATGAATAGATAGATAGATAGATAGATAGATAGATAGATAGATAGATAGATAGATAGATAGATAGATAGATAGATAGATAGATAGATAGATAGATAGATAGATAGATAGATAGATAGATAGATAGATAGATAGATAGATAGATAGATAGATAGATAGATAGATAGACAGATAGATAGATAGATAGATAGATAGGTATAGCTTTCGCATTCTCTGCTGTTTTTTCAGAATGTGCAATGTTCTGGAAAAAAAACTGTTCCTTTATTTTAATCTGGGAGGGGCACAACAGTGGACAAAGAGTGGATGCATTTTCAATGTAGATGCTTTGAGTCTTCCACTAATTATCTGATACCCTCTCCATATTCAATAGCTGCAATGCCTGCTAGATAACTGAAGTGTGTGTGTATGTGACTAATGATAAATTCAGACACATTTCTAACATAGTCCATGTGCTGTAGCTGTCATTTAATGGCCCAAATGAAAGCAGCATAAAAGGCTTGCATGTGGTGCCACAGAACCAAATAAAAGACAAATATGAAGAGACTTCCTTTGAAATTATAATTATTTGGCTAGCTAGATACTTGAGCCTTTAAAGGTTGAGATATAATAGCTCAGTCTGAAGAGGGAATGATATGCTTGCTGCAATAAACAAGATGGAGAAAGATAACAGACAATTTCCGAGGTCCCCAGTAGAGACAAAATACATCAATTATATAGCATTACTGTATATGACACATTAATGTTTCTGTCTTCGGAAATACAGGTTTTCTGCAGTTGCTGGGTTGGCAGAATTTCCTTTTTTGACCTTGAAACACTCAGGCAAAATAAAATTAACCGTAATCCTTGTGTATGTTTAATTTTTGATTCCAGGTGCATATTATAAAGTTTGAATGCCAGTTCACAGCTTTTGAATGTATCCTAATAGACTCCAGAATGATATATGCAATTTGATCTGTGGCCTGGATCCAAATCGATTGTTAAGCTTACTGTCAATTTACATTGGAAAACCAAGATGGTTGTAATATTTTTTTTTGTTTCATAGACTGAAATCTGGTTATTTGATACCGCATAAAGAGGGAAGCACACATGCCAAAATTAGACATATAATTTCGGAAGCTTGAGATGTACTAAGCAACTTAGATTTGCATTAAAAAATCTAGTAGGTTGAGTAATGAGTCTTTACATTGCATGTGTGCTTTGCACACAAACTGATTTGTAAATTAAATCTTACTTCACACAACACAAAATCTGGTAATTCTGCTGTCATTCAGATCTCGCACAGATCAATATAAATCAGCCTGTCCCTGAGGACCATTCGCCATGGCCCTCGATAATGTCCTTGCTTTTATTATAAATACTTCTTCTGCCATACCAGAAGAGCTGCAAATGCTTCTGGCTGCAACCTGTCCTACAGGCTTTGAGAATATCGTTCCCAAGGATTTGTTATCTGACTGGACTAGCACTGGTATATCAAGTCCGTGTTGGTGAAATCTCCCCATAGCAAATATAATGGCTAGAAACTCTTCTCCTTCTGTTCAACCTGTGCAAAGGCTCAAAAACCATATGTGATTGTCTGCTTCTTCTGAAGAAGGCCTTCACCCAAACCATTTTAGATGTATTTCTTTACACTTTTACCTGTTTGTGGGGATCAAACAATCAAGGTACTAGGGCTCTATGAACATTGCCTTAAAAGCAACTAATGCTTGTTGCAGAAGACCTTTTCTTGCTGCCAGACTGAATCTTTTCATAGCTCAGATAAGTGTTATAAATATTGTTTTATTACAATGTCCTAAGAAGGATATGGCATGGTTTCCAAGAGCCTTTAGACATCTTTTCTATCTCTTCTTGGTGGCATATCAATTATGGCTGGCAAATTCTCATCTTCAGGTTGAATACCATTTTTGAAATGATGTGCTCAATTTATTTGATTTGTCAGCCATAAACTGCACTTTGCTTGGATCAAATGGAATCTCATTCTAGTGTGCCTTATCCAGGATCATGCCATGTTCTCCTTTGATTAAGATGCTATAATCTTATCATGACTATGATATGCACACAGAAGTGCCCATGTATGTGTGTTTGTTTTTTTGTTTGTTGTTATTGTTTGGCTGAAAAATTTAACACAATGATTTCATTCTCAAGGGCAACTTCTGGAAATGACAGAATTTTGAATATGCCGAGTTCAGCCGATTCCTAATCCTTCTCATACTGAATGGTATAAAATAATTTGCCAATGTGGCTTTGCTGCACATTAACAGTTGTTGTTGTTTAGTCGTTCAGTCATGTCCTACTCTTCGTGACCCCACGGACCAGAGCACGCCAGGCCCTCCTATCTTCCACTGCCTCCCGGAGCTGTGTCAAATTCATATTGGTTGTTTGGTGGCACTGTCCAACCATCTTATCGTTTCCTTCTCCTCTTGCCTTCACACTTTGCCAACGTCAAGGAGCCTCAGCTTCAGGATCTGTCCTTCCAGTGAGCACTCAGGGTTGATTTCCTTTAGAATTGATAGGTTTGTTCTCCTTGCAGTCCAGGGAACTCTCAAGAGCCTCCTCCAGCACCACAGTTCAATTCCTCGGCGATCAGCTTTCTTTATGGTCCAGCTCTCACTTCCATATGTCACTACAGGAAGAAGCATAGCTTTTACTATGCAGACTTTTGTTGGCAAGGTGATGTCTCTGCTTTTTAAGATGCTGTCAAGGTTTGTCATCGCTTTCCTCCCAAGAAGCAGGCGTCTTTTAATTTCGGGGCTGCTGTCTCCATCTGCAGTGATCATGGAGTCCAAGAAAGTAAAATCTGTCACTGCCTCCATATCTTCCCCTTCTATTTGCTAGGAGGTGATGGGGCCAGTGGCCATGATGTTAGGTTTTTTTTATATTGAGCTTCAGACTGTTTTTTGCACTCTCCTCTTTCACCCTCATTATAACCTTCCTTAATTCCTCCTCACTTTCTGCCATCAGAGTAGTATCATCTGCATATCGGAGGTTGTTGATATTTCTTCCGGCAATCTTCATTCCAGTTTGGGATTCCTCCAGTCCAGCCTTTCGCATGATGTATTCTGCATATAAGTTAAATTAGCAGGGAGACAATATACAGCCTTGTCAGTTGTTCCATATCCAGTTCTAACTGTTGCTTCCTGTCCTACATATAGATTCCTCAGGAGATAGATAAGGTGGTCAGGCACTCCCATTTCTTTAAGGATTTACCATAGTTTGCTGTGGTCCACACAGTCAAAGGCTTTTGCATAGTCAATGAAACAGAAGTAGATGTTTTTCTGGAACT
Source organism: Pogona vitticeps (assembly GCF_051106095.1). Classification (NCBI taxonomy): domain Eukaryota; kingdom Metazoa; phylum Chordata; class Lepidosauria; order Squamata; family Agamidae; genus Pogona; species Pogona vitticeps. The sequence continues at coordinate 193,928,339 of NC_135786.1, forward strand.
CTCTGGCTTTCTCTATAATCCAGCGCGTGTTAGCAATTTGGTCTCTGGTTCCTCTGCCCTTTCGTAATCCATCTTGTACTTCTGTGAGTTCTCGTTCCACATACTGCTGAAGCCTACCTTGTAGGATTTTGAGCATAACCTTGCTACAGTGTGAAATGAGTGCAATTGTACGGTAGTTGGAGCATTCTTTGGCACTGCTCTTCTTTGGGATTGGGATCTAGACTGATCTTTTCCAGTCCTCTGGCCGCTGTTGAGTTTTCCAAACTTGCTGGCATATTTAATGTAGCACCTTAACAGCATCATCTTTTAAGATTTTAAATAGTTCAACTGGAATGCCATCACCTCCACTGGCCTTGTTGTTAGCCAAGCTTTCTAAGGCCCACTTGACTTCACTCTCCAGGATGTCTGGCTCAAGGTCAGCAACCACATTTACTGGGTTGTCCGGGATATCCACATCTTTCTGGTATAATTCCTCTGTGTATTCTTGCCACCTCTTCTTGATGTCTTCTGCTTCTCTTAGGGCCCTACCATTTTTGTCCTTTATCATGTCCATCTTTGCACAAAATGTTCCTCTAATATCTCCAGTTTTCCTGAACTGATCTCTGGTTTTTCCTTTTCTATTATTTTCCTCTATTTCTTTCAATTGTTCACTTAAGAATGCTCTCTTGTCTCTCCTTGCTATTCTTTGGAAGTCTGCATTCAGTTTTCTGTAACTTTTCCTATCTCCCTTGCATTTTGTTTCCCTTCTCCTCTCTGCTATTTGTAAGGCCTCGTTGGACAGCCACTTTGCTTTCTTGCATTTCCTTTTCTTTGGGATGGTTTTTGTTGCTGCCTCCTGTACAATGTTACGAGCCTAGATCCAAAGTTCTTCAGGCACTCTGTCCACCAAATCTAGTTCCTTAAATCTGTTCTTCACTTCCACTGTGTATTCATAAGGGATGTGGTTTAGATTATACCTGACTAGCCCGGTGGTTTTTCCTACTCTCTTCAGTTTAAGCTTGAATTTTGCTATGAGATCAGAGCCACAATCAGCTCCAGGTCTTGTTTTTGCTGACTGCATAGAGCTTCTCCATCTTTGGCTGCAGAGAATATAATCAATCTGATTTCGGTATTGCCCATCTGGTGATTTCCATGTATAGAATCGCCTCTTGTGTTGTTGGAAAAGAGTGTTTGTGATGACCAGCTTCTTCTCTTGACAAAACTCTATTAGCTGTTGCCCTGCTTCATTTTGAACTCCCAGGCCAAACTTTCCTGTTTTTCCTTTTATCTCTTGACTCCCCACTTTAGCATTCCAATCCCCTATAATGAGAAGAACATCTTTCTTTGGTGTCACTTCTAGAAGATGTTGTAAATCTTCATAAAATTGGTTAATTTTAGTCTCCTCAGCATTGGTGTTTGGTGCATAAACTTGGATTACTGTGATGTTGAAAGGTCTGCCTTGGATTCGTATTGAAATAATTCTGTCATTTTTGAGATTATATCCCTGTACAGCTTTTCCCACTCTTTTGTTGACTATGAGGGCTATTCCATTTTTTCTATGGGATTCTTGCCCACAATAGTAGATATGATAATCATCTGAACTGAATTCATCCATACCTGTCCATTTTAGTTCACTGACGCCCAGGATGTCAATGTTTATTCTTGCCATCTCCTGTTTGACCACATCCAGCTTCCCAAGGTTCATAGATCTTACATTCCAGGTTCCTATGCATTATTTTTCTTTGCAGCATTGGACTTTCCTTTCATTTCCAGGCACATCCACTGCTGAGCGTCCTTTCGGCTTTGGCCCAGCCATTTCATTAGCTGTGGAGCTACTTGTACTTGTCCTCCCCTCTTCCTCAGTAACATAACCTGAGGGGCCCATCTTCTAGTGTCATATCTTTTAGCCTTTTGTTTCTGAATATGGGGCATTCTTGGCAAACATACTGGAGTGGCTTGCCAATTCCTACTCCAGGTGGATTGCATTTAGTCGGAACTCTCCACTATGACCTGTCTGTCTTGGGTGTCCCTCCACGGCACAGCCCATAGCTTCCCTGAATTACTCAAGCCCCTTCGCCATGACAAGGCAGCAATCCGTGAAGGGGACATTACATACTACATTAACAGTAGGGATCAGCAAATGATCATAGAACCGTTTAAATGGCAACTGATCAGGCTACAAGAGGTCATTTACTATTTGGATGGGAGGAGCACAGTAAATCACTCCCCCCACAACCTCAACAGACCCTTTGTAGCCTAATCTACCCCACACCAAAACAGCTTCCCACTATCTATGCAGATGAAGAATGATACTCATGATGTGACATGGGCAGTAACTGGTTGGTTTGAAAATCAGTGAGAAGCAGTCAACAAGATGCCATTTAACACCTTCTTCATTGTGCAGCATGGAGGTATAAAACAGAAACATTAAACCAGGGCATACTACATATAGAAATGAAATGACTTGTTACACTGAGTTCTAACCAGGTCCACTAGAAGAACCGCAACCTCTCACCAAGGCAAGAGAGTTTCTGTCTGTGGCTTCAAGAGACCTCATTCAATATGAGGCCTTGTTCATCCACCCATAGCCAGATCATAAAGATTTTTTTAGCACCAGCTTTGTCATTGTCTTCTTTCCCCTTTCTTTTAAACTGCTGCTTCACATTTTCACCAGTGAACAGAGTGACAGCAGGGAAAGGAATCTCACAGCTTCTTACCCTAGGCAAGAAATCAAGAACAAAAAATCCAGCTTTTTTTCTCACACCAATGTTTCTGTATGTGAGGCTTTTTTTCCTGAAAAAGCCTGCATGACATCTCACAGGGTTTCTCAGATGTTTTGAGGTAATTTTTTCCCCCAGAAAAAAAAGCAGATGTGCACAGAATTGTTACAATTCTTGTAAAAACTGGTATTTTTCCTATGCAAGAGTCCATGAAAAAGGTGTTGAGGTCCACAAAACTTAGCAGTTTCTTACACAAAAGAACAATGGAAAGACAAATAATAAATAGGAAAAATGAGAGTCAGTGTTTCATTTTTGCAAAAAGCCAGGAAATCTGTTTGATACAAGGAGCCTAATAAGATTCAGAACACTGCTGTGAATTATTATTATTATTATTATTATTATTATTATTATTATTATTATTATTATTATTATTATTATTATTATTATTATTATTATTATTATTATTATTATTATTATTATTGAGCACCTAGATGGGAAAGGAGAAAAGCATGACAGCAGCTGCTGATGAATACTCGGTGATGTTTGGGAGAGCAAAGAGAGAAGTACACCCTGTCACTAGTGTTCTCAGCTGCACTGTATCACCATCACCACCAGCAGGCAGAAGAAGATACTCAGTTGCAGTACCTTGATGGGCTGCCAGAGGAAAGTTCAAGCAAGCAATGGCAAAAAAGCAGCCAATAGTGGCTCTGACTGTTCCCACATAACCAACTAAAAAAGGACCGTGGTGGCCATGTTTTACAGTTGGGGCCAGAAGATACCGATTGAGGTGAACTACTGGCATCCAAACCTCCGACCCCTGCCTTCTACTGCTGGAAGCAACCACACATAGCATCATCATAAGGCTACCTCAGGAGAAAACAGAAAGTCACATTCTTTGCAACACTATTGCTGGAGCCGCTGCTGAGCCAAAGCTTCGGCAGCACGGCTCGCCTTTGCCTCCCTCCCTGGATAATGCAAGATCCTAGGTCTCACAAGAGCAGTCGGGCAAGAGGGGGGGAACGCTAGGTTATTTAATGGATGTCCCCCCCTCTATCTGCCCTCTTCCTTTTCTAGCAATGGTGAAGGAGAAAGCTCTGCTGTTTGGTTTTCAAACAGCTGCATCACAAATCGAGGCCTTTGGTGAACAATGTCCAGGAGGAGGGGAGGGTAGCATTGGCTCCCTCCCAGGGTTTTTATTACTGACATCTAATCATTAATATTTCAATATATAAGTTGTGATAATTGTTTCTGTTATTAACTGTGTTAGCAAAGACAAAGAAGTACGGGGGCCCGGCAGCAGCGGCGAGGCTTGCACTGACCACTCTCCGGAGTGAGCAGGGCTTGAAAGCACTTATATAAGAAAAAGAAGAAGAAAAGGAAATAAAGCTTTTAAGATGGTTCTGGTAGAGTGCTGGCTGATCCATAGCGGGCCATAGGGCTTGCCTCAGGTTCGGGCAGGCTCAAAGTGGCAGAGGTGAGGCCCGAGCCTTTGAGCTCGGTTCCAGGGCCACAAGCATTTCTTTTGTTGTTTTTAATTCTTCACTCCCCCCCTTCCCTTCTTCAATAGCCAGCGTGGTGTGCTAGCCCTTTGATGGCTGGTTTGGCAGTGAGGCCAGTACTTTACTTGGCCTTGCAGCTATAGCAGGCCTACGTTGTTAAATAAATAAATAAATAAATAAATAAACAAACAAACAAACAAACAAACAAACAAACAAACAAATAAATAAATAAATAAATAAATAAATAAATAAATAAATAAATAAATAAATAAATAAATAAATAAATAACAATATTAATAAATAAGGTAAGGTTCCACTTGACATTTAGTCCAGTCGTGTCTGACTCTAGGGCGCTGTGCTCATCCCCGTCTCCAAGCTGTAGAGCCAACATTTGTCTGTAGACAGTTTCCACGGTCACGTGGCCAGCGTGACTAGACACGGAATGCTGTTACCTTCCCACTGTGGTGGTACCTATTTATCCACTCACATTTTTACATACTTTCGAACTGTTAGGTTGGCAGGAGCTTTTTACCTCAGAGAACCTGGGGTTTCTTATCTCACTTATGGAATCTGCCTTTTCACCTGCTTCTATTATATTTTTAGGATTTTTGTCTTTAACTAAGTAATTCAATTTCTCAGACAAAATAGAAATTTGAAAAAATATTTTAAGTAGTGTATTTCTTTTGTTTTGTTTTTTTCCTTTATGGTTCTTTTTGTAGTCTTTTACTGGATCCACTATGGCATTAAAGTCTCCTATTAAACAAATATTTTAATAATTCTTCTCTCTTAGAATATTATAAAGCCTCTTGTAAAATGTTTCTTGAGCTTGATTAAGAGCATATATAGCAACTACCAATGTTTTTTAATTATTTAATTATTTAATTATTAATATCTGTTTCTATCATTAAATTTCTTCCCTCTTGGTCCGTGTAGATAAATTTGGCTTCCTTATGGACGTTCTCAAGAAATACTAGACCTGGAATGTATTTCCTAGTGGTTCTCGAATGATTGCTGATGGCTGATGCTCTTTTAAGATTTGAATGCAGTAGATTTTTTTAAATAGGTGATGTTTGATCACTCAGAAACAATGTTCTGATGAGCCCAGCATGTTTTGCTCTTAGCAAAAGTCATTTTCTATATTCTTGATTTCAAACACGTTATATATATTTCAAAATAAGCATGAAGAGGAGAGAAGCCCATCTCTTATTGTGCCAAGGGAAATCCATCCCACCATTAACTGAGCTCTGACCTTTTTTTGCCTGACAATTTTCAGTGTTTTCAGAAATGAAACAGTAGAAACTGACGTACAGAACATATCATCTTTTCTTTATGGTCATTTATACCTCTGTCACACATCCAGTGGTATATACAGGCCTATCAGAATACAACTAGATCTCTTTTATTTTTATTTTTTTGGTAACAAGCATTCAACACTCTTAATTCCCACCCCATACAGTACAATTCACTCTAATAGATTCATACAACTTGAGGATTCTTAATTTAAGGTGTATTGGATTTGTGGTAAGATATAAGAAGTAAAGTGAAGAATGCAGTTTGAGTGTTAATAGAGAAATATGTAGAATATAGAATTAAATCATATTAAGTATGTGGGATATTGTACAAATCTTTGTTGCCATGTTGATTAGTGTGTTTTTTTAGCCATAGCCAAATAGATTTTTGAACTTTTTCAGTTTTCCAACAGTGAGTGGAATGTTATTTATTTTAAAAAATAAATTCATCAGTATCAGAAATGAGGACTCGAGTCTTAAGTCACACTAATGACTTGACTTGGACTTGACTCAAGTATTTTTTCCAGTGACTCAGATTCAACTTGTGACTGCTGCTGGATTTAAGATATTAATACAATTTTCACTCTTCATGTAACTTTTAAAATGTACCAACGCCACACTTTTATCAAAAATAAATAACAAGTTAGAAATCATGAGATTATTTGACAAAGGTCATTTACAAGCTCTGAAACAGCACAAACAACTAGCAATTGTTTTATCATAAATCCTCATCATCTGTCATAGCTTGTTATATTTCTTGTTATTCCCGTCTTGCAAGTAATTCATTGGCTGAAATCCTATTGTTGCTTAGCATAGCAACTTGCATTAGTAAGTTACATTAGCATTAACAACGATCATATTGGTGGGAGGTTTCTGAATGTTTTTGTTCAGGCAATCCCGTATAGAATCTAGCAACATTCACAAGTTCTATCAGTATTTTAGTCTTATTGGTCAAGACAGGCATAAATGTCAGTAAATTACATGTAAAACTAATAATGATAGAATCGATGTATTTTAAAATGGATAGTATTTCAAGAGAATGTTTTTAGGTCATATTTTCCTTACCTTTATTTAATTTTTATGTTTAAAAGTTGCACATACTGTTTACAATGAAATACGTCTGGCCATCATCTTCCTGCACTCCAAGAGGTTTCTACCTTAGTTTACTAAAAGAGTGCATTTTATTTAGAGAGTGCTGTAAGCACTTCAGGCAATATATAAGCAGCAAACATTGCTTTGCTTTTTTCTTTTTCTTTTTTTTTTAAACAGTAATATCTGTTGCAGAGCCTTTTTCTCCTGCATATTATTTTTGCATTCCCACCAACTCTTCACAGTTTATTAGTAGAAGCTTTTTTTCTTCCTCGAACATTTTAAACTATGCTTGAATGGATCTTCCATAATTTATTTCTTTGCCACTTTTCCTCTCATTCTCTGATTCTATTATTTTGGTCTACTTTCTCATTAATCATTCTGTTGGCCCATGGAAGAGGTAGCTGCCTGATAAACAGTGATGCCCTTCATAGTTTTATTGCTGTTTCAGACCTTTGAGCACAGTCTGTTTCACAGAAATTGTAGTTCTTTGCTGAAGTGTCATTGATGCTTGAAGCCAAACAGGTATACTTATTAATCTGGGGGAGGTTCTACATGGATAGACTTCTTACTGCACTGAGGTTAAATATTCTTTAAAAGAAAAGGAAAAACACAAAACACCAGAATGTACAGTTAACATCACCTTGGCTGAACGCGAATCCGCAATAACTAGAACTATTCAAGTAGGCACCTTTACCCTATTCTTACAGTTGTCTGTTTCAAAGCGGGGGGAGGTCCAGTTCATGTTTAATTTAAACAGAAACATAAAACACACAAACACACAAAAGAAAAATAAAGGCCTTGAACTTCCCTCTATAGTTTGTACCTGGTCAGCTAGGATACAGTTCACTCAAAGTTTTCCATGATTGAACCAAAGTACACAATGATTAGAGATTTTGTATGCCTTGGTTCAATCATAAATCCAAAGGGAGACTGCAGCCAATAAATCAGAAGAAAAATGAGATCAGGAAGGGCAGCAATGAAGAAATTAGAAAAGATTGTCAAGTGTAAAGATGTGCCACTGGAGACCAAGAACAAGATCATTTACAGTCTTGTCTTTCCAATCACCACGTATGGGTGTGAAAGCTGGAAAGTAAAAATGAGAGGAAAAAAATGATTTTTTGAAATGACGTGCTGAAGAAGAGATTTGTGGATACCATGAATTGCCAGCAAGACAAACAAGTACTAGATCAAATCAAGCCTGAACTATCTCTGGCTGCAAAAGTGTTGAAACAGAGGCAGTCCTACTTTGGGAACATCATGAAAAGGCAAGATTCTCTAAAAAAAGACAATAATGTTGCGAAAGAGGGAAGGCAGCAGGAAAAGAGGTAGACCAAATCTGAGATGGACTGAATGCCTAAGGAAGCCACACGTTTGAGTTTACAATAGCTGAGCAGGGCAGTTGAGGACAGGACATTTTGGAGATCACTTATTCATAGGATCTCCTTAAGTCAGAGGTGACTTGACAACATATAACAACAACAAGCATGTAACATAATTCTATTTCCACTTTTCTTACCATTAGCACAGCTGCAGGTCACTAATCTGAAGGTCACCAGACTCTACAAGGCATGTCAAGAATGCAAAAGCCATAAGGCTGTACATTGTCCTTGGCTGATCCTAGAGTGTCCCATGAAATATAGAAGCTTTGACTCATAATCTGATTGTTGTGTCAAGGATGACCACACTCTTAAGTACTGCCAACAGTATCATAAGGACAGCCATCCTGGCCAGGATCATTGGGAGAGGGAAGAAGTGAAACCTCTCAAAACCTGATGTGGCCTCCCAGTTGATATAGCTGAATATTACAATCTATTTCTAAGTAAAAGGGCATTTATATATATAAAAAAGTGTGCTGCTTATATACTGCCCCATAGTGCTTCAAGCACTCTCTGGGCGGTTTACAAATTAATTATGCAGGCTCCCCATTGCGCCCCCCCCCCAGCGAGCTGGGTACTCATTTTACTGACCTTGGAAGGATAGAAGGGTGAGTCAACCTTGAGCTGACTACCTGGGATTGAACCCTGGGTCATGAACACAGTTTTGGCTGCAGGACAGCAGTTTAACCATTGTGCCACGAGGCTCTGCCAATTTCTAATAAGACCTTACTTGGCTTAGTCCTCTTTGGAGGATAAAGTCAGGAATGATCTGCCTCAACCAGTTCTAAGGTGGGGGGGGGGGGGGAATCATCGTCCAGAGGCACAGCGAATCCAGTTCCTCCAGAGATGATGACAGCCTAATGGATGAAGAAACACTTCACTTTAGAGAGCATCAACAACCAACGATGTGCATTCTCAGGTACTATCAACCACCTGCAGTAAATACCTATGTGGATCCAGCTGAAGAAGAGAGGGTCCCAGGCCAAGGGAAATAAATGCAAACATCCTAGCTAAATTCACTGCTGGAAACAATGTACATAACTGCTTTACATTCCCTATTCTAGCACTCTTTGCATTGTATAGCTGTGCACTCCTGCCTTTCAATTTGGACTGTTGATGGCTTGCTGTTATTTGCTCCCCCTTTGCCCTCTCTGATTGTATCTACGTGATTTACAGCTTCTCTACTGGCCCTCAGCTCTGATGCTGCTCTTGCATACTTCTTAAAACTCAGCTCTACTTATTGGTTGACCTGGACAGGCTGTGGACTGGATCTGAACTGGCTGTGTGGACTAGATCTTGCTCCTCTTCACAGACCCTGGTCCCTCTGAATGTGACCAGTTTCTAAGTTCTGGTTCTTGAGTGTGGGGCTCTTTCATATTTCTCATTTTATTTTGTTCTTACTGATTGTACCAAACAACATTAGTATTTTATGTAAGGGTGTTAAATCTTATATACAAGACTCTCCACAGGAATTTCCCTGGGAGGGGAACAAAGCTGCCTCATAGCATGTTAGCAGAATTTACATAGCATACACTATATCAACACAATGCATCTGTCTACTATATTATACAGTAAATACATTTAGCATTCCAGAGGAAGAGGAACACCACCATCTCTGATAATACCCATGATTACAAAGTGACGTATTTTAAAACACACACACAGGTAAAATATAGTCCAATACTCCTTCAAACTAGAATTATCATCATTATTTTAGAACTGCAGAGCTGGATTACCAAGGCTAGCCCCTGTCAAGGAGGCACAGTGGGGAATCAAACTCCCAACCTCTGACTCCACAGCCAGATGCCTAAACCACTGAGCTATCCAACATTCTCTCGATGTATTAAACAAAAACACAAACAAACAAAGGTTAAGCTTCTAGACTACTATTGCTTGCTATGCTTGTCATACTGTATTGTTAGATATTTTCATTCTAATTTCTGCAACAAATTTACTCAGAAAAAAAGCTGATTTCCATACAAAATATGTCCAAAGCATATTGTATAGCACTTAGTCAATATTTTTACAGTCTTCTTGCCTGTTAACAAAGACTTCTTGAATTTCACTGCCTTGACATTGTCTCTTACTTGCAATCTCTAAAGAGCCACAAATCACCTACAGTACCATGCCAACCAAGTCAGTCTGGTGAGAGAAACCACAGGAAGATCTATCAAACCCTTACGCAAATAGAGTTATTGTTGTTTTTTGAGGAAGCAGGTAATGGAAAAGATTCAAAATCTATGCTTTTTACTTGTAGAAGCTTCAGTCCTTGCCAAATTATTGGACCACAGGCCTATTACGGAAACTGTGGGGGAGCTGTTGATACTCATAGTCCATGTGTCAGTACAGTTATTTATGTGGGTGAAGGTGACTGAGGCTCTTATCCCAACATGTTTTCCGCTCCCCCCCTTGACGATCGCCCCACATCACTCCTGTCACTCATATTCAGGATCTCATTTGCATGAGCCTAAGTGAGGAGTGGAGGGGCAGAGTCAGCGGATATAAGAAGGTTTGGCCGAAGAGATGAAGAGAGGAGAGATAGAAATTGCAGAGAGAGAGAGAGAGAGATAGTCAGGGAGATAGTGAGAAGAGATACTAATAGGGAGAAGCTGGTCAAGATTAATAAGATAGAGCAGGTGGTGATTGAGTATGTGGGAAGATGTATGATATTTTAATGATTTGATTGTATGCACTGAATAAAGAACATCTGTGATTTTGATTTAATTCAATACACTTCAATAAATAAGTTCTGCTGGCAGTCTAAGAAAAGTTTTAAAAAAGTAAAATTAAAGAGGTAGTGGTAGGTACAGAAAGGGTTTATTTATTTTTCCTTGTATTCCTTCACACTCTCCAGAATTCTTATCCAGGTGTCGCTGTTTCTGCATTTAGATATGGTGTCCCCAAAGTGATAAAAGTTATATTCACACAGGAAAAAATGAGATATCGCAAGAAAACTGCTAATGCCCCAGCAAAGTAAGTTTCTGGATTCTAGCCAATAAGACTGAAAGCATGACTGTTAAGTCTTCAGAAAATAAATGAGTTCCTTGCCTTTGTTTTCTATTCCTTATTCCAAGGGAATAGTAAATAAAGGCCTCTAACAAACCAAATGGCACTCTTAACTGTTTGCAGAAATGGCAGCCAGTTCAGCTGGCTGTTGAAAAGACTTATTTGGCTCAGCAAAATGCTTAATATGTGGACGCCAGGACTTTTAGCATTGATAATGCAAAGTAGAGTTGCCAATTCTCAGCATATTAGCAAGAGTTTCAAGGAATTGCCAGCCGTCTTCAGAAAACCAAGGGGAAACAAATCTCAGAGTGAGGAGCACCGAAAATGAAACTGTGCTTTTGGCATGGAAGGTGAAGTTAGAGCCTGGGCACCAAATCTCCACAAATTCTGTGGTGGTGCAAAAGCTTACTGTGTCACCTCAAAGAGGTATATGTGTTGCACTTGTGAAATAGCAGCATACACAAAAGTGGGGAGCAAGGGGCAGAGAGCAGGGAGGCAGCTGGTGGGTATATGCACCTGTGCTCACATAGAAACTTCATTTCTTGCAACTCTTTGAAGATTTGTATCAGGCTCATCTTCCCATCTTCCCTTGCAAGTCTCCATCGCCTTTTCAGGCCTGGGGTGTTGGTCTTTCTGGAACCCACTCATTCTGTCACTCATAACAATTTGCCATGCCTTTCTTCTCAAGGGTGCCCTGGGACTGTGCCACCTGCCCATAGCTACAGAGGCCAGCTTTTTTCCTAGGGTATACAGTGGCAAATTGAACTTTCAACCTCTGGTTCCACAGCCAGGTATCTAAACCAGCCATTCTCAATGGGGTCCATATGGCCCCTGAGAAGCCCTGGACCATTTGAAGGGGGCCACAAATGGGAAACAGTTATTTACACACTGCCTTATACAGTAAGATCTGTTATGTGATTTATACAATCCTGATTCTGCCTATATCTCTTTCATATTGTGTTAATAGCTGTGGCTAAAAAAGGATTGAAAATGGCTGAATAAACCACTGAACTATCCAGCCAGCTAATAATATAGGTATGGTACACTAATTTCAATGTGCTGATTTATGTACAAAGCTAAAGCACTCCATCTGTGAAAAGCTGGATTTCTTTAATCCATGGTTATCTTCATAAACTCACTTTAGAAAGTTTCCCTGTAACAATACAGGTTTGGAAAAAGTTGATAAGAAAAAGTGATTAGCGACAACTTCTTTGAAAGGTCATTTATAATGTAGCTTTTGACATTCTGTAGAGCATCTCGACATTGGCACTTTGGCAAGAAGTTGCTTAGTTACAGCTATTTTATCCAGACCACTGAATTTATTTCCTAAACCCTTTGCAATTTCCTCCCTCAGAAGTAATAAACTGACTATATCTAGTGACATTTTTCTGGGAGATTGATCTTTCCAGTCACATGGTTTTGGAAACTCAGTACCCACAGTTAAATCTTTTAGTCCATGTAGGGGGGAAAAAAACCTTCCACTAACATTTTATTATGTCATCAACAAAAATTTAAAAACAAACACAGAAAAACCTATGCACCACTGTGGGACAAAAGTTAATTAGAATGTTCTATCTCACTAAACAGGTAGTGAACAGGATAACCTCCTTAGTGCTCTCTGATTAAAAAGAGCAACATGTCTCAAAGATCAGTCTTAAGCGACCTTCCAGATCTTTTGGATGCAGTCATAGGATCTCATAGTGGACAATAAAGGAAACTGCAAAAAGGTCCAGAAGTGCCCTCCAATCAAATAATTGACTGTCAGTCTACCAGCAAAGATCATCCATCTGTGCCACCAAGGCTGTCTCCCTTCCATTGCCTGGTCAGAAGTGAGAAAGGAGTGGGCTAAGGGAGACGTCAGTCTCTCCATTAGTTCTCAGAAAATATGCACGTAAGGAGAAAGGTTATATTTCTCACTAATAGCACTTGAAGTGGTAGGTTGCAGCCAACAAACAGCAATGAAAGGCAGAGAGACCAAAGGTTTAAACTTCTTAAAGGTACCTGGATAGATTTCTCATTTCATTAAACAGCAGGGCTTTGAAAGGCAGAATCAAATAATGCTGAGTTTCTTGTGGGGTTTACGAAGTGCCTCGCCTTGTCTATCTCTTTTGCATATATACGTATGGAGTTATATGTGGGTATATGATCAGAGTAAGGCATGAGGCAGTATTTGGGTCCAAAGGGCCATGTCTACTCTGCAAGCATCAGCATATGAGCAGGATGTATATGGAATATCAAGCTGTACAACTCAAGGTGCAGATGAACTTAAGTTAGGAGGTACTTTCTCAGTCTCTTACCGAGTGGAGACAAAAGCAGTGATTTCTTCCATCCTTAGCAAAAACTGAAGGTGAATACAACTTGCTGATCCATGTGGGCCCCATTGCTTATCATAAAGATCAGCCCAGAAGCTGCACAGTACATTTGATAGGCTAAAGTTTTCAGAGACCCAAACTGGCTTCTGGATCCATTCTTGACCCCCATTAGTTGCCAATGAGAGTGCTTGGAGTGCTCATTTTAGCTCTTTGGGTACCTCCATTACCCACCACCTATTTCCAAAAGCTAATGGGTAGCTTGATAATCAAATTGGACCAGACACCACAACCAACCCTAAACAGTAAGGAGAAAGCCAAATATCACTGCCAAAGTTGCCAATCTTAGGTATCCCCAAGTAACTATTCACCCTGTTGAAAAACTCTGGCAGTCCCTGGAGCTCAGGGTAGAGAATGGGAAGCCACACAGTCTCAAAGATGCCAAACAGGTGAGAGAGGTGCCATTAAAAAAGACATGTGTCCTCTCTTTCCATTGACAAGTGCTGCTTCATTGGGAGAGAGACCTGCAACAACACATGTCTTCATCTGGGCCTACCGGCATAGTAGTGCAAAACCAGCCCAACATAGAGCTGGACAAATGTCATTTTCTAAATCCCACCATCCATAGAGGAAAAAGCCTTGCCTTCATTCTCCTGCCTTGCCTACCTGTGTTCATTTTGCCCATATGGATGTTTGAAAAGGGCTTCATTTATTACATGGATGCAGAATTTCTTTCACTCAGTGTTGAATTTAGGAATATGACTCAGCTCTTGGAGTTATTCTGATTCTGAAGTGAATTGGGGGAACTAAAAGCTATCTAAATTTGCTTGCTTGGAAGGGAAGGAAGGAAAGAAGGAAACTAATGGGGTGTGTTGCCTGTACACTAGAGGTGAAGAAATAGGAGATAGCCAAGGCCATATTCATGGATTGCTGCCTTGTCATGGTGAAGGGGCTTGAGTAACTCAGAGAAGTTATGGGCTATGCCATGCAGGGACACCCAAGACGGACAGCTCATAGTGGAGAGTTCTGACTAAACGCAATCCACTGGGAGTAGGAATTGGCAAGCCACTCCAATATCTTTGCCAAGAATACCCCATGGACAGAAACAAAAGGCTAAAAGATATGACGCTGGAAGATGGGTCCCTCATGTTAGAAGGCATCCAACACGTTACTGAGGAAGAACGGAGGACAAGTACAAGTAACTCCAGAACTAATGAAGTGGTTGGGCCAAAGCCGAAAGGATGCTCAGCTGTGGACATGCCTGGAAGTGAAAGGAAAGTCCAATGCTGCAAAGAAAAATACTGCATAGGAACCTGGAATGAAAAAATGCGTCGCTAAGCGATTTTGCCGTAAAACAGAGCGATCGCTATGCGAGGCACCACTGTATGGTGAAAATACATGGTCAGTTTACTGACTTGGAACAGCTGATTGAAGAGTCAAGAACTGGGAGCCCAATTCCCCACTATGCCTCTCAGAGGAAAAGCCAGCCTGTGAAATCATAGGTAAGCTACACAGTCCCAAGGTGCCCATTGAAGAAGGGAATAGTAAACTACTTCTGACTACTCTCTACCTAGGAAATCTTGAAAAGGCTCTCTTAAGTTGAATTAATTTGATGACATGAAATTGTTGTGATTGTTACTGAAAGTGAGCCAGGTTGAATCTGTCCATCTAGGTCACTTTAGGGCACTATAGAACACAACCTCATGATCTTCCATTTGAGCCACGGTTACAACACAACAGCTTCATTAGTATGCAAAGCCATAGACGTGCACCATCTGCTTGGAGCCCATGTCTCCAAATGATATGGGTATATATTTTTTTTATTTATTTATTTATTTATTTATTTATTTATTTATTTATTTATTTATTTATTTATTTATTTATTTATTTATTTATTTATTTATTTGTTTATTTGTTTATTTGTTTGTTTATTTGTTTGTTTGTTTGTTTGTTTGTTTGTTTGTTTATTTATTTATTTATTTATTTGTTTGTTTGTTTGTTTGTTTATTTATTTATTTATTTATTTATTTATTGTCATTGTAAGTATATACACAGTATACCCATACAATGAAATTCACAGACACCCAGAGACCAGACACATGCAGACACATATTGGCCCAGGGAAACTCACATCAATTGCACTTTAATAATGTTAGATCCTCTGTATGTTCACTCAGAAATAAGCCCAAGTTGCTTCTGTGGAATTCACTCTAAAATATCAGTGTATCAGCGCTTAATAAGAAATCAGAAAGTGAAAGACATCTCAATAGCATGGCTATTAACTTTCCAAGTATTCTTCTTGTCCTTGGTATCATGAGACCAAGAGTAAATAAATTGTTCAGACTTTAAATGTCTCCAAAATTTGCACATCCTTAAACATCCTGCTTTAGTTTAGGTAACAATAATTGAAGAAACATTACTTTTTGACATGTTGTGGAATAAGTTGAAATTGTTTTAGGAGGACAAGAAATTTATTTTCCTTTACTGCTCCCATGAAACTCTTCAACATCTAGGGAAATTTCTGAACCAACCATACAATGAACACAGCAATGCTTAATGATTAGTCAAAACCCAGCAAATCTCTTCTTAAGGGACCAAAGAAAAAGAAAAAAGTGGAGAGTTCAGCTTGAAAAGGCTTCTTGGCCACAAAATCTACATCAGAGATACATAAACTGCTAATTCCTGGGGGGGGGAGAGAGATGAAAATATTCATTTTAATGCTGATGGGCATTTTAGCCATCTGAATATTTCCTTAACAAAGCTCACCTGCTGTTCACACAACTACTTTTCCAGAGATTAGAAGCTTGCCAGAGGATGAAAAATCCCATGAGAAAAAAATTTATGACATCATCTAAAAGAGTCTGATTCAGTTTATGAAATTTTCAGAAGCCCAAACTGTTAAAAACGAGAAGCGTTCTGTGGGAGTAGTTCTATTTATTTACAATAGTTCCAGGGGCTTTTAGCATGTAGTTTGTGGCCAAACAATAGGATCTGCTTGTCAGGAAATTATTTCTTCAAGACACTAAAGCAGTGATGGCGAATCTTTTTGAACCCGAGTGCCCAAACTGGGGGGGGGGAACACCTCCAACCCAGTGGGCTGCAAGCGACAGTGATGCAAGCGGAAGTGGTGATGGAAAGAGGAATCCTGGGCACAGAGATGCCTCCAGACTCCACTCCGGATCCCCTTCCAGTCATGTCCAACCCCGCCACTGCCTATAGTTCGGCTGGCCCACTACCGACAGCAACATCCTGGCCCACCATCTGTTGGAGTGCTAGCATTGCAGCTGCCTCCTCAGGGTAGCAATTCATTCATTCATTCATTCATTCATTCATTCATTCATTCATTCATTCATTCATTCATTCATTCATTCCCTGCCTATCTAGTCGAACGACCACTCTAGGCAGCTTATCTAGCAATGTATGCCTCATGTGCCCAGAGAGAGGGCTCTGAGTGCCAGCTGTGGCACACGTGCCATAGGTTTGCCATTGCTGCACTAAAGCATTATTTAGATTAATCAGAACAGGCTTTTTAGAAAGAAATTCTTACTTCTTTCACACATTCAACAGTACAGCTGAACACATACAGTACAGAAATCTTTACTAGAGAGATAGCATACTGAGTACCTGACATTGCTATTCATTCTGGCCAATTTGTTTCCCAGTATGAGAGGTCACAGCTGGAAATGTTACTTTTTGCTCTACAATTCCCAGAGTTATGCTAGTGGTGGGGAGTGTCAGTCCAGAAAGTAACTCTGTCACAGGGAAAGATATAGTGAACACAGCTTGGTGAGGATTAAAGAAGAGAGAGAGAGACAAATTACAGGTTAATTAGCATTGCCAGAAATGTAGTATCAACTCAGCACTAGGAACAAGACAGCTGGTTGGATAGCTCAGTGGTTTAGGTGTCTGGCTGCAGAGGTTGAGAGTTTGATTCCTTGCTGTGCTTCTTGTGAGTAGAGCCAGCCGCTCAGTCATTGTCAAACCAATGACAAAAAGCTTCACTGATTCTATCAAAGTATACTAATGCCAGTTTAATTCTATTTTACACACATTTCAGATTTGAATGAGCTGCACAGTCCCAGGTCAGCCCCTGAAGAAGGAAATAGTAAACCACTTCTGAGTATTCTCTACCTGGAAAACCCTCGAAAGGGTCACCAAAAGTCAGAATTGACTTGCCAGCACAGGATTCTTGCAATTTAGGAACAAGACACTAAAGCCACATTTGGGATATAGGCAAGTATTTTGCAGCTGGAGTCTTAGCACAATGGCTAATATAGTGCTACACATGTTTTTAATATTGTTCAGAGACATTAAAAGTACCTCCTATGAGGACATGGAAGTGATGCAGAGGGAAATACAGCTAATCATTTAAGTATGAATAATTACGTTGTCAATTAAGTTGAGAAGCTTAACATCTGGTCACTATAATCTAGCATCCTCACTACTGGAGCAGCTCACATACAATTAGTTTTGAGTGTTAGAAAATTATGTCCATCAAAGACAATTAGTATGAATTACATCTCTTTTCCTGTTTCTTATAGAACTGCACGGATTGCCTAGCAATTAATATGGGGCTGTCTGAAATCTCTGCTTGAAAAAAACCTTTTGTGAAGCAAGCCAGCATTAACTTTGCTTGCATCATTGTTACAATTATGTGTCATAATTTAGCTATCTTAACCTTTCAACTCCTATTGCAGATGATTTAAGAGTATAGCATGAACATCATGCTACCTATTATAGTGAGAATAAGCACGTACAAAGATTCAACAATGGGTTTGGTCAATTCATAATTAAGCCCCCTTCACATTTTGCATGTCAAATCTATGTTCCACCAATTACCTTTTAGATAGAGGGATGTAAACCTTAGCATGCACACTTTTTAAAACCTACCAATATGACGTACAACACAATTGAATGCTTGAAGTTTGGAAATCATTTCCATAATTTTTAAATAAGGTATATACTTTTTTTCCTTTGTATCTACCCAAGGCAGATGTTTTCAAGCCTATTCTGACTTTGGTTGTGACTTTATGTTATGTCACATTCAAACAATTCTTTAAGTTTTTTTCAGAAAGTTCTCCTCATTGCCCACTGACCCCGGAATAAAGATGTGAGACAGTGATATGGATTAAAACACGGGCCACACTTTATTGATTTTAATTCAAGAATTTTGCCAATCTTTTGGCAAAGGGGAGCCTGCTGTAATGCGGAAACAGATAAATCAATAATCACATGGGTGAGTCCCTGGCCCCAGGTTCTCGTGGTCTTAAGGACAGCTGGAACCCGGCTGGTTGCTAATAAACACCCCCTGACCTCGAGCTATCTTTACTTGATGACTGTTGAAGTGGCCCAGTGCATCTTTCCTGCCCAGGTGCTGTAATAGCACGATCCGCAGCCCTGGGAGGTCCGATGCGCTGTTAGCTTACCTGATATTAACTTTCCTGAGTTCTGTTTACCACATAAAAGGTAGCCATCAACTTACAACCCACTGAACTCCTGAGTTTCCATTCAATAAATGTGCTGAATTTCTCGAATGCAGCACATGAAACTGAACAACCCATCAGTAAGGCCCTGTCGATGTAAAATGAGCCCTGAAACTGGAATCCTAACAGGATAAAATTTCTGGGGTGCATGGGCAGAAGATGAAACGCTGATTTTATGTTGCATTTCACCATTTCTACCCCCACTCCACATTTCCTGACCATACGCACAACCAGTTTTAATATGACTTGCAGTGAAACAATCAGCTGTTTGTTTAATTAACTTTTATATAATTTGATATTGATTGATTTATTGATTATATTTAAAGTTAATTCTATTAAATTATTACTCAGTCTTATTTTATTTTATTTAAATAAATTTGAATTAATTTAAATTATTATTGTTGTTATTATTATTATTTTGTAAAAATTAAGAACACCAAAATACCCAAGCCCAATAAGTACCCCACTCCCTGCAAACCTTATTTATATTTTCATGTATCATCACCAGTGGGTGGGGAGGAACCAAGGGAGGGGTGGGGGTGCACGGCTTATATCTACAATGGCGGCCTACTTGCCAAGCTTGGCCGAGTCACATTGCAAGCCCGAATGGAGAAAACACGGGGGGGGGGACTTCAAACTAAGGCTCAAACTTGCCCAAAATGAGATCGGCCGGTGCAATCAGCCTGTTCCTACCCTCGCTCCCCAATACCCTTATTAATAATTCGGTTATTAGAAAATCACTAATCAAAGTTAAACTGTTCGCGCCTAAGCACATTGGCGGGAGCGTACCGTCGCTGCTTCCCGCTTCCCCTTAAAACCTTATAACAATTTAAATAATACAAGCCAAGAGTAGAGAAGTAAATAAAAAGCAAGAGTAAATAAGTAAATAAAAGATTGCCCGCATCTAAGCGTGTTGGCGCAACAGCACCGCTGCTGCCACCCGCTTCCCCTTAAAGCCTATATCAATTTAAGAAATTATTATAATAAAAGATATAACGTCCAAAATAAATAATGAGATGAAGCAGAACCATGGGAGGGAGCCGCTGCTACTCTCCGTCCTTCAGGAACACCAGAACGCTGTGTGATGCAGCCAACTTAACTGACAAGTGAAGTCCTCTTTCCCTCGCAATGCCAAGAAAAGAAGAGGCCGGTTAGAGAGGAGAATGCCTGTTATATAGCCTGGTATTCTCCCATTCTTCAAACAAGTCTCATGAGACCCTGAAGGTCTCGCACTATCCCTGGGTGGGGCAAAGAGTGAGTTGTGCTGCCCGAAGCCTTGCTCAGCAGCGACTTTGTCATTCTTGCACTTCTTCTTCCCATTTATTTTAACTTAAATTATGTGCTGTAAGAATCTGGACTTTCCATTTGCTTTCTGTAAACAAAGTATTCTAGCTTTTCATACTGTGTGTGTTGATTTCTTCTTTTCATTTATTTACTTAATTATTTCTTGATGGGTAAATGCATTTAAGAATAATCAGAAATGCAACTGCCAAAAGAGAGCTGGTGGAATGTTCTCAATGCCTCATTGCAGTAACAATGAGATCAGATAATCTGAGACAGGGCAGGTAGAGATGAACACAGAGCAGCATGATTGGGAATTATCAATGAACCAATTTGGCCAAAAGGGTGATTCCCAAAACAGTCTGTCTTACTGATGAGCCCTTTACTCAACAGGAATGATACATGGCATGCTCAGCAGGCATAATATCATCACTGGCAAATTACCACTGCGTTAAAAGCTTCCTTTAGTGATTTTGTGGTGCATGCAATTGGTTCTCAATGCAATGAAGACACATGCATCTGAAATTTCCAAAGGAAGCCTTTAATCAGTGACAGTTTGCCATTGATTATGACATCATTCCCATTGTGCATGTGGAGCTACACAATAGGATTTCATTCATAGTGCTAAAATACAAATCTTCCGAGCATGTAAAAAAAGTTGTGCTGTAATAGATTCAAATCTCTATCTAATGTAGCATCTTTGACTGATAACAATCAACCAATAGACTATGAGAAGGCAATTGTACTATCCACTGGTGTTCCTTAGCCACCAGACTCCATATTGCCATGTAATAATACAGCAAGATTCCAGCTTCCCCAAATAATCCCAACTGGATGGCTGTGTTTTGGATATAACATACAATTATACATTTCAATGTTCAAAATTTCAGGTATTTTAAAAATTCAGTATACCAAAATGTATTTTTTTCCCATCATGCTAACTCAATTTTGGGATTGAGTTCTAAACCAATGACAATAGGCTTCACTTATACTATACTAGGTAAAGGTTCCCCTTGACATTTAGTCCAGTCATGTCCGACTTTAGGGTGCAGTGCTCATCCATGTTTCCAATCCGTAGAGCCAGTGTTTGTCCAAAGACAGTTTCTGTGGTCACGTGGCCAGCACGACTAGACACGGAGTGCCATTACCTTCCCACCGTGGTGGTACCTATTTATCTACTCACATTTTTACATGCTTTCGAACTGCTAGGTTGGCAGGAGCAGGGACAAGTGATGGGAGCTCACTCTGTCGCGTGGATTCAATCTTATGACTGCTGGTCTTCTGACCTTGCAGCACAGAGAATTCTGCGGTTTAATCCACAGTGCCACCATATCCCCTAATACTATACTCGTGCCAGTTTAATTCTATTTTACACTGCACTTGAAATGTGTGTTATTGGAAAGAAAATTTAAAAGACAGTAATAGCTGAGGTTTCCATCTATTTCCTTTTTTTTACTCATAACTAGAGTAGACTTACTGAATCAATTGCTCAATTGTGGGAGTAGCATCATTGTGGAAGACCTTTCTCATGGCAAGAACATTTAATGTTGTACATCAATGTTCCCTTTTTACACCGTGCTTAGGCCACAGGTAGAAACTGAAAGAAACCAGTTTTATATGGTAGTGTGATTAGAAATCACTTGGGAAAATGCAATTGGTTTACTCTAGAGATGGAGACAACTCACCATTTTGGTGAGTCATCCAACAAAAGTGGATGACTCACGAAACACAAAGTTGCCCCCATGAAGCGACAAATAATGTATATATTCATCAATTCGGGGGGGGGGTATTTTTAAAAAAGTGCCCCCCAATGCCACTACCTCCCACCGCTGCCCCCCATTGCCGCCCCCTCCACCCCCACCAACACTCCCTTACCGTAATCATTGCCACCGCTGCTGAGGCAGTTTCCCTACTCTAAATGAAGCTGCGGCCACCATCTTTGCAAAGGGCAGCACATTTCCCTTTTTACAGCATTGGCAACGATTGCAGTAAGGGGTTGTCAGCGGGGTGGGGGGGGGTCTAAGGTAGGGAGAGGAAGGGGCCTGGGATAGGCTATGGGGGTGGGTAACATAACATAACATGTGCTGGTTGCCTTCTGCTCAGTGCCCTGGTCATTGGCCTGTGGCATTCCTCAGGGTTCTGCTTTGTCACCCATGCTTTTTAACATCTACATGAAACCGCTGGAAGAAGTTGTCTGGAGTTTTGGGGTTCGGTGTCACCAGTATGCGGATGACACCCAACTCTATCTCTACTTTCTACTTAATTCCTGGGAAGCTGTCTTGACTCTAAACCAGTGCTTGGCATGAGTAATGGACTGGATGAGGGCAAGCAAACTGAAACTTAATCCACACAAGACAGAGGTGCTCCTGGTTAGTCAGAAGGCACATGAGGGAATAGGGATACTACCTGTGCTGGATGGGGTTACACCCCCCCTGAAAACTCAGGTTCTCAACTTGGTTGTACTCCTGGATTCATCCCTAAGCTTAGATGCCCAGGTCTCAGCAGTAGTGAGGAGTACATTTGCACAGCTAAAGTTGGTGCGGCAGCTGCACCCATTCCTTGAGATGTCAGATCTGGCTGTGGTGACACATGCCTTAGTTACATTCCATTTGGATTACTGTAATGAGGGACGTGGTGGCTCTGCGAGCTAAACCACAGAAGCCTATTTTGCAGGGTCAGAAGACTAAGCAGTCTTAAGATCGAATCCATGCGATGGAGTGAGCTCCCGTCGCTTGTCCCAGCTCCCGCCAACCTAGTGGTTCGAAAGCATGCAAATGCAAGTAGATAAATAGGGACCATCTCGGTGGGAAGGTAACAGCGTTCCGTGTGACCACGGAATAATGTTTTCAGACAAAATGCTGGCTCTATGGCTTGGAAACGGGGATGAGCACCGCTCCCTAGAGTCGAACACGACTGGACAAAAATTGTCAAGGGGAACCTTTACCTAATGTGCTCTATGTGGGACTGCCTTTGAAGATGGTTCAGAAACTTCAGCTGGTGCAAAACTCTGCAGCCAGACTACAGGGAGCATATAACGCACCTGTTACAAGAACTGCACTGGCTACCAGTCTGTTTCCAGGCCCAACTCAAAGTGCTGGTCATTAGCTATAAAGCCCTATATAGCTTGAGTCCAGGCTACTTTAAGAACAGTATCTTCCTATATGCACCTTCTCTGCAACTGAGATCAGCAGAGGAGACCCTCCTCTTGGTCAGATTGCCAGCACAAGCACAGCTGATGGGGACACAGGAGAGGGCCTTCTCTGTGACAGTTTCCAAGCTTTTGGAACACTCTCCCTCAGGAGATCAGGATCGCCCCTTCCCTTTTATCCTTTCATAAAAAGATAGAGACCCATCTCTTCAGGCAGGCTTTTAACAATTATAACTGAATCCCTTAACCCTATTTCAGCATAAATTTTTAACTTTTTAATGTTTTCATGTTTTAATCTTTTAATTATATTTTAAACCATATATTGTTTAATTTATATTTTAATATTTAACTTATTGTGTTTTAAATTGTGTGAATTTTAATGAGAGCCGCTTTGGGTCCCTTGTTGGGGGAAATGCAGCATATAAATAAAACTAATAATAACATCAGATCACATGTTGTTAACACTCTGGAGAGGGGATTAATTACAACTTTTCTCATTGAGATGTTTACAGAAATTGACATAGACAGGCAGTGAAGATGACTGTTTGGCCTAATTCAGATAACCCTTAAACAATAACTGATAAAATTAGACTTATCCTCCTTGCAGAAGAGACAAGTGTCTCCATTACAGACATCAGCAATCCTATTGCTATACTGCTACCCTAGACAATATTCCTACTGCTGACCTGTTACAGAATCGGGGCACCCTATCAGCCCTCATTTCCACAGAGAAGGCTGTTGGAAAGTCTGGCCTGAATAATAAGTTCTGAACAGAGATTGGCCCTCTCATTGTCCACAGTAAAGTATGTCCCAAGGAGAAACCTCTGTTTGAAACATTTCATTGTATGTAAGCCAAATTGGTCTAAGACTTGTACTGAAAGTAGTTTCAAAGAATAATTCCAAGATATTTGTTAGTGCATGAGATATCCTTGAAATAGTCATTATACCTGGAATGATTATTAAACACAACTGAACTACCCTTATGTTGTCCTTTACGTCTGAGCATATTATATTTAAAGTTCCTCAGAAAGGAACTTGTGGAAATGGCAAAAGGACAGCAGGTTAAAAGGTAAAGTTTTAAGCAGATTAACTGTAAATACCAGGAAAGAATGATTCATATATCATACTAGGCACTTCAAGGACCACCTAATTACGCAGGTCCTTTATGGCTGGTGGGTGAATGGCATGACACATCACTTCAAAACACTTTTCTCTGGGGTGAAGGCACATGGACCAATGACCTTAGAAGTGACCTGATTTTATAAATTCATTTGAGTTCTAGAAAAGAAATACATTAGAATTTCTCATTCAAAGACATTTTCCTTCTAGCCTCCTGGTAGAAAATTGAGTGCATAGATTATTTTCTATGAGACTCAGTTTTTGAGGTGCATTCTCAGAGTCTCAGTTTTTTGGCCCTAAAATTCAAGAAAGGGGATGCTGCATCTCTTTTGTCAGATCATCCTGACATACTGAAGATCACCCCAGAGTTCTCCCGGCAGGTCTTAATTTAGTCTTTCTCTCACTATTGCATTAGCAAACAACGTTCCATTTCCTCTTAGTAATGTACTTACTTCTCACTTTGTATTGTAGCCTTTAACATGCAAACACTCCCAAAAGACTTCGGGAAACAGACCCTTGGTAGTGTTAGTTCATTGATTTTTAAATTGATCACAGTGTCTCCACAGTGTCTATCATTCACAGATACACAGTGTTTTGCAAATCCTGTGGAAGGGTTTCCTCTAGAGATGGGGACAAATTTTAAAAAACGGCAATTCTTTTTTATCCATTATTTGTCAAGGTTAATGGATCAATGAATACTAATATACGAATATTCTTTGATGAATCAATGGATCAATCTGTCGATTTGCCTGCATTTCAAATGGCTATAACACTAGCCTTTGATGACTTAGAGGCACCAAATGTGCAGGAAAGCTTCCTTAGGTGCTTTTCTACAAGTCCTGAAAGTTTGGTGAACATTGGATCACAGACCCCTAAGTTATATATTCACAGAGAGGACCCCCCTGGAAAGCTCCGCCCAGGTATTTAGAGAATCCAGAATCACAACGGAGCTTCCTATGTCTTTTCCCAACAAGCTTGCCAACTTTGGTGAAGACTGGATATCGGAACTCTGAGTTATTCACCCACAAATTGGGTCCCCCCCCCAGGAGAGTTTACCACATGACACAGAAGCCCATGGCATTGAACGACTTATATTTAGCCCCAGCAGAATGAAAGGTCCCTTTGGCAGAGGCACGCATGAGGCACTGAGTTTGTCTTCAGCTCAGCACATTATATTTGCTTGTGAAGTAGCATAGCAGGCTTTTTGGCTCTGTCAGGCACTGAAGAAGTTGGCAGCAGGAAAACAGGCTCTTTTGGCCCCATTAGACATTGAGGGAAAAGGCAGCAGGAAAGCAAGCTTTTTTGGCTGCATGAGGCACTGAGGTAGTTGGCAGCAGCAAAGTACTGTGTCTTGCTGCATTGGGTACTAAGGCACATGGCAGCAGCAAAGTGGCATGTGCTGCCCCATCAGTTAATCTAATGGTGGTTAATTAATGGGGCTGCAGGGCTTTTAGAGCCGGATCAGGACCGCAAACTGAAGCCATGTGATGGGGCGATGGGGTAACGCCTGAACAGGCTTGGGTGGGGCTCAGCCTGGCTCTCTTGGCACGGGGATGCCTGGACAGGCTTTGGGTGGGGCATGGACAGGCCTGGTTGGGGATTAGCAAAAGGTGGCCATGGAGGTGTGTTGTTTTTGAAAACAAAAGGAGGCAAGCAACACTTATTAGCAGCAGCAATAACACCATCAGATGAATTTCTTCACCTCATAGGGAAGGTACTACTAATGGCGTTGGCGTTCTGTGCTTAGTCATGCTCACCACATGCGGACGTTGGCAGCAGTAGCGTAGACTGTGTTGGCAACAAAGTGTTGGCACAGTGTTGCCAACTGCGTGTTGCCCACAAAGATAGCCCTCAGAGGTTTTGGGGGGCTTGGACTGTCCGGCTCACTTGGCATGGGTTGATAAACCAGATCAGGTCTGCAATCTGAAGCCGTGCAACAGGGCAATGCCTGGACAGGCTTGGATGGAGCAGAGTGTGTTGCCGTGTCAAGCACTGAGGTAGTTGGCTCCAAAGTAGGCAGGAAAGCATGTCTTAATAGGCATTGGGCACCGAGGCAATTGGCAGCAAAGTAGGCTTTGCACATTGGGTGTGTAGTGGCAGAAATCTTCAACACTGATGAACAAGAGGGTGGTATTTGCCATCAAGATGGCATATGAAACACAAGCCTCCAGAAAGAATTACTTATTTAGTCCAGTATGCTGTTTTTGACTACCAGGAAGGGCTTGGGTCAGGTGCTGAGCTGGAACCTGTTTGAAAGCATGCAACTGCAAGTGGATAACTAGGCACCACCTCGGTGGTAAGGTACTAGTAACGGCGGTCCGTCAGGCACTGAGGTACTTGGCAGCCTGAAAGCAGGCTTTTGGGCCCCATCGGGGCACTGAGGTAAGTTGGCAGCAGCAAAGTAGAGTGTATTGTCCCATTGGGCACTCAGGCACATGGCAGCAGGAAAGCAGGCTCTTTTGGCCCCTTCAGGCATTGAGGTAGTTGGTAGCAGCAAAGTACCATGTCTTGCCCCATTGGGCACTGAAGCACATGACAGCAGCAAAGTAGAGTGTGTTGCCCCATCAGGCACTAAGGCACATGGCAGCAGGAAAGCAGGCTCTTTTGGCCCCATCAGGCACTGAGGGAAAAGGCAGCAGGAAAGCAGGCTTTTTTTGGCCGCATCGGGGCACTGAGGCAAAAGGCAGCTGCAGAAAACTCTGGTCTTCTTCTGCAACATCACATTTGCCTGCAAAGTTACTTAAGTTTGTCCCCAGGAGGCAACTGAGGTTGTCAAAGCAGCAACAGCAGCAGGAGAACAGGGTCCGACTGCAAGGTGCTAGTAACGGTGCTTAATCAGGGTGGCTGCTGGGCTTCTCAAGCGGAAGATCAGCAGTTTGAATCCATGCAGTGGGGTGATCTGAGCTCTTGTCCCTTCTTCCTGCTTCTGCCTACCTACTGAGTTAAGCTGCTGCTGAGCCACTAGGCTTGTTGATCGGAAAGTCAGCAGTTTGAATCCATGAGCTCCCGTGGCTTGTCCCAGATTCTGCCAAGCTATTCAGGCAGTAGCCTGAGTGGACTTTGGAGCACAGTGTTGGCATGGGACAGCCGGACAAGCATCGGGGCCCTCTTGGCATGGGGATGCCCAGACAGGCTGGGTGGGCAGAGGAAAAGGAAGAGGCAAAAGGAAGCAAGCCTTCAGCTCAAAGGTAGTTCAGCTTGCCCCCAAGAGGTAAGTGGGGTTGCACAACTGCAGCAACAACAGCAGATGAATAGGGACCACGGTGCTACGAACGTAATGGCAGTTAATCCATGGGGGCGTTGGTGAGCTGAGCTCCCATAGTTTGTTCCAAGTTCTGCCTACCTACTAAAGCTGTAGAATAGTTAGGAAGCTGGAATGAACAGTGTAATGTTCTCTATTTAGTTGATCTATAGTTCTTGTTGTATAATGTAATGACTTTTGAATATTCATGTTGCTGAAAGGTGGAGCCGAGACAGATACTATAAGAGGCGGAGCCTGAGTCAGTAAGAGTCAGAGTGTGAGATTAAGTGAGTTTGAGTCAGATTGAGTCTCTGAGAGTAGAGTCAGGGTGTGCAAGAGAATGCATAGTTTGGGGAATTTAGATGTGATCAACTACTGAAGATATTCATGAATCAATCTATGTATTCAATAAATCAAAGTTTTATTTAAAAGAACTTGAAGTGTGGAACTGAATCTTTCTGAAGTAAATGGTGATTTAGAGATCACCTGGTGGCAGCAAGTGTAAAGAGGGAGGTTTGTTTGCCTTCGTGTGATCTGGGGCTTGAAGGTCAAGCAAAGGGGCATGAGGGTGGACGCAACAAACAGTCTGTCAGTTTTAGGTGGGCCTGAGACAGGCCCTCTTTGGCACAGGGGATGCCCAGACAGGCTTGGAGAGGGGGGCTTGAGACAGGCCTGGTTGGCACTTGGATGACCAGACAGTCTTGAAAGGAGACTCCTGCCTTCTTTGAGAACATCACATTTGCCTGCATAGTGAAGTTTGCCCCCAGGAGGCAACTGAGGTATATATTTTGCTGTAGTATATATTTTGCTGTAGAAGCATTTTGGTCACCATTATTTTCACAGTAGAGGATGCTGTGACCATTGACAGGACAGAATAGCAAGTTTATTTTATTATGAAAAAAAGATATTGGGTATATATTTGAAAGGTTGTCATATAGGGGAGGCAGGATCTGTTCTTGATTATCCCTGAGTGCAAGACATACAACAATGGGCTCAAGTTACAGGAAGCCAGATTTCATTTGAATATCAGGAAAACCTAACTATTACAGCAGTATGGCAATGGAACCAATTACCTTGAGAGGTGGTAGTCCTAGGCATGACTAAAATGAATAGTTGAGTACCAGCCTTATCTAGCTGTTGAATCCATGTCCTCAGGAAGTTACAGTGTGCCCCTTCCCAAGGAAGGGATGCGGAAGAAGACATTTGTCTTCATGGACTGAAGAAGCAGGATCCCTTCCTTACTTAAAATGAATTATACCTCAAAATTACACCCAAAGCTTCCCTTTCCTGATTTTCACAGTGGGTGAACTGGGTTGGAGAAGAGAATTGGAATAAAAAAGGAGGGGCAGTAGTAGAGGCTCAAGTGGTTAGATGAGGCAAATGCTTGCTAACCATGGAATCCAGAAATGTGTGAGTATGGAGGGATTCCCTGCCAGATTCACATTTTCACAGTATATTGCCAAAACACCTCATTCTTCATTTGTGGACACTCCCAGATTCATATCACCACTGAAGCTGTCTCACATAATATATATTTTACAAAATATATTTATATTTTACTTTTTCAGTATTGTAGTGGTAAATTTTCACATGCAAACACTCATCACAACAGTCCCTGCAGCCACACACCTCAAGAAGAGTCCCAAAATTAAATATATAATTTGAGATTGCTTCAGTGGTGATATTGTTAGCCATAACTTGTGTCTTCTTTCTCCAGCTGGGAACAGCTTTTTGGTACATTCCAGATTATTTACAACTTTGATCAGGTGAGCAAGAAGTTAATTTTGCTTTAATGTTATCTAATAATATCTAATAGTAACATCTAAGGTGGTAAACCAGTGATTGCTTTGTTAACCATGCATGGAATGGGTGATGAATTTCACCCAGTGTGTATTCAATGACTGAAGGTTAGGAGCACTGCAGGTTGGCTTTCTTTTAGAAAGCAGCAAAGGTTAATTAACTATGAGGGATAAAGAAAGAAAGTTATTAGACAAAAGGTAAAGAGAAGAGTGAACAATAGAAAATGGATGCATTGGAAATATCTTGCCTGAATTGTTTTGAAGGTTAATAATGAGTAAGAGTGCGAGAAAAACTGAGGTGAAAAAGGAATTAATGTTCTCTTCATTATTCTCATAACTTACTAGTACAGCTTCATTAGCCAAGCCTGAGACACTGAGTCATTCCCAATAGTCCAGCTGGGAAAAAGAATTCTTCTGGCATGGTTTTGGGAAAGAGACCTGCAGTATACACATACTGGGTCAAGGAGTAGCTGTAGCAGGGCAGCACATGCAAGTACTAATCAGGTGTTACAAGTAAGGACCCACAAGTTATTGATGTTGATACATGCTTTCATATTGCTTCCAACTTACAACAATCCTAAGAATTAAGGATGTCCAAAAGACCTAGTATAAACAGTCCTAACCAGTTTCTGCAAACTCAATACTGAGGCTTCCTTTATTTTCTTAGTCCATCTCATCTTCTGTCTTCCTCTTTTCCTGTTATCCTCAACTTTTCCCAGCATTATTGTCTTTTCCAGTGAAACTTGCCTTCATGTGGTATCAAAGTACAATAGCCTTGGTTTAGTCATTTTTAACATTTAGACAGAATTCAGGCTTGATTTGATTCAGCTCCTATTTATTTGTCTTTCTGGTGGTCCATGATAACTGCAAAACTGTCCTCCAAATGAAAAACATTTTCCCCATTAACTTTCTTTGCTGCCCAGCTTTCACATCTGTACAGAATAACTGGGAATATTATCACATACATGATTTTCTTTCTTTCTTAATGTTCACCTGCATTTTGCACTTTCATCTTTCACTTTCTTTCAAGTCATTGCTGCTTGTTGCTAGTAATATGGTGTCAACTACATTTCTTACTGATGTTTCTTCCACCAATTTTTGCTCCTTCTTCATTGAACTTAATCCAGCTTTTTGTATGATATGGTCTGCATATATATAAAGTTAAAATATACCATGTCTGTTTATTTAGCTAATGGGAAGCCATTCTGTTTCTCCATAATCTAGCCTAACAGTAGTTTCTTATCCAAAGTCTAGCTTATTCATCAGAATTATCAAATGTTATAACTCCACTGTTTCTTTTAGAACATCCATACCTTTTTATGAACCATACAGTCAAAAGGTTTTATTATAAAACAGATTTTCTTCCAACATTTTTTTATTTGCTCCAGTAGTCAGCATATATTTGCTGTATGATGTCTAATGCTTCTTCCTTGTTAGAATTTGTTGAACAGTTGGCATTCCTCATTCCATATATAGTGTTTATATATAGAAACCTCACAAATCTTACAAGTGGAGGGGAGCAGTCTAACTCAACCTCCTCCATTTCCCTCCTGTGCATGAAGGCTGATAAAGTTCCAGGAGAGAAGAACAGTATTATCCATAGAGGCTTTTTTGCATGACCAGGATCTTGAAGAATAATGGTTCCAACTCATGTGGACACCTTGCACAGAGTTCCCCCTTATCAAAGTCATTGCCTTTCATGTTGGCAATGGAAGTAGGGATGGTGATGAAACTGAGGTGGAGGGGGCAGTGAAACTGCATAATGGAAAGAGCAGAGTCAGAACATCACCCTGTTAGAACACAGAAGTGTTATGATTCCTCACACGTGAACAGGGCTAGTGTCATATCATTGATGCCCCATTCATTCCTGTTATGTCCAGTGTCATCTCCGCCACCATTGTCAAAGATTTTTTGAGGTATCATCATCTTTATCATCTTATAATTACAGAACTGGAAGGAACCCTACGAATCATTGAGTCCAGCCTCTGTTAAGGAGGCAGAGTGGGGAAATCAAACTCCCAACCTCTGGCTCTGCAGCCAGATACCCAAACCACTGAGTTATCTTATAGTTCTGTATGCTGGAATTATGACCTGAAGACATATTGAAGGGCCCAATATGTCTTCAGGTCATAATTCCAGGTATTAAGGATGAGTCAGAACTGAAGAATGTTCCCTTTCCACAGGCTTAGACTTTCACAATGTATCTGAAGCACATCCTGTCCAGTTATTTTTTAAAGTTTAACTCATTACAAATTGTTCAGTATGGGTAACAGTGTACACAAGTAATCACGGTTGTCATATAGATCTCCTGTGAGTCTCTTTTCTGTTTTCCCTTCCATTTAACTAGTTATTGCTGCTGCTGTGACTCGTACATTTAAAGCTGTTAAGACAGGGACTGTCATTTTGTTATTCATTTGTATCTGCTCTGTGCTGCACACCTCCTCTTCAATTATGAGTATTGCCGATGCCATGAATACTAAATAGTTAGGAATCACAAGCAGTGGGTGGAATCCCAGCACTACCTCTTGATAAATTCTGTTGCAATGAATGGAACTGTGCAAGAGTCTGTTGGGTCACTTAATACACAATTTCTTTGCCACCCGATGACATAAATATTGAGAACTACAGGATACAGTGCACATATACATACAAGCTTTTGCATGTATGCCATATTTGCATGGGGCATTTCTTATACATGTGAATTGGTATGGCTCATGGACTGAGACGGGGATGCCTCAACCCCAAATTTGGGGAGGGTGCCTCTTGCCCCGATCACTGCTAAGTATGGTATGAATCCACTGGGAAGATGTGTTTTTTTAAATAAATTACTGCATGGGCCAGATTTAGAAGAGGACAACCTGAAAACTTGCTGTGGCCACTGAGTGTGATGCCTTCAGCAGACTATGATGAAAAAGCAGTGTTTTTTAAAACATATTTTCCTCAAAGTGCTATAGATTGCTTGGGCAACAACTAAAAACTATATAGATTACTGCTAAGGAGCCTCATGGCGCAGTGGTTAAAACGCTGTACTGCAGCTAAAACTGTGCTCACGACCTGGGGTTCAAATCCCAGGTAGCCGGCTCAAGGTTGACTCAGCCTTCCATCCTTCTGAGGTCGGTAAAATGAGCACCCAGCTTGCTGGGGGGGCAATGTGTAGCCTGTATAATTAAAAATTGTAAACTGCCCGGAGAGTGCTTGTAGCGCTATGGGGTGGTATATAAGTCCAATAAATAAATAAATAAATAAATAAATAAATAAATAAATAAATAAATAAATAAATAAATAAATAAATAAATAAATCCTCCCAACCCATTTCTAACTTGATGTCATTCTAGATAAAATTAGTGAAAGACAGTTGAGCTTTAATGTTACCAAGCATTGCTAAGTACTAAAGACACTATAAATAATGGGGGCGGGGGGGGGGGGAAGAAAGCTATAAGTTGTTTGGGGAAACCTTTAAGGTTTATCTCTCCTATGGCCAGCACTTTTGTTTGTCATATTCATATTTATTGTTGTCATTGTTGTTGTTCATAATAATAGAAGCAGCAGCTGTATAAAATTATACTATACACAATACTTAGCCTAGACAGAATTATTCAGGGTTTTATATATCATATGCTATGTAGTAAATAAGGGGGGATGTGGCTTTCCAAATGTGTTGACCTGCAGCTCTCATCATCCTTCACCATTGGCTGTACAAGCTTGGGCTGTTGGAAGGTGCAATTGAACAATAAATGGAGTGGCACAAGTTCCTCACCTCTAGTTTAAAGAGAGAATACTGAGCTTTAATATAGAATGATAGAGTGTTCAAAGTGCTCACTATAATTCAATGTACTGTAGTTCATATAGCTGGTAACTAGACATGGGGATGAATAAAAAAGAATTGCAATATTAGTTTTAAAAGTAGCCTTCCATCTCTTTCTATGGCCTTCCCATTCTGCCTATGGGCCTGCTGATCAGCTGATCAGTGGACCGATGGCAGCTAGCCAGCCCCACACCCAGCCTCTGGCTATCTAACACCCCCCCCCCCCCGACAAACTGACAAATCAATTTCTGCTTTGTCAGTTCATGGGGAGGAGCTTCATGGTTTTTCAACTTTGATGGATCACGAAGCAGGACGAATCGCCAAAATGGTGATTCGTCCCCATCGCTACTGGTAACCCAACAGGACAGAGGGGCAGGGACAAGATGGGGGAAAACCCTTTGTCTGAGACTGCTTTGGAAGTTCATGGCAGAGATGAGATGCAAACCAGAGACTTCCTAATTTGCAGCTCATCTATTAAGCAAATCAATCAAGCATTGGGCATCCATTTCTTCCCACATAATTTATAAAGCTTGACCTGTAGCAGCTTCCTGTGCTTGCTCATTAAATACAATGTTGTCTATGCTGGCTGACAGCAGCTATCTCTTAAATAATCAGATATCCTTCTGGTTACCAACTTCATGATCTTTAGCTAGTGATCCCGGGACAAAATTCTGGGATCTTCAGTATGTAAACATGTGCCCTGCCACTAAAGTACGGTTCATCATATGAGTAAAATGCTATTTCTTACCAAACCAGCATGTATACATCAACTAGGGAAATGGGATACCTCCCCCCCCCAAAAAATCCTTGCCTATTTGTGAACAGCAGGATATGGAATCATCTTCTACTGTATTTCCTGCTGAAAGCCATAGCATCCACCTCTCTACCTAGATGAGCAACATAACATAACAACTTTTCCAGGCTCTGGACAGGAGTATAGAAGTTACTTTTCCAAATCTGATTCCTTTGGACTATTCACTGTTGCTTCCCAAGTAAAGTCACATGTTGGGTCACCTATGTATACATGCAGGAGAAGGGGTGAGCAGCTGCCTGAAAGATAAGGCCAACACCCATCAGCATAAACAGGACAAAGGACAATAGCTGTGTATAAATTAGCATATATCACTTTATACATGCAAGTGCATGATTAGACATGTTTTTATTATGTAGGCAGAATGAGGAGACCGGTGTGCCTGCTGAGACTTCTAGCCTGGTGTTGCAGATGGGCACCTTCAAGGCTCTTGATCTCCTTCCTTGTTAACTCAGACTTGGACTGGATAGCCCTTAAAATGAGAGATGCCTTCAAAAGGAGGATTGGCCTCTTGGCTTCAAATAAAAGAGGATTTGTGTCCACTCTACCTGCAACTGTGGGCAGAGGGGAAGGAGTGAGGATGGTCAGGCCAAAGGTAGCATGAGAGATAGTTTTGCTCATTCTGTCCTGGTAGGAAATTCAAGGTAACTCTTCATTTCTCAGTGGCAAGAGCTGTCAGATGGGAAAGACTTCTCTCTGTCTTTGAGGAGTAAGCAGTTGTGGAGGTAGCCAGACAAATCCCTGGTAAATGCTGGATGCAGCTACTTGGCCACCATTGATCTATGCCAATATTCTCAGCTTACAATGATAAATAATCAGCTCGGCAAAAATCTTGTGTTTGTATAGGTGGAAGGGGACATTTTATTCCCCAGAGCACTGTATTCATTGACTACTTGTACAAAATATCCATGATTGTTTACCTCTTATCTAAGACATGCCTTTTTCTATTACAGAAATCATTGGCATCATATCACAAGACCAAGGTAAATCAAGTGCTGTGGGCACTCAGGGAAGTGTTTAATTAAAACAAACCCCTGAAATTTCATGCCTCTGATAAATGAGGCAAAACTGACAGCAGTAGCATCTGACATCAATTAAATGAGTGACCTTGGAAATATTTTAGAAGTAACATCATGCATATGTTAGTGGGAGGTTTTTACCCCACCCATCTTAGCAGGTCTGGTTTTTATGAATTATGTAAAAATTTACATCAGTTTTTTCAAACTAGGAGATGTAATACAACTATACAACAGAAACAGGCCCCTTAAGCATTATGCACAGACAATCAATAGAGGAAGAGAATAAGAGAGGATGATGTAAGAAAAACTTCATGCTTAAAAGAAATGTCTCTATTGAGAGGGCCCTACAGTGAAGACTGGAACACACACTCATCTCAAGAAAGAAAAATGCAACTCCAAGCCTCAAGATGAAACATGAAACAAGTACTCCAGAAGGTGTGTGAGGGCCACCAAATCCAGGAGTGCAATCTCTGATGTTCTCAACAGTACTGCGCTGTATAGAAACAAACTTCATTCCACCTCAGCTACTTTGATCCAGTTCACAATAAATGACTTTTGGGGGGACTATAGCTGTTAAAATCTTCCCACTGCCATGGCCATTGGGGATTCTGGGATATGTAGTTCAAAAGTTACATTTCCAAGCACTGCTTGGAAATAAGGAAAAAGTTACTCCTGTCACCAAAAGTAATATAAAATTGGGTGTAGTCTGGCATATTTCTAAAGCAATCTGAATTCGGCCTCTCCTCTTGGCCACCTTGGGAGCCCCACTCCCTGAACCTCCTCTTCTGTCTATTCGCTGATCCCACAGTTCTCCTTCCCATCAACCTCACTTGTGCAGCTGACATGCTCCTGGGAAGCTGTGAGAAGGTACAGATATCTCCCTTCCAATGCAGCAGTGATGAGAATACTCTGGCCATGTTTATTTATTTCATTATTTATTCCTTTAATTTATATACCACCTCATTAGTGGCGGGGCACTATTCTGAGCAGTTTACAAAAGGAGAACAGAAATCTAAATAGAAATAAAACTACAACAGATTAATACAATTTAGACTAATAAGAAATAAAATGGACCTTTCTCTCCTCTCTGCTGCCATGCTAGAGAATGGAAAAATCTGCAACTTAATTTCCTTCTGAAATCAAACTGAACAAACTCCCCTTCTTCCTGATTATGTGATTTGATCATTTTTTGGCAAATCCTTCAAAATCAAACTAAAACAAAATTTTCATGTATCCTCATGAGCCAAATTCAAGGTCACCTATTCCCAGCATGAAGAGAACTATGTGGTGTCCGCTTGCCTTACAAATTTTAAAGATGGAGAGCATCTCAGGAAGAGAAGGAGAGAGAAAGCAATGCTGATTTCAGCACTAGTATAATTCAGTACATAAAGACTCAGACCCAGACTCTTAAAAGTTAAGGTCTCAAAGTCCTGAGCCTGGATAAGCAAATCTGTCAGGCTTTTTGTTTCTCCCATATTTGATTTTCTTTCTTTCTATTCCAAATGTGAAGGCATGAATGAATTTAGTTTTCTTTTATTAAAAATAACTGAAACAAAAGTTGCTTCCATCTGTGTGCCATGCTGCTAATAGCCCCTGGGAAATGTAATTGTTCCAAGAGCTATTAAGTGCTAGGCTGTGATAAGAGGGGGGGTTTTCTCCCTTCTTCTCTCCCACAACTTACTAGCAGTACTTGAGAAACACTGCAGTAAAGGAGAGAACTGCTTGATAGTTTAGTGGTTTAAGTATCTGGGAGTTTGACTCCCCATTGTGCCTCCTCCTTGACGGGCAGGACTCGATAATCCAAAGGGTCCCTTGCTGCTCAGCAGTTCTAAGATTATTATTATTATACGATTATGAGAAAGTTCTTGATCTCTTCCTTCATGTTACTTGCATAGCCACTGAAGCGTGAGCTTGTTAAACACAGTGGGAAAACACAAAATGTGGGAAGCCAGAAGGAAAAGAGGTCTTCTGCCTCTTCACATGGTGTTGGCAGGGGATCTAGCCCAATGATGTCTGGCCAGAAATTTGTACTCATGAACAGATTGGAATCAAAGCAGAAAAATTCAAAGTAAATGTTTTGTAAAAATTAAATAAAATGTGCCTCATACATGCAAGTCATTTCTTTTTAGACATGTGGAAGAGAAAGTGGTAGTAATCAGCAATATATAAATTGGTGTTCAAATGGGAAGCATACATTTATTGGTTGGTTGGTTGGTTGGTTGGTTGGTTGGTTGGTTGGTTGGCTGGCTGGCTGGCTGGCTGGCTGGCTGGCTGGCTGGCTGGCTGGCTGGCTGGCTGGCTGGCTGGCTGGCTGGCTGGCTGGCTGGCTGGCTGGTTAGTTGGTTGGTTGGTTGGCTGGCTGGTTGGTTGGTTGGATGGATGGACGGACGGACGGACGGACGGACGGACGGACGGACGGATGGATTTTTGTACTGCCCCTCTAGTGAACATACTACTCTGGGTGGTTTATAAATAAAACTCAGACACCCACATGCCCCATAAAACAGTATAACAATTGGAGGCTCATTGATCCAAAATTATTACTTTTTTGGACTTTAACCCTCACAGTGTTCCAGTATTCAAGGAGCTGTAGCTCCTCAAAGTCATGTCTTGCATTTCTGATCTGATGTAGCAAGTCTGTAAGACCCAGCAACATTCAGCAAATGACTCTGTAGTTGCAGTTCATACGCTAGCTGCTTCATTTGGCTTCACTTTTCAGCATGTTCGTCTCTTGTGATCTTCTTTCTGAGCTTCTCTGAGGTTCAGGACTGAGCACATTAGAGAATGCATTCAAGGATTTTGCTCCCATGAGCCATGCAAATGAATGTCAGGGTTGCTGACTGCTGACTCAGTAATCAAGCACTGTGCTCTTGTCAGTCCAGTCCAAAGTACTGCTCATATCCCTTCATGCATGAGCTCCAAATGAACAGGGGACTTTCAGCTGCTTCAATGAAAGAGACAGTTCTGCACTAAAGGCACTGGGTCAATGACTTATGATGTCAGTGGACATTTAAACTAGAGTATCGTGTTCAAGATGATTTTGTTGACTTCAGTGAAATAGGCAGTTCAGTCCTAAATCTGCTTACCAGGGAAGAGTATCTTCTTATCTAGGGTCATGTCAGGAGCCACCAGGACTAGAGAGGCAGGCAATCTTACACTGTGTGCAGTTACACACCTGGTAAGTCAGATGAGCCATCATTTTGACCATTTGGGGTGGGTGAGTGGGGATGTATTAGCAACTGCTAGACTGACACTGCTTACCCTAGATTTCCAGTGGGCCTTTTAAGTCAGAAAGGACAATAACCCAGCTGTTGCAGTTCTTTGACTCATTTGCCTAATCCTCATAGCTTTACTGTGTCCCTTTGGTTAGGTCTCAGACTTCCTGGCATAATTTCTAGCTCCCTTCTGTTTTCTTGGCTTCCTGGCCTAATCCTGCACCTTCATCAATGTCCTTCATTTTCACTTCATGCCCATGACACAAACATTGTTCTGATGTCTCCTCATGCTGTGTGCGATTTACCCTTTCCCACTTTAGTTCCACCATCCCTCTGCTCTTCTCTTCTTTTGCCTCTGCCTCCTACTTCTCTGCCAGCTGGTCACTATTTCCATCTACCATGGGGAAAGAATTCAAAATAAATATGAAGGATCCTAACCAGAGATGGGCACAAACTGAACCGCAAACAGAAAAACTGACAAACCGGGCTGGTTTGCAGTTCCATTTGTGACTCAGTTTGGGGATCCCATTTTGCCAAAGTGAAATGTAACACTTATTCCCCCTTATTCATCAGTAAAGAACAAATGTATAATATAACTGAAACACATTTACTAGGGACTAAGCCTCGTGAAATAAAATGGGACTTTGGAGTAAAGCTGCATCAGGGATTGTGCATAAGAGAATGGAAATGTTAGGTAACTACTGATGTTAATATTCCTCAAGGAAAATACAGTACTGTGATCTCAGGTACTTCATGAAATGCTCTGGTTACCTGCCAATTCTCTCTCTCATCCTTCGCTAAAGTTATGCCCTGTACACTGACATTCAGTGATGTACAAGAGGATGAAGACTCCATTTTGCTGTGCATTCATTCATCAGTGTCAGAATTGCTTTGCATGAGACAGTCACTTCCAGCAAGCCACTGAATCCCATATGGGTGATTATAATGAGTAATAGGAAGATCTGTGTGTAATGAAGCAATCCCACATTTACAGATGTTAGCTGACCTGATAGTTGAATTGTCCTGTCAGCTATCCCATGTTCTTTCCTATTCTTGCTTTTTAAATCTTATGATGATGAAACATATATGCAGAATCAAGTTTCCATTACTTTCTCTGTGATTCAGTAAAGCGGAGAGATCCACTCACTTGTCAAAATTAGACTCTCTTCTACTTAATTAATTCCATCTTCCCATTCCAAAGGCTGGGTTTAACAAGGACATTTGGAAGCTTTTCCTTCTTAATTGCTCTTTGCATTCGCAAAGTAACAGTCCTCAACCTTCAGCCTTGCAAACAGCACTTTGCATGTTTCTCTTCCCAATCCAGAGGTGACTCCTTGGTTCTCTGCTTTCCATTCCTATGTTCTATTAAGGGGAAATGCATGTTCATATGTTTTAATACCAACAGGATTTCCTCAGATATACATGCTTTCTGCTTCAGCATTCACGGTTAATTAAGCCTATCTTTATCTTCCAATGACCAAATCAAAACAAAATTTGTCAAATGCAAGGCATGCTGGTGAGGACAATCACATACTATAACCAAGAAACATCTTTCACCACTTTAGAAACCACCTCTTCTTAAAATGCCCTAAGTGTTACCATCCACTAACCCAGTTGTAGTTTTTTGGTTGGATATGAAAAGATACAGAATATGTAAGAAACTTTTATTTATGTCAGTCTAACAGTTTACTCCAGTATTTGTAGGAGATTATAAAAAAGGTGTTCCAATCATGCTTTGAACTTTCTGAGATGATCCAGAGGGATGAATCCCCAACTGATAATCCAAATAGGAACAGAGGGGACAGACTTTTTGCAATGGGCATCAGAAATCGGAGGATGGGGGCAGATAGTCATTTTGCCATTGAAGAGGAGGAGGGTGATCTTGAGTTCTAGCATAAGGATGCATGAAATTGGTCAAAATCAGGTGGGAACAGATACAATACAGTGGTGCCTCGACTTACAACCATAATCTGTTCTAGAAGATGGACGTAACTCGAAATGGTCATAAGTTGAAGCACCATTTCCCATAGGAATGCATTGAAATAAAATTAATATGTTCTGGCCAAAGAAAAGAATCACTACAAGACTCATTGGAAATGTGATTAATCCCTTCCGGCCAAAGGGGAAAAAAGAAAGAAAAGCAATCAAGCATGCAGGTCCCATTGGAAATGCACAGAAAACAAATGGAGGTGATCAGAAATACACAGAGAACAAAGAGGGCAGGTTGGAAATGCAAAGAAAACAAAGGAAAAAGCAAGGGAAGCATGCAGGACCCATCAGAAATGTGAGGAAAAAACCAAAAAGCAACCAACCCCCCCAAGACCAGTCGGAAATGGGAAAAAACACTCAAAAAAGCAACAAAACCCTTGAAGACCCATTGGAAATGGGGGGACCCAACAAACAAACAAACCCCGAAGACCCATCACAACACAGAAGCATAAGCTCCCCCAGCTCAAAATCATGCTGCAAAAACACCCAGAACAGGTTTTAAAAAGCAGAATACAGCACCTTACCTTACCAGGCATCCCAAAGCCTCCCTGCAAACACACACACACTCACTCAGAAGCAGAAGAAGGCAGTCCCAAACCTCCTCTGATGCACACTCTCTAATTGCTGGGGCAAATGAGCTACAAAGAAGCAGCCTTGTCGCCACCTGCAGTTAGAAATTTGAATTTCCCGCCTTTTTCTCTGTCTTTTTCTGTTCGTAAGTGGAAGCTCAGGTTGCAAGTAGAAACAAAATTTTGTTGCCAGAGCTGGTCGTAACTCAAAATGGTCATAATTGTTGTAATTGTTGTAAGCCGCCCAGAGACCTTTGGGTAGAGTGGGCGGCATATAAATTAAATAAATAAAATAATAAAATAAATAAATAAGTAGGGACGCTCGCAAGTCAAAGCACCACTGTAAATGTTTTTTCTCAAGAGGGCCATTGTAAGATAGAGAATATATCTTTCAGCTTTAAAAGAAACCTATTTATTGCTGAAGAAGATTTCTTTGCTCTTAAACATTTAAACAAATTGCTATAAAAACTAGTTTCTTGAAGTCAGGCCTATTGAAAAGAACAGTACTCCCTGCATGTTTATAATGGTGAGAACAGGAAACCCCAGCTCTGATGTCTTTGCCAAGCACTTTTTATTCATCTTCACAGCCTTTGGCACATTTACAAGCCAACTGCTGCAGCTAGGACCATTCCCTATTCAAACAGGCTCATGCACTGCTGCTGTTATGCAAGCCCCACACTAACAGCCCACAACTAATGGATTAATAAGCAACTGTGGAAATATCTCAGGGTACAAAATAATTAAAGGCTGATCAATTGCCATGACACACAGGCTCATACATTCTACATTGCTTACAAAAAGTATCACAGAAGATGTAGAATGATGAGATTCTGAGGGGAAACTAGCATTGTCAGAATGTATGTAGTCTCTTGCACTGTAGTCCCAGAAAACCCTTCAGATAGATGTGCCATACTGATCATTTATATAAGCAACAGTCCAAAAACCTCACATTACATACAACAAGCTACAATTACCAATCAAAATGGGCAAATCAGGTCTTCCTATTTCAGAATTTACTACACCACATTGATCGGCATCCAGGCATAACACTGGATTGGACAAAATCTTGGATAGAGTGCCACAGTGGACAAAATAACAAGACAGCACCATTGGAGAGGGGGTGGAGTGATTTTTACCTCTAAATACCTTTGTAAGCCCCACGTTTACATCCCTGTCAGTCAATCATGTGGATGACATGAGGAGATCTAGGATCAGCACTAGGATTTTACACTTACACACATGGATAACTCACACTAGTACCCACTTGTTCTTCTTTATGGTAGTCTAAGGCAGTGGTCCCCAACCTTGGGCCGCCAGATGTTCTTGGACTACACCTCCCAGAAGCCTTCACAACTACTTCTGCTGACCAGGATTTCTGGGAGTTGAAGTCCAAAAACATCTGGAGGCCCAAGGTTGGGGACCACTGGTCTAAGGTATTCCCAAAGGTCAGTCTTCAGAGACCACTGCATCATCAATCTGTAAAGCCATTTTTGACTTATCCTCCCTAGATACAGCAACCAACTCGCTAACTCAGAATGCACCAAAATGTGAGCAGTGTCACCGCTTTAAATAGTAGGACCTCATAATGATCTTTGCAAACTTCCTACCATTTTTTGCCTAATTGGATTAAAACATCTGGTGATATTGGGGTGTACTTATCTGCTGCTCTACCCCTCTCTTTGCTCCACCCCTCTATCATCTTGATGATGCGAAAATCCTTTGTCAGATCACTGCACCCTTGAGCCTTTCCAAAAAATGTGAATGTCAGGATGATGGGATATGCAGTCAGAGAAATGCAAGATGAAGTCAGACAGATTCTGTGTGAAGATGATTTGAGAGACACTGGAATGTGCTTTGAGAATGTTTTTCTGAAGACCATTACAGCCTGGTTCAAGATAAAGCTGAAGGTCAGACAAAGGGGCCTGTGGA
This sequence comes from Pogona vitticeps, assembly GCF_051106095.1. Classification (NCBI taxonomy): domain Eukaryota; kingdom Metazoa; phylum Chordata; class Lepidosauria; order Squamata; family Agamidae; genus Pogona; species Pogona vitticeps. Next base: position 193,971,017 of record NC_135786.1, read on the forward strand.
AGACTCAACATTCTGAGCTAATTGGAGAAGAGATAAAACACCTGGACTTCCATGGAAATAAAGGGAGGAGGAAGGTGTTACAGCTCCTTGAGGCTAATTGGTTAACAGCTAGAATTATCATACTAGGTGCTAATTCCTTGTAATGCAATGCACCCCAAACTGCTGGAGATGCTTGACTGTGATGGGCCATGGCCTCCCTGATCTTTGATGTGTGCGAAAGGCATCCCTCCAAAATGAAACATCGTTAAAATTGCCCCAAAATTTTAACCACACCCTCAAGTCTTCCCTCATCGCGGTGGGCAGCTTCCGCCAGTGATGAGGCTTCCTTAAACCCATTATTGTGTCACATAAGCACCTCAAGAAAGCCCTACATGGTGCAGCTACCTTGCATGTGAAACTGAGGTGCCCTATCACCTCCTGAAGTTCCTTAAGCATCACTCTGGTGAACGTTAGCATAGAACTTACTTTTTGCCTCAGTTCTTTTAACTTTTCATCTGGCAGTCTCCTATGCTGCTGAATGGTATCTAGCTCCACTCTTAAATAGATCAGTGTAGTGCAAGGACCTTACATTTTCTCCTCTGCCAGGGGAACGCCTAGATCCCTTGCAAGATCTTGAGAGGTCTGCATTATGCGCCTGCATTCTGCAGTCCTGCTTTTTCTACAAAAAAGATAAGATCCAAATAGTGCACAATGTACGTAATCCCCACCCTGCACTTGAGTACCTATTCCAGAAAGGAATTGAAGTGATCAAAAGAAATGGCGCATCCCATAGGCCATCCATATAATAAAACCCCTCAAAAACAAAACCCTGGCACTGGTGGGTCTCTGAATGGACTCACAACTCACCCAGCTACTACTTCCTAATTTTTTCCTGGACTACTGCTTCCATACCCAAAATAGATTTTAAGTTTCATGTCAACCCTTTCCCTTGAACTGGGATCCTAAAACCAGATTGAAACCCTTCACTCAAATAAGCAGCAGCTACCCTGTCAGGATAGGCTTTTAGCCAATTATCCAGAATCTCGATCCTAATTGGACTGGGCCCTTTTGTAGTATTAGCCGCCCCGTGGGTGGCTTCCTCGCCCCCATGTCCCTACCCCCAGAGGCTGTTGACCTTCCATTAAAGCAGTTGGCAGATCCATGCGATATTCCTCAAATGGAGCACTGATGCCTGAATCTGCAAGGTTTTCTACTACATGACTCTTTTGCATTGAGTTCCCAGCAGACCAGGTGGGGTTGAACCACCTGGCCTGCCAATGTGTGGGAATAGTTAGCTAGATTTGCCTTCTGTATCAGATGACCACTATCAAATCGATCCCCAAGGTTGGGATGTGAAGGGGTCATCAATTGTAGCCAAAGGCTGTGATAATGCACATCCCAGTGCATGTTGGGGTTGATCACTGCTCTCATATGGAACCCCTCATCATAGAGCAACCATGTAAGTCCATGTATGTCAGGTCCATGTACTGTACTGTATCAGTGATAGCACACCAGCAGGTTGTGCTTTCACTATGGTCCCTGCATAAATAAAAAATCCCAGTAGCCAAATAGCCCAGCACCTCTCTGGCTTCTTCTTCCTAAACCTTTCCTTCTCCTTGTCCTCTTCCTTATCTTTTGTCTTTTCTTCAGTCTCTCAGTTCAAGAGCTCAAAGACATCAACATATTCTGTCCTTCAAATTTTCTCAACTGTACCCAGCAAAAGATGGTTGCCCAGAGGTAGGGATTGGTCCCCATAAAGGAGGGCATTAATAGGTACAGAGTTGTACCCTGTATTTGGAGTGCCTCAAAATCCTCTGTAAAAATGGAGTGTTTCTTTTCCTCCACCCCCTTTTAATCTACTTCAAGGCTTTCAAATCTTTGAGCAGGGAGGAATAATGTGTAAGCAGAGAGCTTGGTACACTGCTCCTGCCTGAGAAGCCCTGATACCATCTCCTCACCTGAGATAGGAGGATTCTGGATGGCAAAAGGCATCTGGCATTTCTTACTCTCATGAGAGCCTTTGACAGATTTACGTATATCTTCCCTGCATGAGGCATTCACAACACCATTATTCAGCCACAAACATTATTCCATTATGGAGAAAAAATCGTGTAAATAAAAGGGCCCTGTTAGATAGTTTTTCTGACAGTTTGGTTATTAAAAGTTGGGGAAAGGGAGATTTGTTAGACAAATGAAGGAACAACTAATTCACCTTCTTCAATGCAAAAGAAGTTGCACTCTTGGACTGCATAATAAAAGTAAATAGCAGACTTTAAAAAAAACAGCCAGTCTGTAGCAGCATTTTCCTCCCTTGAGAAAATGATCTTATTTTGCCGATAGAGAGAACATAGCAGTAATGGAATAAGACTTAATAGGAAAGAGATCTATAAAACTGGTTATTTGGTAAATTTCCCTAATTAAGAAAATCACAGACTACATATCAGGAAGCTTTTTGTCTGTCTTTACTACTCTGAAATAAAATGCAAAGGGAATTAATTTGTCAAGAAGAGCACATTCTTCTGATGCAAGCTTTAAAAGCCCTTTCCTCTGATACTGACAAGTATTCCATATTCGCCCTTTGAAGCAGATAGAGTAACAAGCTAAAGACAGAAATATCACGGGGCATGTGAAACCCAGGGCTATATCTCACAATGTACTTTAAGTATAAAGTCTTCCATATAAAATTTCAGAGCTGTCTTCCAAAACACATACAGGCAATGTTGGACAAGGAATCACAAATCTCTCCTTTCCACCTGCATATTCTACCTGTCCCTTTTTTTGTACTGGGTTGTCAGTTTTGTTTTCATCCATGAAATGTGTGTGTATGTTAATTCATTTTTCTTAATGTCAACCTTTATTTGCACAAACTGCTCAGCATGGTCACCTTTTCCCTCAACACATTAAAGCAAGTTAATGTAAATATTTTTTTTTAAAAAAAATGTGTACATTTTAGCTGCCTGGATTTTAAAACATATACATGATTGGTGAACCCTTTATATCTTGTGAATTGTGAATATTCTTAAGGCAATGTGCACCTTTTCTTCCAATAAGTCTCAAAAGATGTTAGAAAGGCTCTGTAATCCAGTTTCCTTACTATCCATCTTGTGGTTGATGCTGTACAAGGGTCAGCTTTCATAGGAGAGAATAAAATTAGAGATGGCCTTGAATCCAGATCGTCGGATTGTGCTGGACTGTTGTCCCATACCCACCCTGACTTCCAGCCAAATTCCCTCACTCACCAGCTGGCACTTGCTTCTCTCCTCCTCCTCTTCAGCCATTTCACCAGTTATGGCAGGAGCACAGATTTCCCTTCTTTGTCTCCTCCAGCAGCTGCCCACTCAAAGACACTGCTGCTGCAACCCCAGCCCTGCCTCCTAATCTGAGTGGGCAGCTGCTGGAGCAGGCAGAGAAGGGAAGTCTATGCTCCTGCTACAGCTGGTGAAATGACCAAAGAGAAGGAGGAAAGGAGCACATGCTGGCTGGTGAGTGGGGGAAACTGGCCAGGGGAAATGGGGGATGGGACCATGTGGCACCTGTAGTGCCACAATCCAATGCGATCCAAGAATCCAGATTCATGCCCATCTCTGTGTGTGTGTTGTGTGTTTAGTCGTTTAGTCGTGTCCGACTCTTCGTGACCCCATGGACCAGAGCACGCCAGGCCCTCCTGTCTTCTACTGCCTCCCGGAGTTGTGTCAGGTTCATGTTGGTTGCTTCGCAGACACTGTCCAGCCATCTCATCCTCGGTCGTCCCCTTCTCCTCTTGCCATCACACTTTCCCAACATCAGGGTCTTTTCCAGGGAGTCTTTTCTTCTCATTAGATGGCCAAAGTACTGGAGCCTCAGCTTCAGGATCTGTCCTTCCAGTGAGCACTCAGGGTTGATTTCCTTTAGAACTGATAGGTTTGTTCTCCTTGCAGTCCAGGGGATTCTCAAGAGCCTCCTCCAGCACCACAATTCAAAGGCATCAGTTCTTCGGCGGTCTGCTTTCTTTATGGTCCAGCTCTCACTTCCATACATCACGACAGGAAAAACCATAGCTTTGACTATTCGGACTTTTGTTGGCAAGGTGATGTCTCTGCTTTTCAAGATGCTGTCAAGATTTGTCATCGCTTTCCTCCCAAGAAGAAGGCGCCTTTTAATTTCAGGGCTGCTGTCTCCATCTGCAGTGATCATGGAGCCCAGGAAGATAAATTTTGACACTGCCTCCATATCTTCCCCTTCTATTTCCCAGGAGGTGATGGGACCAGTGGCCATGATCTTAGTTTTTTTGATGTTGAGTTTCAGACCGTTTTTTGCACTCTCCTCTTTCACTCTCATTACAAGGTTCTTTAATTCCTCCTCACTTTCTGCCATAAGAGTGGTATCATCTGCATATCGGAGGTTGTTGATATTTCTTCCGGCAATCTTAATTCCGGCTTGGGTTTCTTCCAGTCCAGCCTTCCGCATGATGTATTCTGCATATAAGTTAAATAAGCTGGGGGACAATATACAGCCTTGCCGTACTCCTTTCCCAATTTTGAACCACTCAGTTGTTCCATGACCAGTTCTAACTGTTGCTTCCTGTCCCACATATAGGTTTCTCAGGAGACAGATAAAGTGGTCAGGCACTCCCATTTCTTTAAGAACTTGCCATAGTTTGCTGTGGTCCACACAGTCAAAGGCTTTCGCATAGTCAATGAAGCAGAAGTAGATATTTTTCTGGAACTCTCTGGCTTTCTCCATAATCCAGCGCAAGTTAGCTATTTGGTCTCGAGTTCCTCTGCCTCTTCGGAATCCAGCTTTATACTTCTGGGAGTTCTTGGTCCACATACTGCTGAAGCCTACCTTGTAGGATTTTGAGCATAACCTTGCTAGCGTGCGAAATGAGTGCAATTGTACGGTAGTTGGAGCATTCTTTGGCATTGCCCTTCTTTGGGATTGGGATGTAGACTGATCTTTTCCAATCCTCTGGCCACTGTTGAGTTTTCCAAACTTGCTGGCATATTGAATGTAGCACCTTAACAGCATCATCTTTCAAGATTTTAAATAGTTCAACTGGAATGCCATCACCTCCACTGGCCTTGTTGTTAGCCAGGCTTTCTAAGGCCCACTTGACTTCGCTCTCCAGGATGTCTGGCTCAAGGTCAGCAACCGCACTCTCTGGGTTGTCCGGGATATCCAAATCTTTCTGATATAATTCCTCTGTGTATTCTTGCCACCTCTTCTTGACGTCTTCTGCTTCTGTTAGGTCCCTCCCATTTTTGTCTTTTATCATGTTCATCTTTGCGCAAAATGTTCCTCTAATATGTCCAATTTTCCTGAACAGATCTCTGGTCTTTCCTTTTCTGTTATCTTCCTCTATTTCTTTGCATTGTTCATTTAAGAAGGCCCTCTTGTCTCTCCTTGCTATTCTTTGGAAGTCTGCATTCAAGTTTCTGTAACTTTCCCTATCTCCCTTGCATTTTGCTTCCCTTCTCCTCTCTGCTATTTCTAAGGCCTCGTTGGACAGCCACTTTGCTTTCTTGCATTTCCTTTTCTTTGGGATGGTTTTCGTTGCTGCCTCCTGGACAATGTTACGAGCCTCTATCCAGAGTTCTTCAGGCACTCTGTCCACCAAATCTAGTTCCTTAAATCTGTTCTTTACTTCCACTGTGTATTCATAAGGGATTTGGTTTAGATTATACCTGAGTGGCCCAGTGGTTTTTCCTAATCTCTTCAGTCTAAGCTTGAATTTTGCTATGAGAAGCTGATGATCAGAACCGCAGTCAGCTCCAGGTCTTGTTTTTGCTGACTGTATAGAGCTTCTCCATCTTTGGCTGCAGAGAATATAATCAATCTGATTTCGATATTGCCCATCTGGTGATTTCCATGTATAGAGTCGCCTCTTGTGTTGTTGGAAAAGAGTGTTTGTGATGACCAGCTTATTCTCTTGACAAAACTCTATTAGCCTTTGTCCTGCTTCGTTCTGAACTCCAAGGCCAAACTTCCCTGTTGTTCCTTTTATCTCTTGGCTCCCTACTTTAGCATTCCAGTCCCCTAGAATGAGAAGAACATCTTTCTTTGGTGTCAGTTCTAGAAGGTGTTGTAAATCTTCATAGAATTGTTCAATTTCAGTCTCCTCAGCAATGCTGGTTGGTGCATAAACTTGGATTATTGTGATGTTGAATGGTCTGCCTTGGATTCGTATTGACATCATTCTATCATTTTTGAGATTGTATCCCATTACAGCTTTTCCCACTCTTTTGTTGACTATGAGGGCTACTCCATTCCTTCTACGGGATTCTTGTCCACAATAGTAGATATGATAATCATCTGAGCTGTATTCGCCCATTCCTGTCCATTTTAGTTCACTGATGCCCAGGATGTCGATGTTTATTCTTGCCATCTCCTGTTTGACCACCTCCAGCTTCCCAATGTTTATAGATCTTACATTCCAGGTTCCTATGCAGTATTTTTCTTTGCAGCATTGGATTTTCCTTTCACTTCCAGGCACGTCCACAGCTGAGCGTCCTTTCGGCTTTGGCCCAACCACTTCATTAGCTCTGGAGCTACTTGTACTTGTCCTCCGCTCTTCCTCAGTAGCATGTTGGACACCTTCCGAACTGAGGGGCCCATCTTCCAGCGTCATATCTTTTAGCCTTTTGTTTCTGATCATGGGGCGTTCTTGGCAAAGATACTGGAGTGGCTTGCCATTTCCTACTCCAGGTGGATTGCGTTTAGTCGGAACTCTCCACTATGTCCTGTCCGTCTTGGGTGTCCCTGCACGGCATAGCCCATAGTTTCTCTGAGTTACTCAAGCCCCTTCGCCACGACAAGGCAGCAATCCATGAAGAAGATGCCCATCTCTAGATAATAATAATAATAATAATAATAATAATAATAATAATAATAATAATAATAATAATAATAATAATAATAATAATAATAATAATAATAATAATAATAATTTATTGTCATTGTAAGTATATACACAGTATACCCATACAATGAAATTCACAGGCACCCAGAGACCAGACACATGCACAGACATAAAATTCCCCAAATTTAGCTGATATTATTTGACATTCTAATTATATGTGCATACAAGGGATGCTCTAGAACAGTGATTCCCAAGGTCAGGAACCACTGTCCTATAATTTTGTCCAGTCTGCAGTTAGACGTGTATTGAACTTCATTTGCACTTCCTAATGTCCAAATTAGTAACTAGTTAATTTTCTGAATCTGTACGTACAATTTCATAGTACAGTTTTCTTCTTTTAAAATGAACTCATATATAAAAATAACATTTTTACTATAAAATTCATTCAATTGTATTTAAACTGATCAACAATAAAAGCCAAATGCAAAAAAGAAATTGAGCAAACTTTTAAATTAACACCTGTTTGTCCAAAAATACTTCAGTTTCATTATATAGATTAGATTAGGCATCCTCCAGTCTCAAGAGACTATGGTATCATGCTCTGTATGGAGGACTTGGAACCATGTCTAGTGTGGCTGAGAAGGCCAATTCGAGAGTGACAATCCCTCCCGCACTGAAGACAAATACAATCTGTCCCCTGTCCAGTTCCCTGATTTTGCTGCTTTCGGGACTGCCTTTTTGCCTCGGCCTGCTGGACAAGGGTCTCTTCAAACTGGGAGAGGCCGTGATGCAATGCTGGCCTCCAGGCTGAACACTCCAATGTCAGGGTTTCCCACTTGTTGAGGTCCATTCCTAAGGCCTTCAGAACCCGCTTGCAGATGTCCTTGTATCGCAGCTGTGGTCTCTCTCTGGGGTGATTTCCCTGCACTAATTCTCCATCTTTTGGAATCCGACCATCAGCCATTCTCACAACATGCCCAAGCCAATGTAGACATCACTGTTTCAGTAATGTATACATGCTCAGAATTCCAGTTTATTCTAGGACTACTCCAGTTGGAACTTTGTCTTGCCAGGTGATACCAAAAATGTGTCAGAGACAACGCATATGGAACATGTTCAGCTTCCTCTCGTGCCATGCACAAAGGGTCCAGGACTCACTGCAGTACAGGAGTGTGCTCAGGACACAGGTTCTATAGACCTGGATCTTGGTTTATGCCATCAGCTTCTTATTGAGCTATACTCTCTTTGTGAGTCTTGAGAACATGGTAGCTGCTTTGCCAATGCCTTTATCCAGCTCGATATCTAGGAAGAGTCTGTCAGAGATCATTGAGCCAAGTGTAGTGTTCCCCTTTATTATGTCAATGGTTCATGTTTGTTATGTTAATTATTCATGCATATTCATGTTGCTGAGAGGCGGAGCTGAGAGAGATTTGATAAGAGGTGGAGCCTGAGAGGGTCAGTCGGGGGAGAGGGAGTAGAGTAAAAGAAGGGAGAAGGAGAGAGTGTGGAGCTTGGGGAATTCTGAGATGTGTGATTAGAGTTAGGAGTGTATTATCGAATAGAAGGTTGTTAATAATAAATTTACTTGAAGAAGACATTCATGAATCAATGTCAATTTCTGCAATCAATATACAAAAGTCCTATTTAAAACACTATGAGTGTGGACCTGAATCTTTATCTTCCTGAAGTAACATTGATTTAGTGATCACCTGGTGGCAGCAGTGTAAAAGGGGGGATTGTTTGCCTTCATGTGCTCTGAGTTTTGATGGTAAAGAAAGGGGCACGAGGGTGAATGCCACAAGGTACACAAATTCATGAACAACCTTAAATTCTTGCGTGGAGATGGTAATAGAGGGAGGTGAGTCCACGCCCTGGCCCACGACTTGTGTTTTCTTCAGGCTGATTGTTAGTCCAGAGTCTTGGCAGGCTTTGCTAAAACAATTCATGAGTTGTTGGAGGTCTTCAGCAGAGTGGACAGCAATGGCTGCATCATCGATGAAGAGGAACTCCCGCATGCATTTCAGTTGGACTTTGGTCCTCGCTGTCAGTCTAGAGAGATTAAACCACTTTCCATCTGATCTAGTCCGGAGATAGACACCTTCTGTTGCAGTTCCAAAGGCTAATTCCTACCATTTTCTGGTATCCATAGGTATTTGGCCAGGATGCAAAGGATTTATTCCTTAACCATATCAAAAGCTTTTGGAGCAGAAGTTAGCTCATTGCTGGAAACACGTGTGACATTTAGCATAATTTCTATCTCAGTATATTGTACATACTGAGGTAATTTGTATTGATGAAGTGGATTAAGAAGAAACAAAACAATAATGAATTTTTAATAGAGACAGAAATATTGCAAAACCACACCACACATCCTAGTAATTTTGAGTTGAAGTCAATTAGATTGCTTTGATTCCAGTACCATTTCAGCAGCTATTTTTTATTCTTACACCGTAATGATAAGCAGACTTGGAAGGTGTGGATAGGTTACAATGGTGGATGCTCTATCATTACCTGGAATAATTCATGCTTGGCTGAAAATATTTTTGAGGTATTACTGAACATTAAATATGTCATCTTTCATTTCTTCTTTTTCTCTTGCAAAGGTTCTTGAAAGTAAAAGTACAATATCACAAACTGAATAAAATCAGGAGAAAGATTTTAATTTAGATGGTGCATTTTATCACAACAGTCTGTGGTATGTTATTGCACTGGGCCACATAGAGACTGATATTGCTTGAATCTTTAAACACTAAGAGTTCAGAAGGCTGCAGAATTAATTTTAAGGTTCAAAAGCAAAAGGTTGAGCTTTTTTTCTTTGTTGTTTAACTATATGTTTCTTTTAAACTGCCCTCTTTGAAATACTGTTTAAGATGAAGACAGACAAAACAAACCATCAATACATATTGGTGAAAAATGTTTCTGGCAAGAGCAAGATTAAAGTACAATGTTTTTAAAAATTTGAAGACATAAGGTAAGAGAATGTTGACGTGAGCAATTCGTTCCATCAATGAACTGTATATATTGAAGTTTTGCTAGCCCTGTGCTGAATGAATATTGAATGAATATTACATTCATTCAATACACTCCCTGAACCCAATACAACTTACTTCTAATTAGACACATACATAGCTGCATTGTAAGAAATGTAACGCTATTCATGCATACATACTATTTCTCTATTTTTCTTCTGCAAAGTGTTGCATTCAGGTAAATTAAATATTTTTAAATAGTTTATGTATATACTGTAGTCTCTTCCTATGTATAGCATCTTGCTGCATACTCCTGTATACAGTCCGAGCTTATTATGCATGGTCTACCAAGGAGAAAGAGAATATCCACATAAGACTGAAGAAGGGATCTCTATCCACCTATGGAAGAAGAAAGGGAAAGGACGCTACTGGTGAACAAATGGAGATGTAGCTGCTTGGTGTGTTTAAGTACTATTTGCTCAGAGCATGCTGACCACTCCTACTCACAGAAATTGTACATTGGCAGCAGTAGCTAAATATTCAGATATGATCCAATGCTATTTTGTTGGAGCAACAAGCCCAACTATGCATGGAAACAGTCATGATATCTTCAACTGCCAGGGACAGGAAATGGAGCAATTGCCTGCTTGCATTTGCTGTTTGAATGTGTGCACTCACCTGACCTGAGCACATTTCCAGCCTACAACCATTCCTGCCTGAGCAGAAAGGTACATAAAAGAAGCAGAACCAGTGTGGAACAATGTATCATGGAATACAAGTGCTGAGTTTGCTAATATCAACAGCATATCATCTGTACAGAGCATGAGTCTGGGTTCATTGTTAAAGGGATTCTGGCCATCTCTGGGTCTTGCTAGATGACACATACCAGAGGCAGGGTGTTGGAGGGACTGTATTTTTCTAACAAAGAGCAGCTGTAGGTCTATGTGCTGCACATTGTCACAATTGACTCCCTCAAGGGAAATGCTGCACATGACATGGACCAAGAGGAGTAGGTGATCTGCTCTCAGCCTCTTAGATACAAAACCTGTTTGGACTGGATGCCCTCCCAATGGAATGGTGGTTAACACTTAAGGACCTTCAGAGAGGCATATTGGTTTGTTTCAGTAAATAAATCCAACCACAAAAGTATTGCCAGCGTTCTTAGACTTAAAAAATTCATTTCACTGTGAGTGCCCATTATAAATCATTTCGTCAGATGCAATCTTAATTTACCATTTTTGCCCATTCTGCCAAGATTTTAAGTTATTGAGAGTTCTAGTTCTTAAACCTTACATTAAAGATGCCTGTGGTAGAGTCTGCACACTTCCAAATGAATTTTGGCAGACTTTGTCCTGTTATCAAGGTCAACTAAAACTTTCATTCCATTCCATCAAATAGCCTGACGGCCATAGCTGTTTCTAGATTTCTCATGGTAGTCAATAGAGGACCATGAACTTTTGGATTTCTGAATCTTGATTTAGCTTCAAGACTCACCTCAACTCTTAGGGCTCTGAATCAACTTCAATCAAATCAGCTCATCTTCAAAATCAGGGTCCAAATTAAATATTATGAGTAGTGTACCTCCTAGCTATCAATAACAGAGCATTGTGGCATCTTAAGGACTAGAAAAAATTCGCTGACAGCATATTTCTTCAGATTCTAACTGTAATCTCTTAGCTTTCTGAAGTGACCATGGTAGGGTTTGTTATTTTCTTAGAACAAAATTAAACTCCTCCAATGACCACTAAGGAGTAGAGAGGAGTTGCCCAACTGGTATCAATTCAAGATTCAAAATGTTGAGGTCTTCTTCCAAATTCCTGAGCATTTCAGTAATTTTTTCACAAAATAAATCCCTCTAAGCTCTGCAACTATGCAAGTTTCCCCACTCTGGTACCATACATAATTAGGGACCACAGGTCCCATAGGCCCTAGCCAGCATGATCTATGGGCAGGGATGACAGGAGTTCCAGCCCCAAACATCTGGAGGACACTATGCTGTTTTTTTTTGGGGGGGGGTTGGACTTATATACCACCCCATAGAGCTACAAGCACTCTCCGGGCGGTTTACAATTTTAATTATACAGGCTACACATTGCCCCCCCCCCCCAGCAAGCTGGGTACTCATTTGACCGACCTCGGAAGGATGGAAGGCTGAGTCAACCTTGAGCCGGCTACCTGGGATTTGAACCCCAGGTCGTGAGCACAGTTTTAGCTGCAGTACAGCGTTTTAACCACTGCGCCACGAGGCTCTTATTTCCCATAGTACCCTAAAAGTTGCTAGTTATAGCAAACTGTGCTCCACTCCTCCAGCAGCAAACCAATGAACTTCCATAGACTAGAGAAGTAGAATTTTAGGTTTTATTTCAGAATTTCAGTGCATCCCTCCTATCACAGCTCACATGTTCAGATGTTCACATGTTGAAGGCTCCTCTGTGGAAATATAACTGCAAAGACTGCTATTATCCATGTTAGTAATTAGAAGACAGAGTTCCACCCCCACCAATTCGTTCAGTAGGTTGAACTTAAGGATCATTTTTCTTACACAATAAAAGAACAGTGTCAGACACTAAGAGGGCAGGATCATCAGGAATAAACTATTGCACTTATTGATCTACTCCAAGAGCTGTAGAAAGCTTTTTATCATTTGCCATAAATAATGATTTTCTGTTGGGAGAATTTTCTCTTAAAATCCAAAGCCTGAACGACATAAGCATGTCAAACTTACTAATAAAAAGGGGAAATGTGAACCTTAGACGGTTTTTTGTTGGGAGACACCTTTTTGATGTATGCCATTCTAATTGGATTCAATGAACTGATCTATCTTTTCACTGGGAGCAAACTACTGTAATTTCTTTCCATATTGCTTCAAAATGGGGTTGGACTCAATGACTTTTGGGATGTCTTCCAGCCCTACAGTTCTATGTGTTGATGTAGCTGTCTTCTTCATTTACTTCCAACTCTCTCTCTCTCTCTCTCTCTCTCTGTGTGTGTGTGTGTGTGTGTGTGTGTCTGTGTGTGTGTGTTTGTTTGTGTGTGTGTGCGTGTGTGTGTGTGAGAGAGAGAGTGAGAGAGAGAGAGAGAGAGAGAGAGATTGTCAAAGCATATGGGATTGGGACTGTCAGTTTCACATTATTTTCCATTGAATACATGACACACAAGTCCATGCAAATCAGCCTAGAACCCCATCCATACTTTTCCCTCTGCCCTGGGGCTTCTACTTTTTTGGAAACAAATGCATTCACATTGATTCAGGTGATGTGATCTCTTGAGTGGATGTGGAGGGGGTTGTAGCCTTTCTAGCCAGCTATAGCGTTAGTGAGAGAGGTATTAAACTGACTGCTGTTTTAATCCTCTCCTCCCCCAACCTGATTAATAAGGCTGCTTGTTTTCCTCTTCCTTCCTGCTTTCCTTCCTTCCTATCTACCTACCTACAGGTTTGTTGACTTATCGCCAGGGCAGACAGGTACCAAAAGTTTGGGGAGGGGATAATTAAAAATGCCAGATGTCTCGTTACTGTTGTCCTCTACACAAACTCAGGTGCTGTTTCACTTACTCCAGAACCAAAGCACAGGACTGCATCATGAGTTAACATTCATCATCAGAGCTTAAACTAATTTTGAGAGAAAATTCTCAAGCAAATCCTCTTACCATAAAAGCAATGGTTTAAGCGTTTACCATTTAATGTTCAATACAAGTCCCAAAACTTTAAGATGAAAAACACAATGGAAATCTAATTTATTAGTTCTGCCCTCTGGACAGGGTGTGGGGTTAGGAATGGGAAAGCATGAACTATCCCACTTAAGTCATTCCCAAATATTTATAGTGAGTCCCCCTCCCTGGGTTAACATATTTATCAAACAATTGCATCCTTACAAAAAGCCATTTTTCAGGAGAGGACACTTCTGAGAAAGATTTGACAGGTTGTCCCTAAAATATCTGGAGCGATACCAAAATGGAAACAGCAGCAGTTTTTTTTTAGACAACAGTTGATGAGACTTTGGTAGTTTTTAACATGTATTCTCCCCATACTGTGAGAGACATATTTTGGCAGATCGCTTTTCATGCGCAACTCGATTGTTCTTTAGCCAGTGTTGGACGGCATTGACACAAGACAGTTCATTTTTCTTTTCTGTTGGGGAAGCATGAGATGAAGGAAATTAAAGCAGTAATTTTCTTGAGCTTTATCCGTTTCTTCATTTTGAGGTGATTTGTTACAATGTGCTTAGCAAGTTGATGGGAGGCTTTTCTTCTCCTTCCTTCTCTCCTCAACCTCTTGCTGTGCTGTGTGAGAAGCCCAGGGTGTCTGTCATTTGCTGTTGCTGAGAGCCGTCACTTCCTTTGCATACAGAAAGCAAATTCCAGGGTGCTGTGCCTTCTTTGCAGTTAGTTCCACAGTGGCCCTACATATGATCTGTTGGTCACTGAATGGAGCGGGGGGCATTTCACAGGACAGATGTGGACCCTTTGGTTGCTTATTGAATTATGCATTGCGCTTCCTTTTGGACCGAGGAACAGGATCAGGAATTGATGCTCAAACTTATTAAGTAAATAATTATGTATTGTCAAGACAATTCTGAACCATAGCAACACTGCCCAGAATTTTCTTGGTATAAAGGTACTTAGATGTGTTTACTAACCCCTCTCTAAGGACGTGGTGGTGCTGCGGGCTAAACCGTAGAAGCCTTTGCGTGCTGCACGGTCAGAAGACCAGCAATCGTAAGATCGAATCCATGTGACAGAGTGAGCTCCCATTGCTTTGTCTCAGCTCCTTGCCAACCTAGCAGTTTGAAAGCATGTATATGCAAGTAGATAAATACTGTAGGTACCACCTCAGTGGGAAGGTAAACAGCGTTCCATGTATAGTCGCACTGGCCACGTGACAACGGAAACTGTCTTCGGACAAACGCTGGCTCTACGGCTTGGAAATGGGGTTGAGCACCACCCCCTAGAGTCGAACACAACTGGACAAAAATTGTCAAGGGGAACCTTTACCTTACCTCCTGGGTGGTGCTCTGGGACTCTGCAGCCTGCCCGTGGCTGCACTGGTGGAATCGCATATAACTATGACCCAAAGTGTGCATAACATCAGCCTCACACACTCCGGGTGATCCTGGTTGGCCTCTCTCCTGGGAGACATAGTGGGGAATCAAACTCTCATCACTTGGCTCATCAGCCAAGTGCTCAAACTCTGAGTGCAATTATATGGTCAAATACCATGGAATTTGGTCTCCTTATGGGTAAATTCAAAGTGTTTTTTACTGACTGCATGAAGCAAAGGCTGATTTGAATTGCTCCAGTCCTTTTTGCTCCCAAAGTGGCCTTTCTTCTGTGCTATTGGGGGACTTTTACGTTTTCAAGCTGGGATGATTTTTTTCTCATGTAGTTAGTTGTGATGGGTTCTTGTAAAAATAAGGGGTGAGTTTGTAGGTGGTGCTTCAGTGATATGGACAGGGCATGATATTCATGCCTGGGGTGTCTGTGCAAAAGGAAAGCACTATGATTTTAATGTGGGGAATCAAATGTTAGTCCTAATCCTGTCAAACACAATAAACTTCAGATTGCACAGGAAGGCCCTTTTGTTGTGAAGTAAAAGCTTAATGCTGTTAATTACTTAATTTACAAGTCTGAAAGTGGACTTCAAACGTTTATCATACCAATAGTCTAAAATCACATGTGACAAGAAATGAGGCAATCCCTGCATGCGTTATTTAAAGGTAAGGGAAAAGATTAAAATATGGGAAGGGAATAGTGGTGATCTCTGTTATGGAATCACTCTGATGTGTACATTATGATATTTTTACAAAATTACTGTTAATTATATTCCCATGTTTTTCCTCTATAGAAAGGTTTTTGAAAAATGCAGTAGTCTGAAGCTTTACATGAGGAAGGTAGGTCAAGCAATTGCTGTTTATAATACATGGATTAAACTCAACTGAGCACTTCACAATATAAACTATTGAGGTTGGTCCAGCTTCAAATGTGCCTCATGGTAGATTGATCTGAGGTAAATTTTTCCCTCCTGATCCTTTTGCTTTGTGTCCTGAAAACATGTAATAAAGCTTTCATCCTTTATATTTCATCCTTTAATTCAGCACAGTTCTACATACAATTGTTACGAACTTGCAGATCATGCTTACAGAAGGCTTTGCACTCCTTTTACATGTGCTTTTAACAAAAAAGTACAAACATTTGATTAGTTTCAGATTATCATAGAATTCAGCATGCACTTTGCTGAAACACACTGTTTGTACATAACTTCTATTAGCACAATAAAGTGCTGCATTTCTTGCCTTTAATAAAGTAGTTTTCACATTTTATCACTAAGAATATTCTGAGAACATTGTCCAGGACAAATATAATCAGACTTACTATATTTATTATAATATCAGAAGAAAAAAATGCTGACGAGAGGGACTAAATAAAGAGTTTCATTAAAAAATGTATGCTTGACTCAATATCATTTGTAACAACGCTTAGATGCACAAAAACCAAATTTGAAAAACCAAATTTGATTCATTCTGGCATTTTGGTTAATACATAGTTTAGAGCTACCTCAAAACTGAAGGAAAAATACACTATTCAGCTTAATAGTATTAATCCTACTTGAAAAAACACAGCTTTGATGAGGCAATCTTAGTAGGCTGAGGAGAAATAATGTTCTTCTCAGCAGCAATGAATTTCATGAATAAAATAGCAAAAATTAGCATTAATCATTTGTGAGAAACTAGTCAAAATGGTTTTGAATTGTTCCAAATGTATATTATTATATACACTAAAGTGTCTCAAAGAGAAGACAAAAATGGATCAGCTCAATTTATTTGGCAATAAGATAGGTATATACCTGAATGCCATTATTATAAAACTAAAGGAGTTTGAAAGAAAAACAACAACAATTTACAGTATATACCTATGACTGACATGCTGTGATACATGGTATATGGATACACACATTCCCTACATTTCCCAAAAGTACATATCATGTTGAACAGTATCAACAGGCATGGTGGTTTGACCAGAACAGATATCACATCAAACTGCCCCATCAAGCCTGAAACTCACCAATTGATAATGCTAATTTCCTCAATCTGATGTAAGGCCTTGTCTGTGTTGATTTCCTACCATCTCACATCTAGTACAAACAGGTATGCATTTTAACATCCTCTGTAAATACTGGACTAATGAACATGTTTGCATATGTATATACAAGAACATTGTGATCAAGGTATCCGAAAAATGCAACTCTATTTGGTGACATAGGGATTTGGTTTATGCCATATCAGACCACTGGGCTGTTGTACTGTTTACACATTTGTGTTATTTACATAAGATGTCTACTTCATTCTGGGGCCAGTGCACATATTTGGATGGAAAAGTGGTGTGTGCACCATCACAAAACAATGGCCTAAGAGTGTGAAAAATATAAAATGTTGCACTACAACAAAATGCTAATTTAACTGAAAGGCAAACTGTTGAGTCTAGTATACATTTATTTTCTACTCCAAAATCCTCCACTGCCACCTCTTTTTCTCTTTCATGGGAAAGCCAATCCCTCCCCTAATCATCTCAAAATGTATTATTCTAAAATTAATTGGCTGTTGACACGATTGCGCCTAAGCGTCCTCTCCCTGCTCGCCGAGCCCAGACAGCTCCTTGGTATACTTCTGAACTGCGGGCGATGAAGCGAGAGGGGAGACGGCTGGAGCGCAGGTGGAGGAAATCCCGCTGGGAGTCCGATCGAACACGACTTAGAGCCCATTATCGGGCCTATTTCGTGGCAATACGGCTGGCGAAACGGCAATATTTCTCCAGCCGTATTGCTTCCTCAGAATGTCGTCCAGCAGAGCTGTTTCGGGTGGTCCGGGATCTTCTTCAACCGGGAAATCCGGTGGAGGTCCCGGACTGCTCATCAGCTCGCTGTGATGAGTTTGCTATACATTTTGAGGGAAAAATCGCTCAGATTCGCAGTGGGTTGGACTCCACAGTTACTGCAGAATCAGAGGATGTGTCCAGTGCGCCGTGCTTAGGTCCAGTATTAATGGATGAGTTTCAATTGTTGAGACCTGATGATGTGGACAGGGTGCTTGGATCTGTCCGTTCTACCACCACTCCGCTCGACCCTTGCCCATCCTGGCTAATTGGAAGATCAGCCAGGGGGGTTCGCACCTGGGTCCAGGAGGCCGTGAATGCCTCTCTGAGAGAGGGAGTGGTCCCTACCGCCTTGAAAGAGGCGGTGATTCGACCACTCCTTAAAAAGCCTAACCTGGACCCAAGGCTGGTGGTCAACTACCAACCAGTGGCGAACCTCCCTTATTTGGGCAAGGTGTTGGAGCGGGTTGTGGCCGGGCAACTCCAGGCGCTGCTGGATGAAACGGATTTTCTGGATCCATTTCAATCGGGTTTCAGGCCGGGTTTTGGTACAGAGACTGCCTTGGTCGCCCTGTATGATGACCTTTGCCGGGAGAGAGACAGGGGGAGTGTGACCCTGTTGATACTCCTGGACCTCTCAGCGGCTTTCGACACCATCGACCATGGTGTCCTTCTGGATAGGCTGGCTGGGTTGGGAGTTGGGGGCACTGTTTTACAGTGGTTCCGCTCCTTCCTGGCTGACCGTGTCCAGAGGGTGGTGCTGGGGGACAGTTGCTCTGCCCCATGGCAGTTATGTCATGGGGTTCCTCAGGGCTCAATACTGTCCCCCATGCTGTTCAACATCTACATGAAACCGCTGGGAGAGGTCATCAGGAGGTTTGGGCTGAGGAGTCAGCAATATGCTGACGATACTCAGCTCTACCTCTCGTTTTCCACCAATCCAGGTGAGGCAGTTTCTGTGCTGAACTCGTGTCTGGACCTGATAATGGACTGGATGAGGGTTAATAAATTGAAACTCAATCCAGACAAGACGGAAGTGCTGTTAGTGGGTGCTTCGCCGGACAGGCTGGAGGGCCATTTCCCCGCCCTGAATGGGGTTACACTCCCCCTAAGGGACAGGGTCCGCAGCTTGGGGGTGCTCCTGGACCCCAGTCTAACACTGGAAGCCCAGGTGGACTCGGTGGCCAGGGGCGCCTTCCTTCAGCTGCGGAAATTATACCAGCTACGGCCCTACCTGGACGAGCGGAGTCTCATGACAGTCACACATGCACTGGTAACATCCCGCATAGATTACTGCAATGCGCTTTACGTGGGGCTGCCTTTGAAGACGGTCCGGCGATTGCAACTGGTCCAGAATCGAGCTGCGCGGCTGGTGAGTGGTGCAGCTGCCACGGAACATATCAAGCCGATTCTGTATAAGTTACATTGGCTACCAGTTGCTGCCCGGGCCCAATTCAAAGTGCTTGTTTTGACATATAAAGCCCTAAACGGCTTGGGCCCTGGATACCTGAAGGACCGCCTCCTTCCATATGAACCTACCCGGCAGTTAAGATCTAGCCAGGGGGCCCTTTTGAAAGAGCCGTCCCTTAAGGAGGTAAGAGGGACGGCTTGTAGACAAAGGGCCTTTTCGGCAGCTGCCCCCAGACTATGGAATGCCCTCCCGACTGAGATTCGTCTGGCGCCGACGCTGATGACATTTCGGCGCCAGGTCAAAACCTTCCTGTTCCAGAAGGCTTTTAATTGAAATTATATTAGCTGTGGGTCTGATGGCAATTTTAATTGTATTTTAATTGTATTTTAATTATTTTATCTTTTGCTATATTGAATTTTAATTATTGTAAGCCGCCCAGAGACCTCTGGGTAGTTTGGGCGGCATATAAATTGAATAAATAAATAAATAAATAAATAAATAAATAAATAAATAAATAAATAAATAAATAAATAAATTTCTTTTTAAAAAAAATGAAGACAAACCACCCGTCATTTCCCCCAGAGGAAGGAAGATATTTCTGTCAGAGCTTTGTTTGTAACCTCGCATGCTGACTGTGGTTTATGTAAATGGAAGGAACTTTTCTGGGCTGGGGTGATTGTCTATCAAGTACTAACCAATCATTCCTTCCAGCCTTTGATTTCAAAGAGAGCCCTGCCCCTCTGCTAAGAGTCTCTTTTCCTCTCTCTCCTCTGCTGTTTGTTTGCTGTTGATCTCTTCAGTTGGTTGCTAAGTGTGTGTGCAGTTAAAAAAAAAAGCAGAATGCACCAGTCTGTAATTTCAAACAAATGTAAGTTGCCAGAAATTCAAACTCTGAAAGAGTTTCTCTTTGTAGTCCTCCCCACCAAGAGTTACTCCTCTCTGTGCAAGGAAAACAGCTCTTTGCTGGCACTGGGAGGTAGCTGGAAAAGGAACGGAGCTGCAGAAAAGCAGTGTACATGTTTGGCTCTTTTTTTCCAAATACTTTAAAATCCTGGAGGGGTTAAGAACCCAACACATCCTCCCTTGCATACTCATAAACACTGTTCCTGCCTTGGCCTTGCTAATGATGCTCTGGACGTCTTCTTTGCTAGGCAATTCTACCTGCGTGCCACACAAAGCACACAGGCAGAGCAAAGAAGATCTAAAGAAAAAGTGAAAAGGCAAGTAATAAAAAGGGAAGGGAAACTATCCACAATAAGAAATTTTTATTTATTTATTCATTTATTAAATTTAAATCCCACCATTTAGACCACATCTACTCTGGGCGGCTTACAATAGGAATATCATAAAAGAATTAAAAATAGCAATTTAGATCAGTAATATTAGTATCATTCAAGATGGAAAAAGTATAGACAAAAATTAAAATAGAAAAGTAAAAATCAAGTATTGACTGGCAGGAAGGCCTGCCTAAAGAGCCAGGTCTTAAGTTGGCTCTTAAAAACACCCAGCAAGGGTGCCAGGCATATCTCTGATGGGAGACTGTTCCAGAGTCAAGGGGCCACTGCCGAGAAGGCCTGTTTTCTTGTTCTTTCTTTCTGGGCCTCCTTCAGTGTTAGGCCCCTCAGCCATCTTTTCTGGATATAGTGAGTGATTCAAGTAGGTCTAGGTGGGAGAAGGCACTCTGCTAGGTATTGAGGTCCTAAACCATTTAGGGCTTTATAAGTCATCATTAACACTTTGAAATCAATGTGGAAATGAACGGGAAGCCAATGCAAGGCAACCAGAGTGGGAGAAATATGCTGATGGTTTCTCGTCCCACTAAGGAGTCTGGCTGCCACATTCTGCACCATTTGAAGCTTCCGCATCAGTCTCAAAGGCAGCCCCATGTAGAGCGCGTTGCAGTGGTTTAATCTCGAGATTACAAGCGCATGGACCAGAGTGGTGAGGGCCCCACCATCAAGATAGGGACGCAGCTGGGCAATCTGCCCCAGATGGAATGGGATGCTGTTCCCACCCTGTTCCTAAAGGAGGGAGGGAGGTTTGCTGGGTCAACAGGATACCATTCCTGAGATTTCATTGTTGAAACCTGAGGATGCAGCTTTTGGGGAGCAAATTGTTTTAGAAATGCTCTTATTCATATCTTTTGCATAGGCATAATACTTGTGCATCTTCATTCTGAGCCAGTGAGCTCTGAAAACAGCTGGGAATAAGTGGAGGTGAGAGCCCAGGATTTAAAACCATCTCATACAACAACGATTAAACTTTCTCTTCTTCAGCACTGCTCACTCTGAGATATATCTCTATGCCTGAAGATCTGGAAAAACAAAGCAATTTTCTGAGACTTCTGTTGCCACTTTAAGGCCTAGGAGCGGAAAGGAACCTGAAAAGATTACCGTAATTTTTAAAACAAAACAAAACAAAACAAAACACCAAATAAAACCTCTGGTTTATGTGTGAGCATTGTGTTTCTGTGTCTACAATTCAAAACACCAGGAAATGGCCTGATATTGCTGCACAATATCATACCCATGTTTCCAGAAAGAAAAAAGATGCCAAACTTTAGATAGCAAAAGGCAACTGAATATTGACAGCACCCATGTCAGCAGTCAAGATGGTCTACAGGGTGCCCTCTTGTGCCCACTGCCATTCACAAAGAGACACCAAGTGGGGGGAAATCCCAGAAGCTGATTCCATTTTTCATCTGTTAACCACTTCTCACCCCAAAACAAAGCAATTGCCAGGGCTGTTTTTCAAAAAGTTCTATAGGTATCTGTTGCTTGGAGCTACAGAGTAATCAAAATGCCTACAAGAAATGTGTCTTTCAGATTACGTGTGTGCACTCAAGTACATGTCTCTGCAGGTGGAAGGTATAAGAATGTTAATCCCCAAGAAATGTACATGAATTTGAAGTATTTCTGCGACACGAAATAGTGTAGATCACACCTAGCCATCTCCCCTGCCCCTCCTCATTAAATTGATGTTGTTTCTCAAAATTCCTTTCAGGCTACCCAGTGCAACCATATTTAACATGCCTTAACTGAGCTAGCATCAGTTTCAAATGGTGTTGTTTGTTGTTCTGCTCACAAACATGAACTGCAGGAGTTGTCAACAGTGATGTAAAAATAATGCTTTTCACTTCACCTTGTTCTCTTGAAAATTGCACAGACTGAGCACTAGCTGTCTAATGAAAGGCACACACAAATTACAAACATTGATTAATCTGGGAGCTCATTTTAGGCATTCACTCTTTACTGAAGATTAGAAAAGTGGGAGAATCAAGCACTAATTTTTAAAAATTTGTTTTCAAATGCCTGTCGAAAGCTATGCCTATCTATGTTAATTAATTCACCAACAGCCTCCAGTGGCAGTCTGCAATGGAGTTCCTCAAGTGTGCTCTTGTAAATTAATTGTTCTAGTTGCTGGGAATTTGTCATGTGCCAGGTTGCACTAGAAAGACTCAACATTGTGACTCATGCCTGTGATTTTGTGTGTCCTCATTCCTAGGGCAATGCCATCTGCTCTTGCCATCTTTCAGTCTGGATACAGGCACAACCAATAAATCTTCATCTTCAATGACCAGGATATCAGTCAGAGCCATGAACAAGCAAGGACACAAGTCTTTGGTCATAAGCAAAACAGGGGATGCATAGCCCAGCCTCCTGTGAATTCATTCATAGATATATCGTGAGAAGTTCATTTTAACTGATAAAATGCTAACAAGATTTCTCACTTACCATCCTTGGGCAGAGACACCAAAAAAACCATATTGTTGTTTCAGCCGGTCACTGGCAGGGTGATAGAACAAGGAAGCAAGGAACAATATCATCAACTTCATTACACCTATTTATTTGTTACATACCTCATCTCCCTTGGTCACTCAAGATAACCGTCAAAATTAGAGCCTGTATTGCATTGTCTGTAGACTGAAAGGGAAGTTGTGTGAATATTGAACATGTACTGCCTCCAAAGTTGTTTTACCTTGAAGTTTTATAGAAGTACCATTTCACAAAGAACAAGAAATAAGTTGTGTGGTCCAATTAGAGGAATCACCCTATCACAAAAAAAATCACCAATCAAGTGAATAAGAACAAAACATTAACTCCCCCTTGCAGTTATGATCTTTTTTTGAGAATACATTTTTTCAAGAATACATCTTTTTTCAAGAATACACCTTCGAGAATACATCTTTTTCCTCCTTGCCTATTTGGGATCAGATTTTTTTTCATTATGCCTGTAGGTTGCCTTCAGCCAGATCTGAATTGAATCAAATTTGCCTAATGTGGGTTAACATGCACCAAATCTAGATAGAAGCAGAATGAACAGATTCTGTTCCAAGGTGAAGCAAAGGCTATTTGGACTGATTCAGTGACTCAGACATCTAAAACGAGAGAGGAAAGCCAGACTGCAAGAAGTGATTATGTGAATGAGTGCTTGGGAGGGAATGAAGGGAAATGGGCTTTGCTTGGTGACAGCCAGAACATGCATCTGAGACAGAATTTCACTTCAATCACTTTGCTTGCAGGGAGCAAATTTTAATGGCCCTGAATATGTAAACCCCTGAAGCTAAGCTGTCTGACATTTCACACATTTACTCACATCTCTGTGTCCATCATGTTGCCAAATTTCACATATGTCAGTACTGTATAAAGAAAAAGAAAAAGAAAGTTACAGCTGTTTTAGGTTTTCATGGCAAATCAACAGGGAGGGCTGTTGGTCTGAATTTGCAAGCCAAATTGGGCTGGACTCAGAATCATCCCAAAATATGATTTGACCTCTGTACCAGATGAAATTAGGGCACCCATGCACAGCCCCCACTTTCATAGGCTCTAAAATTTTCTTAAAACCCAGCACAATCCTCAAATTATGACGTTAGGTCCTGTGTTTTGTGTGTTTGTGTTTGTGCATTTTGTGTTGGGGTGTGTGTGTGTGTGCGTGCGTGCGTGCGTGTGCGTGTGCGCGCGTGCGTGCACGTGTGCGTGTGCGTGTGCGTGTGTGTGGTGGGTCTCTCTTGTTTTTGTTTTTGTTCTTTTGTAAGCCTCTGCGGTATTTCTGCCCAATAGAATGGACAAGAATATTTTAAAACTGGTAAGTAAGGGCGGCCGTGAAGGCAAGGTGCATTTTGAATACCTATGATGTTAAGACAAAGTAATATTTTGAATCAAGCCAAATCAATTAACAGCCAAAATCAATAGAGGAACATTGAAAAGTCTTCCATAGCAAGCATTAACAAACCTACTTTTGGCTTCTAACTCCTCATATCCAGTTTAGGAGACTTGTTTATTTCACCCCACTGGAGACAAGGGATGGGGACTCAAATAACTGGACTTGCTGTCAAATTGGACTTAAGTCGCACCAGTGACTCAACTTGGACTCGACTGATTTTTTTTAAAGACTCAGACTCAACTTGCAGCTTGGAACCCATCCACCCCTCCCTTTTTGGGGGTGAAAAAAGCTTATTGTTAATAGGGACTTGGGGCTTGGGACTCAGGATTTGGTACCAAAGACTCGGACTTGGGACTCAAGACCCAAAGACTTGCCAGCATCCCTGCTGAAGACCATATTGGTTTGAAGTAGATGAGACAGGTAGTCCTGTTCTTTTTCCCTTTAAAAGCATGTCGGAAGGTCCTCCTTTCACCCTCTAATACAGGACTTTAGAGATGCTTGCTTGCTTGCTTGCTTGCTTGCTTGCTTGCTTGTTGATTGATTGATTGATTGATTGATTGATTGATTGATTGATTGATTGATTGATTGATTGATTGGATTTCTATCCCATCCATCTAGACCAGTGGTTCTTAACCTTTGTTACTTAGGTGTTTTTGAACTGCAACTCCCAGAAACCCCAGCCAGCAGAGCTGATGGTGAAGGCTTCTGGGAGTTGCAGTCCAAAAACACCTGAGTAACAAAGGTTAAGAACCACTGATCTAGACCAAAGTTCTACTCTGGGCTGTTTGCAAGTGTAAAAACAATAAAACCAAGAACTTATATTATAGGTCCAGGATGGTGAAGTATAAGAAATTAAGATATGGCAGGAGGAAAGGCCTGACCAAATAGCCAGGTTTTAAGTCTCTTCCTGAAAACACCCAGAGAGGGAGCCAGGCGGATCTCCACTGGCAAGTTGTTCCAAAGGCGAGGAACCACTACCGAGAAGGCCCTGTTCCTCATTCTTTCCTTCTGGACCTCCCTCGGCATTAGGCTCCTCAGCCGCCTGGCCTGGCTAGAATGAGTGACTGGCAGAACTGGGTGGGAGAAGGCGCTCTGCCAGATATTGAGGTCCTAAACCATTTAGGCCTTTATATGTAATCATAAGAACTTTGCAATCAACGCGGAAATGAATGGGCAGCCAATGCAAGGTGGCCAGGGTGGGGAAAATATGTTGGTACCTTTTCACCCCTGTAAGAAGTCTGGCCACCGCATTTTGCACAATCTGGAGTTTCCACATCACTCTCCATGTAGAGCGCATTACAGTAGTCTAATATTTAGACTACGAGCGCATGGACCAAAGTGGTGAGCACCCTCACATCAAGATAGGGACACAGCTGAGCAATCCGCCAAAAGTGGAAATGTGCAGAATGGACACTGACAACACCTGGGTCTCCATGGTGAGCTCTGGGTCCAGATGTACACCCAAACTGCAAACCTCACTCTTGGTGGTAGGAGTCAGCCCCCCAAAGGAAAGGAAGTTTCCCAGACCACTGATATCTGGAACACCTACCCAAAGGACCTCCGTCTTGCCTGGATTCAGCCTCAGTCCATTCTCCTGCATCTATTGCTGAACAGCCCCCAGGCAGCACTCAAGGGACAAAACAGCATCCACTGTTGTTGGAAAAAAGGAGATGTAGAGCTGAGTATCATCAGCATACTGATGACACGAAGACTCATAACCCCTGATGACCCCTCCCAGCAGCCTCATATAGATGTTAAACAGCATTGGAGAGATAATCGACCCCTGTGGAACCCCACAATTGAGGCTACATGGGGGCTGAGAAACTCTCTCCAATCTGTACTCTCTGTGGACGGTCCTCCAAGAAGGAACTGGGTCACCGATTCTCACCAATTCTCAACTTGGAGAGCCTCCCCAGGAGAATGCAATGGTTGACGGTATCAAAGGCAGCTGAAATATTAAGGAGGACCAGCAGATACATTTTGCTCATCGGCTTCCCTCATTAGGTCATCAAACAGGGTGACCAATGTTGTTTCCATGCTGCGGCGTGGCCTGAAACCCAACTGGAATGGATCCAGGGCATTGGTTTCATCCAGAACAGCCTGCAGCTGATTGGCCACCACCCTCTTGGCTATCTTGCTGAGGAAAGAAACATTGGTGATGGGCCTATAATTACCAATATCATCCACTGCCAAGCTCGGTTTCTTCCTAATGAACCTAATGAATGTCTCCTTGAAGGCAAGCTTGCCCTCCTGGAGAG